>NC_064833.1:82507500-83132500 GCF_024166365.1 Elephas maximus indicus
CACAGAGCTCACCTCTCCCGTTGCTCCCTGTCATGGACTGAATTGTGTCCCCCCCAAATATCTGGCAGCTTAGCTGGACCATGATCCTCAGTATTGTGTGACTGTCTGCCATTTTATGTGATTTTCCTATATGTTGTAAATCCTATCACTATGATGTAATACAATAGATTAGCGGCAGTTATATTGACAAGATCTACATGATTAGGTGGTGTCTTAAGTCAATCTCTTTTGACATATAAAAGAAACAAGAGAGCAGAGAGACATGGGGACCTCATACCACCAAGGAAGCAGTGCCCGGAGCAGAGCTTGTCCTTCAGACCTGAGATTCCTGTGCGGAGAAGCTCCTGGACCAGGGGAAGATTGATGACAAGGACCTTCCTCCAAAGCCGACAGAGAGAGAAAGACTTCCCCTGGAGCCGGTGCCCTGAATTTGGACTTCTAGCCTATTGGACTGTGAGAGAATAAACTTCTCTTTGTTAAAGCCATCCACTTGTGGTATTGCTATTATAGCAACACTAGATGACTAAAACACTCCCACTGCTCCATCTGGCTGATTTTTGTCCATGACTTTATTCAGAATGGGTGTATGCTTCCAAAAATCAAAGAAGATCTTCCATGGTCCCATGGAAGAAAAACTCTTAGGTCCTAGATGGATTGGGGAGTTAAGGTTAGTTTCTGGGATTGTCATCTCTGAAGGCTACTGTACATTGTGAAAGTCAGGATGAGCTGCTAAGCCCAATTGGTAAACGCAATTAAGATGGGATAAAAACAAAGCAGCTGCTGTCAAGTGGACTCTGAGTCATGGCCACCCCATGTGTATCAGAGTAGAACTGTGCTCCATAGGGTTTTCAATGGCTGATTTTTCAGAAGTAGATTGCCAGGTCTTTCTTCTGTGGTACCTCTGAGTGGACATGAACTGCCAGCCTTTCAGTGAGCAGCCGAGCACCATTTTAAAAATACAAATCATTGGATGTAAAAACGGACACCTTCCTCTTCAACTCCTCCATTATTACCCAATCTGTTACTGCTAGTGGCTAAGGGCAACATATCCAGAGACAGATGGCCTGAATTAGAGTCCTGGCCCTGCGTGTCCCCAGGCTAGTTAACCTCTCTGTGCCTCTGTTACTTCATCTATAAAGTGAAGCTAACGCCAGTCCCTACCTCATAGGGCTGTTGTGAGGATTAAATGAGATGAAGCATATATAGTGTTTAGATCAAGCCCGGTGCGTAGTAAGTGGTCTCTAAGTGTAGGCTTATGAACAAACCATGCATTTTCTTTCTACCTACAAGAAACTTTACTTCCCATCACCTACTGTGCTATTAGGGTCTGAAAAGACCATGGTTCTCAACCTGGCGATCGCCACTGGTAGATTTGATGTTTATAACACGAGTGGGTCATTGTGGTCATTTGTTGTCTTTTCCTTGTTGGATGAGTTGTGTCACCCATGGTCAAGGCAGCTCCTGCGGGGGAGTGGTCCTCACTGATGAGCTGCTGTTTCTCCTGGAAAGGTTCTGGGCGTCTCAGAGAAGACCTCACACCATCTGTCCCAACATCTTGGTCCCCACATTTCTTGGTCTTGCCAGAATGACAGAGCTGAGGATGGTCTGGCCATTGTGGTACACAATTGTGATGATGGCCGTTTACTCAGAAAGGAGTGACCTGAGCAACCAAGTGATCACTTTAGTTCACCGGCTAGGCACCCCACCTTGATCAGGTCGCAGGGTGCTTTGAATCTTTCTTACCAAAAGCTTTGCAGTTTTACCGCATGTTTCTTCGAAGCCCTAAGCTGTTTTTGATCCTTCCAAACACAAAAATGACAACAACAACATAAGATTTTTTACAAGTTACAGCATTTCATCAAGCATTTCAACGTGTATTTTATTGCTTGATGAATGCATAGGTATAGTTTAAAAGTACAAGTCAATTTTTCCATATTCATTTTCTTGATGCCAGCACTCTTTAATTCCTGGGAGTTCCAAAAAGCCAAATAAATACTACCCTCCCTAACTCTTTGTGCTACCGCTGTTGATAAGAGAAAAGCAATATATTAGTCACCACCCATCAGCACGGGGCTCTGATTACATGGCACGACACGCTCATTAAAGCAGGTACAGGGTGGCTAGCAGAAAGGAGGGGTTTCCATTTAGCCTCTGATGGGAGTAACAAGTTGATCAGCATGACACGCCAGCTCCAGGAGAGGGAATACCTTAAACAATTCCATCAACATTGATTTACTTTAACCAGGTGATATTTTAATGAGCCAACCCGGGTGCTCACTGGATGACAGGACTTCTCAGACTAAGAGAGCACACCGGCTTTAAAAGAAAAAAAAAAAATCACTAAAAAAGCCAGCGATTGAACACTTGCAGATGAGTCTAATTCCCTTTGTCCTGTGGACATGCACGGTGGTGGGAGAGGCCCGAGTACATCAAGCTGATTTCTGCTGTCATCAGAACTGACCCTCCGTCTCCCGGGAGGCTGCGGCCTGTCTGCTACAATGACAGGGAAAGGAGCCAAGCTTCAACCTGCGGTCCTCAGATGTGCCTCACAACAGGCTACGTCCACCCCCAATGAGGGCAGCTGGATCCCATGAATTTTTAAAGTAAAACAACTGATTTTAGAGGGGCGGGGGTAGGGGGCAGGGGGACAGATTCTTACTTTTCTTCCCCTCTGCGGAATCCCCATGGAAGAAATGTGCGGAACCAGCATGTTGATTTTGGCCTTGGCACACACGGTCCCTCTGTTCTGAAGATGAGCTGACACGTGTGGATTTGCAGATCAGCCATTTCAAAAGGTTAATTAAATATTACCATTGTTTTCCAAGCTATTAATGTATGTTCTTTTATTTCTTCATGCAAAAGGCTTCTCCCCAGTCAAAAATCAGGGTCTGAATTTGCTTCCCAGCAAATTTTTAAAACCTAGAAAGAGAATGATCAAAGGGCCCAGGGAAGCAAGAGGAGAGAGACACAGGGATTCCCAGGCCAGGGGCAAAATGCAGATCGGGGCTGGGGAATAGGGAGACCTTGGCAGGCTCTGTCTGAAATGCAGCCCCTGAAACATTCTCAGCTACAGCTGGGGTTCAGAGTCATGTCATTCAAATGGGGGTTCCAGAAAGGGGCCAGGAAGGAAACCCCTGCTATCTCCACAGTTATTTATTTGCTGACATAATTGACTGCCCGTGATGCTCAGGGGCACAGCAAGTCTTGGCCTTCCATGGGACAGGTCAGGGTCAGGATGTAGGTCACCAAATGCCACTGGGAAGGACAGAGGCAGGAACATGCCCCCCTTTGCAGTGTCTGTCCTGCCACCTCCCGACAGCATGGATCTCTGCCTGCCTGGGCTGTGCCGACGTTGGTGGATCGAGGGGCTCTAATGTACATGGGAGAGAATTCCAAGATGGCTGACAAGGGGCACTTGAGAGAGAGGTCAGGGAGAGGACAAGGTTCTCGGCAGGAAGTGCCACCCTCTGTGACCGAAGCCTTCAGGAATCCTCGAGCCATGCATGAGCACAGCGGTCTGCAGGAAATCTCTCTGTCAACCCACCTTCCAGGGTGAGCAGGACACGTTTTGTTTGCAGAGTAATAATGCCTCCCTGGATGTGAGGAGGAAGCTGGCCTAACGTGTAATGAAGGAAAAACAAAGCGTGGCCCTCGTTGAGCACGAGGAGCAGCATGAAGACGGGTGACGAGGGGGCAGGGGTGGGGCTGGCATAGACAGGAGGAGGAAGGGAGCTGGGCAGCACCACGGGGATGAAGGAAAGAGAGTACACACACAGGCTCCCCTGGGCAGGAAGTAGAAAGGGAGATCACAAGAAGGGCAAGGAGGAAGAAGGAAATACCAGGGGGAGGGGAGACACAGGAAGAGATGGCCTGGATACCTTCTCCCTTCCACAGCCATCTGTTAATAAGCCATACCTAATGTCCAAAAAAAAAAAAAAAATTTTTTTTTTTTTTTAATGTCCTGGGATCCAGTGTCCACTGGCGCAGGACTACAGGGTGAGCCCATTCCCACCTCCTGTAAAAAAAAAAAAAAAAAAAAAAGTAGTACTGTGCCAATTTCCCCACCTGCTAAATCTGCACTTGGTGGAACGTGTAGCCCCCCATTGGTAGGTGGCCCCCCCTTACTGGAAGATAGCCTCCTCTTGCTGGTTGGTGGCCCCCCTTGCTGGGATGTGAACCCCCTTTGTGGAAGATGTCCCGTCCCCACCGATAGGGGTGTATCACCTTGACTGGGACGTGGCCTTGGCACACTTGGCCCCAGCTGGATCCCACCCCATAGTTCCGCAGGGGGATCCTGTGGCTCCACCTACCCAGAGCTGAGCCCCTACCTAGGGTGAGGCCTGGCTGTGCAGCCTGATGGGCAGAAATGGCAGGCACCAATGGTAACCTCAGAAATTTGCACAGGCTGAAACTAGAGAAGGAGAAAGGGCACACATGCATACTGTCCTTGGTGAGCATGTCTCAGGTGCTGAGATGCTGCCACCAGAGAAAAGTGCTGGATCCCCAGAACAGTGGTGACCCGAGGATGGCATGGGTGAAAAATGATAGAACATACACAGGAGGCCTTCAGCAGAATTCATCAAACCAGTCATGACTTGGCACCTAATGTGTGATGAGCCTTGTGTTCAGTGCCGGAAGCATCAGAGACCAGGCCCTGCTCCTGGTGTAGCCGATATCCAACACGGGAAGTAAACAAACAAAACCCCCTATTACCATTCCTTTATGAAGCCAAATCTGTGTTAGAAAGTAGGGGGTGAGGGCAGGTGGGGGACAACATGGCTGTTGGGGAAGGGCTTTCTGAAGGGGAACATGTGGAGGGGCTGGGGTGGAAAGAACTGGTAGAAAGTCCATTTCAGGCAGACCAGATCAAACCAGCTATCATCTAGCCTATTCCAACACAAGCTGTGTGTGTCAGAGGAGAACTGTGCTCCAATGGCTGATTTTTCAGAAACGGATTGTGAGCCCTTTCTTCTGAAGTGCCTCTGGATGGACTCACACCTCCAATTCTTCGGTCATCACCCGAGTACCTTGTGCCATCCAGAGACTCCATTCCAGGCAGAAGTGACATCTAGTCTGTAAAGAGCAAGTATAAGGACACCCATAAGATTATCTGCTCAGCACAATTAACCAACACCCCTATGCCATCTGCAATGAATGGGGCAGCAGTAAGGATGTAACCTAGCCCACTGGCTGAAGTTGACTGATATGAGGGTGGACATAACCCCAACTCTGACTCTACCTAATTGCCCTAACAGCAAACTTCTGATTAGGGTTGCTAAACTTGGCAAATAAAAATACAGGACGTCTAGTTAAATTTGAATTTCAGATAAACAGTGAAGAGTTTTTTTGTGTAAGTATAGCCCACACAGGAGTCTCTGGGTGGTGCAAACATTTAAGCACATGTCTACTATCCAAAAGGTCGGCAGTTGGAACCCACCCAGAGGCACTTCCCAAGACAGGCCTAGCAATCTGGTTCGGAAAGGTCACAGCCTTGAAAACCCTATGGTGCAGTTCTACTCTGCAAGTATGGGGCCGTCAGGAGTCAGCATCGAATTGCCAGCAACTAACAACATAGCCCATGCAATATTTGGGATATACTTAAAGTTAAAAAATGATACCTTGTTTATCTAAAACAACTGTCTGAATTTTATTTGGCAACCCTACCCTTGACCAAACTGGGCCCTCCAGTGAGAGTCTTCTGCAGAAGTAGTTAAAAGAGAACTGAGTCTGCTTCTCTCCAGAGACTGAAAGTGCAAGATGTTTTCTGCCAGTGAAGAAGGCCAATCTACCAAGGAAGAACAAAAAACGAAGGCAGTAGTCAGCACAAAGCAGAGACAAATGGAGCAACGGTGCTGGCATGACTTGAGGCCAGGTTCTAGTCCCTTCCCTTCCTACAGCTTGGTGATTCTGCTCTCAGGACGAAGGAGAACTTGCTGATCCCGCACTCCCAGCCCACCCCCACCCCAGCCACCACCTCCTGTAGACCATGAAGAAAGTTGGGGAACAATGAGAAGTGATATGAACAAAGTACAGTAAAGGCATATTAATTCATCATGTGCATTGGTAGTGGAAGTCAAACAAATGCACCCCGCACACGAAGGCCAGGGTTGCCATGTGTATGGTACCAGGTCAAAGCCATATTACAAGAAGAAATACCATTTCTCACATACGTCAGACTGGGTGTTCTTCAAAAGGAAATTAACCCTCAGGATGGTGAATTATGATGGATTTTAGAAATTTAAGGAGAACACAAGCCAGAGTTGAAACACATACCTTCCTCCCATTCTGTCTACAGGGCCAGAAGTTCCCCTTTAAACCCAGCAGAAAAAACTCATTAATAGCTCATGGACATGTAAAGCTGCTGAAAGTTGCATGACAAAATATTTGCAACAAATAATAAACACTGGGTTCATATCCCATAAAGAGGTCTTAGAAGCAGTAAGAAAAACACTCTCAGTCCCCCACCACCACGAAAAAAATGGGCAACAGAATATTTGCAAAAGAAATAAATATTTCCAACAAGTGGTGGCATAAAAAATAGTTCAACCTCGTTAATAATCAAAGACTATATACTAAACCATTGAAATGACCTTTTTAGATTATTAACAGGGCAAATTAAGGAGACAATTCTACTAAATGCTGTAGAGTATACGCTCTCCTGCACTAATGACAAATAACTCATGTACAAAGAACTTCTACAAATACAGGACAAAGAGCCCAATAGAGAAACCGGCAAAGGCTTTGAAAAAGCAGTTCACAGAAGAGACACAAGCGGTTAAGACGACGTGGATCTACGTATACATATAGATCCAACACCCGTCTGTCAGTTTGTTGTTTTTGGTGGCTTTTATGTTGCTATGATGCTGGAAGCTATGCCACTGATATTTTAAATACCAGCAGCGTCACCCATGGGGACAGGTTCAGCGGAGCTTCCTGAGTAACAGACTAGGAAGAAAGGCCTGGTGACCTGCTTCTGAAAATGAGTCGATGAAAACTGTATGGACTACAACAAAACATTGTCCAATACAATGCTGGGACATGAGCCCTACATTGGGTCGTGAAGATGATTCGGGACCAGACAGTGTTTTATTCTGTTACACGTAAGGCTGACATGAATTGGAGCCACCTGAAGGCACCTAACAACAAGGACATAGACACAGAAATAGACCTATATAGAGTGCTGACCCCTACAATCACTGAAGGTCAATGCAAAACAAAATACCAATTCTCAGCCTAGAATGTCATAATATTGCTGGGAAGAGTTAGAGAAATAGCCATCTCACCGACTACAGGGAGGCGTAAACATTACTACAGCATTTCCAGACGGTACTTCAGCAATATACCCTTTAAAAGCACCTGAAATCTCTAATATCTCTGTTTCTTTCTTGAAGATAGAAAACTGTTGTTTACCCTCCTCCTCCTAAAATTCCCAATTTTCACTGTCTCTAAGAAAACATGTTACTCCACGATTGTTTCTTCTCTAATTAAAAAAAAATACTTTTTTATTTTCTAACAAGGGGGTTATTTTCTTTGTTTTAATCAGTTCTATCTGTATTCCACCAGGGTTTCCAAAATACTGGTGGCATAGTGGTTAAGAGCTACGGCTGTTAACCAAAAATGTTGGCAGTTCGAATCTACCAGGTGCTCCTTGGAAACACTATGGGGCAGTTCTACTCTGTCCTATAGGGTCACTATGAGTTGGAATTAAATCGACTCAGCGGCAAAGGGTTTGGTTTAGTTTTTGTTTGCTTGTTTGTTTTAATCTCTATTCCAGGCAGTCTTAGATGAATTATCTCTCCGTTTTTAACATTCCCATCAAGAGTGTGGTGACCCGTGTAGACACAATATCGTTCTTTAAAAAAGAAAAAAAGAAGTTTAAATAATGAGGATTCTTAAGAAAGTAATTTCTCCAAAGATTGGGAAAATAGTGATTGTCTTCGGGTGGCTGTGAATCTCCTACATTCTGCGCACCCATGCAGCCTTGATAATACACAGCCCATTCCTCCTCTTCCTTCTCAGGAGTTTCCCCACTGCCCCTTCTGCTAAGCACTGCAAGCCCTCCTTCAAGCCTTCCTGCATTGCCAGGCAGGAGTCACTATGCCTGGAATCCTGCCCCAGCCCAGCCCATCAAGCTGTCTCCTACAATCACTCCAACAGCTCCTGAACCCCACCAAGCCCGACCAGCTGAGAGCAGAGGGAGTGTCTGTCAGCTGCCCACCTGTTCTGGGCATGGCTTTCCCACCATGCACCGCAGCCCCCTCTATCCTCCTTCCCATTGATCTGATTGTAGCTAACAGCAGCGGCTCAAGGACATCCTGTCCACTAAATGGCTGCAGCGTCCTGCCTGTCCTCCTCCCTGCCTGTCTCTGTCCATGTTGGCAAGAGCCTGTGTTTTATAAATGTCTTTTGCTTGTAGCAGCGATGCTGGAAAGCCATGTAGTGGCTGCCTTTCATGGAGATGATCTCACAAAGGATCACCAAGGATCAAGGTTCCCTGGCTAGACACACTAGGCTTGCATTTAGGAGTCAAGTTTTCTGAGAGACTTGCTTGAATCTTTCTGTGCCTGTCTCAGGTGTCTTTGGAATACAGTGATTCTGACTTGAGCTGGCAGGGTCTGAACACTGGACTAATAATGTAACTGTAATGAAACCAGTGACTCGCTTTGTTTATTTTTTTATGTGGCTAAAAATACTGCTAGCGATGGAATCTAAATATTAGGGGCCACCTTCCCTTGATTGTATTGTCTTCTTCAGTGACACAGTGACACTTTAAAGGTACTGGATTCCACAAGATTAGAAATTTTGTGTTTAGGACTGCAGAACACCTACAGTTGGTAAAATGGGGGGAGGGGGGTCTTTTATCCTTTTCCAGGTTTTTTCTCTATCCACCATTAATATTAACTTCACACCCATTCTTCCCCTTCTTTTCTATAAAAGCCACTTGCTTTTATAGCCTTCTCTTAATATCAGAGCAATAGGACCTTGAGATCCCCTTCTGGTAAAGAGGAAAGCAAGTGTTTTTTAATTAAGGCAACCTGGGAGCACTAGAAGGACGCCTGGTGGTACAGTGGTTAAAGCCCTCAGCTGCTAACCAAAAGGTCAGCGGTTGGAACGCACCAGTCGCTCAGGGGGAAAGCTGTAGCAGTCTGCGGCCATAGAGATTTACAGCCTTGGAAACCATATGGGGCAGTCCTACTCTGTCCTATAGGGTCACTGTGAGTTGGAATCCACTCAGTGGCAGTGGGTTTCGGAGCACTAGCTGACTACAGAACACAACAAAACCATCTTCAACTCCCAGGAGCTGCTCACTCCAATATTAAAAGTCAACGTAAAACAGGAGAAGACCAAGAATCACCCAATTTCTTCACTCATTTTATACTCAGGTTTTTTTTTTTTTTTTCCTAAAGCATTGTACAGATTTTTGTAAGCTACATTTTGAACCCTTTACAGTTTAAGGTGAGACATAAAGATACTTTGAATGTTTCATATAAATTATATGCTGTCACCAGTCGCGCTACTGACGGGGAAAGGATTCTTTTTCCTGGACTGTAGGGAAACAAGAGAAAAGGAATGGGCTCAGGGTCCAAATCTCTGGTCCGTGCCTGTGATATTTTTCTGTTTTATACAGGCACCAACAAAAGTATCCTAAGATGACAAACAGTAACATACGATAAATTAGAGATGCTAGAAAATTGAAACACATTATGCTTTAGCGCCTCCGCCTTCTCATAAACCGGTGAGAATGAAACTCCCTTCTTCCTCTGTTTGCCTGCAGCCCGCTTGTTCACTCCCACCCACTGCATCGCGGGTCACCTGCACAGGCCTGAGAGGACAGACTGTAAAAGCAGGGAGGGGCCGCTGACTGCTGTGCCCTGCCTCCCTCCTCCTCCGGCCATCGGAGTGGTCCAAGGGCATCCTTGAGAGTGAGGAGCAAAGAGGAATGAATCTCCACTTGGTCACAAAGAGGGCCACGCAAACCCGCAGGTCTCAGTCTGGCTAGAGCCTTTGTCAGCATCAAGGTCTCTGCCTCTTCCTTTCCCGCCTCCGTCCACCCCCACCCCCCCTCGGCTCCCCAGACAACTCTCTACCCAAATCCAAAAGATCAGCAATAATTGATTTGGCTTCTGGCCCCTACCCTTCTGGTACAAAACCAACAGCCCAGTTCACCAGCTCTTTCCGCTTTGGCCCTGCCTTCCCTTAAAGCGAACCCTCGCGGCTGATTAAAATCGGTAATGGGCTGCTCCTGAAGGGAAGAGGTGCTATTTACTTCTGTCGAGTTCTGCTTGGAAGGTTTGAAGCTTCCTACCAGACACTTTCGTAGTAAACAGAAAAGTTACCCACATTGTCATGCTTGCCCTGACCTGCCAGCTAGTGAACGATAAATCTTAATTACAGTTAAATGCCAAGATCTGCAAAGGACGAGGCAGCACTAGTCAACTGTGAATTGGTCCCGACTCGGCTCGGGCTGGAGTGCAGCTCCAGGAATATAGAAATTAGTTTGCGATGTGTTTGCGCCGGCCCAATCAGTCGAGGCTGTTTCTTAAGAGCTCCGGTGGACGCACTGGCATTCATCCTAGTGCCATGTCACATGCAGGTGGCATCGGGGAAGTTTTCTTTTAAAGGGCTTTGGGCATCCTGCGTGGGTTCATAAGAAAGCACTATTTTCAAATATCTTGGCAGGTTTCCAAAGGAGCGCTCATTCTCATGACATCTGCTCCGTCCCTACTTGTTACCTTTGGGTTTGCTGGGGAACCGCTGAATAACCTTTTTGTTAGCAGTCTCCTCTCTGCGCCTCCAGAGCAGGGCTACTGGAGTGCCAGGCAGGCATCCATGCAGGGTTGGGTTTTCTTTTTTTTTTCCCCCTGCTACTCTAGAGCTCCCGAGCTCCTCGATATTCAAGCATTTGCTTGTCATAATGCTAAATAAAGCCGCCCTGCTGTCCCCCTGCCTGGGTCCTCTTGACATATCGGCACCTCTATGCAAGAATTAGAAAAGTAATTGCCGACATAACTCCGTTCAATGGCTTCGGGCTGTTCTATCAATTTTGCAACTGACAGGCGATCGGACGGAGATGGAACTCGGAAGAAAGAACGGAGTTTGGGCTGCTCGGCGCGCCGTCCTGAATCAATCTGCAATCTACTCACATTATTTTAGATGCAGGTCTTGTTGTCATTGGAGTCAATCATCTGCTGAATGCCCCTATCCGGCAGTTTTCTAAATAATAGGCAGACACCAACCGATTCCCCGGCCCTCTGGAAGGAGCAAAAGGCAATGGCCGGCAGAGGACGAAAGGGTATTGCACTAACTACAAGGTGAATGTATAGGTGGGTAGGAGCGAAGTAGAAAAACCCTTTCCCAACAGAGCAGGGGAGAAGGGAAGAGGTTACACAATAGCTTCAGTTATTTTTGAAGAAAAATACAGGGGAGCATTGCACGATACTTATACGGCCTTTTAAATTTCACTCGGGCTCGACGCCCGGAAGAGACCCCCTTTCTGGCCAGCGGCGCGCGCTCCCGCGTGCGCGCTCCGCGCCCCGGCTCCCCCCGGTCCTCCCACCCCCGCACGCCCTGGGCTCTTCCCAGCTCTCGCAGGGCCCCATCCTGTCACCAGCAGTCCTGCTTCCTGTTTGTGTTGCTGCTTTGTTGCTTCCTGGCGGTTACTCCGAGCCTGCCCTTCTGCCGCGCCTCCACCCTGGGGACTGGCTCTCTTCCCAGCTCTCTCTGGTGCTGGCAAATCAGTCTCTGCCCAGCTTCGGCCGCAGGTTTTTAAAGGGTCGGCCTTGGTACTGGCTTCCTTGCCTGCTGAGCGCGCCCTTGGCTGAGGCTGGCCTTCCCACGTGCTCGAGCTCTCTGCCACCTTTTACCCCTAGAGCTGCTTCAAAGCGCTTTTGCATTTGCTGCCTCACCTGGGTTCCTGCATTCCTTTGAGGAGGCAGGGGATTGAAGTGGCCCTGGGGGAGAGCGAGAGGAGCACCCAGTCTGCGCAGGCTGCATAAAGGAGCACCCAGTACCATTAATAACACCCACCGTGAGTCTAGGCTCTACTGTGTGCCAAGCACTTTACATACCCTATTGCGCTCAATCCACACAAACACCTTGTCAGATAGGGATTAAAAACCACTTACGGTGGAGTCCTTTCCGACTCATGGTGGCCCCAGGTGTGTAGAGCAGAACTGTGCTCCATAGCTTTTGGATGGCTGATTTTTCGGAAGTAGCCATTTTTTTTCTCCAGGCCTCTCTTCTAAGGTGCCCCTGGGTGGACTTGACCTCCAACCTTTCTGTTAGCAGCCAAGCATGTTAGCTGTTTGCACCTCCTAGGGACTCCCAGGTGGGGACTGTAGCCTTAAGTCATGGAAATTTACCAGAGTCAGGCTGCTGGTAAATATAGGGCAAGGTCTCTGCGACCACCGCCCACCCGTTTGACTCAATTCTCTCTCTCCAGCACTAGGGAACTTCCCCTATTTCTCTTCACTTTGTCCAGGTCTCTGCTCAGAAGGCCTCTTCTCAGACCAGCCTTCTTTAAATAGACTGCTCTGTCTAAAACAGCTCCCTGTCAACCTCTGTCCCCTCACCCATCGTTACTTTCTTTGGATCATTTATCACTACCTGAAATTGTATGTATTTACTTGTGTGGCAGTTTACAGTATGTGTGTGAGGTCAGGGGTTTTGGCTGTTTGACTCACTGTTGTATCCTCCTGGAACATGGCAGGGACTTAAATATTTGTTGACTGAATGAATGAACGAGGCTGCATTTCTTTTAACAGCTTGAAGCTAAAACAGTCATAATGTTTGGTCAGGTTGCCAGAAATGGCAGGTAACAATCACTCCTAGAGACGGAAAACTCAGGTACAAGACTGATTGATTCAGGATCCTACCATAAACTGCTGGTAGATCTAGGGCTAAGCCACCAAATTCTGTGACGAACAGAAGGAGCTATTGCCAGTTATCCTCGTAGTACCTTCCTGTGCCCTGAGAATTCTGGCTGGGAGCCGTTTTGTCAAACTTCTTGAAGTTTTCTTCCTGCATACTACAGCATTCTTACCCAACCACCAAACCTTCGATGGCTCCCAAGAAGCAAAAATCAGCAAGTGGCCTAGTTGACCCCTCTGTCTTTCAGATAAACCAGGGACAACCCTTACTGCAATCTCTCTAGCTCCTCTCCAGATCCACACTTTTTTTTTAACGTCTCGAGAAGATAATTCTGTGTTCACCTTGATCCTTTCAAAAAAATTGAGGGGTCGGGGAGTGGGGGCAGACTTCCACTGTGATTCCTGACCCTCTCCTCCCTCTCACTATCCCTCAGAGGCTGGGATCTGGAGGTAGAGCTGAACTCCCTGAGCAGCCAGAGCCTAAAGCAATCAGTGCGAAGTCTTAGAAGTAAAAAACAGGGAGCCCAGGCCTGAGACAGGGGAAACTACTATAAGAATCTGAGCCGGGGCCCCTTTTTCTTTGGCTGGAGTCTTCCTTTCCTTATGCAACTTACCCCATCTCTCTCTGCCTACTAGCCAATGAAAAGGGTAACCCCTGGCTGCTTAAGGCATCCCCCTTAGTCACTGTTTACTCCCTACCCACCTAGCCCATGCTGCTTGCTCTCCGCCCACCCAGCATGATGTGTCCGGCATGGAATCAAGAGTCCCCAGCGCTCCACATTCCCAAGAAAATGCCAGGAACCCCCAAACCTCCTTCCCCCATCACACAAGATGGGGTTGGCAGCTGATCAGGCCCCAATAATTTTATAGTGGAATAAGCTCTTTGAATGTGTATGTTCTTATTTTTACAGAGATATTATAAATGCTCATATCCAACATCTTACATCGATACAGTTTTGTATTTTCATATAAATATGCTGACATTATAAAAAAGACTGCTCACACTTAGAAGAGCCAAGAGGAAATGCTTGGTCAGGACCCCCCTCTCGGCTCCTCCAGAGCAGGCCTTCACTGGAGCAAGTCCCGCTAAAGGCTACTCAAGTGCAGCAGAGTCCAGTCAGAGACCTGTTTCTTCTTGGCCCTTTAAGATTTTCCCTCTGAGCTGCAGGAGGGCCAGCGAGGAAGGGAAGACACGTATTTGCAACTCAAACCTTGGGTTCTGCTTTTGGGCCCTGGAAGGAGACTGTGTGTACAAGTCAGAAGTGAAACAGCAGATTCGACCGTCCAGACCAGACCAAGGTACGTGACCCAGCTCCCTCCCTTCTTTCTTCCTTCTTCATCGCCTTTTTTTTTTTTTTTGCATGTGTGGTCCTTTTAGTGAGGAAAACTAAATAGAGATAAACCCAAAAAGCATTTTCACTCTAAGCTGAATGGTTTCACTCTTCCAACCATCACGGTGGCCCACACGGAGGCAACTCAAGGAGACTTTATTGCAGGTGGTGGTGTAGGAGGCTATAAAATGTGTGAGCCACAGTTTTCCACTTCAAGAAGATTATCTGTTTTAGATTAGAGTAGAATACAGAAACTAGAATACATGTTCAAGTGGATTGATCGGAGGCACCACAGGGCTTTGAAGGTTCAAAGGAAAGGAGAAATCACAGCTGACAGATTGTGAATCAGGAAAGACTTCATGGCAGAAGTGGTTTTTGAGATAAATCTTGACAGAGTGGCAAGATTTCAATAAGCAAAGATGGTGGGAAGGAAAAATGTCCCAATGCAGAGAGTGACAAAGGCATTTCCACAGAGAGCAGGAAGTGTGAAGGGTGAGGGGAGGGTGAGGTGTAAATATGTCAAGGACTTGCGGAAGATGAGGCTGCAAAAGAATTAGGGGCAGAGTGCCAGTCAAAGGCGTTTGTATTTACTTTAAAAGGGAAAGGGGAATGGGTGGTCCATGCCCACAATGAAATACCACTCAGCAAGAAAAAATAAGATTTTTTACATGATTCAATTTCAACCATGATAAATTCAACTCTAGAAACTGATGTTTGATTCCATTAGCAGAAAATTTTAAGTTATGTTTGGGCAACTTGATTATCTGAATCTTCTCTTACAACTGTACATCTTATTTTGAAAGCTAAATATAGATCGATAGATCGAAGCGTATCTGACAAAATTTAACTTCCAAACTGAGATGTGCTATAACCTTGAAACACACACGGAATTCTGAAGCTCAGGGCAAAGAAAAATATATAATATATATAAAATATCTTATTCATCATTCTGATTGGGGTACATTTTGAAAGGGTAATATTTTGGATGTCTTGGGTTAAGTAAAAACGTTATGAAAATGAAATACGAAAAAAGGCGGCGGGGGGAGGGAGGGCAGTGTTGGATATTTTTGAGCCAGCTGGTCAAGTAATTACAGATGGACTAAAATAGTAATAATAATGATAATAGCCTTGAGGAAATTTGTAAGGCAGATTGCAAGGGGGAGAGACTAGAGACTAAAAAGTCTGTTGGAAGAATTGTTAATGGAGAAGTCAGAAACGGGATGAGTCAGCAGCCAGGAGATATGTGCCCTACACCCCAGGCATGGTTCAGAAGGGGGTTCCCTGCTCTTAGGGATGTTCCTACAGGGCTCACACCAACCCTTAATCATCCTCCAAATACTTCTTGGCCAGGAAAGTTCTGGGTTCTTTAGGGAGGGCATAGTTACTGTGAAGGTTAAAGGTCATCTTGAAGGGCCCTGGACCAAACCTGACCCAGGGTGTGGCTTGGAGGAACAAGGTCTGTTATTGCATCTTGGGCTGGAATTTACTGTTGGAAGTGCAGTCTTTGTCACTGGCACAAGGAAAACTATTTTTGCATTTGATGACATTTTCAAAATGGTGTGAAAAAACCTTGACGTTTTTATTAGAAAATCTATAAAGCCCAAACAAATGGTTTTATGCTGCTTTGCCTCATTCTTCAGAGGTTCAGGGGCAGTACATCGTCCCTCCCACTTCTGCCTGCCCTCCCACTCCCCTTGAACCCATCAGCAGTGACATCTTACCTTAGTGTCCTTTGCCTCTCAACTTTTACCCCTTAAATCAACTGCCATCATTCCATTTTCACTGGCTCCCCTCCTGAAAGCCTAAGCAATGTCGTCGGCTCCTTCCAGAAACTCTTTCCTTTGCCTCTCATGACACTGAGTTACAGCAGCTTGACCTGCCTTCTCTTCAGTAGAGGTGGGACTCTCTCTCTGGCCTCCCTGACATTTATTTTAACTTTCAATTTGAACCAAATAATTAGATTCAGAGCAAATAAATGAATGGTTTCTGTCCTGGAAAAAAATGGCAAGTTCCTTTCTTAGATGGATATTTTGAATAAAGATCTCATCTATTGCAAATTTCAAGTTAGGTAACCTATCCCTTTCTTGAAATATAGCATTTCTTCAAGGTCAACTCCAGCCCGTCCACACCTACTCCATCTCTCTCATTATACAACTTCCGACCTACCCCTTTGGTGGCACTAGAACAAACTTGTGTTTGGCCTTCTCCCACCTGCTGACCCTCTCCCTTCCCTGCCACCCTTGCATCTGCACGAAAGCTGGCACTTTAAGCCCTCACAGCATGAGTATCGCTTCACATCCGTTATGCTCTGTCATTCTTTTTGCCATTTCTGAATGAATCTGATGCCTCTGCCAACGTCCTCACTGTTTCATTCTTTCTTAGTTCTCTGCCTAGCTGCTTCTTGCTTACTTTGATCCAACATCTTTCTTTCCTATATTTTCTGTTTTATGTTCATTTATTTATTTATTTGGAGTCCACGGAGAGTACAAACTGTTAACACACTTGCTGCTGACCAATAGGTTGGAGGTTTGACCCAGGGGTACCTCAAAAGAAAAGTCTGGCAATCTTCTTCCTAAAAATCAGCCATTAAAAACCCTGTGGAGCTTCACTGTAGCCCTATCCACAATAGCCAAAAGGAAAAAACAACCTAAATGGCCACCAACAGATGACTGGATAAACAAAATGTGGTACACACATACACTGGACTGTTACTCAGCCATAAAGAGAAATGATACATGCCACAACTTGGATGGACATTATGGAAAACATTATGCTGAAGGAAATAAGTCAACTCAAAAGCACAAATACTGTTATGATCTCACTTACACGAAACAGACAAGTATATAGAAAGCAAAGCTTATTAGGGGTTGGCTACCAGGGTTGGGAGGGAGGGAAGAAGAGAAAGTTGTTGCTTAGTAGGCATTGAGTTTCTGTTAATAATGGTGGAATCATTCGGGAAAGGATAGTGGTAATGGTTGCACAACATGAAGAATATAATCAATGTCACTGAATTTTACGTGTAAAACATGTTGAATTGACAAATGTTTTGTTTGTTTTAGAAAAACGAAAACAAACACTATGGAGCACCGTTCTATTCTGATACACATGGGGTTGCCATCCATGAGTCAGAATCAACTCAACGGCAACTGATTTATTTATTTATTCAACCAAATTTGTTGGGTAGTCCAACAGTTGGCCAAGTCATGTGTTGGCATGGGTTTTTTGGGTTTCAGGGTTTTAATGTTTTCATTTAATTCTCACAATATCCTTGTGAGGTTGAGTATAGTAGAGATTACCACTGGCCCCATTTTACAGATGATGCAATGAGGCTCAAGGGGGGAAATCACTCCCCACGACTCCCCAGCTCAGAAAGGGCAGAGGCGAGGTGCAAGGTCTTCTGACTCCAAATCACAACGCCTTTCTACCACACCCCGCTGATTCACTTCCTCATCGGCTGCTATTCTGCGTTCTCATTTCTGATTTCTGGCTTCTCATATCTCTCGTCAGGCCTCTGCCTGGCTCCACTCCACCCACATGGCTTCCGTGCCCTCTGCCCATGTTCCTTTTTCACAGTCGCTGCCAACCAGTAGCATTGCACATGAAGCTAAGGGGGGAGGAGGCAAGTCAACTAGAAGAAGAGTGCCATCTCAGAGCTAAACACCCTGGTTTGGCTATAAGCCACCTTTAGAATTGGATTTTGATCAGAGTTGCTGGGATCCTTGTTCCCCTATCCTGCTCTCTCCCCCACCTCCATCCCATCCATGCCCATCATACTGCATGACATTGGCAGCTAGGCTGCCTGTGTGCCCAAACCACCATAGGCTGTGACATCTTGGAGGATCATCTGTACTTTTTTTTTTTCTTTCATCCTCGGTGTGTTTTGTAGCACTCCCTGGGGCAGATAGACACTGAAAAGAAGAAAAACACCCAGCCGGCAGAGCCTCTGGCCACACAAGCACATTTACCTGTGCCAACACCACGAGAAACAGCTGACAAACCTGCATTACAGGTGAAGGAAAAAGCTACTGAAAAAAAAAAAAGACTGCTTTACATTGGTTTTTTTCTATTAAAACAGAGACTTTGGGGGCCATATCTCCAGATTCCCTCCAAAACCCAGGAACAAATCCAAGTAGTGGGAAATGAAATGTCACTCTGAAGCACACAAATCTGCCGGAGGCCGGGGACAGGAAATGGAATTCCTAAGGTACCTCAGGCCAGCAGGCAGGCCCACAGACCCACTGAGGAGAAGGGAGGCTGCCTCGCCAGCATCACTGCAGGCTCGTCACCCTCAGCGCAGCACTCATGTCTCCAGGTGTACCTTATGTCAGATACTCCAGAGCTACATCAGGTCCTGGAGTCAAAGTCACACAAGTTCATGGAACCAGGCAGAGGGGGTTTAAGCTTGAAGACAATACTGGGATAGACAGGAAGGAGGTATGTAGGTAGAGGCCAGCTCGCCAGCCCTCCCAGCATGGATGCCATGCCCCATCTCTCCCCCTTCTCTCAAACCTCTCACAACCAGCGGCTTTGGTACTGTTAGCAGACTAGGTCTGGCCCCTTTCTCCTCACTTCTACTGCCTTCTGTCTTAGTTACCTAGGGCTGCTATATCACAAACACTGCAAATGAGTGGCTTTAAAGAACAGAAATTTATTTTTTCAGAGTTCTGGAGGCTAAGACTTCAAATCAGGGTCTCAGTGGTATTGATTCCTTCCTTGTAGGTTGGACGTTCCTTGGTCCCTTGGCATTCCTTGGCTTGAAGATGATCCTCACATTGCATTTGTCTTCTGCCACGTGTGTCTCCATGTCCATTCTGTTCTTTTTATAACTCAGATGTGATTAGATTTAGAAACCACTCTACTCAGATATGATATAATTAGCATAACAAAGAAAACACCATTTCCAAACAAGATAACATTTAACCTCATTAACCCATTGCCATCAAGTCAATTCCCACTCACAGCAACCCTATGGATCACATTTAGAAGTATCCGAACCAAACCCATTGTCGTCAAGTCAATTTTGACTCATAGTGACCCTATAGGACAGAGTAGAACTGCCCCATAGGGTTTCCAAAGCTGTAATCTTTATGGAAGCTTACCACCACATCCTTCTCCCGCAGAACAGCTGCTGAGTTCGAACCACCAAACTTCTGGTTAGCAGCCAAACGCTCAACCACTGAGGCACCTGGGTTCCTCCTTTAGAGGTATAGGGGCCAGGATTCCAATACATATTTGCGGTGTTGTTGTTGTTGTTAGGGGCCATCTAGTCGGTTCTGACTCAGGACCCTGTGTACAACAGAATGAAATACTACCCAGTCCTTCACCGTCCTCACAATCATTGCAGCCACTGTTTCAATCCATCACATTGAGGGTCTTCCTCTTCTTTGCTGACCCTCCACTTTACCAAGCATGATGTTCTTCTCCAGGGACTGGTCCCTCCTGATAACATGTCCAAAGTATGTGAGACATAGTCTTGCCATCCTTTCTTCCAAGGAGCGTTCTGGCTGTTCTTCTTCAAGACAGATTTGTTCACTCTTCACCAACACCATAATTCACTGATGTCAATTCTTCTTCGGTCTTCCTTAGTCATTGTCCATCTTTCACATGCATATGAGGGTACACAATTCAATCCATCACACCCTCCCTGAGAGAACACTCAACTAGGAGCCCATTACATGGCTCTTTTCTTATGGGAGACCATGGGCAAGTCATAAACTCTCAGTGTCTCAGTTCTTCTAAAAAATAGGAAGATGATACTTCCTTCCAAGCTGCTCCCACCCTTCCCAGCATCCTCCATACACACACTCACCCAGAGGCACCTCAAGGGCCAGTGAAGATCCTGAGAGTGCTGTGGACTCTTTCAGATGAATGCCACAGGAATTTCAGAGCATCTTTTGACACTGGTCACCTGGCTATTTAAGGAAACTCCGTACTGTTTTGAAGATAAAGCCTTAGGCTTGAGTAATGGTGGTAGTCCTGACTTTCCTTGGTGATTCAGCTGCCATGGAGGGTAGGGGGTGCCTCAGCCCAGGCCAGGCTGGACATTGCCCATGGCTATTATAAACCATTCTCTTTTCAGACTCCCAGACAAGCAGCTGGGGGGTGGTTCCTGATAGCAGAATGAGAATGTTTACAACAGGTGGAGGTTGAAAAAACTTGTAGTCTCCACCCCCCTTCCATGGTTTGATTTTATTCTAATCAGCATAGATTTAACAAATGTGTGTACATATGTATGTACATATACATACATATATACCCGCACACAAACATCACACATCTCACACACACACAAACATGGGGATATTGGGGGCATCGGTCATTCAGTCACTGAATTCTCACCATCCATGAGGGAGACCCGGGTTCAATTTCCAACCACTGCATCACATGCACAGTGGGGGTGTGTATGTTGCTGGGATGCTGAACAAGTTTCAGCGAAGCTTCCAGACTAAGATCAACTAAGAAGAAAGGTCTGGTGATCTAGTTCCAAAAAATCAGGCAATCACAACGACCCAATCCAAAACCAACTATAGGGATGGTGCAGGACCGGGCAGCGTTTTGTTCCCTTGGACTTGGGGTCATCAAGAGTCAGGGCCAACTCGATAGCTGCTAACAGCAACAGCATACACACACACACACACACACACATACAAACACTTTTTGCTTGTTTATCTGTTCTGAGCACGTGCCCCAAATGCTGAGCCTCTGTTGTACCACAGACCCGCGTTTTAGACAAGTGTGTCCTACAGTAGCTTCTTAGATGCGGCTGCTCCTAGGATGCATCTGCCCACTCTTGCAAAGCTCTTTGAGGGTTTCTCATCTTTAGAATTCCCTGAGTTTCTAGCTCCTTCTTTCCTTGCAAGCCATCTGGCCTCTCTGCACTGCAGCTGTACTCCACCCTTTGCCTGACACACACACTTGAGCCTTTGACATCCCCCACCTGAAGCAAATCCATCCATCAAGAATTTCCAAAATTGCAACCAGGAATATTTTTTTCTGAAATCTTGCATGGAATTTTCCCTCTTGAGCCTCCATTAGGATTCATGCTTAATTTTTTCTCTTCTTCATAATTTATACTAGTGAAATAGACATTGCTGTGCACAGGAGACAGAAAAATGTCTACCTTCATTTAATCACCTCGCCCAATTAGCTGAGGCCTCATGCCTCAGTTGCATGCCTCTTGAATGGTTCTAACTGTCATTAAACACGAGAGCAGCGAAGGTCAGAATGCGGAGGCTTTAGAGAGTAAGAGGTTGCAGGCGACTGCACAGAGAGCGTGAAAGCTTCTGTTGGCCTGTCTCCAAAAGAAAGGGTAGGTGCCAACTAGCAAGTCCTTGCTCACAGTCATTAACCCTGGCTAGAGGGACATTTGAATGACAGGGAGCCACCACAGTGCTACTCAAAGGAACGCATAATTGCTGACATCATTGGAAGGATGCAGGAACCTGGAAACAAGAAGAGAGAAGAGATAGTCACAGCCCAGTACTAGTAGCTGCCACTGTTCTGACCGGTGAAGGAAGTGGCCACAGGGGTAGAATTTCCTACCAACAGGGAGCTTTTCGCTTATCTTTGGAACCACGTAGCTCTTTCTCCCTCTTTCTTCATTTTTGTTATTATTGTTACTGTTCCTGTTTGCTTGCCTTTGTTTTAAATGAAGAAATGCTGAAAAGCCTATTTTGTAAAGATACCTCAAGCAACCCAAATGGCTCAGGACAGATTTTCCTCCATTCGTAAGGTGACACTGCCAGCTTGTGCTCCAGTGACAAGGGGCATCTGATCAGTAAAAGCTGAATCTAGACAACAGAGATGATGTCCTAAAGCCCCTAACAACATGTCACCTAAAAGCCTGTGGGTGGTGCAGACTGTTAAGTGCTCGACGGCTAAGCGGAAGGTTGGAGGCTCTAGTCCACCCAGGGGTGCCTCAGAAGAAAGGCCTGTTGATCCGCTTCTGAAAAATCAGCCATTGAAAACCTTACGGGACACAGTTCTACTCTGACTCATGTGGGGTCACCGTGAGTTGGAGTCATTCCATAGCAACTCGGTAAGGGGACTTACCAAGGTGATTGTGTTCAAAAATCAATTTCTCTGTTCATTAGCATTGAGGCCAAAAAAAAAAAAAAAAAAGTAGCTATCTCTACACTCATTTCCCCCTTGCCGTTGGTGGGTCACCAGATAGAGAATGTAAGAGGCTTCCACACTGAAACAGATGAAAATGCTAAGTCAGAGTAGCAGGTCGATCCCCCTCCACCCACAAGATGTCTTAGCAAGACAAAGTGCAGCTACAGGCATCAACATATTTAACTAGCTTCTATCAAGTGCCTGCTCTATGCCAAGTTTTAACTTATAGTTTCTCCTTCAACCTTCTCAGCAGCCTGCATATTTAGTTTAGAAGCGAGAAAACAGAGGCTTAGTGATGGAAAGTAACTTGGCAGAATCACAAAATTATCACTTGGCAGCGCAGAAATAGAAACAGCTCTTCTGACTTTGATTTCAGTGGCCTTGACAAGGAGAGGGGGTTTCCCAGTCCCCTAAAGAAAAGAGACTCACTGGACTAAAATTTCCCTTTCCCATAGATGAGGAGGCATCCCCTTAAATCCGCCACCCTGCCATAGCTCTAAAGAAACTATCGATCAGGAGATCAGAGGGGCAGTGCTGGCCACTGGAGGATGGGGTTGAAACGCCTCCTACCATCTGGGAGGGGAAACCCTTCCACTAGATGTCCCGGTGTAGTGAGGCACCCAAAGGAGCCGACTACTGAGCAGGGATCACAATCAGGTCTTCCTCCAGTGCTTTACTTGGATTAAACCAGCTAATCCTCACCACAGTAGAATGAGCTCAGGGCCAATATCACTCCCAGTTTGTAGATGAGAAGCCCAAGGCACAGAGGTGAAGTAATTCACTCAGGGTATCCAGTCAGCAAGGAGCACAACACAGTAGGAAATCAGACAGGCACAAGGACTTTCCCTATCTCATGAAACCACTTCCGGAGTGAGGGTCCTTGAGCAGAATTCTATGCTTAAACATTAGATAAATAAATAAATAAGGTGATTCCAAACTGACAATACATAAACTAATGGGAAAAGATTCTGTAGTTTGGGGAGACACTGAAAATCTCTCTTCCAAGGTCACTGAGGAGCTAAAAAAAATAAAAAGCCGTGCTAAGAGTTCCCCTCACCCCCACTACCACTTATTAGTGACAATAGTGATCTTTACATCAAAATTAATGGAAATTGCATGAAGATTTCCAAATATTTGTGGTCTTTCTATCTATTCACGACACCATTATGCAGTAGATAAGAAGGCAGTTTTTTACTGCTCACTCTTCCTTCCTTCGTCCTTTACAGTGAAAATGCAGTTCAATGAAGCAAATTACTATCTCAAAATCCAGGCATGATGCATGTCTTAGGCTGGGTTCTCTAAAGAAGCAAAACCAGTGAAGCATATAGATACACAGAGAGAGAAGGGGAGAGAGAGCGGTTTTTCTCAAGGAAATGGCTCACACAGTTGTAAAGGCTGGCAAGTCTCAAGTCTGTGGGTGAGGCATCAGGCTGAAGGCTTGTCCTGACTCACGTAGCTGCAGGACTATAGTCATGCAGGAGCTGATGAACCCAAAATCGGCAAGCCAGACGGTAGGCTGCTGGCTCATGGGCTGCAGAGGCTGATGAATCCCAAGATCGGCAGGCAATACCACAGGCTGCTGGCTCAAGTCCCAAGAACCGGAGGTCAGGTGATGACCAGCTGAGTGCAAGATCCAGAGCAAGGAAAAGCCAGCAAGTTTTGCCAGAAAGCCCATATATATTGGATGCAGGCCACACCTCTGAGGAAACACCCCTTACAACTTACTGGCTGATCACATCAGATTACATCATGGAGGTGATTACATTATATCACAAAATGGAAGATAACCACATCATTACATAACTGCTAAACTATATCATTATATAACTGCCAAACCATTAAGAATCACAGCCCAGCCACATTGACACACAACCTTCACCATCACAATGGGTGAGGCGGTGATAGGGCTCCTCCACCAAGGTCCTTCCATGACCTTCCATAGCTCCACTCTCCATCCCTTTCCCTTTCACTGCTGCTATTTTCTGTGAAATACTTCCCACATTCACCTTCTGATTCTCCCCAGTCTCACATTTCCAGCTAGATAGTACCACGTGTTTCTCTTTTCCATGGTTTGTCCAGCTAACCTTAGGCTTACAAGATCTATAATCCTTCTTAAATCTCTAGATCTTAGAATCCTCAAAAATGATAAGCTTTTACTCAGAAAAAAATATATCTCCACAAATATCTCATTCAGCTTCTAGAAGTCCACAGACCTCCTGAAAAACTGCACGGGCACCTGGCCAAGAACCCCTGCTCTGGAGGTTTCCCTTTTCTTCCCAGATAGGCTCACAAGTCTTTTCTTTTCATTCATTTTCCCCACAACTGTCCTCTCTCTGGTACAGATTCTTGCCCTCCATTATGCCGATTCAAAGGATACTGCTGCTTCAGATGGTGTCCGCCTATTCATGTCCTGTCACGCTGTTTTATGCCACTTCCTGTCTGATAATTCAAGGCTGTCTTTCTCTTTGCCATCATTCCTCATGGAAACTCTACTTCTGCATTCTATGCATCGCATACATGCAAGCAGATGATCTATTTTTTATACCTGTGGTTCCTTCACTTAACCCTTCTATATTAAACTCTCACTACGGATGAGGCTTGGAGATAGATAATGGAGCAGAGGAAGAAATAAGACTCAGTTGTGTTCTCATGGAGTTTTGTTGTTTTTGCTAGCTGCCATGGAGTTAGCCCCCTACTCATGAGGACCCCATACACAAGTGAATGAGACACCACCAGGTCCTGGACCATCCTCATGATTGGTTGCAGATCAGACTGTTGTGATCCATAGGGTTTTCGTAGACTGATTTTTGGAAGTAGATCCCCAAGCCTTTCTTCCTAGTCCATCTTAGTCTGGAAGCACTGCTGAAATCTGTCACCCAAGGCACCAGTGACAAATGGGTGATGGTTGTGCGTGTGGTACATTGGCCTGAAATCAAACCCAGATCTCCCACGTGGAAGGTGAGACTTCTACCAGTGAACCACCAATGCTTCCTATGGAGTTTGCAGACAAGTGAAAAAGATGAAACCAGACAGTTATTCACAAATTTGACACAGTACCTTGCCAAAAGGGAAGTGCGGGGTTCTTTGAGAACATATAGCAAAGGGACTTAAGCAGGCAGCTGGGTGAGCCTAGGGGATTCGAGGGGCTGAGAGGAGATCACCCTGAGAAAGCAACATCTCAAACAACACCTGAAGAATGAGCACAGGTTAGTCAGGAAAAGTGGAGGAGAGAGAACAAACCAAGCACAGCAAAGAGCTTGTTGGGTTCCAGCATTGAGAGTGAGCCTGGTTAATCTGAGAGACAAAGACTCCAGTATGGAGAGGTCACACCTCCTCCAGAGTTGACAGGCCTGAGATGAGAGGATGGCAGATCATCCTGAAGGTCATGGAAAGGATTTGGGGTTATATGCCAAGGGTAATAGCATCTGGTAAAGGGTTTTAAGTAGAGGAAAGCCATGATCCCACATGGATGAGGACTTGGGAGCTTATTTTATTTTTAATTTTAATTATGTGAACATGCAATACATTCTTATTCACATGGTTTCAAAAATCAGGAAGTCTCTGAAACATTTCATAACATGGAGGAATCTGGAAGGCATTATGCTGAGCGAAATGAGTCAGAGGCAAAAGGACAAATATTGTATAAGACCACTATTATAAGATCTTGAGAAATAGAAAAAACGGAGAAGAACATATACTTTTGTGGTTACAAAGGGGGGAGGGAGGGAGGGAGAGAGAGGGCTTTTTATTGATCAATCAGTAGATAAGAACTGCTTTGGGTGAAGGGAAAGACAACACTCAATACAAGGAAGGTCAGCCTAATTGGACTGGACTAAAAGCAAAGAGGTTTCCGGGATAAAATGAAAGCTTCAAAGGTCGGCGGAGCAGGGGCTGGGGTCTGGGGAACTTGGTTTGAGGGGACTTCTAAGTCAATGGGCAAAATAATTCTATTATGAAAACATTCTGCATCCCACTTTGAATTGTGGCGCCTGGGGTCCTAAATGCCAACAAGCGGCCATCTAAGATACATTAATTGGTCTCAACCCACCTGGAGCAAAGGCAAAGGAAGAACACCAAGGTCACACGACAACTAAGAACCCAAGAGACAGAAAAGGCCACATGAACCAGAGACCTACATCATCCTGAGACCAGAAGAACTAGTTGGTGCCTGGCCACAATCGATGTCTGCCATGTCAGGGAGCACAAAAGACAACTCCTGAGGGAGCAGGAGACCAGTGGGATACAGACCCCAAATTCTCATAAAAACACCATACCTAATGGTATGACTGCGACTAGAGGAATACCAGAGACAATGCTCCCCAGAACTTCTGATGCCACAGGACAGGAACCATCCCCGAAGACAACTCATCAGGCATGAAAAGGACTGGTCAGTGGGGGGGAGAGAGATGCTGATGAAGAGTGAGCTAATTAAATCAGGTGGACACTGGAGAGTGTGTTGGCAACTCTTGACTGGAGGGGGGATGGGAAGATAGAGAGAGAGGGAAGATGGCAAAATTGGCACGAAACGAGAGACTGAAAGGGCTGACTCAATAGGGGGAGAGCAAGTGGGAGAAGGGAGTAAGATGTATGTAAACCTTCATGTGACAGACTGATTGGAATGGTAAATGTTCACTTGAAGCTTAATAAAAATTAATTAAAAAAAAAATCAGAAAGTATGAAAAGCTGTGGAATGAATAATCTTTTCTGCCCCCAGCTCTCCTCAAATAGATACCTGTTTTTCAGCATTTTTGATGCGTCTTCCCTGACTTACCTTACAGTGATACAAGCAAATATGACTAGAGAGTCTTAACTTGTTTCCTTACAAAATCAAAAGACAGTATTTCATACATAGTGTTCTGTATCTTAAAATTTTTTTGTGATAACTTTTGACTAGTTTATATATTGTTTCTTCAGCTCTTGTATTGTTATTATTATTTATATTTTCACAGATGTAGGTCTGTCCTCCCTACCAGATGATAACCTACTGGGAGGGAGGAAACAGAAGCTTATCTTACTCATTTTTCCATGAAGTTCAGTAAAAAAATCTGTTGAACTGAAGTAGTTGATTAAAAAAAAAAAAAAAAACTTTGTTGAATAAATCAGTTACTGTTGAAAACACAATGCTTTGTCTGACCTATTCTCTCAATTTTCTGTCCCTACCCTCTACTCCACTTTAGAGAAGAAGGCTAGAGTATTTTAAAACAAATCCAAGACATGATGTCATTTCCTCTGTAAAGATTCAAGAAAGAATCTCTAAATGATAAAGGCTTTGCTTTAATAATACAATGATATGCCAACAAAATCAGTAGTAATTATTATTATTTTTAATACCCAGTCCACCCTTGGATTTCCCTTATTTTCTCAGAAACATCTTTATACATTTGGATTGTTGGAATCAGGAGCCACACAAAGTCCACAGATGGTATCTGGTTATCATGTTTACACTTCTTACAACTCTTTGATTCCATCATCATCTTCCTCCTCTCTCTCTCTCCATCTATCTCTTGGATGGCCTTGGTTGATTAGAGAAACCAGGTCATCTGTCCCGTACAATGTCCACAGTCTGCATTTGGGCTGTTCCCTTCCTTTTTTTTTTTTTAGTATCATAGAACTTGTTTTCTATTCCCCATATTTTCCTGAAAACTGGCAAGAACTGTGTTTTGAAAAGTTCATTCCAGCTGCTGTGTGGAAATCGATCGAAGGGTAGGAGAGTGGACAAGTAGAAGGCAGTTCTAGTAATCCAGCCACAAAGTAATAGCTCCCTAGACTAAAGCAATGGCATATAACTTCAGTGGCGGGGCGTACAGAGAGATAAAACCTATTCAAGAAACATTTAGGAGATCGAATCAACAAAGACGTGTTGACTAATTGGAAAGAAGTGTGCTGAGCAACTGTTCACTTCTTACCGCCCTCCAAACTCTCTGTTGAGACCCTGGGCCTTACCGTGCAACAGGCCAAAAAGACTGCTTTCTCCTGGACAAAAATTTACATGCTTACTGGCATTCTTCTCACGGTGACCATTTACAGCAAGTTGTAAGGGCACACAAAGCTGTAGTATTATTGTTAGTATTAAATTTTATTGCTGAGGCTTTAAAACAAAAACAAAAATAATTTCTTAAGTAATTGAAAATTGAAATGATACTTTTGGGAATAGATTTTACTGCTATGGATACTGTAAAACAGAGAGATAATAAATTTAAATTGCATCATTAGTATTGGGAATAAAGTTTATTGCTCTGGCTAGAATACAAAGAAGCAGGATTCATAACTCTTTTTTTCCAGTAGCAAGTTTATACACAAGACACTGGGTCTGGTGTGCAGGGTCAAGCAACAGCCGTTGGCACCACAATTCATGGGACATGGAGAGAAGCCTGGACTGATCAGGATGGTGTAGAGGCTAGATTCCATCAGGGTCAGGAGAGTCACAGAGCAGGAGAGAAGCAGGGGGCCACGCGGATTGAGGAAGGGTCTTCTTGGAGGAGGGCTACAAAGTCCCACTCCCTCTGAGACTATTTCTGCATCCCATCAACCTGCAGGCTACGGTGGGTGTGAAACCCTGCTTTCTCTGGTCCTGCTTTCAACCCAAGCTCAGTAGATCAGACACCAATTCTGGCTTTGTTGCAGATGGTACTATACTTTATAGGCATTACTCTTCCTCTGTGGTCTTTATCTCAGCAAAGGGGCTGCCATTCACCCATGCAGAAACCTGGAAGTCACTCTTGACTCTCTGCTCCCTCACCCCACCTCTCTTGGCCACCTGCCCTGCCAATTCAGCCTCCCCAAATACCTTCTAGACCAGTTTCTCTCTCTCCATCCCAGGGCCATGGCCCCATTTCAGGCCACTATCATGCTCACGGACACTTTCTCTTTGCTGCTCTGATCTTGCCCTGCAATCCCCCCCTCCATGCTCATTGCAACCATAATGGCCACTGTTTAGATCACCAGAGACCAATTGCCATCAAGTCAGTTTTGACTCATGGTGACCCCGTGTGTGTCAGAGTAAGCTGTGCCCCATAGGGTTGTCTGTGGCTGATTTTTTAGAAGATCACCAGGCCTTTCTACCAAGGGGCCCCTGGTGGACTCTGGCCTCCAACGTTTTGATTAGTAATGAAGGCATTAACCATTTGCATCACCCGGGGGCCCCAGTCACCATTTAGTGAGCATTAATTATGTGCCAGCAACTACGCTGCACACCTTCCGTCGGCATCTCATTTGACCCTCACACCATCCCTATGAAGCAGGGCATACAAATATCTCCTCTTTATAAGTGAGGAAACTGAGTTTCAGAGGTTGGATATTAAAAGAAATATTTATGAAAATGGTCAGGAAAAATAGACAATAAATCTTAGATCCTTTCCTACCCTTCAACGTCTTCCTTCCTTCCTTCCTTCTTTCCTTCATCAGATAAACTCCTCAGCAGGAAACATGAGAACGCTGCCAGTGTCTCCAGGCTCATTCCTCATCACAACCGCATGTAAACTTCACTCTCAATAGAAAAGTAACTTGCAGTTCCTGGAATGCCATTTGCTCTTGTTAATTCTCTTATCTAGAAAGTACCCTTTCTATGACTAATTTCCACTTATCCTCCAAGATTTATTTTAGGTATTATCTCTACCAGGAAGCCTACTCTGTAACTACGCAATTCCAAACACACTTGAGTGTGGGACGTGCACGCACACACAACTGGGTATGAGTCTCCCCTTCTGGCTCCTACTATTGCCTGGACGTGTTCTCCATCACGGTACTTACCATGCTATACTGTAGCCAACCACCTTGTCTTGGGTAGTCCCTGGGTGGTGCAAACTTATCGTGCTTACTGCTAACCAAAAGGTTAGTCGTTTGAGTCCACCCAGAGGTGCCTCAGAAGAAGCCCTCATGAACTACTTCCAAAAAAAGCAGCCATTGAAAACCCTATGGAGCACAGTTCTATTCTGACACACATGCTGTCACCGTGAGTCAGAATCAATGGCAACAGGTTTTTTGCCTGTCTTAGAAATGCCTGGACTATAAGTTGCCTGAGGACGGGGACTGTGTCTTTTGTCTGTGAATTCCCAGAATCCAGTACAGGAATCCTGGCACGCAGTAGGTGCTCAAAGGCAGTTTACTGAGAGAACGCATGAACAACTGAATAGTATAAAATACAATGAATTCAGCAGTAACAGAACAATGAAAAATACCCTTTTCGAGTTTAAAAGAAATGTCAGGTCTTGCTTTTTTTTCCGTTTGAGAAGTTATATTTATTTACTCTGTTTCACATTTGGTCTTTAATTACTCACCTGTTATTCTAACACGGGAAAAATGTTACCTACAGACTCATGGCAGGATGTAATTTATGAGAAGAAGCAGTTCCTTTCAGGGCACTTCAGCCAGTGCACGGAACATGGAGCCCTAGCAACCACACAAATAATATTAGAGTCATGTTTACCATGTACAGCAAACTTGGAATTCTTCAAGTAGTTAAAGAAATTGGAAGGTTTAGGAATTTTGAATCCTCCCAAATGCCAGTTGGTCTTACTTCTGTGAGGTTTTTGTTCGGGGAAATCTCCTAAATTTTCAAGTTATGTGAAGCTCTTTTCTTTTCAGCTGGTAACACTGGGGTCATAAACTCACAGAGCCAAAGAGCATGGAATTCAGGAATATAGAAAGTGGGAGAAACTGACATGAACCAGGCCCCTGACCCTGGTGCTAAGGCCTGGTTCCTGCCTCTATTTGTCTCCATAGAAACAACCATCAGATCAACAACAGTAAGTTAAAGATTCGTTCACTTTCTTCCTTTGTTTGAGAAAACCATTCAAGGTTTTGCTAATTAGAGAAAAAGGGCTTGTGGCTGAAAGTTAGGCTCTTTTAAAAGTGAAATATTCTCCTGATAAAAACAGCAGGCACGCTTGATTTCCACGCTGACCTGCTTCAGTGAGAGTTTTGCTTCCTTCTCCATGATGAGGTGTTCACAACCTTCAGGTCTACAACTGTCTTCCAAGTCACTTACGGCAATTGGCTAACCTTTGTGACCGCACAGGTTGCTGGGTATTCAGGACGGTTCCTACCAAACTGAGAAGACTGTGTTCCATAATGTCAGTTTTTATTACATTAGGCTGGGAAGATGAAATCAAAAGGACTATTTTCAACAAAAATGTCCTGCATCGACAGTTCGATACTGTTTCTATGGGCCCTGGTGATTGCCCTTATTGTACACTGGATAAAGGCTAAACGTGACGCTACCTGCTAGTTTGACAAGGCTGTTCTCTCACCAGCAGGTTGCTGCGGCATTTTTTTTCTTCTTCTTCTTCACAGCAATCCTCTAATTCCAACAAACCCATCAGATTAACAAAAACCTGAGAGTCAAATAGCACAAAATGATATCCCTGCATGAGCTAATGTTATTACATGTTGCAACCTACAATTACATGGATTCAATCTAAATGCCCCCAAACATTACTTCCTTAATTCAAGCCTTTTCAGACCTGGTAAATATCTTATATTTTATTATTATTTTTCAGCAGAGGATTAGGAAGCAGGCAAAGGCTACCTAAACAATCATAGCACGGAGCCAACTGCAGGTTCAAGATGACAGGAAAGCGAAGGGATAAAAGTTGACAAAGTCAAATTCGGAGAGAAAGAGAGAAAAAAATGAGCAGAGAGAAAGGGATCAAAGGGAGGGAGAACAGTAGAGATCAAGGTGGCTCCCTATGAGCTGATGGACTGTGGGGGTCCAATGCCTGTGGATGGAAAGGGTTACCTCTAAGGCTCTGAGCCACCCACAGAGAACCTGGGGATCTCACATGCACAGCGGCTTTACAGGCCAGTATTCTGAATTTCCTTGGTCCCCGAGTGGAACCTTTAAAGAGATCTCCTCCAGTGATGGAATCTTTGACCAACACAGATGCACAACATATAGTTAATTTACTTTATACAAGAAAAAAAAAAAAAAAAAAGCCCTAACATTCTTACCCAAAACCAAACCCATTGCCGTCAAGTCAATTCCAACTCATAGTGACCCTGTAGGGCAGGGTAGAACTGCCTCATAGGGTTTCCAAGGCTGTAATCTTTATGGAAGTAGTCTGCCATATCTTTCTCCCATGACACAGGCGGTGGGTTCAAACCACTAATCTTTCAGTTAGCAGTCAAGTGAGTAAGTAGAATTTTTTTTTAAGTTTTCATTATTATTGTCTTTTATTATCAGTGTCTTTGGGGTTTGCATAAGAATGATAACAGCAAATTATGAGCTGCAACGTATGTAGTACATATTACTAATGATAAAACGTACAAAATGTACAAAAAAAAAAAAAAAGACAGTCTTAAGTGCAGTTCATTGTAATTCTCATACATCCTAAGTTGGAGACCACATGTATATCTCTATTGCTGAATAGTTCCAGAGGCAGCATAGTAGCTAAAAGGGACAGTGGTGGTCAACTGGTAGAATTCTCGCCTTCTTCATGGGAGACCTGGGTTCAAGTCTTGGCCAATGCACCTCATTCGTACCATCTCAGGCTTGTGTGTTGCTATGATGCTGAACAGGTTTCAGTGGAGCTTCCAGACTAAGATAAGAAGAAAGGCCTGGCAATCTGCTCCCAAAAATCAGCCAGTGAAAACCCTATGGATCACAACTGTATGATCCTTAACCCATAATGGAGATATGGCAGCCAGGTGGAGTTCCACTGTGTTTTGCATGGGGTCACCATGAGTCCTTGATGGCAGCTAACAACAACAATGGTGGTTAAGAGTAAGAATTTTGGAAGGAGACAGGCTTGATGCCAGTAGCTTCTCTGCCACTTACTAGCTGTGACCTGTGGTAAGTTCTTTAGCTTCTCCAAGTCACCATTTCCACATTTATAAGAAGGAAATAACGGTAGTGTCGATCTCAGAGAGTTTCTGTGAGAATTTAAAGGCAATGATGCAGGTAAAGTGCTTGGCACATTGCTGGGGACATATTTGACCCCAAAAATTATTTGAAGCCAAATATAAAAAAATTCATAGGAATAGAATTAGATCTTATGACCCTACCAGAGTGAAGAAAGGGTTTAAACCTAATTTTAGGTCCAGAAATTTTCATTCTCATTATTAAGTACAAGAAGCTTCACATTGGTGGGTAACTCATCCTCAAATCAGGTACTAGAATGGGAAAAATGTCCTCGGATGGAAGGAGACTTCTCTGGGGGCATCTGCAGGTCCCTTCCCACTGGGAAGGATGGACATTTGCATTGGGAGTGATGGAGGGGTGCAGGCAGGGCTGGGGCTTCATAGAAAGAGTTAGGGAATGAAGGGACTGGAATGCAGGTTGAACTGGGAGTCCTCTTTTCCAAAACAGGTAAAGTGCCCTGTTATAACATCCCTGGAGGCAGCTTTGGTGACAAGAAGCTCTCCTGCCCACGTGTCCCACCCATGCGTGCTGCCCACGCACCCCACTCACCCGTCCCGCCCACGAGCCCCACCCACATGTCCTACTCACCTGTCTCACCCACTGTCCTGCCAGGCACAGCACTATGGGAGTAGGAGGTCTACTGATACTGTGTGGGCAGAGGCCAACTGACCTGCTAGGCTGGGTGGTATGTGACTGCTGTGGATTTTCTCTGGCAGCACAAACGGTTTGCCGTCAACTACGAGCCTAAAGGTTGGCAGTTTGGACCCACCCAGCAAAGCCTCAAAAGAAAGGCCAGCTTTCCTAAAGATTACAGTCAAGAAAGCCCAATGGAGCACAGTTCTCTGTAACACATGGGGTTGCCATGAGTCAGAATCGACTTGACAATAGTGGGTTTGATTTTTTGGTTTGGGCACCATTATGTAACAACAGACAACAGAAGAATTGCCCATTGACTTATCAAAGGTACAAGGACACCCTTAGTTCCTGAGGTACCACAAACACCACCCCAAACAAAAAAAAAAACCAAACCTGCTGCCGTCGAGTCAATTCCGACTCATAGCGACCCTATAGGACAGAATCAAACTGCCCCATAGAGTTTCCTAGGAGCACCTGGTGGATTCAAACTGCCAACCTTTTGGTTGGCAGCCACAGCATTTAGCCACCAGGGTTTCCAAACATCACCCCAGTTTCCTTTATTCCCATGTTTCGTTGCGCACCCGAAGCCCACACTAGGTGGGAAAAATGACTCTGCTGATTAGCTGTCTGGGGAAGAAGACTGTTCCCACCTTTGCGGCAACAGAGGCTTTTGCAAATGTTGGCTTTTCAGTCAGGTTGCCATCCTGGCTGCTGCGGAGCGGAACCACTTGCATCCCAGAAAACAATTGTACTCAACAAACAATGCAGTGCCCTGACTAGTCTTAATGAAGTCTGGTTCAAATGTTGGCACGCACACAAAATACTAATTAACATAGCCTACGTGATAAATAATATTGGGATCCGAAGGACAGGCCACCCCTAAAATCATAGTTGGCAATTATTTGGGCACTGGCTAACAGACACACAGAATTCCAGCATGTTGCTTATGTGACAAAATTATTCCAGAGAGGTGACCTTGAGAGGTTGTCTAGTGTGCATCCTCCTGCTTAGGAACTGAACGATGTCCAAACAAGCCTGGAAGGAAAGCATCTGCCCTAATTTTCAAGCCCTGAGGGAAGAAAATCCTTAAGAGACTTCAATAATTTAATCTAATAACCATCATTCAAGTACAAGCTAGTATATCCGTGGCCATCAAGCTGATTCCAACTCATAGCGACCCTGTAGGACAGAGTAGAACTGCCCCATAGAGTTTCCAAGGAGCAGCTGGTGGGTTCAAATTGCTGACCTTTTCGGTTAGTTGGGTTAGCTGGAGGTAAGGAGCCCTTGTAGCACAAACAGTTAAGTGCCTGACTGCAGTTCCAACCCACCCAGCGGCTCTGTAGAGAAAAAAAAAAATTTTTTTTGAGAAAGACCTGGCAATCTGCTTCCTTGAAAATTATGTCCAAGAAAACCCTTTGGGGGTTGCTATAAGCCAAAATGGACTCAATAGCCCGTACCAACAACTACAGGGGCTAGGGGGAAAGCTGACAATAGGCAAATGTCCCTAGGACTTTGGTGCTACTGGCTAAGGTTTCCCACCAACTCCAACACAGAGAAGTGATCTTGAGCCCTCTGCTTTGTCTAAAAACCGAAACCAAACCCGTTGCCATCGAGTTGATTCTGACTCGTTATCTAGCCTTTTAAATCATTACCAAATTTTCAAGGGAAAGATTCAACATTTATTGGCCCGGTTAGCCCAGAAACCTTACCAAGAAAAGAAGAACCCCCATTATCTCGATTCCAGAACAATATTCTTGATTCCGCCAACATTTCAGCATCTTATTAAATGTATTAAATTTAATTCCCTCAGCAATAACCCAGGTACCACACCAGTGACCACAACTTTGCTGCCCTGACTCCTAAATTCTATTAGTGTTCAGAAAGCCTCATGGTTGCGACATAATGTTCAATCAGTGCAGAGAAATTAATTAAATTAAAATTATTTTTATTGTGATTTAATTAGCTTGATTTAATTACTTTGTTCACTGACTGAGCATTCTGTTGTTACGGCCAGATCTCCTCTCTCATTCGTGGCACGAATGTTCCCATAGAATTACACATTTTCTCTGTTCAGCCCTGGGAGCAGGCTGACGAAGTTTGCCAGCAACTCGCAATTTATCACAATCAGTACCATCACAAATTATAGGAAGCATCCAACAATATGATAACTTCTAAATGAAGTGTCTGTAAGCAGGTCACACCATCAGCCTCCACTGTTAATCTGTCATATTTCATAGTCAACCTGACACCCTGTCCAATTTGCTGTGCCTGCTTTCTCCCAGAGCAGCTCCTGCAAGCAGCAGCACCTCAGAAAGCCAGGTGAGGGTTCACCTTCTGAGCAAGCTGGGTCCTTACAAAATCCCTGCCCAGCCCTCCCTTGCCTCCCTGCAAGTCCGACTTCACACTCACGGGCACCATTCAAGATGGCATTCCTCCTTCCTTTCCCTCTAAGCCAGGCACCCTTCATTTGCCATTCTTCAGCTGAAATGTGGAGTTTCATTCCATTACAAACGCAGGCAATGAACCACAGAGTATTTGTAGTACCTGTGACGTGGTCACCAAAGAACACCCAGATATTTTCATAATTACATTGCAGTTTCTGGTAGTGTCTTGAAATACCGTTTACTCTTACCACCACTACAAAATAATGGTAGTTACTAGGCCTCAGTAGTCCCACGTGATCCTTTGGTGGTGCTTTTGGATATAATTGTGAAGCTATCTACTGACAAAGGCATCAGCATACCTGCAGATGGTGTTGCTCTTGAACAAAGTCATTTCCCAGGGTCCCTTCCAGACACATGATGCTTTCATCTCTTTTTAAACTAGCCTCGGAAAGTACATGTCTACACTGGAAATGCATAGAAAAAGATCTCAGTTACTCATGCTCTTCAATTCAGAGAGCATGCCCAATAAATACTGTTGCCTAACCTACCGAGTAGGACTGTGTACAAACCTCAGTTCTCACCATCGAGCTGAAAGGGACCTCTGAGATTACCTAATGCTATCCCACTCCCTCTTTACAGATAAGAAGACAGAGTTGTCTGGTGTCACACAGCTTGTTAGTAGCAAAGAACCCAGGGCACTGGAACCTTTGGCCTTATAAAACTGGCTCAACGCACTACCTAATAGCTGTTGTTGTTGTTGTTGTTAGGTGCTGTCGAGTCAGTTCCGACTCATAGCGACCCTATGCACAACAGAACGAAACACTGCCCGGTCCTGCGCCATCCTTAAAATCATTGTTATGCTCGAGCTCGTTGTTGCAGCCAATGTGTCAATCCACCTTGTTGAGGGTCTTCCTCTTTTCCGCTGATGCTGTACTCTGCCAAGCATGATGTCCTTCTCCAGGGACTGATTCCTCCTGACAACATGTCCAAAGTATGTAAGACGCAGTCTTGCCATCCTTGCCTCTAAGGAGCATTCTGGCCGCTAAGATTTCCAAACTGTCAAAAAGTCGAGCACCTTACTGACTCCATTCATTTAGGCTAGGTTGTGAGAGTCCATAAACAAAAATTATTCGAGGGTATATTTGTTCCCTCCCCTGTGCATCTGTCCCTTTGTCACACTGTGGGGGTTTGGGTGTTGCCATGATGATAGAAGCTATGCCACAGGTATTTAAATACCAGGAGGGTCACCCCTGATGGACAGGTTTCAGCTGAGCTTCCAGACTAAGACAGACTAGGAAGAGGGACCTGGCAGTCAACTTCTGAAAAAAATTAGCCAGAGAAAACCTTACGAAAAGCAGCGGAACATTGTCTGATATAGTACCAGAAGATGGGTCCTTCAGATTGGAAGGCACTCAACAGACAACTGGGGAAGAGCTGCCTCCTCAAAGCAGAGTCAACCTTAATGAGGTGGATGGAGTCAAGCTTTCCAGATCTTCATTTGCTGGTGGGGCATGACTCAAAATGAGAAGAAACAGCTGCAAACATTCATTAATAATCGGAATGTGGAATGTACAAAGTACGAATATAGAAAAATTGGAAATCATCAAAAATGAAATGGAATAAATAAAAATTGATATCCTAGGCATTAGTGAGCTGAAAGGGACTGATATTGGCCATTTTGAATCAGATAATCACATGGTCTACCATGCCAGGAATGACAAATTAAGGAGGAATGACATTGCATTCATCGTCAAAAAGAACATTTCAAAATCTATCCTGAAGTACAATGCTGTCAGTAATAGGATAATATTCGTACGCCTAGAAGGAAGACCAGTTAATATGACTATATTATTCAAATTTATGCACCAACCACTGAAGCCAAAGATGAAGAAATTGAAGATTTTTAACAACTTCTGTAGTCTGAAGTTGATCAAACATGTTGTCAGAATGCATTGATAATTACTGGTGACTGGAATGCGAAAGCTGGAAAAAAAAAAGGATCAGTAGTTGGAAAATAAGGCCTTGGTGATAGAAACGATGTAGGCGATTGAATGATAGAATTTTGCAAGACCAACAACTTCTTCAGTGCAAATACCTTTTTTCAACATTGTAAATGAGAACTGTACATGTGGACCTCACTGGACAGAACATGCAGGAATCAAACTGACTACATCTGTGGAGACGATGGAAAAGCTCAATATCATCAGTCAGAACAAGGCCAGGGCCAACTGCAGAACAGACCATCAATTGGTCATATGCAAGTTCAAGTTGAAACTGAAGAAAATTAGAACAAATCCACCAGAGTCAAAGTATGACCTTGAGTATATCCCACCTAAATTCAGAGACCATCTTAAGAATAGATTTGACGCATTGAATACTAATGACCAAAGACCAGATGAGTTGTAGAATGACATCAAGGACATCATACATGAAGAAAGCAAAAGGTTATTAAAAAGAGAAGAAAGAAAGAAAGAAAAGACCAAAATGGATGTCAGAAGAGACTGAAAGTTGCTCTTGAATGTTGAGTAGCTAAAGTAAAAGGAAGAAATGATGACGTAAAAGAGCTGAATAGAAGAGTTCAAAGAGCAGCTTGAGATGACAAAGTAAAGTATTATAAAAACATATGCAAAGACCTGGAGTTAGAAAACCAAAAAGGAAGAACATACTCAGCATTTTTCAAGCTGAAAGAGCTGAAGAAAATATTCAAGCCAGTTGCAATTTTGAAGGATTCTATGTTTTTTTTTTATGGGCAAAATACTGAATGACCCAAGAAGCATCAAAAGAGGATGGAGGGAATACACAGAGTCACTGTACCAAAAAGAATTGGTCGACTTTCGATCATTTCAGAAGGTAGTATATGATCAAGAACCAATGGTACTGAAGGAAGAAGTCCAAGCTGCACTGAGGACACTGGCAAAAAACAAGGCTCCAGAAATTGACAGAATACCAATTGAAGATGTTTCAACAAACAGATGCAGCACTGGAAGTGCTCACTCATCCATGCCAAGAAAATTGGAAGACAGCTACCTGGTGAACTGGCAGGAAGAGATCCATACTTATGCCTATTCGAAATAAATGTGGCCCAACAACAACAAAAAAACAGAAGGCAGAGATTATCAAACAATATCATCAATATCACATGCAAGTAAAATTTTGCTGAAGAGCATTCAAAAGTGATTGCAACAGTACATTGACAGGGAACTGAGAGAAGTGCAAGCCAGATTCAGAAGAGGACCGGGGATAAAGGACATCATTGCTGATGTTAGATGGATCTTGGGTGAAAGTAAAGAATACCAGAAAAATGTTCATGTTTGTTTTACTGACTATACAAAGGCATTGAACTTTGTGAATCATATGAAATTAGGGATAACATTGCAAAGAATGGGAATTCCAGAACACTTAATTGTGCTCATGAGGAAACTGTACATAGACCAAAAGGTAGTAGTTTGAGCAGAACAAGGAGATACTGTGTGGTTTAAAATCAGAAAAGGTGTGTGTCAGGGTTGTATTCTTTCACCATACCTATCCAATCTGTATGCTGAGCAAATAATCTGAGAAGCTGGACTATATGCAGAAGAACAGGGCATCAGGCTTGGAGGAAGACTTATTAACAACCTACAATATGCAGATGACACAACATTGCTTGCTGAAAGTGAAGAGGTCTTGAAGCACTTACCAATGAAGATCAAAAACTACAGCATTCAGTATGGATTACACCTCAACATTGAGAAAACAAAAGCCTCACAACTGGAACAATAAGCAATATCATGATAAATGGGGAAAAGACTGAAGTGGTCAAGGATTTCATTTTCCTTGGATCTACAATCAATACTTATGGAAGCAGCAGTCAAGAAATCAAAAGACTCTTTTCACTGGGCAAATAAGGTGCAAAAAATCTCTTCTGAAGTGTTAAAAAAACAAAGATGTCACTTTGAGGACTAAGGTTTCACCTGACCCAAGCCATGGTGTTTTCAATCAGCTCATATGCATGTGAAAGCTAGACAATGAATAAGGAAGACCAGAAAGAATCAATGTCTTTGAATTATGGTGTTGGTGAAGAATATCGAATATACCATGGACTGCCAAAAGAAAGAACAAACCTGTCTTTGAAGAAGTACAGCCAGAATACTTCTTGAAAGCAAGGATGATGAGACTTCACCTCACATACTTTGGACATGTTATCAAGAGAGGTCAGCCCCTGGAGAAGGACATCATGTTTGATAAAGTAGAGGGTCAGTGAAAATGAGGAAGACCCTCAATGAGAAGGATTGACACAGCGGCCACAAGAACGAGCTCAAGCATAACAATGATTGTAAGGACGTCACAGGACCGGGCACTGTTTCATTCTGTTGTACATAGGGTTGTTATGAGTCGGAACTGACTCAACGGCATCTAATAACAACAACGTATTTGTTTCCTAAAGTTGCCAGAGCAAATTACCACAAATGTGGCAGCTTAAAACAACTGAAATTTATTTTCTCATATTTCTGGAGGCCAGAAGTCTGAAATCAAAGTGTTAGCAAGGCCACACTTCCTCCAAAGCCTCTAGCAAAGAATTCTTCCCTGCTTCTTCCAGATTCTGGTGGCTCTAGTCATTGCTTGGTTTATGGCTGCATAATCCCAATCTCTGCCTCTGTCTTCACATGGCCTTCTTCCCTGTGTGTCTGCCACTCCTTCCCTAAGGACATTTATTATTGGGTCTAGTGCCCACCCTAAATCCAAGATGATATCCTCTCAAGATCCTTAACTTAATTACATCTGCAAAGACCCTATTTTCAAATAAACTCATTTTCACAGGTACAGGGATTAGGACTTGGACACATCTTTTGGAGGAACACAATTCAACACACTACGAAGGGAAAGGGAAAGAAGAAGCAGGATCCTGGTTTTCCCACAAAAACTAATAGGGCTGAAAACATGCTAATTAATCCTTTTCATGGACTCAACCTAAGAACGGAAAGTAGAGAAGTTAATGGTTGCCTCATGATGAAGATCACTTTTGCCTCTGGTTACAAATGAGATCTTTGTGTGAACCTCATAAAAGAGATTGTAAGATTCTTCAGGACTTACTCCATCTGCCCATCAATCTTGAGTTTACAGTGGAGGTGGTCTTTTTGGAGGATGGGCAGGAAATATGGATAACATACAATGAGGGTGGAATCTGTGAGATGACCGCTAGGCCTGTCAGTGCTGCTAGAACTAAAAAAGCGTTCAAAGATCTGGGACCCACATTTTGCCTCCTCTTGACTCCCTTCCACTCTTGCAATTCTTCATCATTAAATAATTGATGATTCTTGATTTAGATTCATGGCCAAGGACAGGCAGCCGATGGGGGGGGGGAGCATTGTTCTTAATCTTATGAATTTCTCTTTTCTTTCATGTCATTCCTCCTTTTTCTAACAATTCCTGTTTTTCCTGTCTTTAAAAATAAGAACAAACACTTGCTTTCACAGACACCTAATTTTAGCTTGCACCTAACACCATGAGGTAGATATCATTTTTGCTATTTTACTGAGAATGAAATAGGTGCTCAAAGAGTAACTTAAGTTTACATAGACCTTCAGTTGTGGAGCTAGGAATCCAACACAGGCACTAAAGTCAATGCTTTATTCCTCTCCACTATGATGTCGTCCTTCCTCCTGCTACTGTTTCCTTTTTCCCTTTTTTCCCCATTTCAAGAGCACCACATGCCTTCATTACTCTAAGATCTATGGTCCTCAGCACTTCGTGTACCAAAACACCCAAGTGGCTTTTGTGAAAACTGATGACTAGGTCTTATCACAGGTCAATCAAACTATAATCGCTGAGGAATGCTCCCCGGACATCAGCATTTTGTAAAAGCCCACCCAGGTGGTTCTAAGACAAGCCAGGACTAAGAGTCACCACAATAAATAATGCTCGGCACCTCTCTTAGCCACAGAATCCAAAAGGATATATTCACTCCTCCAAACATAATCAAATCCTTGGTGCATATCTCAGTAAATAAGATTGACCAAAACCAAGGGCAAAATGGACAATGATATTTAAAGGTAGCAATTTGAACTGACATGTTTAATACCCCTCCTTCCCAATTCCCGCACTGTGATGGTTATGGTTGTGTGTCAACTTGCTGGGCCATCATTCTCAGCGGTTTGGCAGTTATGTGAAGATGTAATCATCCTCCGTAATATGATCTGATATGATCAGCCAGTTAGTTGCAAGGTGAGTTTCCTCAGTGGAGTAGCTTGCATCCAATATATATATGGATGTTGTGGCAAAGCTCACTTACTTGCTCTAGATCCTGCATCTGGCGCATCATAATCTCACCTCTGGTCTCTGGGACATAAGCCTGCAATATTGCCTGCTGATCTTAGGATTGATCAGCCTCTGCAGCCCATGAGCTAGCAGTCTGTTGTCCGACTCGCCAATCTTGGGGTTGTCAGCCCCTGCAGCTACGTGAGTCAGGAGAAACCGCCAGCCTGACGCCTGACCCACAGACTTGGAACTTGCCAGCCTCTACAACCACACGGGCCATTTCCTTGATCTCTCTCTCTCTATCTATACATATATATGTTGTTGTTGCTAGGTGTTGTTGAGATGGTTCCAACTCATAGTGACCCTATGTACAACAGAACAAAACACTGACCGGTTCTGTGCTATCCTCACAATCATTATTATTCTTGAGCTCATTGTTACAGCCACTGTGTCAATCCATCTCATTGAAGGTCTTCCTCAATTTCACTGACCCTCTACTTTACCAAGCATGATGTTCTTCTCCAGGGACTGATCCCTCATGATAGCATATCCAAAGTGAGATGAAATCTGGTCATCCTTGCTTCCAAGGAGCTTTCTGGCTGTTCTTCCTCCAAGACAGATTTGTTCGTTCTTCTGGTAGTTCATAGTATATTCAATAATCTTTGCGAACACCATAATTCAAAGTTGTCAATTCCTCTTCAGTCTTGTTTATTCATTGTCCAAGTTTCCCGTGCATATGAAGTGATTGAAAATACCATGGCTTCAGTCAGCCATACCATAGTCTCCAAAGTGACATCTTTGCTTTTTAACACTTAAAAGTGGTCTTTTGCAGCAGATTGGCCCAACACAATAAATCCTTTGATTTCCTGACTGCTGCTTCCATGGTCATTGATTGTGGATCTAAGTAAAATGAAATCTTTGACAACTTCAGTCTTTTATCATGATGTTGCTCATTGGTCCAGTTGTGAGGATTTTTGTTTTCTTAATGTTGAGGTGCAAAAAATACTGAACACTGTCTTTGATCTTCATCAGTAAGTGCTTCAAGTCCTCTTCACTTTCAGGAAGCAAGATTGCATCATCTGCATATTGCAGGTTGTTAATGAGTCTTCCTCCAATGTTAATGCTGCCTTCTTCTTCATATAGTCCAGCTTCTCCAATTATTTGCTCAGCATACAGATTGAATCAGTACGGTAAAATGATACCACCCTGACACACACGTTTTCTGACTTTAAACCACACAGTATTCCCTTGTTCTGTTTGAATTACTGCCTCTTGGTCTATGTACAGGTTCCTCATAAGCACAATTAAGTGTTCTGAAATTCCCATTCTTCACAATGTTATCCATAATTTTTTGTGATCCACATAGTCAAATGCCTTTGCATAGTCAATAAAACACAGGTAAACATTTTTCTGGTATTCTTTACTTTCAGTCAAGGCCTGTCTGACATCAGCAATGATATCCTTCATTCCACATCCTCTTCTGAATCTGTCTTGAACTTCTGGCAATTCTCTGTTGATGTACTGCTACAACTGCTTTTGAATGATCTTCTGCAAAATTTTACTTGTGTGTGATATTAATTATATTGTTTGACAATTTCCACATTTTGTTGGATCACTTTTCTTTGGAATGGGGCACAAATATGGATCTCTTCCAGTGGGTTGGCCAGGTAGCTGTCTTCCAAATTTCTTGACATAGACAAGTAAGCACCTTCAGTGCTGCGTTCGTTTGTTGAAACATCTTCAATTGGTATTCTGTCAGTTCCTGGAGACTTGTTTGTCTCCAATTCCTTCAGTGAAGCTTGGACTTCTTCCTTTAGTGCCATCAGTTCTTGATCATATGCTACCTCCTGAAATGTTTGAACGTTGACCAATTCTTTTTGGTAGAGCAACTCTGTGTATTCCTTCCATCTTCTTTTGATGCTTCCTGTGTCATTCAACATTTTCCCCATAGAATTCTTCAATACTGCAACCAAAACAAACCAAACCAAGCCCAGTGCCGCCAAGAACTGGAAGCTTGAATTTTTCTTCAGTTCTTTCAGCTTGAGAAATGCCATATGTGTTCTTCCCTTTTGGTTTTCTAACTCTAGGTCTTTGCATATTTCATTGTAATACTTTGTCTTCTTGAGCTGCCCTTTGAAATCTTCTGTTCAGCTTTCACTTTATCATTTCTTCTGTTTGCTTTAGCTACTCACCATTTAAGGACAAGTTTCAGAGTCTCTTCTGACAACCATCTTGGTCTTTTCTTTCTTTCCTCTCTTTTAAAGACCTTTTGCTTTCTTCATGTGTGATGTCCTTGATGTCATTCCGCAACTTGTCTGGTCTTTGGTCATTAGTGTTCAATGCATCAAATCTGTTCTTAAGACAGTCTTTAAATATAAATCCAGGTCATATTTTGGCTCTTGTGTACTTGTTCTAATTTTCTTCAGTTTCAATTCAACCTTGCATATGAGCAATTGATGGTCTGTTCCACAATCGGTCCCTTGCCCTGTTCTACTGATGATACTGAGGTTCTCCATTGTCTCTTTCCATAGATGTAGTCGATTTGTTTCCTGTGTATTCCATCCGATAACATCCATTTGTATAATAACTGTTTATGTTGTTGAAACAAAGTATTTGCAATGAAGAAGTCGTTGGTCTTGTGAAATTCTACCATGTGATCTCTGATAAAGGCCTGGGGATCTACTTCTGAGGAATCAGCCATTAAAAACCCTGTGAAACACAGTTTTACTCTGACACACATGGGATTGACATGAGTCAGAGTCAACTTGATGGCAAGTGATTGGTTGGTGGGCTATCAAAACAAAATGCAGGGAATAAGTTTAACAAAATTTTTCATTTGAATTTTCAGCTATGTTGAAAGGGTATCATGAAGAATAGCTATGAAGAGGAAATAACTGATAAATATTTCTATCAGATGGAAATCATGCTTACTAAAAAAAAAAGTTAAATCAACTGTAACTTGGGAAGTGTGGCAGATTAAATTTTCCAAAGATGGCAAAACCATATCTCCCAATTCACATGCTCATTTTCAACATGCCTTCCCTCTCCCATGAGGTGGAGAAATCTATTTCTTCACTTCCTTGAATCTGGACAGGCCTTGTGATGTCTCTGACCAACAGAAGATAGCAGAAGCAACACTGGGCCAGTTCTTAGCATAGGCCTTCAATGGGCTGGCAGCTTTTTCTTCCTGCCCATGGGGAGCCAGCTGCCATGTCTAAAGCACCATACCTCCCGCACCGCCCAGAGACCACCCTGCTGGGAGAAGCCCAAGCCCACGGAGAGACCCTGGAGGGTGAGATACCATGGAAAGGCAGAGAAGCAGGCCAAGAAGCACTAAGGCACCAGACACAGGAGTGTGGAAGCCAGCTTGGAAGAAGACCCTCTCGTCCAGTTCGCCAGCCAAGGCCCTGTGACCAGAGACAAACTGCCCAGCCAAGCCTACCCAGTCCCTGGCCCTAAAAACCATGACAGAAATAAAATGATCATTTTAGGCCACAAAGTGTTGTGGTAGTCTGTTACACAAAAATAGATAACTAGAATAGGCAGCCAACAGCAGCCCGGTGCCTGGCTGAAACAGGTGGCCTTGAGGAATGTACACTTGCTAAATGTTGAAACCCAAGACCTCCTGCCCAACTCAGTTTCTAGGATACTGGCAGCTAGTACATTATTTACCCTCCAGGAAGAAGACTGACAGATTCCTCTGGGAGAATTTTACCAGCTCTAGAGGAAAGACCTAAAGCAACACACTTGGAGGTTCACCAGCAACCAACATAGACGGACTACCCCATTATAAAACTCACTTTCAGCAGGACCCCGCCCACAGGCACACAGCTCCCAGTCAGCTTTTAATCTAAACATGCACAAGTGACCCAGGATTACTAGATATCTGAGGGAGGCTTTAACATGAAAAAGAGACAAAACAAACAGAAGCAAAAGGATTTGAAGGAAACAAAGACTCTGCCTGAAAAATAAAACTAAAAAAACATGCTATCATTATTGTTCTTGGAGATGGAGACATTGAAGAAAATATATCCATAAAACAAGAACAGGATGCTATTAAAAAGAAAAAGCAAAGAACAAAAAAATATTTTTTGGAAATTTGCAAATATGATAACAGAAATGTATAACCTAGCAGAAGGACTGGAAGATAAATTGAGAAAACTTTGTGGAAAGAAGAACAAAGCACAGAGATGGAAAATAAGAAGGGAAATACAAGAAAATTAGAACACCAGTACAGGAACACCAACATACAAATAATAAACAGTTCCAAAAAGAAAGAAGAGGAAATGGAAATAATTCAAGGAAATTTCCCAGAATTGAAGGGCATGAGTTTCTAGAAAGAGCTCACTGAGGCTCAGCACAATGAACCCACATCAAGTCACATCATGACAGTTTAGAGTATTGGTGACAGATTTTGCAAACTTTGAAAGAGAGAGATGGAGAGAAAGGATAAGAAATCAAATGACTTGGAATGTCTCAAAAGTAACATAGGGAGCTGGAAGACAAAGATGCAACTCCTTCCAAATTCTGAAAAATTATTTCTATATTGGGCTCCTCTATTCAGACAAACTATCAATCAAGTACGTGAACAGACATATAAGGTCTCAAAAAATTTACCTCCCACACAACTTTTCTTAGGAAACTACTGGAGGGTGTGTTTCATAAAACGAAGGAATGAACGAAGAAGTGGGGAGATATGAGATTCAGGAAATGGTTTCAACACAATAGAACAATAAGGGGAATTCCCAGTATGTTAGTGAAAGGGGTTCTCAGAATGACAGTCCAGACCAGAGCTCATCAGAGTCTCCAGGATAAAACTTCCCCAAAAAGTGAAGAGGCAGATTATCTGATAGGAATGCACATCTCGTGAGGAGATCTAGAACATTGGCAGAGAATCAGGGGTTGATAAATGCAAAGAAACCCAAATAAATAAATAAACAGGAAAATTATAATCCAGAGCAGCTCTATTAAGAATAAACACAATGTGAATCCCATATGTAATTTGAAATTTTCCAGTGGAGACATTAAAAAAAGAAATAGCTGAAATTAATTTTAATAATATATTTTATTTCACCCAACATAACAAAAATATTCTCAATATATAATCAATATAAAAATAGTTAATGAGATATATTCTATTCTTTTTCATTAAGATTCACACAAAATCTGTAAAATCTGGTGTGTATTTTACTTACAACACATCTCAAATTGCACACTAAATTTTCTCAAATTTATTTCAGCTGTATTTAATTTTCATAAAATTTGAAGTTGAAAAGGTGACTCATGTACACAAGTTGTCACAAACATACTAAAAGTTTTCCAAAAACCCATTATTTAAAAAATCCAGTTGTAAAATAATTAAAATTAAACAATACAAAAAAATAATTCCTTAGTTTCATAACCATATTCCAAGTGCTCAATAGGCCACATGTGGCTAGTGGCTGCTGTTTTGGACAACCTAGATTCAGAGAGATCAAAATGTTATTTGGGAAAGGAAAAATAATTATAGTTACTACTCGGCTCAGCTTTGAATAACAAAAATTATAATATGAGCTACACTGGGAAAATGGGGGATAGGAAATACTCATTGTGTCCAGGGAGGAAGAGGAAAGAATGCTTAATCCCCTTCTTTCATAGATAGTGCCTAAAACTGAAAAACTTAAAAATAGCAATATAATCCTGTTATATAAAAATATCAGCCACCCATCTGTCATTTTGTTATACTCTGGTAGCTCGCATGTTGCTATGATGCTGAAAGCTATGCCACTGATACTTCAAATGTCAGCAGGGTCACCCATGGTGGACAGGTTTCAGAAGGGCTTCCAGACTAAGGCTGACTAGGAAGAAATCCCTAGTGATCTCCTGGAAATCAGCCAATGAAAATCCTATGGATCACAACAGAATATTGTTCAACACAGTGCTGTAAGATGAGCCACTCCACCCAAAATACACAGTGGCTGCAGCAATGAGCTCAAGCATACCAACAATCGTGATGACGGCATAGGACCAGGCAATGTGCCGTTCTGTTGCACATGGGATCCCTGTGAGTTGTAGCCAACTTGTCAGTAACTAGCAACAACAAATAAAAATACACCTACTCCTCACTTCTTGATTATCGTCTCACATGACACTCAACATTTATGACAATAGTAAAAAATCTACTACCTGACTGTTCTGCACATTAATAATGTACGTCTGGCAGTAACAAATGCCAAGGTGTGAGGCAAAAGTAACACTAGCTGTGATGGTTAAGGGTATGTATCAACTTAGCTGGGCCATGATTCTCAGTGGTTTGGCAGTTATGTAATGATGTAATTTGGCAGTTTCTGTAACGATGTAGTCATCCTTCATTTTTATGATCTGATGTTGTCATCCTCCATTTTTGCAAAACACTGATATTCATATAACAACCTAATCTTTGGAAATTAACCATGTTAAAAAGCGAGTAGTGGGTATATAAAAGTAAACACAAAAGAATCAATCCATATAGCGGCCAGTTGCTGCCTCTGTGTAATGAGAAATGGAGAAGAAGGAGGCTTGGGACTCCTAGTTTTCTTAACAAATGTCACAGAATTAATTGATTTTTAAACTCATGCATCAATGACTTTGATTCTTAAGATCTTTAAAAATGTTCACTAGAAGGTCTGTCCACCAGTGTGTGGAACGAGAACTATCTATGTAATATTGCCAATGTAGTCTTGTCACTTTAAAAATTGACCCCAATCCTAAGTTCTATGGAAAGAGCAATGAGGCAAAGCTGGGGGGCAGCCTCAAGTATGAAAGGAAAAACAAGAGGCTACCTCCTATCATCCTTTACAAGCAGTACAGAGCTACTTTCTCCATTAAATTTTCTCTGACAGCTCCTGTCCTCGTCAACCAGTTTTTTGGTTTGTTTTGTTTTTTTAATGTCATGTTGTATATCTTACACAGTATTGGCTTTGTTTATAAACTGTTTTGAATTGCACACTATTATTTCACAAATAATTTCCAATCTGTACTACAAGAACAAGGACAATACCACATACTTTCTGCATGCCTCCATTCTACCCAGTACAGTGCTAATCCCTTAGTATAGGTTTAAAGAGTATTTGTTGATAGATTGATTGCTGATGATGTTATATATGCATTTCTAGAGTACCTCTTATCAAAGAAACTATGATATTTTATACATACATAGTGTTTCAGGTTGATAGTGTTCTGGGTGTCCCCCAAAAAGATATGTTCAAGTCCTAACCCTCAGTACCTGTGAATGTGACCTTACTTGGAAATAGCATCTTTGCAGATAAATCAGCTAAATTAACATGAGGTCATATGGGAGTAGGGTAGGCCTTAATCCAATATGATTAGTGTCCATATAAAAAGAGTAGAAGAGACAAAGAGAAACAGACACAGAGAGAAGATGGCCATGTGAAGATGGAGGCAGAGATTGGGGTTATGCTGCCACGAACTAAGGAACTCCTGAGGCTACCATAAGCTGGGAGAGAAAAGAAAGGATCTTCCCATAGAGCCTTCAGAGAGAGCATGGCCTTGCTGACACCCTGAACTTGAACTTCTAGCCTCCAGAGCCGTGAGACAATACATTTCTGACAATAAATTAATTGCCACATAATTCATGGCAATTTGTTGTGGCAGCTCTAAAAAACTAGAGAGATTAGATAGATAGCTAACTAGACAGACAAACAGGTAGATAAAGAAATAGATGAAAGAAAGAAAGAAGAGGGAGAGAGAGGAAGGAAGAAGGCAAGGAAAGAAGGAAGGAAGGAATGGAGGGAAGAAGGAAGGAAGGGAGGGAGGGAGGAAAGAAGAAAGGAAGGGAGGGAGGGAGGGAGGGAAGAAGGAAGGAAAAGAAAATCAGTCCAGGTACACAGCCATTTCCTCAGTTCAACCACATTATCCTAATTGATCAGTTCAAGACACTTCGGTTGTTTCTTTTTATTTGAAAATTTTTCACTCTGACCTTAATCCTTATTGGCTATCTCTTTCCTCTCCCCTCACCCAGTAGACATACATCTAAAATAGTGAGATTTGCATTTGGAAATGTATCTATCATAAAAATATACTATCAGTTGTGTGTATAGGCTCTTCTTAACATTATTTAAATGCTATCATGTGATAGTTCTTGTTCAGCTTCTTTTTCATTCAATATTCTTTCTACAGAACTATATTCCTGTATGTAACCCTCATTCATTGCTCTAGATTGCTACATGGTATTCCACCATAAGTGTCCACCACACTGAACCTATCCATTCCCCAAATGACTGTGTTGCTTCTAGCTCCCAGAAACCCAAAATAGTGCCATGATGAACGTCATTGTACATTTTATTTCCTTATGAACATATGTAAGTTTCTCTGGCATATATGGGGATTGTTGTGTCATGGCATATAAAAACATATCATTTGGGGGAATTCTGGGAAGATCTTCTGAGTCTCTTCTGACATCCATTTTGGTCTTTTTCTCTCTTTCCTGTCTTTTTGATAAACTCTTTCTTTCTTCAAGTATAATATCCTTGATGTCATTCCACGACTTGTCTGGTCTTCAGTTATTAGTGTTCAGTGCATCAAATCTATTCTTGAGATGGCCTCTAAATTCAGGTGGGATATACTCAAGGTCATACTTTGGCTCTTGTGAACTCTTTCTAATTTTCTTCAACTTCAGTTTTGAACTTACATATGAGCAATTGATGGTCTGTTCCACAGTCAGTCTCTTGCCTTTTTCTGACTGATGATATTGAGCTTTTCCATTGCCTCTTTCCACAAATGTAGTCGATTTGATTCCTGTGTATTCCACCAAGTGAAGTCCACATGCATAAAAAAAAAAAAAAGTTACTGTTTATTTTGGTTTAAAAAGGTATTTGAAAAAGACAGAAAAAAAAGAAAAAGACCAAAACAGATGTCAGAAGAGACTCTGAAAGTTGCTCTTGAACGTAGAGTACCTAAAGCAAATGGAAGAAATGATGAAGTAAAAGAGCTGAACAGAAGATTTCAAAGGCCAGCTCAAGAAGACAAAGTAAAGTATTATAATGAAATGTGCAAAGACCTGGAGATAGAAAACCAAAAAAGAAGAATGTGCTCAGCATTTCTCAAGCTGAAAGAACTGAAGAAAAAATTCAAGTTTTGTGTTGCCATATTGAAGGATTCTATGGGGAAAATACAAAAGACACAGGAAGCATCAAAAGAAGATGAAAAGACAAAAAGAGCAACATAAACCAGAGACTACATCAGCCTGAGACCAGAAGAACTAGATGGTGCCTGGCTACAATCAATGACTGCCCTGACAGGGGACACAATGGAGAACCCCCGAGTGAGCAGGGGAGCAGTGGGATGCAGACCCCAAGTTCTCATAAAAAGACCGGACTTAATGGTCTAGAAGGATCCCAGTGGTCATGGCCCCGAGACCTTCTGCTGGCCCAGGGCAGGAACCATTCCCAAAGCCAACTCTTCAGACAGGGATTGGTCTAGACAATGGGATGGAGAGGGATGCTAGTGCGGAGTGAGCTTCTTGGATCAGGTGGACTGTTGAGACTATGTTGGGATCTCCTGTCTGGAGGGGAGATGAGAGAGAAGAGGGGGTTAGAAGCTGACGGAATGGACACGAAAAGAAAGAGTGGAGGGAGGGAGTGGGCTGTCTCATTAGGGGGAGAGCAATTGGGAGTATGTAGCAAGGTGTATATGGGTTTTTATGTGAGAGACTGACTTGATTTGTAAACTTTCACTTAAAGCACAATAAAAAATTTTTTAAAAGATGAAAAAAATACATAGAGTCACTGTAGCAAAAAAGAATTGGTCAATGTTCAACTATTTCAGGAGGTAGCATATGATCAAGAACCCATGGTGCTGAAGGAAGAGGTCCAAGCTGCACGGAAGGCATTGGTGAAAAACAAGCCTCCAGGAATTGACGGAATACAAATTGAGATGTTCCAACAAACAGATGCAGCACTGGAAGTGCTTCCTTGTTTATGCCAAGATTTGAAAGAAAGCTACCGGGCCAACCAACTGGAAGAGATCCATATTTGTGCCCATTCCAAAGAATGGTGATCCAACAGAATTATTGAACAATATCATTAATATCACACAAAAATAAAATTTTGCTGAAGATCATTCAAAAGCAATTGCAGCAGGACATCAAAAGGGAACTGTCAGAAGTTCAAGCTGGATTCACAAGAGGATATGGAACAAGGGATAGCATTGCTGATGTCAGATGAATCATGGGGGAAAGCAGAGAATATCAGAAAGATGTTTACCTGTGTTTTATTGACTCTGCAAAAGCATTTGACTGTGTGGACCATAACAAATTATGGATAATATTGTGAAGAATGGGAATTCCAGAATATTTAGTTGCGCTCATAAGAAACCTGTTCTTAGACCAAGAGGCAGCCATTCAAACAGAACAAGGGGATGCTGTGTGGTTTAAAGTGAGGAAAAGTGTGTGTCGGGCTTGTATTCTTTTACCATACTTATTCAATCTGTATGCTGAGCAAATAATCGGAGAAGCTGGACTATATGAAGAAGAAAGCAGCATCAGCATTGGAGGAAGACTCACTAACAACCTGCAATATGCAGATGACACAACCTTGCTTGCTGAAAGTGAAGAGGACTTGAAGCACTTACTGATGAAGATCAAAAATTACATCCTTCAGTATGGATTACACCTCAACATTAAGAAAACAAAAATCCTCACAATTGGACTAACAACATCAAGATAAACAGAAAAAATTGAAGTTGTCAAGGATTTCGTTTCATTTTCATGTTTCCATGGACTTTTCCAACGTCCATGAAAACCGCAGTCAATAAATCAAATGAATTTTTTGGGCTAATCTGCTGCAAAAGACCTCTTTAAAGTGTTGAAAAGCAAAGATGTCACTTTGAGGACTAGGGTGTCCCTGACTCAAGTCATGGTGTTTTCAATCGCCTCATATGCATGTGAAAGCTGGACAATGAATAAGGAAGACTGAAAAAGAATTGATGCCTTTGAATTATGGTGTTGGCAAAGAATATTGAACATACCGTGGACTGCCGGAAGAATAAACAAATCTGTCTTGGAAGAAGTACGGCTAGAATGCACATTAGAAGAGAGGATGGCAAGACTTCATCTCACATACTTTGAACATGTTATCAGGAGGGACCAGTCTCTGGAGGAGACATCATGCTTGGGAGAGTAGAGATCAGTGAAAAAGAGGAAGACCTTTATTGAGATGGGTTGACACAGTGGCTGCAACAATGGGCTCAAGCATAACGATGATTGTGAAGATGGTGCAGGACTGGGCAATGTTACATTCTGTTGTACATAGTGTTGCTATGAGTCAGAACTGACTTGATGGCACCTAACAACAACTGTAAAGATGGCAGCATAAACAGACCATCATTTCAACCCTCTCCCGCAAATACAAGGAAACAGTGCTTGGCCTTAAGCCACTCTGCATCAGGGAGCAGAGAACAGTAGATGGGAACTGCATACAGGGAAGAATCAACAATCAACAACAAGTTACATATGGTAGGAAAACCACATCTACCACTGTCTCTGCCCTCCCTCGAAGCCTCACTGACCACAGGATGCTGTGAACTGGGGAAGCAGCCCTAGAAAAAGAGCCTGCTTCCCTAAACACCACACCTCCTGACTGTACAAACAGATTGGATCCCAAGCTTTTGCTCTAAAATCAACAGGCAGACCTCCCAGGGGTCTGTTCAGAGCTTGGCAGAACCTCCTCCACCTGGACACTGTCAGCTGCAAGGCTGGTGCACATTGCTTCAGAAGGTCCCTCAGTAGAGTCTGTTCCCACCCTTAACACTCTACATGCCTCCCTGTGGACACCATAGCTCAGGTCTCTGTAACCAACAGGACAGACCTCACTGGGGATCAGTTTGGGTCTGTCTGCTCCCCCTTCTGGTAGGCACTGAGGATTGCTGACTAAGGCTGCTGTGTGCTAGGAATCAGGTGTTTAGAATGGAGGCTACACCCACAGCCAACCGACTAGGGGAGGTTGGGAGGACTCTGATAGCAATAAGGCAGCCCTCCCTGGGAGTCCATTTGAAAAGTGACAGCCCCTTCTCCATGAAGTTGGCTACAAGGCTGCTATGAATTGCTACAGAAAAACCCTGCAGTGAACTCTGCTCCCATAGTAAACACTCTACCTACCTCTCTACACATCCCATAGCTCAGGACTCTGAAATCAAGAGGACAGACTTTCCTGGGGGTCAAATTAGGTCATCCTTCCCCCTCTTCAGGTCAGCACTAAGGACTGACTGAGGCTGTTGAGTGCTAGGAAGCAAGTATCTTGAGTAGGGGCTGCACTCACAGCCAACAATCTACTAAGGGGGCTCTGACTGTAATAAACCAGACCTCCACAGGGATCCAGTCAAAGTGTGACACTCCCTCTCCCACCCAGTAACTATTGGTTGCCAAACTGCTACAAATTGTTACAGAAGGCCCCTGCAGTGGAGTCTGCTCCTATAGGCATCACTCTATCTTCTGCACACTCCATAACTCAGGCTCCAAAAACCAATGGGACATACCTCCCTGGAGGTCAGTTTGGGTCTGTATGTCCCCCTTCCAGTCAGTGCTGAGAACTACTGACTGAGGCTCTTGCATGATAGGAAATAGGCACCTTGAGTGGAGGCTGCACTCATGGCCAACAATCTATGAGGGGGGACTTTGATAGCAAAAAAGCAAACCTGTCTAGGGGTCCAATCAAAGCAAGAAAGCCCCTCCTGTACCTGGTCATGAGCAGGTACCAGGCTGCTGTGAATTGCTACAGAAGGCACCCTGCAGTGGAGTCTGCTACCATAGGCAGCAGTCTATCTGCCTCCCTGCACACCCCGTAGCTCAGCTCCCCAAAACCAACAGGACAGATTTCTCTGTGGGTCAAGTCTGTCTGCTCCCCCTTCCAGCCAGTGCTGAGAACTGCTGACTGAGGCTGCTGTGTGCTAGGAAGCAGACATCTTGAGTGGAGGCTACACCCACAGCCAACATATTCTGTGGGACGGGCTCTGATGGGAACAAGGCAGGTCTCCCTGGGGGTCTGTTTAGAGTGTGACAGTCCCTCTCCTACTTTGTGACTGTCAACTGCTGAACTGATATAAACTCCTATAAGAGGTTCTTTCAGCACAGCCAGGAGTTGGGTCACCTAAGTGGAGGCTGCTCCCCAAACACAACAGGACCACTGAGACTCTGAAACCAACAAGATGGATCTTAGAGGTCCTTCTGGGGAGTGCCAGCCCCTCCACCTCCTGAAATGGAGGAAAGTCTGCCTTTGCTTCCCCTGAATGTCAGCTCAGATATAAGCAGCTCCCACAAAGCAGGAAAGGAAGACTAGGGTAAAACCAGAGGGCAACACCCAGCCCTTAAGAGGGCTCACTGGGTGTGGGTTTTTTGACTGAAAACACAGTTGCAGAAACAGAGAAGGGAAGGGATTAATAACCAGAGGCAGGGCACTAAGCCTCCTGGTGGAAAGATTGATTAGTATGCAATATCTCGCCTGAGTGGCAGTGCCCACTGATGGACAAATTAACCACAGCATGTTCTCAAGTGTGTTTAGGAGACTCTGAAAGTTGAAAACCAAGATCTGGAACTTCCAAATCCTAATTAAACCAGGGAAGGAGAAGGAGGTATTACGGACAGGTAGAGGAAAAGGTGAGCAAAGTCAAAGGCTCTGCTTGCCTAAGTTCTTTGCACAAAGTAGTGCAGGCAAAAACATCAAACACTGAAGAGAACTGAGAAAGTTAACACCCTTGAAAATGTCAATGCCTGCCCCCCAAAATCACAAGACATACAAAGAAAAGAGAAACAGTGACCCATTCAAGTAAACATGATGAAGGACATGAAAGTGCATCTGTGTAAGAGAAAATAATGGAAAGAATGGAAGAATATAATACAACAACATAGAACATAATTAAAGAGTTAAAGGAAAACATAGACAAAGATCTAAAAGAAATAAGAAAAACAATGCAAGAGCAAAACATGGATCTAGAAAGAGAAATAAAAAGAAACCAAACAGAAATACTGGAACTGAAAGGGACAATAACTGAAATGAGAAACACAATGGAAAGATTTGCCAATTGGTTGAATCAGGCATAAGAAAGAATCAGCAAATTAGGGGATAAGACAGGCGAAACTATGGAGGCTGAAGAGCAACAAGAATAAAGGCTCAAGAAGGCTGAGCAGAATTTAAAAGAATTATGGGACAACATCAAAAGACCTAATATATGCATTATGGGAATTCCAGAAGGAGATGAGAGCGAGAAGGGACAGAAAGAATATTTAAAGAAATGACAGAAAACTTCCCCAATCTAATGAAGGACATGGATCTACTAATCCAAATAGCTGAAAAGACTCCAAGCAGGATAAACTCAAAGATATCTACAACTAGACACATTGTAGTCAGAATCTCAAAATGTAAGAATAAAGAGATAATCCTGAAAGCAGTGAGAGAGAAGCAAACAGCCACATTCAAAGGGTCCCCAAGTAGACTAAATGCCTATTTCTCCTCAGAAACATGGGATACCAGAAGGCAAAGGAATGATATATTTACAGTACTTAAAGAAAAGATTGTCAACCAAGAGTACAATGCCCAGCAAAACCGTCCTTCAAGAATTAGAGTAAAATTAAATATTGCCAAACAGCAGTTGAGAGTTCATAGCCACAAGACAGGCCCTACAAAGAATACTAATGAGAGTTCTGCAGATGGAAGGAAAAGACACTAGAAAGTAATTCAAAGCCATACATAAACAGAAAGATCCCAAATAAAGGGAATTGCATGGACAAGTACAGTTGTTGTTGTTGTCAGGTGCCCTGGAGTCACATGTGACTCATAGAGACTCTATGTACGAGAGAACGAAACACTGCTGGATCCTGCACCATCCTCACAATTGTTGCTATGTTGCAGCCCATTGTTGCAGCCACTGTGTCAATCCATCTTGTTGAGGGTCTTCCTGTCTTTCACTGACCCTCACTTTACCAAGCATAACATCCTTCTCCACCGACTAATCCCTCCTGATAACATGTCCAAAGTATGTAAGACAAAGTCTCGCTATCCTAGCTTCTAAGGAGCATTCTGGCCCTTACTTCTTACAAGATGAATTTGTCTGTTCTTCTGGCAGTCCATGGTATACTTAATATTCTTCACCAACACCATAATTCAAAGGCATCAATTCTTCTTTGATCTGCCTTATTCATTGTCCAGCTTTCACGTGCATATGAAACAATCGAAAATACCGTGTCTTGGGTCAGAGAAACCTTAGTTCTCAAGGTGACAACTTTGCTTTTACACTTTAAAGAGATTGTTCGCAGCAGATTTATCCAATGTAATACAAGGGCTATTAATAAGGTATTGGGTTATTAATAAGGTATTCATACTTGATAATTCTAATTGTTTCGTCTTTTGTACTTTTTCAAGACAGATGTATAAAAAGCAAGGGCACATGAAATATAGATGTAATTAGTGATCCCCACAACTTGAACAAATAGAAAAAAGAGCAGCAAAAGAAGCCCAGAGCCACCAGAAGAAAGGAAGTAATAAAGATTAGAGTAGAAATAAATGAAACAGAAAAACAATAAATTGACATACCACTGGTCAAATTAACAAAAGAAATGCAAATAATCCAAATAAGAAATGAGATGGGCAACATCACAACAGAAACTACTGAAATTCAAAGGATCATAACAAAATGCTATGAGAAATTATACTTAAACAAATTTGAAAAACTAGAGGAAATGGATGAATTCCTAGAAACACATTACCTACATAAACTAACACAAACTGAGATAGAAAATCTGAAGAAAAACATAACAAAAGAAGAAACTGAAGAGGTCATTAAAAAAAACTGCCACCACTACCACCATCAACAACAAATGCCCAGGCCTGAAAGGTTTTACTGGAGAATTCCACCAAACATTCAGAGAAGAGTTGACACCAATACTACTCAAATTATTCCAGAACATAGAAAAGGAAGGAATGCTCCCAAAGTCATTCTATGAAGCCAGCATAATTTTGATACAAAAGCCAGGCAAAGACACCATTAAAAAAAGAAAATTATAAACCAATATCCCTCAGGAACCTTGATGTAAAAATTCTTAATAAAATTCTAGCCAACAGAACCCAACAGCATATCCAAAAAACAATACATCGTGAGCAAGTGGGATTCATACCAGCTATGCAAGGATGGTACAACATTAGAAAATCAATTAACGTAATCCACCACATAGATAAAACAAAGGAAAAGAATCATGTGAACATCTCAATTGATGCAAAATGGCATTTGATAATGTTCAACACCCATTTCTGATAAAAACTCTCACCAAAATAGGAAGAGAAGGAAAATCCCTCAACATAATTAAGGGCATATACACAAAATCAACAGCTAACATTATTCTCAATGGAGACAGACTGAAAGCATTCTCCCTGATAACAGGAACCAGGCCCATTGATAAAGGGAAGATGTCCTTTATCAACATTGTACCAGAAGTTCTAGCTAGAACAATAAGAGAAGAAAGGGAGATAAAGGGCAACCAAATTGTTAAGGAAGAAGGAAAACTATCTCTATTCACAGATGATGTGATCCTATAAATAGAAAATACCAGAGAATCCACAAGAGAGTTACTGGAGCTAATTGAAGGATTCAGCAAAGTGGCAGGGTACAAGATCAACATACAAAAATCAGTCGAATTCCTCTACACTAACAAAGACAACTCCGAAAAGAAAATCGGGAAAACAATACCGTTATAATAACCCCCTAAAGGATAAAAATACTTAGGAATAAACCTAACTGTTGTTGTTGCACCTATGAGTTGGGTTTTTACTGGGTTGTTGTTGTTAGGTGCTATCAAGCTGGTTCCAACTCATAATGACGCTATATACAACAGAACACAATACTGCCCAGTCCTGCGCCATCCACACAATTTTTGCTATGCTTGAGCCCATTATTGCAGCCATTGTGTCAATCCATCTTGTTTGTGGTGTTCCTCTTTTTCACTGACCTCCACTTTACCTAGCATGATGTACTTCTCCAGGGGCTGGTCCCTCCTGAAAACATGTCCAAACTGTACGAGACACAGTCTCGCCATCCTTGTTTGTAAGGAGCATTCTGGCTGTACTTTCTCCAAGACAGATTTGTTCAATCTTCTGGCAATCCCTGATATATTCAATATTCTTCACGAACACCATAATTCAAGGTGTCAGTTCTTCAGACTTCCTTATTCACTGTCCAGCTTTCACATGCATATGAGACAACTGAAAATACCATGGCTTGGTGAGGCACACACACCTTAGTTCTCCTAATGACATCCTTGATTTTCAACACTTTAAAGACGGCTTTTGCAGCAGTTCGCCCAATACAGTATGTCATTTGATTTCCTGACTGCTGCCTCCATGAACATTGATTGCAGATCCAAGTAAAATGAAATCCTTGACAACTTCAATCTTTTCTCCGTTTATCATAAAATAACTTATTGGTCCAGCTGTGAGGATTTTTGTTTTCCTTTTGTTGAGGTATAGTCCACTGAAGGCTGTAGTCTTTGATGTTCATCACTAAGTGTTTCAAGTCCTCTTCACTTTCAGCAAGCAAGCCTGTGTTATCTGCATATTGCTGGTTTTTAATGCGTCTTCCTCCAATCCTGATGCCACCTTCTTCTTCATGTAGTCCAGCTTCTCAAATTGTTTACTCAGCATACAGATTGAATAAGTATGGTGAAAGGATACAACCTTAACACACACCTTTTCTGACTTTAAACCACACAGTATCCCCCTGTTCTGTCTGAACAACTGCCTCTTGGTCTATGCACAGGGTCTGCATGAGCACAATTAAGTGTCTGGAATTCCCATTCTTCACAATGTTATCCATAATTTGTTAGGATCCACACAGTCCAATGCCTTTCCATAGTCAATAAAACACAGGTTTAAGCATCTTTCTGGTATTCTCTGCTTTCAGCCAAGATCCATCTAACATCAGCAATGATACCCTTTATTCCAGGTGCTCTTCTGAATCTGGCTTGAACTTCTCACAGTTCCCTGTCGATGTACTGCTACAGTCACCTTTGAATGATCTTCAGCAAAATTTTACTTGATTGTGATATTAGTCATATTGTTCAATAATTTCTGTGGGATTACCTTTCTTTGGAATGGACACAAATATGGATCTCTTTTGGTCGGTTGGCCAGAAAGCTCTCTTCCAAGTTCCTTGACATAGACAAGTGAGCCCCTCCAGCATTGCATCCATTTGGTGAAACATCTCAATTGGTATTCAGTCAATTCCTGGAGACTTGTTTTTCACCATTCCCTTCAGTGCAGCTTGAACTTCTTCCATAAGTACCATCAGTTCTTGACCACAGCTGCCTACTGAACTGATTGAACATCAATCAATTCTTTTTGGTACAGTGACTCTGTATTCCTTCCATCTTCTTTGGTGTTTCCTGTGTCATTCAATATTTTACCCAGAGAATTCTTCAACATTGCAACATGAGGCTTAAATTTTTTCTCCAGTTCTTTCAGGTTGAGAAATGCCAAGCGTGTTCTTCTCTTTCGGTTTTCTAACTCCAGGTGATTGCACATTGCATTATAATGCTTTACTTTGTCTTCTCAAGCCGCCCTTTTACATGATCATTTCTTCCACTCACTTTAGCTACTCTACATTCAAGAGCAAGTTTCAGAGTCTCTTCTGACATCCATTTTGTGTTTGTTTGTTTGTTTCCTGCCTTTTTAGTGACCTTCTGCATTCCTCATGTATGATGTCCTTGATGTCATTCCATAGCTTGTCTGATCTTCTGTCATCAATGTTCAATGTATCAAATATATTCTTCAGATTATCTTCAAATTCAGGTGGGATATACTCAATTTTATACTTTAACTCTCATTGACTTGCTCTAATTTTCTTCAGCTTCAACTTGAACTTGCATATGAGCAATTGATGGTCTGTTTCACAGTTGGCTGCTGGTCTTATTCTGACTGATGATATTGAGCTTCTCCATCATCTTGTTCCACAGATGTAACTGATGTGATTCCTGTGTATTCCATCCAGTGAGGTCCACATGTATAGTCACCATTTATGTTGTTGAAAAAAGGTATTTGCAATGAAGAAGTCATTGGTCCTGCAAAATTCTATCCTGTGATCTCCAGCATCATTTCTATCAAGGCCATATTTTCCAACCACTGATCCTTTTTTCCAGGTTTTGCATTCCAATCACCAGTAATTATCAATGCATCCTGATTGCATGTTTGTTCAATTCCAGACTGCAGAAGTTGGTGAAAGTCTTCAATTTCCTTATCTTTGGCATTAGCGGTTGGTGTGTAAATTTGAATATTAGTCGTATTAACTGGTCTTCCCTGTAGGTGTATGGATATTATCCTATTACTGACAGCATTGTACTTTAGGGTAGATCTTGAAATGTTCTTTTTGGTGATGAATGTGATACCATTCCTCTTAGACCGTATGATTGTCCAATTCAACATGGCCAATACCAGTCCATTTCAGCTCCTTAATGCCTAGGATATCAATCTTTATGCAGGCCATTTCATTTTTGATGACTTCCAATTTTCCTAGATTCGTAATTCATACATTACGTGATCTGATTATTAATGGATGTTTGCAGCTGTTTCCTATTCTAACTCGTGCCACCTCAGCAAATGAAGGTCCCAAAAACTTGACTCCATCCATGTCAGTAAGGTTGACTCTACTTTGAGGAGGCAGCTCTTCCCTAGTCGTCTTTTGAGTGCCTCCCCGGGTTGGAAAAGGGGAGAGTGCTAACACGTTGTGCAGATTCCAACCAATGTTACAAAACAATTGGTGTATAAATTTTTGAATGAGAAACTAATTTGTTCTGTAAACTTTCACCTAAAACACAATAAAATAAAATAAACAAATTATCAGAAAAAAAAAAAAAGATGTAATTAGTGACGACAAAAACAAAATGGGGCAGGGGTAAAATAGTATAGGTATAGGTTTTCTTGTATGTTACTGAAGTTAAGTTGGTACCAACTTACCCTAGGATGTTACAAATACAAGCCGTTAAATGTAATAGTCTTGGCAACCATCAAGAAAATATCTAAGAAAAAGGAAAACAGAAGGGAGCCAAAATAGCTTACTACAATAAACCAACTAAACACAAAAGCAAGCAGTAGTAAAGGACAAAGACAACAAAGGCTTAAAACACACACACACACACAAACCAAATAACAAAATGGCAGGAGTCACTTCTTATCAATAATTACAGTCAATGTAAAGGGACTAAATGGTCCAATCAAAAGGCTGTGAATGGCAGAACTCATAAGCAGTATTTCAAGGAAAGGGCTCACGTGGTTGTGGAGGCTGGTAAGTTCCAAATCCATGGATCAGGCACCAGGCTGGAGGTCCCTCCCCATCTACATGGCTGTAGGGGCTGACAAACACAAGATCTACAGGTAAGACAGCAGGCTGCTGTCTCAAGTCCCAAGAACTGGAGATCGGATAATGACAAGCTGAATGCAGGATCCAGAACAGAGCAAAAGCCAGTTAGCTTTAACCAGAACGCCCAAATGTTGGATGCAGGCCACACCCCCAAGGAAACTCTTTTTACAACGATCAGCTGCTTATAGTAGATCTCATCATGGAAGAGATAACATTATATCAGATCTCATCATGGAAGTGGTTACGTTATGGAAGAGCAATCAGCCCAATGTCTGCCAAATTACATCAATACATAACTGCCAAACCACTAAGAATCATGGCCCAGCCAAGCTGACACATAACCATTACAGTGTTACTTGAGTCACACCCTCTAGTAAGGTGATGACTCAAGTTACGTCTTTAAACCTGCCTCATTAACACAACCACAGGCATAGAGGCTAGGATTCACAACCCATCACAAAATGGAGGATAATTTCATCAGATCACAAACTGGAGGACAAACATACATTACTGGGAATCATAGCCTAGCCAAGGTGACACTTAACCCCAACCATCCCAGGTTCCATACACCTTATTTGCATAGTCCCACTCAATCATTGCCTGTGAGTCACAAAGTCTACAGCTAGAGGGCCATACTAAGTAGTTCATAGCACTGCAATACCGAAAAGATTTGAAAGCAGAGACTCAAACCTATACTTGTACACCAATGTTTATTGCAACACTATTCTCAATAGCTGAAAGGTCGAAACAACCTAAATGCCTATCAACAGACGAATAGATAAACAAAATGTGTACACATATACAATGGAATACTACTCAGCTAGTAGAAGAAACGAAGTCTTGAAAAATGCTAAAATATGGGTGGAGCTTGAAGACATTATGCTGAGTGAAGCTAGTCAGTCACAAAAGGACAAATGTTGTATGACCTCACTCATATAAAAAGACAAGAACAGACAAATGTGTAGAGACCAAGTTTACTAACGATTCCAAGGACGGGAGGGAAGGGGGAAAGGGGTGCTGCTTATGGAGTACTGACTTTTGGATTACAGTGATGGAAAATCACATTGATTAAGTGTAGGGTTGCACAGTTGATTTACGTAATTGCTGTCAATAAGTTGTACACCTGTAAAAAGTTAAATTGGCAAAAGTTTTGGGATAGATATATTAACAACAATGACCAAAAAAAAAAAAAAGAGCAGTTGCTTAGGCTGCTAATGTACAACCAAACACCTCATGAGATTTGGTTCCTTGGTTTGGAGATTTAGGGTAACGGTTTCATGAGACAACCCAGTTAATAAGCCTAATAAGTGTTCAGTTCCTCTTTCCTACCTCCTAGTTCATTTCGGGAGCCCTGGTGGTGTAGTGATTAAAAACTGGGCTGCTAAACAAAGGGTCAGCAGTTCAAATTCACCAGCTGTTCTGTAGGGTTGCTATGAGTCAGACTGACTCCACAGCACCTAACAACAAGAACGGTTCATTTAGTAGTGCCTGGGGTTTTTGGGGGGTCTTACAAGTGGCCATTCAAGGTACTACAATTGGTCTCTATTTGCCTAGGGCAACAGAGAAAGAGGAGAGTCAGGAATAGGAGGAGGAAATGGAATCTGAGGCTAATTGCCTCCATGAACAACTGCCTGCTTCGTCATGAGACCAGAAGAACTGGGCGTTGCCTGACTACCGTTACTGAACATTTTGATTAAAAATTCTAGAGAAGAATCCTGATCAAAAGGGGGAAATGCAGAACAGAACTTCAAATGCTCATGGAACCCAGATGTTTCTGGAGCCATGAAGGTTGGATGAACCCCTGAAACTATTGCCCTGAGATAACTTTTAAACCTTGAGATAACTTTTAAACCTTAAACCAAAAATATCCTCCGAAGTCTTCTTAAAACTGAACAATAGTTTAGCTTAACTAGTAAAGAATGTCTGCCTTGAACATTATGCTCTTTTATGATCTATCTATATGAGCTCAAACTAAAAACAGTAACACAAAAGTCCAGATAGGAAACTCAGATGGCAGTGAGTTTGTATTAATGGAGGAGAAAAAGAAGGATGAGAATGATTGCACAACTGGAAGAATGTAATCAATGTCCCTGAATTGTACATATAGAAATTGTTGAAATGGTGTATGTTATGTTGTGTATATTCCCAAAAACAACAAAAATTAATTATTTTAAAAGAACGTACCATTGCTAAATACTTTTGAATTGCTCTCCAGAATGGCCATGTCCGTCTTCAGTGGCATCAGTAGGAGAGTGCAGGGAGTGCAGACTGCACTGGGTGACACCATCACAGGAGTGTCTACACCAAAACAACCGTTTATAAAAATATCCCTGTAATTAGTTATAACAACAAAAACATTTTTCATAAGGCCAGCTTACGTGTATAGATATACCTACAAGGCTGAAACTCTACGCTAATTTACTTTAGAACCTCGTAAGGCACTCCAGTCAGAACTGTCTTTGCTACCCAGTTAAAAGAATGCTTTGAATCATGTGGTTTTGTCTGCCCAGGCTACAAGCACATGCTGTTGTTTTTGTTGCTGCTGGTGTTTTTATAGTCCCTGTTTTTGTCACATTTTCTGATGTTTCAGCTACAATATTGTGGTAATTAGAATTTGTGAACCTATATCAAAACCTTTTTTGAGAATGAAGGACTAATTAAAGGAAAAGAAGGCATGATAGAGGGGGATTGTGATTTATGACTAATATTAGTACAAAAATCATTACCAAGGATTCTGCATGGTCTGGTACAGGAGGAGGTCCATGGGCAGGTAACACCATGAGTTACTGCGCCAGGGAACACCAACCCTAGTGACACCACTGCCCACCTGACTTATACCAGCTGTGAATTCACTGCTGAGACCTTTGGAAATAGCTGTCACATACAGTGTGACAGAAGCAGCTCTGGAGGCCAGTTGAGCATCCCAGAAGATAAGTCTTGAATATTGAATATTCTTATCACCTCCACGAGAGGGAGAGGGCAGAAGGGTAGAAGGTATTGTTTGAGGTCCATTTACCTGTGCTACGTCCCTTTGATGTAGCAACAGGAATAAGCTCTGTTAGAGAACCTGTTTACCCAGTCTCCCCATTCTGTGCTCCTGGCTCTTGGCTGTACCACTTAGGGTACAGCTTGTTCACACAGCTGTTTTGATTCATACCTCAAAAGTCCTCTAACGTGAGAAGAGAAAGAAAGAAAGAGGGACAGAGAGCTTAGGAAGAATCTATTAAGAATGGACCCACAGTTTCTTAAACAGTAAACACGCACACACACCCAATTAATTCGAAGTCATGTGGCTTGGACGTTGAGGACTACCCCCCGCAACTGGGGAACTGATGAACCTTTTGCCAGGTGTGGCTGAGGGAAATGCCTCTGTCTTTTCCTGCCCACACCCTCATGTTTCATCACCCAGGTTGTGTGTGGGGACTCCCAGCAGCATGGGGCTCTTTTGTTTATCCTCCCCACCCCCCACCTGTGGGCTCCTAGCTGAGGCTCCTCTGGGAAATATTCTGCTGTCATCTATCTTCCTCAGGTGTGTTCTGTACCCTCCCCATGTCCACACTGGAGCTTGAAGGTCAGAAATCTCAGGTACCCTTTTCCCATGTTGCCTCAGCCGCCAAATCTGGAGCCTAAGCGGAGGCAGAGGAAGACAGAGCTACTGGGAAGGGCAGAGCTGTTCTCCTTCCTCAGTCCTCTGCCCCCATGTGCCCTCTGCTCCTGCCCCCTGGTTCCCACCATCTGGGACCCACCTATGAATTGGCAGACTCCAGCCTGGTCACATCTGGTTTAAGAGAAAGAAACAAGGAGTTGGGAGACCTCACCTAATAGGCAGCATTTGGCATGTACAATGGAAGCAGCTGCTGTTTATGGCCCCTTTTCGGGTGGCCTCTAGCTGGACCTCACACTTCCCCTCCCGACTTTCCCCTGTGGGGCATTGTTTTACACATAGCATCTGGAACTTCACAGTTTTGCAGCACACAAAAAATAAGTCCGTGAAACTCTAACGGCATCTCTCCCTGGGAAAACTTTCCAGACCCACTCCAGATCTGCCTCTTAGCATGAGGCAGGTCCCTGTATTTCCCAACTCCTCACTTTCTCTAAGAGCTACAGCTGCTAACCAAAAGGTCGGCAGTTCGAATCCACCAGGCGCTCCTTGGAAACCCTGTGGGGCAGTTCTTCTCTGTCCTCTAGGGTCGCTATGAGTGGAAATCGACTCCACGGCAGCGTTTTTTTTTCACTTTCTCTATCCGTCAAATGGGAACATAAAATCCACCATTGCACCTCTGATCACAGTAAAAATGTTATTCCATGAAGCCTTTTTCTAAATAAAGGTCCACAAGCTCTGAAACACATCCAGTTTTTGAACCTGGGGGAAAAAATGCCTGAATCTAGACTGTCAGTTCAAGACCAAGGCCATTCCCCATAGGTGACAAGTAGCAAGGACCTTTGCAGGCCCATCCTGCCTGGCGCTGTTGCCAGTGCTTCTTTCCTGACCCCAGGGTTTCTCTTCGCTGGCCCGTACCCATAGAAACAAGCATGGAAGCTGGCAGGCGGTGAGGAGGCTCTGCGTGCGTCATCTGACTCCACCGCCGCTTTTCCAATACCCATCCCTGATTGCAGACGCAGGAGCTGGCTCTGTTGGGCAAGGTGGCGCCTAATTATCTCCCTTCTGTTTTTCGCCTGCTCTCCTCTCTTGTCCTCTCCCCTCCCCGCCCGCCTCAGAGAACAGCCTTTCCAAGAAATAACACACAGGCACACCTGGCACAGTGAGATAGGAAAGCTCACCATGGATACCGGGCTCCCATTCCCACTCCGGCGGCGGCTCCTGGGAATAAGTAACTATCTCTAGAATGCTACAAACTCCAGATGTGCACCGACGAGTGCCTTGAGACCCGGCTTCCCGGTCTCATTATGCCGATTTTTTCACAAGTTTCATATATGCATATCGAGCTTTCAGAAGGGGGAAAAATGGAAAATGGTAATCTTCCTTTTAATATGCTACCACATGCCAGCCGCGAACAGCTGTGCACACACAACACGTTGGACTGGACATGAAATATAGCCCAAGACCATTTTTTAAGCATTCATTCCCAGGGCTTCCACAACACATTGACTTGGAGGGAGGTCACACAGTCTTCCTTTTGCATAAAAACGTGGCTTTGAAATAGGTACTGCCATCTGGAAGCAGCCTCCTCCACTATTGATATGTAAAATGCGCCTATTACACCATCTTGTCCAGGGCTGTGCCGCAGGAGGCTAAGACTCACACAGGCCTGCAAGTGTTTAAATAAACAGCCTCCAGGGCTCTGCACTGCTTACCTGGCACCTAAAATCCACTTGCAAGCAGCCCAGGTGATGGTGGACAGGCCAGGGAGGCAATCTGCCAGTCAGTGCACTCATCTGTGCACAGGTGAAATGTCCTGGAGCCCAGATTTTCGGGAATCATTTGCACACTCTCCAGGGCTGAGCCAGGCTCTCTAATAAGAAAGACTTTGTCAAGTGTGTGACTGGGAGTAAACCACAAACACGCCGTGGAAAGAACGACCCCTGTGCCTTTGCTCATTATAGTCAAGCCTTCACCTGCCTTCCTGCACGCTTGGAACCCACCTTGAATAACTGGCTTTGCCGGGCATTTAAAGCAAAAGAGCCAGGGATCCTACACTGCTAACTCATCTCCCTGCAGGCAGTGGATGCTCGGTAAGCTCATTAACATTTGCTCCTTAAAATGAGTATGTCCCCCCAAGAGTCTTCACAGGGCAGATCTTACCCAAAGAAAATATTGACCTCTGGAGCTATTTAACTTTCATCTAGTTTCTGCCATTTGTTATTTCCTAGGCTTGTTTTTCATCTCTGCTTTATTTTTTAAGATCTACTCATATACGTGATATGTACAACAAAGCTCAGCTGCCCTAAGTTTAAAATGCCATCCTGAAGCCAGTCATGATCCCAAAAGCCACCCCAGGAAGAACATAGAATGGTGGAGTAGCTCAAAGGGTTAAGCTGTTAATGCAGAAATAGCAGCTCCTGTTACCAGCCCGACTGGAAGGAGGAGAGCACCCGAGGTCAGCATGTCCTTTACATTGTAAAGAGCTGAAAGGGCTAATAAACCCAGCAGCCTATGGCAAAGGTAATTTATTTTACATTCCTAGTCATCACGTGCAATATTTTTTGGAGGAGGAGAGCAAAAATAATTCAAGGGAAGTGATAAACAATTAGAAAAAAAAATCTCAGGAAGCATGTGGCTCTCTCTGCCCCTCTAAGTTTCTGTGGTAGGTTTGTTGTCTTGTTTGCATGCCAGCATCTTCCTAGCACTGCACCCAAGAGGCTGGGGTGACAGTGGCCCTGCCCAGCCTGCGGTCAGTGGCCCTTCCTGGGGGAACATGCAAATGCCCTCAGCTACCCAACTCACAGGTGTCGCTCACATATTTCTGCACCGACCTGCCAGCCCCACCCCTGGAAAGCATGTCCACTTGATTTATGAGTGAGCTTTTGGCTGAGTGGACAGCTCTGGGCTGATTTCCTGAGCAGGACGACGGCAGCTTCTCCTGGGCTCTGAGGGAGAGGCCAGCCGCCTGGCTTCCGTCTTACACTTGCTGCATTTTACGTGGATGAGGTCATTGGCCTGCAGATGAGGTAACTGCGCAGCTTGCTTGCGAGCTGGAAGAGGTTGCCATATGACCGTTGGTGTAAACACAGCAAGGGCCCTTGGGGCCTGCTGACAGCTGGGCTCCGCTGCTGGCTGCTGAGCCTGGAGCCACAGGACTCCGAGCCTGTCGGCACTCTTAAAGGAGCCAAACCTCCACCTGAGCTCATGCCACCCCTGCCCAGCCACCAGGCACCTCCAGCTTGAAAACAGTATCCACGCGGGCAGAGGAGCACTGTCCAGTCCCATGACACGCCTGAAGGGGGACATAGGGAGAAATAAATAACAACCCCTTTAAAGAGGTCATTTCCAAAGCAGGCAGACGCTGGGGACTGAGAGGTAGTGTTACTTTAAAAGCTCAGCTCTCAACCTCTCTTGTGCTCACCTGGTAGGGGTGGTTCCACCATTGGGACATTTAGACACACCTCCTAATAAGCTATAATCATGGTTGCAAGACAAGTATTTACAAAAACCAATAGAGAAACACATTTTTTAAAGCTTTTCGAAATTATAATGTCACAGAATGCATTTCCAGATGCAGCGCTGCTTCTCCCTCCTTTCAGTTCCAGTTCCGCGGCTCTCAACATCAGAAAGTTCTTCCCAGGGTCAAGTCAGACGAGCTGAGTTCTTCGTCTGGCTCCTGTATTCCTCATTTAGTCCTCTTTGATTGAGCCCTACCGTATACCGAGCTCTGTGTTGAGCAGTGTGTTAACCACTGGGAAGATGGCGGGAGACAAGAGAACATAGGGCCCTCCCTCTTGGCGCTCACACACTTGCCACAATCTAACAATGACAATATTGGGTGCTGTGTGTCATGGAAGGGAACATGGAAGCTACAAAAGCAGAGGACATGGGGCTCAACTCTAGTCTAAGGATCAGGAAAACGCCTTCCTGAGAACTGCACACCTAGCTGAGACCAGAAGGGTGAGAGTAACAATAAAAGCAAGGGCAGTGGGGGAGGGAGTGGGGGTTTGCTGGGTGCTGGGCGCTGTGGGGCCTGTGATATGTCTCCTAACAACCCTGTGAAGTAAGTTTGTCATTATCTCTATTGTCTTAGTTAGCTAGTGCTGCTTTAACACAAATAGCACAGGTGGGTGGCTTTAAAGAACAGAAATTTAGTTTCTCACAGTTTAGGAAGCTAAAGGTCTGAATTTAGGGTACTGACTGTAGAGGAAGACTCTTCTCTCCTCAGCTCTAGGGGAAGATCTTTGTTTCTTGCAGATTCTGTAGCCCTGGTGTTCTTTGGTTCTTTGGCAATCTTCACACAGTATTTATTCCCCCCACCCCTGTTCATGCTTCTTTCTGTGTCTAATCTGCCATTTTATAACTCAGACATGAATAGATTTAGGACACACCCTACACTGAAATGGTCTCATTAACATAACACATAAAAACCCTATTCCCAAACAGGATTACCTCCACAGGATCCCAACACATATCTTAAAAAAAAAAAAACCTAACCCATTGCTGTCAAGTTGATTCTGTCTCTTAGCGACCCTATAGGACAGAGAAGAACTGCCCTATAGGGTTTCCAAGGAGTGGCTGGTGGATTCCAACTGCTGACCTTTTGCTTAGCAGCCCAGCTGTATACCACAGTGCCACTGGGGCTCTACACATATCTTGGGGGGACACAATTCAATCCATAATACCCGTTTTACAGATACCCATACGGGCTAAAAGAAGTTAAGTAACTTGCCCAAGGAAGTGGTAGAATTGTGATTTGAACCAAGAGGTTGGGATTCCAGAACCTGTTCTCTGTCATCTCTCTGCCCCAGACACAAAGTGACAACAAAACAAGCAGAACTTCATGGCCAAGCAATAATATGGGCAACTGGGCAGGCAGGGAGGGCAGGAAGACCTTAGGAGACCTAGTGAGGTCATGAAGGGGACATCCTGGGAAGAGAAAGAGCAGCATGTGCAGGCCCAAGTGTGTGTGTGAGTGCACGTGTGTGTGGGAGAGAGAGATAGAAGGATAAATCTCAGTTGGCTGGAATATGGATATTGGGAAGAAATTAGAGGAGTTTATAAAAGCAACGTAGGACTTTGCAAGCCATACCAGGAGCTGAACTTTTTCCTAACTGCCATGGAAAGTCATTGAAAGACTTTAGGCACATTAATGAGAGGATCAAATTTGTTTGTTTGAAATATCACTCTGGCTGCAGTGTAGCAAATGAATTGGTGATCTTTGAAGGGCATGTTGGAATAATCGAAGTGAGGAAGAATGGCCTGAGACTAAGAAGAAGTAGTGGGTATAGGACCAACGAAGAGATTTGAGTCCAACACCAGAGGTAGATCAACAGACCTTGTTAATTGAGTGGCTGTGGGTGCTGTGTGGATGGGAGAGGGCAAGGAGGGTGGAGAGGGCAAAAGACGTTTTCTAAGGAGCTACAGGATACTGGAGGAAGACGCAATTTGGAGATGCTGCATGGAGAAGCTCAGCAACGGCAATCTGGTCTGAAAACAGAGATTTAGGAGTCATCAATAGGTATGGGACAATGGAACTTTAACAAATTTTAGGAGCCCCTAAAAGTGACTGAGATGTTACTAAGATTCCATTCCTTTAACTTGGGTCTTTCTGATACTAGGCAAATGGCACATTTTCTTCCATTGGAACATAAGCTACATGAGCACAGGGACTTTTTTTGTAAACTTCTCTGCTTTTTTCCCTAGGGTATGGCATATGGCCTGGACCATAGGAAATGTTCCACAACTATTATGAAATAAAAGAACTAAAGGATAACTCTTTCTAGGGTATAGTTTAAAAATAATACAAGCACAGGGTTTTAAAAGTTTTCAGACATCCTAAAGGATTTAAATTCTCCCTGAAACCCTTACTCCTTGGCCCCGCTATGGAAGACAAGGAAATAAATGCATCTACTGAGCATGTTTCTACCAGCCTAGGACTGCTGTGAACATCCTTCTACAGCACCAGGGTTTGTAACGTTTGCATTATATCCTATTATGGATTGAATTATGTCCCCCAAAAGTGTGTATCAGCTTGGCTAGGCCGTGATTCTCAGTATTGTGTGGTTGTCCTTCATTTTGTGATCTGATGTATTTATCCTATGTGTTGTAAATCCTAACCTCTCTGATGTTAATTAGGCAGAATTAGAGGCAGTTATGTTAATAACTCAGTCTACCGGATTAGGTTGTATCTTGAGTCAATCTGTTTTGAGATATAAAAGAGAAAACCGAGTAGAGAGGAGAGGGACCTCATACCACCAAGAAAAAAGAGCTTAGAGCAAACGTGTCCTTTGGACCCGGTGATCCTGTGCTGAGGAGCTCCTAGACCAGGGGAAGATTGGTCACAAGGACCTTCCCCCAGAGCTGACAGAGAACGAAAGACTTCCCCTGGAGTTGGTGCCCTGAATTTGGACTTCTAGCCTCCTAAGCTGTGAGAGAATAATCTTCTGCTTGTTAAAGTCATCCGCTTGTAGTATTTTTGTTACAATAGCACCAGATAACTAAGACTTGAGTCTTTCTTGCTTTGTCAATATGGCTTGAGTCTTAAAATTTATACCCACAAGCAGCGTCTGTAATACTTCTGCCATGGCATAAATATCATTTGTTGCAGCACCAAGTAGTATGATTGTACTCATCAAAAGTCATTGCAGTACCAGACCGTGTGTCACTAAACCAGTACTGCTAAAGGGGATTGTCCCACACACCAAGATCAAATGTGTTCTCTTTTCTTAAATTACATCAATTGCTTTAAATCCTGCCACATCACAGCTTATTTTGTATTTCAACTATAAGTTCTTTAAACTATTTTAATTTTTTGCCGCCATTTCTATTGCCATTCTTTTTTCTTAATAACAGAAGATATGTGCATTCGTCTTATCATTAAGATCTCCTAGGTTCTTAATCATACAGTTTGTGTAGTGTAACCCCTTTCATACTAAAGACATTCTTTGTTGGGCCCTCTGGCTTCCTGTTCTAATTTGGACCAATTGTTCTCTAAGCCTCCTGCCCAGCTGCCATCCCTATTCATTGTAGTCCTTGGCTACTTCCACTGTTTCTCAGATTCTCATTTTCCTTTTTCTTTGTGTCCTTTTGTTGTTTGGATATTGCTATTACTATATCTTAGTCACAGCAGCATTCTCTCTGACCCTTGAAAATATCAAAAATATTCCTACTTTCTAGCCTTGCACTGGCTCGTCCCTCTGTGTTTAATTCTCCTCCCCTCCCCTGCCTCAGATCTTTACATAGCTCCTTTCTTTGTATCATTCAAGCCAGGTTTATGTGTTGCCTCGTCACTGAGTCTTCCTCAGACCATCCAGTCTAAAAAAAAAAACCTCCCAGTCATTCTCTATCAAAAAAACTTCGTTTATTAACAACACAGCTCTTCTCACTTTGTGATATTTTCTGGATTTATTTGTTTATTCCTTTTCTGTCCCTCCCACTAAAATGCCAGAGCCATGAAAGCAGGATTTTCTTCTATTCTGTTTTGTTTTGTTTTGTTTCCCTAACACAAGCACTTCTCACTGTGATATTTTCTGGATTTATTTGTTATTCGTTTTCTGTCCCTCCCACTAAAATGCCAGGGCCATGAAAGCAGGATTTTCTTCTGTCCTTCCCCCCCTCCCCCCAACCCCAGGAATCTCAGCCCCTAGAGCAGAGAAGCATATCAATTGGTATTCTGTCAATTCCGGGAGCCTTGTTTTTCCACCAAGACCTCCGTGCAGCTTGGACTTCTTCCTTTAGTACCATTTGTTGTTGATCATATGCTACCTCCTAAAGTGATGGAATGTTGACCAATTCTTTTTGGTACAGTGACTCTGATGAAACACTGACACATGCAACACTGAAAGTGCTGGCTTGTATGCCAAGAAATTTTGAAGACAGCTACTGAAAACTACAACCTTCAGTATGGATTGCCTCTCAACAAAAGAAAACAAAAATCCTCACAACTAGAACATTAAGCAATATCATGATAAATGGAGAAAATATTGAAGTTGTCATGGATTTCATTTTACTTGGATCAACCATCAACACCCATGGTAGAAGAAGTCAAGAAATCAAATGGTGTATTGCACTGGGCAAATCTGCTGCAATAGACCTCTTTAAAATCTTAGAGAGCAAAGCTGTCACTTTGATAACTAAGGTGCACCTGACCCAAGCCATAATATTTCAGTCACCTCATATTTGTACAAAAGCTGGACAATGAAGAAGGAAGACTGAAGAGAAACTGACACATTTGAATTATGATATTGGCAAAGAATATCGAATAGACCATGGACTGCCAGAAGAACAAATAAATCAACCTTGGAGGAAATACAGCCAGAATGCTCTTTAGAAGCAAGGATGGTGAGATTTCTCATGTACTTTGGACATGTTATCAGGAGGGACCAATCCCTGGAGAAGGGCATCATGCTTGGTAAAGTAGAGGGTCAGCAAAAAAGAGGAAGACCCTCAAGAAGCTGGATTGACACAGCAGCTGCAAAAATGGCTCAACATCCCTACTATTGTCAGGACAGCACAGGACTGAGCAACATTTCATTCTGCCATACGTAGGGTTGCTATGAGTCAGAACCAATTCAACAGGACCTAACAACAACAACAAAGAACAGAAAGTGACACACAGGAGAGGCCCCATAGCGTCGTTGAAGGAACTCCCAGAAGGCCACACTCACGTACGACACCCCCATTTCTTCTCCTCTCTCCTCTGACATGGCAGAAGAAGAGAGGTCAGAATCTTAGCATCTGTCCTCCGACATCTTGCTAACTGAGACTATAAGCTCTCAGAGGGAAAAGGTTTTATGAATTGGTATGATGCAATGCTAATAGAGAGAGATGCTTAAAGAAAACCAGATGGTATCATTTAGCTAACTTATAAGGTTTTATTTAGCTGACAGGTTGTAATGGCTAATTTTATGTGTCAGCTTGGCTGGGCTATGGATCCCAGTTGTTGAGTCAAACACTAGTCTCAATGTTGCTGTGAAGGTATTGAGATGGATCAACATTTACAACCAGTTGGTTTTAAGTAAAGGAGATTATCCTCCATAATGTGGGAAAAACCTATCTGTTCATTTTAAGGCTGTAAGAGCAAACATTGAGGTTTCCTGAGAAAGAAGGAGTTCTGCCTCAAGGCTGCAGCCCTACAGATTTTATACTTGTCAGACCCTACAATCCTCTGAGCCAATTCCTTAAAATAAATAAACAAACAAGCATATAAATAAATCTCTCTATATAATGTATATTCTATTGATTCTATTTCTCTCTAGAGAACTCTGGCTGATACAGAGGGTATGCAAGCTAAAGGGTAGAGGCAAATCGTTGAGTATTTGCCACCAGATATGTGCAGGACTAGATATTTTGAAAATTCCTCAACTGCAAAACACTGAGATGCTGAAAAACTTACAATATTACATAAATTGATTAGCTCTCAGGAGAATAAGGGAAATCCCTAGAAACATAAAATAAAGTAAAACAAAACAAAACAAAGTAAGCCATGAGCAAAAAAGTAAGAAAATCCAGGAACCAAGTCTTCTCAGCAAACAATTGACAACACCAGGATTCTAGGACAGGGGTTAGCAAACTACAATACGCAGGTCGACTGCCTGGTTTTGTAAATAAAGTTTTATCGGAACATGGCCATGCCCACTTATTTATATATTGTCTGTGGTTGCTTTTGCACTACCATAGCAGAGTTAAGTGGTTGCAACAGAGACCATATGGCCCACAAGCCCAAAATATTTATTATTTGACCCTTTGAAAAACCTTTAATTGTTGTGAAAGGAAATGGGGTTTGGGGTCCTATACAAAGTGGAGGGATGAATCTGAGATTCACATAAAGCTTGAACCTTCAAGGAGACTCATTCTCCAGGGAAAAGCTGGACTAGGAAATACTACCTGCCAGCAAATCAAGCTAGTAGAGGAGTCTGTATGTTTCCATCATAATTGCAAATGGAAAATTTTAATAATGATGATGATGGTCGTTTGTAACTATGGTCATGCTTTCATTTGGGTCTTAAGTTCAAATATTCACTACTCATGTAATCTTAAAAACCCCAAACAAAGAAAATAAATTAAGTGGTTCCAGTTTGGTAACGCTTGTGTGTCTGGCAGAAAAGTATGAAAACCCTCTCTGGAGCAAGTCATGTGAGGATTAAAGTTTCAGTTCAATTAAATGAAAGTTTAAAACAGAGAAAAAAAATTACCAAACTTAAAGGTAACCAGCCACCATAAGGCAGTCAACAGAAACAAAAAGCATGATTTAAACCTCCAAGGACTTCAAATATTTGAATTATCAGCTATGCTGCCAGGTGGAAACCTCAGGTTCTGCTTGGCACTACTCGTCTCAGACAATAAACAAGAGACTGAGGTAGGAGAGTTCTACTTTCTAAAAAAAAAAAAAAAAACTTTCTAAGGCACCTTTATTTCACTGCGCAAGGAAAGGAACAGTCAGGGCTGCTGCTGCCAAGACTGTTCAGTGAGGGTGTGGGGGAAGGTTACTTTTAAGGGGTTACAAAGTAGGAAGTTCATACAAGTTACATCAGCAACATTCTTAATCATACTATACAGGTACAATGGGGTTTACACATAATTTCATGCATCACATGTTCAGAAAATGGTGGTTAAACTTCACCCAGAGGCAGGGAAGTTACTACGTATGAGGTATTTAATGAGGTAAAAGGTTATCCTGACTGTCAACATGGCACCTAAACCGATTTCTGCCAGTCTCCCCTAGTTTGGGACAGCAGTTATGGAGGGGGGAACCAGAATATTAATGTAAAGCTAAGGGGCATATCAAGCAAAGGAACCATGATTTTAATGTAAAGCTATGGAACATGCCAAGCAAGCTGTTTGAGGCAGTACAATTTTCCACAGCCTGGGGACCTCTGTCTTGGATATAGAATATAAAATAACTATATTTGAAATGTTGAAAGAAATAAATGATAGAAAAACAAGCCAGAAACAAAAGACTATCAGTAATGACCAGATGTGACAACAAAACAAGTAGGATTTATAGAAATTAAACTACATATAATTAAAACAAGTGAAACAGCAAAATAAACATAGATGAAGAAAGGATTTGTGAAATGAATAAAATACTCAGAATGTAGCACAAAAAGATAACAAAATAGAAAACAGTAGGAAAAAGGGAAGATAGAATATGAATTTCTAACATACATTCAGTCGTAGTTCCACAACAAACAATAGAAAGCATGAGAAAGAGAATGTTTGAAGAGATAATGGCTAAGAAATTTCCACAACTAATGAAAGAATACGAATCCTCAGAGACAGGAAGTATAATGTACCTGGGACACAGAACTCAGCTTGGCCTTTTGTCTTTGATTTCTGAAAATAGCCCTCGGAATTCCCAAGCAATCAATGTGCTTTTGTCTTTCTAAAATAACCAGGAAACATTTAAGCGTGTGCAAATGAGTTGGGAGTTCTCAACTCATCACCTGGCATGATGAAGCCTGGGAACAAACCACTTGCCCCCACCCTCTGAGACCTGATGTTTGTCAACAGGGTTAAAAGATGCCTTTCTTGGTTGGCACCAAGGTGTCTGATGCCCCCCACTTCCTAGGGTGGTCAGGTGGGAAAAATCTACATTGTGCTCCATGTAGTGTTCTACTCAGGCTTTGGGATATAAAAATGTCTAGGGGAGGGACCTTGGAGTCCCTCAACTATGGTGCTAGGTGAAAGCATGCATAGCAGTAGTTTTCAGCCCACCTAATTAAGCCTCCCTAGCCCGAAAGGCTTGACAGAAGGTAGGCCCCTTTTCAATCCTCCCTTACAGTGCAAAGTGGGGAATGTAGAAGAGTCATCATCTCTGCCCAGATAGCCTTTTCAAGTCACAGGCATAGGCCATTTAAAAATAAATCCAGATTTGTTCTGGTGTGCCGTCTGCTTATTTTTCAAATAATAAAAGCTACTTTCCATGTGCTAACACTTTGGGGGCATCTAGTGTGTTCAGGATGTAATTGGAAGAATGTGATATTCGTGAGGAATCACGATTAGCTATTGATCCCATTTTTATAAAGGCCTGCTAGCTATTTAGGAGTCTTAACAACCTCTGAGTCCATTGCAATAATCCCAGGCAGGATAAATTAAAAAATAATAGTATTCACACATATTAGGCACATCATGTGAAAAGCGACACCACCAAAGCCAATAAGAAGACCTTAAAAGCAGCAAGAAAGAAAAGACTGATCATCTACAACAGAATGACAATAATCTGACAGCAGACTTGCAACAGAAATAATGAAGCCAAAAGATTGTGGAATCATGTCTTCAAAGTCTGAAAGAAAATAACTATTAATGTAGAATTGGATTCCCAGAAATATTATCATTCAAGAATTATATCAAAATAAGAACATTTCTGGCTAAACAAAAGATGAAACAGTTTACCACTAACAGGCCCTTATCAAAGGAATGTTTAAAGGATGAACCTCTGGGAAAATAAAACTGATCCTAGAAGGATGCTCTGGGATAGAACAAGAAATGCTGAGCTGAATTGCTCAACGAAATAGAGAGGATTTTGAGATGCTATGTGAGGCAAGAGAAAACAGGGAAACAAGAAAGCTGGCAAGTGAAAAACAGTTTTCAGGGATTGTCTTAGTCATCTAGTGCCACCACAACAGAAATACCACAAGTGGATGGCTTTAACAGAGAGAAATTAATTTTCTCACAGTCTAGTCGTTCACAAGTCCAGATTCAGGGCGTCGGCTTCAGGGAAAGGCTTTCCCTCTCTGTCGGCTCTGGAGGAAGGTCCTTGTCTTCAATCTCCCCCTGGTTGAGGAGCTTCTCAGGTGCAGGGACCCCAGGTCCAAAGGACGTGCTCTGCTCTCAGTGCTGCTGTCTTGGTGGTATGATGTCCCCCTGTCTCTCTGCTTGTCTCCATCTTTTATATCTCAAGAGATTGCCTCAAGATACAACCTAATCCTGTAGGTTGAATCCTGCCTGACTAACACAACTGCCATTCATCCTCCCTCATTAACATCATAGAGGCAGGATTTACAACATATAGGAAAATCATATAATACTGGGAATCATGGCCCAGCCCAAATGATACATACGTTTTTACAATTCATGACAGAGATCAGAAGAAATGTCTAATAGGGTGTTTTATGTTCTGCAGCACAGAATGCATTGTACGTTCTCCCTCCTGACTTCCCATAAAATCTTCAGTAAAATATTACATTTCTCTTAAGTATTCTGTGGAGCTGACTCTATTTCTCAAGATGTTATTAAGAGCTAGATAGATCTCAAAGTATATGCAGGGCAAGAAGAGGGTTACACAGGTCATATATATGGGGTATTGTTAGCAGGCTGGGTACTCTCCAGGTGTAGTTGCTGGCTCCCTATTGGGTACAGAATAAGTGCTTTCTGGGGGAAGATACTGGTATTATTTCTATTTTTGTTTTGTTTGTTAGGTGCTGTCGAGTCGGTTCCAACTCATAGTGACCCTGTGTACAATGGAAACACTGCCTAGTCCTGTGCTGTCTTTACAATGGTTGTTATGCTTGAGCTCATTGTTGTCGCCACTGTATCAATCCATCTCATCAAGGGCCTTCCTCTTTTTCACTGATTCTCTACTTTACCAAGCATGATGTCCTTCTCAGGGACTGACCCCTCCTGATAATACGTCCAAAGTATGTGAGCCCAAGTCTCACCATCCTTGCATCTAAGGAGCATTCTGGCTGTACTTCTTCCAAGACAGATTTGTTTGTTCTTCTGGCAGTCCATGGTATATTCGATATTCTTTGCCAACATGGTAATTCAAAGGTGTCAATTTTTCTTCAGTATTCATTATTCATTGTCTAGCTGTCATATCCAATTATTTCTATAGTGTATTTTTTTTTCTTTTAGCTTTTCTGTCCATACCATTCATCCATAAGTAAGAGGATCCAACTCATCAGATTGGATTGTGGAGGTACCCTTTCTGTCTGAAATGGAAAGCTAGACTAGCCATCATTTCCACCAAGGTCAGGCTTCAGTGTTATTGATGGAAGATTGCAAGCACAGCCTTAGGAAAAAAGAGAAACTGGGAAAAGAACATTATCTGAGTACTCATATGACATTATGTCATTTAACTTTCACATATAAGGTATATGTGGCCTACAAAGTATGTGTGGCCATTACATGGTGCTAAGGGGACATAGAGAAGTGGGGACAACAGTGAGGTTTGTTATTAGTTGCTATTAAGTCGATTCCAATTCACGGTGACCTTATGTACAACAAAACAAAACATTGCCTGATTCTACCTCATTCTCACAATTGCCAGCATGTTTGAGTCCATGGATGTGGCTTTTGTGACGATCCATCTCACCAAGAGTCTCCCATGCCTTCGTTGGCTCTCTACTTCACCAAAGATGATGTCCTCCTCTAGCAATTGATCCCTTCTGGTGATGTGCCCAAAGCAAGTGAGTTGGACAATGTTCTGTTGTGATCCATAGGTTTTCACTGGCTAGTATTTGGAAGATCCTCAGGCCTTTCTTCCTAGTCTGTCTTAGTCCAGAATCTCGGCTGAAACCTGTCCACCATGGGTGACCCTGCTGGTGTTTGACATACCAGTAGCATAGCTTCCAGCATCATGGCAACACACAAACCACCACAATACGACAAACAGACAGGTGGTGGTGTATGTAGGCCCTACAAATGTGGATGTAGTTTTGTTCCCAATAATTACATTATAGAATCAACATATCATGAGTGATACCAATGATCTAAGAAGTTCTAACTAGAGGCAACCTGATTATTACCAAATTCAAGGTTTGGCAAACCACAACCCACAGGTCAAATCCAGCCCACCACCTGTTTTTATATGGCCTGTGATCTAAGAATGGTATTTATATTTTTTGAAAAGTTGGAAAAATAAAGAATTTTTGTGACATGTGAAAATTATATGAAAATCAAATTTTAGACCATATAATTTCATTGGAATGCAGCCATGCTCGTCACTTACGTATTGTCTAAGGCTGCCTTTGCGCTACAATGGCCAAGGTGAATGAATAGTTGCAACAGAGATCGTATGGCCCTCAAAGCCAAAATTGTTACTATCAGTCTCTTGACAGAAAAAGGTTACCAACCCCTGGCCTAATTGATGGTATGACATTTTTAAAGAATAAAAAATGTAATAATCAGGAAGGTCAATAGTGAATGCACACCACATAAATGAGCTAAAGATAGTCTCTGTGTATTTGCCCCCAGTTGTTTACTTCCTCATTGCAAACTTAGGCCTGTTAGTCCCCACTCTGCCCCCACAAAAAAAGCCTGCTGGCACCAAACTCAAGTTCATACATACCCAATGGTTTTTTAAACAGCTCAGAGAAGCAGATTTTTAGCCACTTAGAGCTTGCCTGCTTTACACACCCTGTGAAACTGCACCCAACATCTGCTAGCCCTGGATAAGATAAAAACCCTGTAGTGTTAAGGGCCCCAAGCTGCCTCTGTCCTCTGGACCTCTCTGACTCACAGACACCCCCAACTTGCTGGAGAAGGATGTCATCCAGATGCATGTAAGACCCCTCTCCTCCTGCCTAGGGTTTTTCAGACTGTCTTCTCCTTCTGGTGGTTCCTTGTACCACTTGCCTCTATAAAATCTCCTGCTGTGGGGGACAACCCCCTGCATGTGGCTATCAATGTGCTGGTCCCAATAAACGGTTTGTGGTGCAAAATTGCTATCTGATGGTCATATATATTTTCTTGACCAGCCCTGAATTTCCTCAAACTCACTACAATGCATAAAAAATAAGGGGGGATAAACATCAAGGAAATCAAAGTCAGATATACCCATCAGTCTTAGGCTGAGTCCTCTGGAGAAGCAAAACCAGTGAAGTGCACATGTATGTAAAAATGGCATGGGGGCAGCTTCTGACCTCCTCTAACTTCACAAGGAGGAAGGAGAGTCAAGATCAACAATCCAAGGCTGATTCCATAGCAAAACCTTTAAGGAACTTTAGGTTAAGCCACTGTACTCTAGTCCAGCACTGCCTCCACCATAGTCTACCCTTTCACACCCACAGTGTCTGTAATTATAGTTTTTACTATCACAATTAAGCCTGTTAACAATCATTATTCACAACTGAATCATATAATCCTGTCAGCATCTTTCCCACCCTCTCTTCCCCAGACCCATCAGGAAAAGGGAATCTATTCACTGGGGATCCTCCCTTGTCCCCTTCATTTTGAGTTTTAGCATACACATGAAAGCATGTAAGCCAGATACTTCATGTCTTTATCTCCTCCATTTTAGATAGCAAATGTTTAAATTTCCCGTCCCTATTTTATATATTATTATCAAACCAATACTCTGAGGAGACAAGCATGTTCCTTGGTCTTGAAGAATCTTCTGTTTAAGTTGGAACTTTGAGGATTTGCATCCAGAAGAAAAGTCCAGTCCAGAGCAAGCCATCGAACCAATCGACACCAGCAGACAGTGCAAAACATCTTTCTCTACATTCAGTTGGGTTCTAATCAGCTCATCCCTAGCCCCCTTAGGCTAAGTGAATGAGTACAAGCCATAAAAGCTCCGGAGTCCACACACACCTCCTTACACTTAGACCAGCCAGCCCCTTCTCTCTCTCATCCCTAGCTCCCATGGGCTAGATCAATGAGTAGCACCTGCAGCCTCAGGAGTCCACACAACTCCCTGCACTTCAGAGGAGCCAGTACCATCTCTCATCCCTAGCCTCCATGGGCTGGTTCAAACAGTGCCAATGGAACATGTCCAAACTCAAACCTCGCTTCACTGCTGCACCTACCCCACTTCCACTCATTGAGTAGTCCCAGGTGGTCATCACAAGCGAAGATACCAGACTGCCTACTTGTTGGCTCCCTTTAACTTCCAGTCCAAGAAGGGGGTTCTTCTGATGGGCACTGACTTTTCCTACCTCAATGTACCCAAAGGCAAAAAGCTTCCTTGCTCAAAATTCAAAAAAGCAAAACAGTCATTGTTTTCTCTGCAGGTACTTACTTCAAATGCAAATCTCCTGTTTTCTCAGCAGTTCTGGGTGGGTCTGCAGGTCTTTTTTCATATGCAAATTTTATCACTCTGAAGGTTCTGACTGGAGCTTCTGCATACACAGGGCTACTTGGAGAGGGATTACCCAATAAGCAACACACACATGGACTTGCTTGTGTTTATTTACTAATCTGTAGTGAAACACATTCAAAATACTAACTACAGATTACTTAGTGAACACAATTAAGCCTATGCATACCTTTGCTTACTGTAAACCCATACATACTTTGCTTACTAGTTCACCTACCCCGGGTCTATTGCGTTGAAATAAACAGCCTGTGTTTCTTTCTGGGCAAATCCTAGTTCCCCTTTTAGCATATCTAATCACATATTGTCTGAAGGCTGAGTTACACACTCTCTGTAATCTGTAATACCCACTATTCATTTCTATCATACAACACTAAATAGGAGAAGCATTCAATATCCACAGTACATTCAAATAAACACATAACCCTTTTTAAAACATTCCAGTTTCATCTTCTCTTCTCCATATGTTGATCACCTTCCCATTCATATGCATACAGTTTTGAGCCTCTGGCTGGGTAACTTTTGCCCCAAGTTATTCCAGATGTGGCTTTTCTCCCCTCAGCTGCAGCATAATATCCCTTACTTTCTTTTCAGCCATTACTCATAACAACATTCAAAGTAACCATCTAAGAATTAAAAGTTTCACTTCCCAAGCCCCTTCATTCTTTCTAAGTCTCATGCTTCCACAACCCTAGAGCCATTGCAATGATCTCCACTCCTGACACCAAGCATAAATATGGCATGGAAGCGGCATCTGACCTCTTCTAACTTCACAAGGAGGAAAAAGAATCAAGATCAACAGCCCAAGGCTGATTCCTATGAGGCAGAGGTCAGACATGCCTTCACTTTCCAAGCATTTTACCAATTCTGACACTAACCATCCCTCCACAGCACTCTCTGGTTCTCTACTGAGTCTGATAATTCATTGTAATGGCCACACAGAGCTCATAGGCAATACTCAGGATTATGGGGTTTATTAGGGAAGTATCAGGTTACAGTTCAGGTTCAGGAATGCTCACAACACAGTTCTTCAATTAGAAGAGCCTCTTCTCAGCTGTGCTCCCAGGCATGACTGTCTCTGGCCCCTCAGCCTCTCAGCCAACACTTGGGCAAGTATTAGAAACCTCTTTTAGCTCTGCCAATAAGTGCCCAGAGTCACCCCTCTCTCGACCAATAAGCCTCAGCCAGAAGGCACTCAGCTCTAGCCCCTTAGGTTGGCAAACCTAGCTCCATCAAGTGCCAGAGGCACCCTGCTCTGCCAGCAAGCTACCTGCCCAAAGGCACTCAGTTTTCTCGTTCTATGGTCTGGGAAGCCCACCACACTATTTCTTGCTATTCTCTTGCTTCTGCCGCTGCCATTTGTGGCTGCTTCTCGTTATCTTCGGTGTTATAGCTCTCTCTTGTCTCCTGGTTCCAAGAGCTTCTTTGTACATGGATCCCAGGTCCAAAAGACACGCTCCACTCCTGGATTTTTTTCTTGGTGGTAGTGAGATCCTCCCTTTGCTCTAGAATTGGCTCCCTTTTAACCCTAGCAGGATGACAAAAGTAACCATTCCCCGTGGTAGGGTTCCATATACATCATTTGTGTGGTCCCACCCATTCAGTGTTCCATGTACTTATTTACATTATCATTACCAATCCCATTGGTGGGCCACAAACACCTTATTTGCAATACTCCCACCAATCATTTAGTGGGAGTTACAAGACCAAGTCAAGTGATCCACATAAAAGCAATCCACCACAGCACAGTATATACAGAGAGACAGAGAAAGTTTTATCACAAGGAAATGGCTCATACAGTTGTAGAGGCTGACATGTTCCAAGTCTGCAGATTTGGCATCAGGCTGGATGCTTCTTCCGACTCACATAGCTTCAGGGGTTAATGAACCCAAGATCAGTTGGTCAGACAATAGGCAACTGGCTCATGGGCTACAGAGACTGATGAATCCAAGGTCAGAAGGTAAGATACCAGTCTGCTGGCTCACAGGCAGGAAGGCCCATGAATCCCAGGATCACCAGGTAAGACAGAAAGCCTTTTGGCTCACAGGCTATGGAGACTGACAAATTCCAAGGCTGGCAGGCAATACAGTAGATGGCAGGCTCAAGTCCCAAGGACCAGAGGTCAGATGATGACAAGCTGGATACAGGATTCAGAGCAAGAAAGCAAACTATGCCAGAATGTCCACATATATATTAGATGCAAGTCACACCCCTGAGAAAACTTCCCTTACAACAGATTGGCTGATCACATAAGATCACATCATGGAGGATGACTACATCATTACGTGACTGCAAAACCACTGAGAATCATGGCTCAACCAAGTTGACACACAACCTTAACCATCACAGTTCACCCTTTGTCAACTTGGCATGTGTATACATCTCCTTAAACTATAAAAAACCTCTAAATAAAGACAATAACAAAGTCATACTTTCACCTAACATGATATAGCTAGCACACATACAACTGAAAATGTACTAGCCACATTTGCATCTTATATTTTATAAGTGAAGGAAACAAAAACATTTGATCACACATATAAGGAAGAAATACTCATAACAATTCCAGAGCTCATTTCTGCAACTGGTCCCATGGTCGTAACTTGTATTTAGAACTACCGTCTTCCATCACTGATTCCATATCCCCTTTACCTTCAGCAAGCACCTCAGCTGCTCATGGTTCTTTGCCTGATGGGGTGATGCAAACCTTCATTCTTGAAAAGTCTGGGCCATTAGTAGTCATGTTGGAATTGGGTGGCTGTAGTTTTCCATTGATTTTAATAACAGGGAATGGTAGTACTAAGAGACGCCCTAAAGGATTTCTTGTATTCCAGACATACTCTTAATTTTACTTCCATTATGCAACATCAATTCTATTTCTCCTTGGTAATCAGGGTCAATCACACCAGCCACTATGGTAACTCCCTCCTTTCCCTGTTGATCCAGAAGTATGAGGAGCCCGAAGTGGCTGGGTGGCATTCTTAACTTCCAATTCAATAGAATCCATGTTATGTTGTCAGGTAGATGCATTCCTCTGCTTAGAACCAAGACCTCTAGACACGCAGAGCATAGGGTCATGGGAACATGAAGGAAAAATTTTGTGAGCGGGTCACTAGGGGAATAGTGATTTGTGCCACTCCCATCTCCACCCCTTGAGTCCTGGAACCATAAGTACTGACTATGGGAGAAACAGCACCATATACTGGACACTGGTTTAGAGCATATACAGCCTCTTGGAGAACATTGCCAGAACTCTGCAAAGTATTGCCACCTGGCTGACACTATAATTATGTCTTTACAAGGCCATTCCATCGTTCTATCAAGCCAGCTGCCTCAGGATGATGGCTAACAAGTTAAGACCAGTGAATTCTATAAGCATATGCCTATTTCCAACCTTATTTTCTGTGAAGTGAGTCCCTTCATACAATGTCATGCTGTGGGGGATGCTGTGATACTGGGTAATGCATTCTATGAGTCCACAGATGGTAATTTTGGCAGAGGCATTGGGGGCAGAAAAGGCAAATCTGTATCCAGGGTCAGTGTCTATTCCCAGGAAGAATGAAATGCTGCCCTTTCCATGATGGAAGTGGTCCAATGTAATCAACCTACCACCAGGTTGCTGGCTGATTGCCTGGAGGAATGGTGCCATATTGGGGGCTCAAGTTGGTCTCTGCTGGTGGCAGATAGGACATTCAGCAGTGACTGCAGCCAAGTTGGTCTTGGTGAGTGGAAGTGCATGTTGTTGAGCCCATGCTTAACCTCCGTCCCTATCACCATGGCCACATTGTTCATGAGCCATTGGGCAATGACAGGAGTGGCGGGGAAAAGAGGATGATTGGTTCCACAGAATGCATCATCTTATTCACTTGGTTGTTAAAGTCCTCCTCTGCCGAGGCTACCCTTTGGTGAGCTTTCACATGAGACACAAGTATCTTCATTTCTTTGGCTTCTTTAGAGAAGTCTGTCCACATACCTCTTCCCCATACCTCCTTATCACCAATTTTCCACTCATGTTCCTTCCAAGTCTCTGACCATCCAGCCAAACCATTGACCAAGGCCCACGAATCACTATACAGTTGCATATTTGGCCATTTCTCCTTCCGAGCAAAGTTTTTACTATAGTTTGGTGTCCCATGTCACTTGCCTACATTAAAAAAAAAAAAATCATTGGATGGAGAATCCAAGAATCCTGTTTATTGCCAGGTACATGTCTCACTATACCTCACTTTCAAATAAAATAAAAATGGATTTAATTTATACATAAGTCCTTCATGAAGTTGGTTAGTATAAGTCAATGCCTGATCCACTATTGTTGTTGCTGTTAGCTGCCATCAATTCACCCTTGACTTATGGTGACCCCATGTACCACAGAATGAAACACTGCCCTGTCTTGCACCATCCCTACGATCGGTTGTGGGTCAGACCATCGCGATCCAGAGGGTTTTCACTGGCTGACTTTCAGAAGTAGATCACCAGGCCATTCTTCTTAGTCAGTCTTAGCCTAGAAGATTCGTTGAAACCTGTTCAGCATCCTAGCAACACGCAAGCAAGCCTCCACTAAAAGACAGGTGGTAGTTGCACACAAGGTGCATTGGCCAGAAATTGAACCTGGGTTTCCTGCACAGAAGGTGAGAGTTCCACCACTGAACCACTCCCACCCCTCAATCCACTCCTGTGTGCTAACAAAATCCAAACTCTTAGCCTGTAAAACTGGGGGTTTCAAGCCCTGGGCAAGGAAGTGTCCATATAGTCAGCACCTTGTGACTTTCTGGGGAACAGCCAGATGATAGCCTGTCTCACTGTACATTGCCCAGAAGCCCTCAACAGTGGGGACTAAGAAACAAAAGATGCAAGTATCAAGGTCTCCTTGCTAGTAGGAGCAAAGCTGGGACTCCAAACCAGCTCTGTCTGACTCGAGACCCAGTGCTGTGTCCTTTTCCAGACCATCTCTTTTATTTGATAAGATGTCCCCCTTTAAGATGCTGACAATCGTCATTTCTCTCTAATTACTCAAGAAATCCATCGTCACTTCAGAAAAACTTAAAACATAATAAAAAAGAAAAAATGCACATAATCTCTCTCCTCAGAGGTGATCTAGTAACATTTTGGGTTATATTCATTCAGATTTTTTTCTTATGCATATATTGTTTAACCAAAAAAGCAATTATCCTACCTTGTAATCTGCTTTGGCCTCTAATATAATGTAAATATTTAATGACAATTTAGATACATATTATCATTTTTAATGATGTTATCATGTTTTATGGTATTAATACACCATAATTTATTTAACCAAAATCTTCCCGTTGGACTCTGAACTTGTTCGGTTGTGAGCTTACAATCTAATGTTTCAGTCTTATTCTCTGTAGTCAGTTCTTCTCTGACTCCAACCTGATCCTCACCTGGTCTGTCTCAAATGCTAATGTTTAACTGCCTGTTCCTGGCACTTCAGCAATGATAACCACAGTTCTTTCCTCCATGTCTGAGTACAGAATCAATTCAAACTAGACCAGTAATTCAAAACGATCACTCTATTACTAATAAGTCTAAATTGGATAACACAGTTTAGCAGTTTAGGTATGTCCACGATTGGGCCTTCCTAATTTTTTTTAACAGCCTCTCCTTAACCCAAGTCTAGACCCCAAGTCTTTGAAGACAACTGAAAGAACTTGAGCCTGAGAAGCAGGCATACCCCAAACTGCAGTCTGGCACTCTTCACATTACAACTGTGTGTAAGGCAAGTAAGAGCCTGGCCTCTCATCACCTGGAGCAGGGACAGAGCAGAGCCCATGCTTCTTGAGAGATAAGAAAGCTAAGAGGCCACACTCACTTCTCAGAACCTTGTCAGCTAGACCAAAACATGCTCGTACCCCACCAGGCCTGAGTAAGGAAGGAGTAAGGAGCCCCGGGGATGCAATAGTTAAGGGCTCACCTGCTAACAAAAAGTCAGCACTTGAATCCACCAGTGGCTCCATGGATGAGAAGACCTGACAATCTGCTCCCACAAAGATTAAAAAACAAAACAAAACCCCCTACAAAGATTACAGCCTAGGAAACCCTATGGGGCAGTTCTACTCTGTCACATAGGGTCACTGCGAGTTGGAATCGACTTAACGACACACAACTACAACAAAGGTCGAGGAAAGAGAACTGTTATTCCGATGGAAATGGTGCCCACATGGCTCACCCTGGTAACTATGCCCCCATGCACCACCTTCCTGAGCTGATACTGCTCCTTGTTCTTCCTCCCCCCACCAAATTCAGAGGCATTCAGCACTCCCAGTGACCACTCCATGGTTCACATGCATGTTAGAAGTCCATGGCCACATGGCGTCATTTTTGCCCATGGCCACAATGGCCACAGGCTCAGGGTGCCTCCTTTCAGCCCAGCTGCCTCTGCCTTCGTCAGGATGGTCAGCCTTCAGAGGGCACTTTGTTTTGCTGCAACATGAGTCATTCTGAGTAATTATCAGAGCCGATGAGCTCAGCAGGGACCTATTTCATCTCTCCTGTGAACTGAGGCACAGAGGCCCCTGCATCTTCCCTTACAAGGTAGATAATGAAAGCCTCTGGCCACCTTTGGGGCTCCCCAGGGCCTTCAGCTAATATAGCCACCTGCCCCCTCCAGGAGGCCACAACATGCCTTCCCTGAGTTCACACTTAAGCATGGCTGCTCTTCTTCAGACAGGGTATCACAGGGGCGTCCTACATGGTTTCATCCTCACTCTCCCACTGGGCTACAACATCTTGCAGAATTTACCTCTTCTCTGAACCACAGTGTCCTCACCTGCAAAATGAGGTGGCAAGCCTCCTTCAGAGAAGCTGAGGTTGGCCTGCCAGGTCAGGTTCTGGGGGTGCTTTACATTTTCTCTTCTCCTCCCTAGCCATTCCACCCCTTCATCCTCTCAGCACTCATAAGCACCCCCCTTTGCATGCCTCTCCATCTTTCCTAAGTTACTCCCTGTTTTGTTTGCACCTCCCTCTCTTCTTTTCCTGGGATCTATGCCTTAAGTCCTAGGGCGCTACAAGCTACTAACGTGCTCACCTGCTAACCGAAAGGTTGGAAGTTCATTTGGTTCAACTGGTTTATGCTTACAGTTCAGCTTCCCTGGAACACCTTCCAGAAACCCAAGTGGTTAGGTGTCCACATGTTCCAGTACCCCATGGCCTCCCCTGGTTACCTCTTTCCTAGCCCTTAGCTCAATGCTTTGAATTATTTCCACATCTTCCTGCTCACCTACCCATACCAGTTGCAAACAAGTGAACTCTGACTCAAGGAGACCCCAATTCATGGCAACCCCATGTGTGTCAGAGTAGAACTGTAATTGTGCTCCACAGGGTCTTCAGTGACTGATTTCTCAGAAGCAGATTGTCTTTCTTCTTGGTGAACTGGAACCTCTAAGCTTTAAGTTAGCAGCCAAGCGCGTTAACCATGTGCACCACTCAGGGACTCCCCATAAAAAAAAAAAATAAATAAGGCCCTGCAAAGCTGGAAATTGGATCTTCGGTCCCCATTTATGAACTGAGGGCCTGGCGTGTTGACCTGACCACCTGAAGGATGAGGGGGCAGGATAGAAGAAGGTGTTCCAATTACAGCATGCCTGAGCACTGAAAGTCTGTGCAGCTCTTCCCTTTCAGTGTCTGTCACTCTCCAAACTCAAAATCTTACTGCTTAGCATGGAAACAGCCCTTAAGGGCACCTCACACAAATCACAGCAACCTAGCAGGAAGATCTGTGTATGCCACCCCCCAATTGATGGGTGGCTCTGTCCGGGTTACAGGGAATTTAGAGGTGGCAGTGGCTGCCCTGGGCCCCCACCCCTGTGCGTGCACAACCAGCAGCCTCTCCAGTACAAATAACCCAGGAAAGACAATACCAGCTTGCTCCCAAGTGAGAGGAGTTTGGAGCAATGACTATTTCCTGGATGGCTGAGTACGTTTTTCCTGAACACATGGGCAGTCTGAACAGAATTTATTCAAAAACGTCTCTTCCCCCTAGTTTCAGATTCAGAGAAATCCAAAATGACCTCTAACCAGTTTGTGATAGTGATAGGGGAATACGAAGGCTTCCGAAGGATACTTAGGTAACACCACCTCCAAGGAGTACGCACATCTGAGCAAGAAAACCAGAAACAGGGTTGCAAATAAGAGTGCCAAGCGAGCTCACACTGCTGTTTTCTATGAGGCCTGTAGGTATAATTTCTACCTCCAGTCTCAGGGTGCAAATGATTTTGCATGTACCAATAGACTTGTGTGTGCGTGTGTGTGTGTCTGTGTGTCTGTGTCTGTGTGTGTGTGTCGTAGTGGTTAAGTGCTACGGCTGCTAACCAAGGGTCGGTCGTTCAAATCCGCCAGCCGCTCCTTGAAAACTCTATGGGGCTGTTCTACTCCTTCCTATAGGGTCGCTATGAGTTGGAATCGACTCAACGACAACTGGTTTGGCTCTTTTTTTTTTTTTTAAATCAGTCTAAGGAGGAAAACACTGTGATCTTTTATACGGGCAAGAGTCTCCCGAAGGAAATAATGAAGGCCCCAATTGCTCCAGCCTTTCAAAAGAGGCTGCACAAAGCACTCCTGAAAACTCTGGGGAATAATTTTGTGTTCCCTGGGGGAATTGGTGAGATGATCTAACAGGTCTTTGCCCTCACTCTAATTTCTATGATTCATGTGTGACTTATTTAATTGTTATCATCTATTGTAGATATATAAAAGAATGCTTTCATTCCAAAAAAAAAAAAAAATTAAGTTCAAATCATCTTTAACATCACAGCAAGTTTCTACTCCCATCACCCTTCAGAACGTTGACATATTAACTTTTTGACCTACCCTGAACCCTCCTGCTACCTCCCAGGATACAAAAGTACATCTGTCGCGCTGCTGGGTGTAACGGGGGGCCTCCACCCTGCAGTGCATGGCGAACAAGTTTGGGAGAACTAAGGGTTAAGTGAAGTCCCCAAGGAATGCCAATCCGTGTCTGGCTGCTAATGCAGAAGCTGCCTGCGGCCTAGGTGTAACCACAGCTAGGAAAACAATGCCTAACTGCCTGATCCTCGGCAGCATTTAGCATTTATCATGGGCAGAAAACCACCTGTTGCTTGGGAGCAAGTCAAAAGCATTTGAGCCATAATTAAAATAATAATGAATAAAAATGTATTGTAAATTGCTGCCCAAACCCCAGGCAGATGTGTTATTTAGCTCTGGGTTTGATCTGCGCTATTAATTTGGAATAAAAAACAGACAACAAAACATATACCAAACTGAGATCCTGCCTGCCCTATGTTTTGTCTCTTTTCAAGTCCTTGACAGTTGTGGTTAGTAACTCAAATGCGAGCAGAGCTTACCTCTCTGCAAAGCCAAAAGTGGTCTGACAACATCTTAGAGCAGAGCAGCAGCCAGTCAGAATCAAACCACTGACTAGATGATTGTGACTATCCAAGGGGCAGTTGGAGGCAATGAGGGAGAGCAGCAGCCAGGCCAGGTTTCCACCCTCTTACACAGGTTAGGCTAATGAATCACCTTGCTGAGGACACTCCCAAGCTGAGGCCTTGTAACCCTGCCAAGAGCAGACACACACTTGGGTACATCGATCCTGGTGCTTCAGGAACTTCACTGGGAAACATCTGAAAACACAGTTCTCCAACCTCAGCAGAATTGCATCTAAACACAGAAACTGACATGATGGGAAGTGGCAGGGAGGTCGTCAGCTTCTACTTGAAAGTTCTGTTCTTTTCGGTGGCTAACCGAAATCTGAAACCGTTGCCATCAAGTCGATTCCGACTCATGGCAATCCCACATGTTACAGAGTAGAACTGTGCTCCATAGTGTTTTCTTGGCTGTAATCTTTACAAAAACAGATCACCAGGCTTTTCTTTCATGGCACCACTGGGTGGGTTGGAACCGTCAACCTTTGGGTTAGAAGTCAAGAACAAATTGCTCTCGCCACCCGGGATCTGTTCGGTGGCTATTGGCTTGTCTTTAAGGCTCTGATTCCGTCTCTCTAAACGCCTTTGAAATCTTCAGAAATGTTCTCTTGAGAGGGTGAGGGCAAGGGCAGTGGGGGTGTGAACTGAAGGCGAGAGGAGCAAAGCAATTTTGTGGCGCATGTGTATTCATAACTTCATATTAGATGTTACTCTTAAAAATTCAGAATTCAGTTGACAGATCTACACAAATACATGAAAACGGAAAAAGACAAGCAAGTGTTCATTTGAGAAGCTGAAAGCATCACTTTGATTTGCAATGAGCTTTAATCTGCCTCGTTCACCGCAAGGCAACACTGCAAACCAAAAAAAAAAAAAAAAGAGCCCCAAAAATCATGAAATCAAACCTGACAACGTTCTGTTGGCATATATTTTAATTCTCGAACAATTACTCTGCCACATACATTTAATCTTGAATTTTATATATTGACACATTAAATTCTGAAGCTGAAAGGGAAAATGACAAATATAAATACCCCCAAATGTAAAACTGGCTTTAAATTGTAGTCTATTAGGATGTGTGTGTGCTTGCATGTGTGCTACATTAAATCTGTGACAAGGACAAGGGATTGTCAGTTTATTACAAGTCACTCTCAAAGACTTTGAATGTACATTTTCTGGTCCTGCCTGAGAAAGTTTGAGTAGATCCTCTCTGGGATAGACTATATTTAGACATGATCTTTAAAATATTTGGTGCTGATATGAATTCATAGCTGAGAGTGGTCTCAATGTGGATGCAATCATATCGTTTCCTGCTCAGTCGCCTTCAGCAGCTCCCTACTGCCTTTCAAATTACAGTCTGCTAGTCAATACTGTCCAAATATGGCCCCAACAGCTTGTCTGGACTCACCTCCCATTACTCTGGGAACCGCGACCTAGCCAGGGTGAACTCCTGGACACTTGTACAAAACTGGCTCGAATTTTTCCATCATTCTGCCTTTGCTCAATCTCTTTCCTCCTCTGGAAATGCTCTTCCCAACTCCCCCCACCCCAGCTAAAATCTCACCCTGAAGACGGTTTCCGGAGGACCTTGACTGTGACTTATTTATCTCTGCATCCCCAGAATCTAGCATGAGGCCTGGCTAGTGGTAGAGATTCAATATGCATTGAATGCATGAATTTTCATATCCTTTCCAAAAACTGAAAAAAAAAAAAATTGGAGCTCTGGTGGTGCTGTGATTAAGAGCTCAGCAGCTAACTAAAAGGTGGGTGGTTTGAATCCACCAGCTGCTCCTTGAAAGCCCTACGGGGCAGTTCTACTCTGTCCCATAGGGTCTCTATGAGTCAGAATCAACTTGACAGCAACGGGTTTTTGGATTTTTTCAAAAATTAGTATTTTATTTAAACCTTTTCTGATCCCTCCCTCCCAGAGCACATTGTTGGCTTTCTTTGGTGGAACTTCCCATATTGGATCTGGTCATAAAGTTACTTGTCCACTTCTCTGCTCTCCCTGCCACACTCCCCCCAGACTGTAGGTGCCTGGTCTTGCTTGCTCTTCTCTGACACATTAGCTTTCATGTGCCTTACACTCAGTCAGTGCTCAGCAACAACAGTAATACTATCTAACATTGAATTATGCAGATGATTTCACAAAGCACATGCACACTTATCTCATACCACCCTTACGATAAGTATATAAAACAGGAAGAGTCCCATTTGATAAATAATAATAATGAGTAAAATTTAGGCTCCTTGTCTTGCTCACTGTCCTCTAAAGCTATTAATTCATTACCTTTCATGTCAACAGGCCGTGCCAAGCATGCTAAATATATAACTTTGTTTAATCCTCACAGCCCCGTGAGGACAGCCCTGCTCTCGTCCTCATTTTACAGAGGAAGAGATTGTGGCCTAAAACCAAAAACCAAACCCATTGCTGTCAAGTCAATTCCAACTCATAGCGGCCCTACAGGACAGAGTAGAACTGCCCCATAGAGTTTCCAAGGAGCACCTGGTAGATTTGAACTGCCGACCTTTTGGTTAGCAGCCAAACTCTTAACCACTACCCCACCAGGGTTTCCTTGTGGCCTAGAGAGGCAAAATACAGGCACCTAGTGGGTAAGGGGCAGAGCAGGCATTTGAGCCCAGGTCAGTCAGGCCTTCCGAGCTACAAATGGCAGGGACAGGGCAGGAAGTCAGCTCTAGCCACTGTACCGTATTGTCTCTTTGGTCCTCTCCAGAACCAGCTCGTTGCCGTTATAGCCGAGTCTGACTCAGGGCAACCTGATTTGTGTCAGAGTGGAACTATGGTCCATGGAATTTGTAAAGGCTGATTTTTCAGAAGTAGATCACCAGGCCTTTCTTCTGAGGCAGCTCTGGGTAGATTCGAACCACCAACATTTCAGGTTAGCAGCTGAGCCCATCAACCATTTGTACCACCCAAGAACTCTCCTCTCTAGAAAGAACACCGAAACAAAAATCCAAATTTAGTATGAGAGCTGAATCTCGGTTAGTAGGATAGCTCAATGTGTAAGAGCACCGATTCTGGAATGAGACTTCTTGCATTCAAAGTCTGGCTCTACCACTTACTAACAGTGTGGCATCGTGCAAGCTGGTTACTATCTCTGTGCCTCATATGTTCCTCTGTAAAACAGGGGCACTCACAGTATCTACCACATAGGGGTGGGATAAGGACCAAATGAGTTAATATGTGAAGAGCATTAGGCTGGCACATGCTTCTGCACACGTGGCACCTTGCCCCATTTTGGTGGGATTCTGAAGCTGATGGACAGACCACCCCTCGATATTCAAGAGAATGATTTCATTCCTTGCAGAGCTGGCCCTCACACCCAGGGGAATCTGACTACCATGTGATAATTTGATGCTCACTCTAGCACCTACCCAGCCTTATGTAATTGTAAGTCAGCAAGCTTCCCACCCGGGTCTCCTAGTCCCAGCCCAGCCCATCGCCCTCCCCCAGGGCACTCCTGACCCATTAGGAATACTCTAACAACCATGCAGATACTCGCTCTGCCCTGATTCCACACATGGTCCTCCAGATGGGACTGACATTCTACACTATCCTGTGTTCCATTTGTGTGCACTTAACCCAAAAAAGGCCACCACTGGGGCCGTCTGCACCAGCTCCCAAACCCTATTATCAGCCCATCTCTCTACTCCCAGCTCTCTGCTTCTCTTTGTTTCCTTCTGTCGGTTTCTCTGTCTCTCCCTTTCTGTCTCTTTCACTCTCCATCTCTCTTTCCCTATCTCTCTGCATCTGAGTTTCTCCTTTCCTCTCTCACGCGCACACACACCTGCACACTCACACACATACACACTCACACACACGTATAGACACTCACACAAAAACCAACATGACATGCTAATTGGGTTCCCCAGCAAGCTTGCCTCCCCCCTACAGGCAGATGTGAACTGGGACGGGTTAAAAAGGACACACTTCACACCTGTCAATTCTGCTCAATCGCTTGTTGTGTGAAGATACACCCGATGCCAAGGGACAGGCCGACCTGGCTGGCTGGGCTGAGCCTCAGCTGTCCCCCGAGAGTGGGCTCAGCGAACAAATACCCCTTCTGTTCTCAGCGTATGAGAGCTTCTCCTGGAATGTCCCAGGAGCAGGTGTGGACCCCTCCACAGGGCAGACAGAGGGGACTGTTCCCAGCGAGTTTATAGAACTATATACTGCAGTTGGCTGGCTATTTTTACAAAATTCCAATTACAGAGCCAAAGGACAAACCCTGAATAAGAAGGAAATAGGCGGTGTCACATCACTGATGTAGCTGGGGTAGAACAGTAGCAAGGAAATGTCTTGAGACTGGACTGGCCTTAATAGAAAAGAAATATTACCAGAAACAAAGGTACTTCTATTAATATATTACTTTCAATTTTAAAAAGTCTGCCAACTGGAACCGAGCCCATCAAGAGTGAAAGCTGGATGGTGCTGAGAGGGAAGGGTGGGAATAGGCAGAGATCCAAGGACAGGCTGAGATCCAAGCCTTCATATATCATTTTATTCACTTGACAATTATTGGAGGGCTTAGAGTATTAATAGCAAGGTGCAAGACATAGAAGATGTTCCCCTCAGCCTCACAGAGCTTATAGTTTAGAGGAAAATAAAGACAATTGAATAAGAGATTTCAATTTTGTGTGTTGAACATCATGAACATGGGTGTCCAGACTGCTGAGCGCATGAAGCCAGAAGCCATGATGTGTCTCGCTGTCAGGAAGGACCTCCCACAGGAAGTATGCATGCGCTGAGGCCTGGCTGGTGGGTAGGGACTAACAAGCCAAGGAAAGGAAAAGAGTGTTTCAGATAAAAGGGACAGAAGTGAGAAAGATTGGCGAGGGAAGAGAAGCCAGATGATAAAGGGTCTGATGAGCTCAGATAAGGAATGTGGGCCTCATCCAAAGGTCAAAGGAAAGTTATTAAGGAGTTTTAAGTGGGGTACGGATTCCTTGGGTGGTACAAACAGTTAAGCACTCAGCTGCTAACTAAAGGTTGGAGTTTCAAGTCCATTCAGAGGTGCCTCAAAGAAGGTCTGGTGATCTACTTCTGAAAAATCAGTCATTGAAAACCCTATGGAACACAAGTCTACCCTGACATGTATTCGGTCGCCATAAGTTGGAGTTGCCTGATGGCAACTGGGGTTTTTTTATGTGGAGCGCAATGTATAATCAGAGCCGCATTTCAGAAATATCACTCCACCTACGGTGTAAAGACAAGAATGCAGGCAAGCGGATCAGATAGGAAACTTCGGTAGTAAATTCAGGGAGAGAATAAAGGAATGAAGAGATACTTAATAGGCAAATCAACATGACTTGATGGCTGATTATATGAGGGGCTGGTTAGGAGAAAGAATCAAGGATACTTTCTTGGCACTTGGTGTGATGGTGCCATCTTCTTCATGGGAGCAGGGATGGGGATGAGCCCCACTTGGAGCAGGCTGGTTTTAAGATGCTCGTGGACATCTGTGGCACTCAGGCTCTAGGGTGGCCCCATGATCCAGCCTTTTGCGGTTCATGTTCTGTATAATCCATTCCTCTTGAATTTAGGACCTATAACTTTCTTCTAACCTATAAAACGTGGCAAAGATGATAAGATGCCACTCCTGTGGTTACATTATATTCTGTAAGACTCTGTCTTAGCCAAGCAGAGCTAGAGGCTCTTTCCGAAGTTCTGATGAAGTGAGTGGCCCTGTGGGGAAGCCCAGGTGGCAAGGAATGGCAGCCCCTAGGACCTGAGGACAGGCTCCACCTGACGGCCCGCAAACTTTCAGGGCCCTCAGTCATATAAACACAAGGAAACAAATTCTGAATGAGCTTGGAAGCAGATTCTGCCCCAGCTGAGCCTCCAAATAAGAACACAGCCTGGCCAACCCCTAGATTCCAAGTTTGTGAGGCCTTGAACAGAGGACCCAGCTAAGCCAAGCATAGGCTTCTAACCCATGGAAACCATGAGATAATAAATGTCTGTTGGTTTAAGACACTAAGTTTGTGGTATTTGTCTTATAGCAGCAATAGAAAACTAATACAACATCTAACTGTGGCAGTTGGATATCTGGGTCTGGGCTTCAGGACAGAGGTCAGGCCTGGAGATACGCATTTGTCTATTATTAGCATTTTTAGATGGTAGCTAAAGCCGTGGGAGAATGTGCAGTGACAAAGAGAGTATCTAGGACAGAAACCTGAGGATCCACCATCATTTAAGGATTCTGAAAATGAATCCTAGTGAGGCAGGAGGAAAACTAGGAATATGGTTGTATCAATAATGTTGTTGTTGTTGGCTGCCGTTGAGTCAGCCCCTCACTGGTGGTGGCCTCATGCACAATGGAACAAAACACTACCCATTGTTGTGCCGTCCCCATGATCCATTGTGGATCAGACTGTTGTGTTTCATAGGGTTTTCACTGGCTGATTTTTGGAAGTAGATTGTCAGGTCTTTCTTCTTAGCCTGTCTTAGTCTGGAAGCTCTTTTGAAATCTGTTCCACATCCTAGCAACATGGAAGTCTCCTCTGACAGTCGAGTAGTGGCTACACATGAAGTTCATTGGCTGGGAATCAAACCCAGGTTTTCCACATAGAAGGTGAGAATTCTACCACTGAACTACCAATGACCTCATATCAATAATAAAAATTAAAAAAAAATCAATAATAGCCAACATTTATTAACGTCTTTCTATGCACCAGGCACTGTTCTGAGTAGGTTACAAGTATTAGCTCATTTAATCTTCACAACCCCCTTAAGAGGTAAGTGGTCCCTGGGTGGGCTTGCTTGACTACCATCCTAAAGATTGGTGGTTCTAAACTACCAAGAGGCACCTTGGAAAATAGGCCAGGCCATCTGCTTCTGTTTCTGGAGCAGGGTTGACATGTCTGAATCACTAAAACCATTTGAAGAACAATTAAATGCTCCACGTACTATAGAGGAAGTCTGTGAATTAGATTCCATTGATCGCCAATAGGTTAAGGATCACTCCAGCCTGTTGGTTAGATTCATACGGCTTAACCAGATAGCCTGCAATTTTACACGTTGATTTCTTATGACAAGCTTTTACATTTACCCACATGTTTACCATTTCATGAGCTGTTCTTCCCTTTGTGTAGATATGTGTTTCTATCTGAAATCTTTTTCCTGCAGCCTGAAGAATTGTCCTGAACATATCTTTAGTGAGTTCTGTGTTTGTCGTGATATTTTCTTCAGCGAGATTTTTTTCTCTCAGATATTTACTTATTCAGTAGAAATTGAGTAAGGTTAAGTTGCTTCCTAAAAGCAAACCTGATTCTACTTCGTCCAACATGAATAAAAAATCTCATGGGATCACCAGGAATTAGAATAGATTCTACAGCAACTAACAGCAATGTGAGATAAATGCTGTCATGTTAGTATCCTCATGTTACAGATGAGGCGACAGAGGCCAGAGAGAAGAAGCAACTAGTAAATGGCAGCTAGTAGATGGCAGAGCAAGGATTCAAACTCAGGTGGCCACCTTCAGAGCCTGTGTTCTTACCCATTTATGCTAAATTGTCTCTTTCTGTTATGATAAACAGAAACTCAACACAAACTGGCTTAATCATAAAAGGGAATTTACTGGTTCACCATAATCAAAAAGATAAGGAATGGGATGCCTTTCAGGTACACCTGGCAGGGATTAGAGCAAAGTCATCAGGTCTCGCTCTCCTCCTCTTCCTCCTCCCAAACCATTCTCCCTCTCTCCATCTCTCAGTTCATCTTTACTGTGTGCTAGCTTTATTCTCAGACAAGTCCTGCTGACATAATGGCAAAGATGGCTCCCAGCAGGCTCGGCTTGATGTTTTCTTTAGAGGAGTGGCCTTCTCAGACTGCTTGTCCACCCTAAACCAATCAGAGGGCCCAGGGGCAGGAGCTTCTCTCTTTCCACCCCCCAAATTTAGAATCAATTGAAAGATGTGTACTGGAACCAGGTAGATGGCACTCAGCATGTTAGATTTAAAAGGAAAAAAGAAATCCGAAGTGGAGACAGGACTTAAGGTATTTTACTTCCAAAAAGTCAGTCATCCAAAACCCTATGGAGCATAGTTCTACTCTGACACACATGGGGTTACCTTGAGTCAGAATCAACTCGCTTGCAACTGGTTTTTAACATTGCACCTAAGAATAAAAGTTAGCCCCTGTCACAGGCAACACTGGACAACTAGCAGTTGATCCAGCAGGCCACAGTGGCATCATAATGCACCTTCTCTGCAGGCAGACTCCTGAGAAGCAGGAGAGAAGGAGACTGACCCACATGTGCCTTCTCCCAAACTCAGCTATCAGATGAGTCACCTCTCCACCCCTCTTCATACTCCTCCAACCTCCCCTAGAAAAGAATGGAAAAGAAAAAAGTCCCAGATACCCACCTACTATAATGGCTAAAATTTTAAAACCTGACAATACTAAGTGCTGATGAAGATGTGGAGCAACTGGAACTCTCATTCACTCTGAAGGAAATGCACCCTCGTACAGCTGCTTTAGAAGATAGTTTGACGGTTTCCTATGAAGTTAAACATACTCTTACCATATGACCCTGCAATCTGATTGTCAAGTGTTCGCCCAAAAGACATAAAAACAGATGTTCACACAGTTTTGTGCATGAATGTATACAGAAGTGTTATTCACAGTCACCAAAAACTGGAAACCATCCAAATGTCCCATACTGGTGAAGGATTAAACAAATTCTAGTACATCCACACAATGAAATATTACTCAGCAGTAAAATAAATCACACATTGCTAATACACACAACAACATGGGTAAATCTCAAAAGCCTTGTGCTGAGTGAAAGAAGCCAGTCCCAAAGGGCCACATATTGCATGATTCTGTTTACATGACATCCTGTAAATAGTAAAATTGTAGGAACAACAGTCAGGTAAGTGGTTGCCAGGGGCTGGGGATGGAGGGAAGAGATTAAATACATAGGGAGATGAGGGAACTTTTTGGGCGATGGACATATTCAATAGCTTGTTAGTGGTAGTGGTTATGTGCCTGGATACATTTATTAAAATTTATAGACCTGTACACCTAAAAGGGATGAATTTTACTGTTTGTAAATTAAATCTCAACAAACCTAAAAGAAAAAAACCAGGCATGTTATGTTAGAGCAGTAGTTCTCAAACTTTAAGGTGCACCAAAATCTTGTGGAGAACTTAAAACACAGATTGCTGAGCCACACCCTAGAGTTTCTAATTTAGTAGGTCTGGTGTGGTTTTTTTGGTGTGGGGCCCAAGAATTTGCATTTCTAACAAATTCCCAAGCAGTGCTGATACCACCGGTCCAAGAATTATACTGAGAACAACTGATGTAGTGAAAATCCCTTCACATGGACACTGAGGAACAGGAGATAAGCGTTACGCCATAACTTGGTGTTCTGACCAGTAGGGCATGTGATGGGTATTTGAGGACGACCAACCTTTTCATGGACAGCCCCACTAGCAAGGGAGGTGAAGTTTCCAAAAGGAAAAGAGGGGTTCTGTTTCCAGAGGAAGAGGATCAGAAATTAAATAGCCCAAAGCAATACTTACTTTGGAGTAGTGTCAGAGAAGCGAAAGGGAATGTTTTTCCAAGAGAGGAATGTAGAGTTCTGTCACATCCTTAGAAAAGTCAAGGAAGATAAGGATAAAATGTGTTCATTGGAGATAACAAAATATCACTAGTGACCGTGGAAAGACCAGATTCAAAGTGTTGTAAACAGTGGAACCAGGCTGCAGAAGGTTGGTAAGTGGGAAAATAAATGCAGGGAGTTTATATGACACATTCAATAAGCGTGGCAGAGAGTTGGGGAGGTGTGCTCATGGGTGTGAAGGAGTTGCATATTCCTTTAATATTACAGATGAGACAATTAGCTGATAAAAAGGATCCTATAGCTAACAGGAGGTTGAACATACGGGAGAAAGAATATGGTTGGAGTAAGGTCCTTAGGAAGACAGATCCTAAACACAGAAAAAATGGCCGCAGATAACCATGAAGAAGGAGGTAGGGTGCAAAAGTATGTAGGTTTGTAAGTTTAGTGGAGAGAAACTTAGGGCATTCCCTTGTGATGTCATCTTTTTTTTCTATTGACGAGGTGACAAGCCAATCAGGAGACACTAAAGCACTGGGGTAGGAATTCAGTCCCCAGGGTCAAGATTCAAACACGCTGCATAACATTGGAAGAGTTACTTCAATACTTAGTCAACGTGTACAAAGTAGGAACATTACTAGTACGTTTTTAGATGTAAAGGTGCTTCCAGTTCTGCCTGAAACATAGCTAATGCTGATTAAGTGTGAGATATTTGAGGAGTGAAGAGAACACCTGAAGTAGAGACTGTTAACCGTAGGACTGCTAGTAGGTCATGGCTTTAAAATGTAACTGTCTACCAAAGGAAATAAAATCTTCGTTAATCCAGTCTGCCGTGACTCCAATCGAGTGGCAAACATCGCCACTGATCTTCTTCAAACTCTAACAAAATGGTGAAGCTCGTTTGTAAAAATATGAGAGACAATGTGTGCACTGAAGAGGAATTCAAGAGTCTTAGATTCTGCCACCACCCAAGCCACCACAAGCTATAGGAACTTGAGCAATTCACAGGCAAGGCTATTATTAAGGTCACCTCTAAAGTCCCGTCAAGACTCAGCAAGCTGGTGTTTTACAGGCTCCAAAGTGAGTCATTCACCTACAGTTGGCACCTTTGAGTGGATCAGTTGTGTAAGATCCTCTGGAGAGAAAAGGTAGGAGTTGATTAACCTGGGCAGACTAAAGGAGGCTCTTCTCCCTGCTCTGATCCCCAGCTGCCAGTCACGGCTACGTGTCACAGGTGCTGCTTCCATTCCATATGATAAATGAAAGAAGAGAGAGCTTTTTTTTTTTGCTCAAAGCATTCCTTCCATTCTGTGTACCAAGGCTGACGTTGCATTTCCAAAGAAGTGTTTCCTCTTGAATTCTTCAAATAAGTAAGAGAGCCGTCCCAGTATGGGTCCCCAATTTAATCACAGGAAAAACAGAATTGCCCCATTTTCTTTGTTCTTTTTCCAAAAGGAAGCACAGTTTTCCAGTTTCTGGGTTTTTTTTTTTTTTTTTAATAGCCTTTTTCTTAAGAATTCACCAAAGGGCAGTTACCATATGTCATCAATTCTAGGTGCATATTTCCCTGACATTTTAGCGCCTCTGAAATGGGAATGCATTTCACCATCAATAACACCTTAGCTTTGCGTAAGAGGTAAATCGGCCCATCTTAGCTCTGATCAGTGATGGTAGCTGCCCTTCCGTGATTGCCCAGGTGCAGAGGCTTACCTAAGTACATTCTCCAACTCTAACCCAGCCCTGAGCATTTGATGTGATAGCCTGTATTATGCAGGAACACATGATTAGACAGACATGACTTGCTCAAGGCCCCATGGTTAGTAAGTAGCAGAGTGGGATGGTGCAAAGACACGCTGCCACGTAAAACACTTTAACTGGATCAGAAGCATCAACCAACTACATTCATGAACAATGCAGAGGCCATGAGCAAGGTTCACAGGAGGATGGCACCTCGTGATGGTTAATAAGAAGATGCCTGGTTGTTTGATCAAACACAAGTCTAGATGTCACTGTGAAGCTATTTGGTAGATATGCTTAACATTCGCAATCAGTGGACTTTAAGCAAAAGAGATTATCCTCAGTAATGTGGGAGGGCCTCATCTAATCAATTAGAGGCCTTAAGAGCAAAAACTGGGGTTTCCCAAAGGAGAAGGATTCTGCCTCAAGACCGTAAGGTAGAAAACCTAGCAGAGTTTCCAACCTGCCACCTAGCCTACCGATTTTGGATTTGCCCACCCCCACAATTGTGTGAGGCAATTCCTTAAAATAAATCTCTCTAGATAGAAAGATATAGGTACAGGCATAGAGACAGAGATAAAGATATAGATACTTCCCCTATTGGTTCTGTTTTTCTGGAGAACCCTGACCAGTACACAGCTTAAACTATATCATTGTAATGTGCAGACAGACACATAAAGACAGCTGTATACATAGAAAGCAGCTAAACAGATATGGAAAGAAGCAACCATAAAGACAGTTATCTTCCCTGAGCCTCAGTGTCCTTGTCTGTAAATATGATCACAAACAGAAAACCCCACAGTGGACCCCACTTACTGAAGGTATACCCATAACAGGTATTGTACCAAGATTTTTACCACATCGTCTTATTTAATTTTCCCAACAGCCCTCAAAAGTATTTCTCAGTAGAAATATTTGCTTAGAGTGTTTAAATAACTAGCAAAACTACAGCTCTAGCAAGTACCAGAATTGGGATTCAACCCTGCCTGACTGGCTCCAAGGAGTGCTTGACCCCTGGAATTCCCTGCTCCCACTGGTCAAGGGAGGTGAATGGCCCAGCAGACCTCTGAAATCCTGTCCCTAAGAGACAATGGTCCTGCTTTCACAAACAAGTACATAACGGAACCATGCTTGATGACCAAGCTCTATGATGAGGTGTTTAAAAGTGATTTGGAACTAATTGGAAAGGAAAACTTTTGAGACCTATGTTGAGGTACAACTGAGGAATCATGTTCCCGGAGTGTGTCATTGGAGAACGAGGTGAGGGCAAAAGGGAAAAGTTGCATGTTCTGGGAAGAGGGGAGAGATGGAAAAGCAGAGGACATGAGTGATGCGATACAATCCCGTGCACAGACTCAGAGTGTCTCAGAGCAGATGGCACATTTGGTCTTGATAGCAAGGAAAGGGCCACCGAGGGACTCGACGTCAATGACAAATACACCATCTATCTCAGGATTCTGGTCAATTACTTTAAAAACACACAAGCACTGGCCCTTTCACATATCAAACAATACCATATCCTTCCTCAAACCTGCAAATAAACATCTGTGCATCCTAATTGTAATTGAAACAAGGAAACAGTTGACTTATGAAGTCACTACTTGGCCTTCAGGTGACATTCGTGCAACCTAAAATATCTATTCATATTAGATTCCAAATATCTGGATTACAGAGTATTGTCTGCTTGGGATAATTGCAGGCTACCAAGAAGCACCTGTGTCTCAGAAAGTATGTTCCAGGAGGGTTCTGAGGAGATCTTACCCCAGCAGAGGCGGAACAGTACCAGACATGAAGTACCAGTTCAGGGCCTTTCTGCGGCCACACCAGCCTCCTGTGGAAACATGCAGCCCTCTCTTCACATGGCGTTCATGTTGTTTTTTACAGAGAAAGGAATAAAGGACTGTGCTCAGAAGAACCAGGAAGGACTCCAGTACTCGACCTGTCTCAACTCTTGTTTGTGTGGGTGTTGCGGGCAGAGATGAGAAGGAAGATGAGACGGTGCGTGTCTCATCTGGGTATTGTGGGGGCTGGGGAAGAGTCTGCACTGGTTTCGAGATTGATCAGAGAAACAAACAAAGGAAAGTATTCTCTGAAAAAGTAGCAAAAGTCCCGATTCAGGCTCAAAAGACAATCTCATTGAATGACTCCAGGCTACTTCCTCCAGCAGCTTGCATGAATCTAAGAACAATGCAAACTAGCCCCGTGCAGGCTGGGTGTTTTACCAGAGCAGTGTAGATGGAATGGGGGGTCTTGGAAGCTGGGCCTGGCCATGTCTAGGCTCTCCCCATCTCTCTGTACCTCAGTTTCCTTGCTCCAAAATGAAGAGATTGAAATAAGTGGTTTCTAAGGGTAACATGGGAAACCCTGGTGGCATGGTGGTTAAGTGCTAGGGCTGCTAACCAAAGGGTCAGCAGTTTGAATCTGCCAGGCACTCCTTGGAAACCCTATGGGGTAGTTCTACTCTGTCCTATAGGGTCACTATGAGTCGGAATCGACTCGATGGCACTGGGTTTTGTTTTGTTTTGTTTGGTTTGGTTTAAGGGTAACATGTGTGAAATGTTTCCATTCATTCTGCATTTGTAGTTTTTAATGATAAAGGTGATATGACACAAAACAATAAAATTCATGAAACGGAGACTAATTTAATCATCCATAATCCTACCACCCTAAAACAGGTCATTTATTTTTTATATTTAAATGTTTTTAATCTTGCAGGACTATAAAGCATAACTGGTTCTGGAAAGTGCTAAAATGGTTTAGCTGCTTTTTCCTTTCAGGACAAAAAAAACTCTTATTAATACGTTTGGTTTTTTTTTTTTCACGGTGAAGCCCTTGTCCTTACTAAACTTCAAGGACCTATTCTATGTCATGATTACTCTTGAGATATGATTGTCATCTTCAGTAAATAGTACTGATCACCCCAGACACCCCCTACACACACACACACACACACACACAGAGGCTGTTTTAACGCCTGTAGGCCTATTAAATTTTAACGTGAGTGTGTTTTGCAACAACTTTTTTCATCCTGTAACAGAACCAGGATCTTGCAAAGTAACCACTTCCTCTCCTCTCAGCTGCTTCTCCCTTCCTCCCAGCCAGCTACACTCAAATGCTTTGAGAGTGAGCTCAGGAAGAGGGGTTAAGTGGAATCGCTTCCTCCAACCCAGCCCACCTCCGAACTTCTTTCTGAGGTTTGCTTAACAGTCTTCCAAAAAGGAGACACCTCCTCTCCTCCACCCCTCACCCCCTCAGGTTCTTCAGAAAGGCTGTAAGCAGGCAATACTCTCCAGGGATCGGACCTCTGATGGCTCATTTTCTATGGCTCTAACACAACAGGTGCTCCAGCGACTCATCCTTCAGCAGCTGCAGCGGCATCAGTCACCTGCAGCAATGGGACGATTGGCTCCGAGCCTCACTATTGCTTGCTTTGGGATTTAAAGCATCAGCTTCCCCTTTCGAGACCTGGGTGTAGGAAGGGTCAGCTATTCGGAGACTAGTTTATGCTCTGACCAGTGTATTTTTAAACATGCACACACCAAACAGCAATAAGAACAGAGTCCTGCAGTTTTATTTTAGGGGAGCAGGTCATGGGGTCACTCAATTTTGAGTCTCTATAAAGAGGAATCACCAAGAGTTGAAGGTACACAATCCTGTTTTTCCTCACTGCCTACATCTTTCTAACGAGAGAGGGAAGGCTGAAAGAAGCATGGCCATCGAAGGACCAAACTACATAAAGGATCGGTATTAGGCAAAGAGCAGGCTAAAAAGCACCTAAAAAAAAAAAAAAAAAAAACCCAAACCTGTTTCCATCGAGTCAATTTTGACTCATAGCAACCCTATAGGTCAGGATAGAACTGCCCCCCCTAGAATTTCCAAGGAGCACCTGGTAGATTTGAACTGCTGATCTTTTGGTCAGCAGTCATAGCACTTAACCACTATACCACCAAGGTTTCCAAAAAGCACCTCTGTGTGCTTTTTGATGAGTAAGGTGCACCTGACCTAAGCCATAGTCTTTTCAACTGCTTCATAAGCACGCAACAGTTGGACAATGAATGCAAAAGGGGAACAGAAGAAGGATTAATGCATTCGAACTGTGATGTTGATGAAGACATTGAATATACCATGGGCTGCCAGAAGAACGACTAAATCAGTCTGAGAAGAAATATAACCAGAGTGCTCCTTAGAGCACTGACGGAGAGACTTTGGGCACATCATCAGGAAAGACCAGTCGCTAGTCAGAGACATTACGGTAACAAAGTGGAGGGCTGGCAAAGGCAAAGAAGGCCCTCGGTTAGACGGATTGACACAATAGGCACAACAGTGAACTCCAACTTACCAACAACCATGAAAAAGACTAGGAGTTGGAGCTGACTTGGTGGCAAGTAGCAACAGTCCACGCAAAAAAGGATGAGAGGCTGATGGGCTGTGAACACCACGGAAGGATCAGCAACCACCTCTCGGACAATTGTTAAAAGGCGTGGGAATAACTAATGAATACCAACAACAGAATTCCCTAGTTACAAACTAGCTTCAGGTTTTGCCTCCGCCAGACAATCCCTACTCTCCATGACCTCCGTCATCTCCTCTGGCTAAAAATCAGCCTCGACAATGATCGCTTCCTTTGCCTTGTCATCAAGGCCACAAGAACATAAGGGAGAGTGACATCCACATGACCGTGCCTACTGGGGCTTCCTCCAACATCCTCAGTGACATTATTTTTGCAGGGTAGGGAGGAAAAACCATCCTCAAGGTCCCCAGAAGGGCTCCAACCTTGAACTTGCTCAGAGTAGATTTTAACAACAATTTTGGAAGACAAAGGAACATACATCATCTCATTTGCCCTTCACGAGCCTGTGAAATATTAATACCTCCATTCTGCAGAAGAAATGCCCTTCTTTCAGACCTTTACCCAATGTCAACTTCTCAGTGATGCCTTCCCTGGCTATGTCATCTAAATATCAACACCACCCTTGCCGAAGCATTTCCATCCACCCCCCTCTGGCTTTCACATTTCACCTGAGCACTAACTCACTCTTGAACAGGCTATTTTATTTACTTTCCTTGTTTGTCTGTCTCCCTAACTAAAACCTGAGCTGCACGAGGACACTGCCATGTCTGTTTTGTTCCCTGCTGTGTCCCCTCACCTAGGACAGCACCTTGCATACAAACGATGCTCAATATGTATTCAATGGACAAGTGAATGAATGAATGAGGAAAATGAAGCTCCTAAGGTTGAATCCACCAACTTTGAATCTGCCATGGAAAGGCAAAACCAGAGCTGGCACTAAAATCTTCCCATCCCATATCTTCTCCCAGCACCAAAAGGCCTCCCTCCCTGGTGCCAGTTGCCAAGGTGTTGAGTTCTACTCCTGGAGACCCGTTGTATGTCAGAATAGAGCTGTACTCCACAGGGTTTTCAGTGACTGATTTTTCAAAAGCAGACCACCAGGCCTTTCTTCCAAGGCACCTCTGGATGTGAGCCTCCAGCCTTTTGGTTAGCAGTGAGTACATTAACCATTTGCACACCCAGGGACTCCCCCTTCCTGGTAGAAGTGGGGAAAGTGTTACATCAGCTGGCACCAAGTGAGAGAGGGAGCCTACCAAACAAAATTAGGGTGTTGGTGGGGGAAGGGGGTAATAGGGTCTCTATAAGTCGGAATGAACTTGACGGCAAAGGGTTTAGCTTTGGGGTTTGGGGGACTAAACACACCCAGTTCTCATTCTCTTTGAGAAAGGCTAGAATAGCAAAGGCAAGTTGAAGGATGCATGAGCAAAAAGGAAAGTGACAGCTGACTCCAGACTGGCGAAAGAAACAAAATGTAGAGGATGAAGCCAACCCGAATTTTGAAAATTCGAGTAGAGCTTTGGGGGTGGAGGGTTCTACTTCATTCAGGGCTTTCACATATAAGAGGAAACTTCCTAACAGCCTAAGACAGCCCTGTGGGGAGCAATGAAGGGTGGGGGAGTGAAGAAGTTGTGGTGGAAGGGTGGCACCCTAACCCACCATGGAAAGGGAGGGAATGAAGGCAGGCTTTTTCTTGAGTGCGTAAAGGAGGGTGTGGGAGTCCCTGGGTGGTGCGAGTCATTAACACACTCACGCCTAACTAAAAGGTTGCAGCTTTGGTTCTACCCAGAGGAACCTTGGAAGAAAGGCTGGGCTATCTACTTCTGAAAAATTAGCCATTGAAAACCCTATGGAGCACAGTTCTCCTCTGACACACACGGGGTTGCTATAAGCTGGAGTCAACTCAGGGGTAACTGGTTTTAAAGAAGGGTGGAGAAGTAGAGCTTCATAAAGCCCAGCCACGCAGAATATAAGAGGGAACTCACGGCACCTCAGGACAAGAGTAATGCACACAAAACGGCTAGGTCAGGATCCACCAAACCCTGGAGCTTAGGCTGGGCTTGAATGGCCACATTCCCAGAAGCTATGGGCTGGAATCCCCCTACTTCTATGTTTCCAACAGCGACAGGAAGAAGCAGCTCCCTTGGGGGTAGGAGCAGGGGATCCTTAGAGCCAGCATTCCAAATGTCACCATGTGCTTGCACTGAGGGTCCCACTCCTCCACCCCTGGGGTTCAAAGTCCCGTCCTGGGGAAAGACGCTCAGGCCTGGGTCAGATGCCTTGTTAGGAAAACACTTCAGGGTGAGTGACGGTAATGGGAGTACAAGATGACAAACTAGGGATAGTGACCGGACTTTGAGAGAGGGGGCCAGGTGGCGCCCCAGAAGTAGCCCAGTTTGCCGGAACACCCAGCGGGGTTTGGGGGAAGTGAAGGGTTTTGCTGGAGAGGAACTCCTGAAGGGTGGTCTCAAGACCAGCATGCCGGTCCAGCTCTTACAAAAAGAGGCACTGGACCTGACACCAGTGTGAAATGACAGGAAAGGGGGCTGAAATTCCTGGGAGCATGTAAAAGGCTTGTTCAGTAATCTCCCACAGCGTTTAGTCCTCTGGCTTAAGCAACTACTGAATTAAAAATCCTCCACGTGGGTGAAATGACGTGATGTTCAGGATTTGCTTTAAAATTCTCCAGCAAACAAAACTAGTTGCGGGGGAGGGGATGTGAACAGAAAAAAACATGGTGGGGAAATGTACCTGCTGAAGCTGGGCCAGGGTTATGTGGGAATGTGTTACATCAGTGGGTCTTCAAGTGTGGTTTCCAGACTAGCAACATCAGCAGCACCTGGGAACTCTAACTTGCGAATTCTCAGGCTGCCAGAGACCTCAGATCTACTACATAAAAAACCCTTGGGGTGGGGCCCTGCAACGTGTGTTTTAGCAGCTCTTCAGAGGGTTCTGATCTGTGATTCGATTCATGCTGCAATGCGAAACACACCGCATTAAACCATCTTCTCTCCGTCTGTGTAGGAGAGATGATGTTCATAATAAAGAGAGGTAAAAACCACCCCTTCGGGCGTTTTGGAAGCCCTGTGGGGCGGTTCTTCTCTGTCCTGTAGGGTCCCTATGAGGCAGAATTGACTCGACGGCAATGGGTTTGGTTTTTTGTTTGTTTGGGTTTTTTTTTAACGGGCATTTTTGTTGTCGAGTTGTTTCTTACATCACTCCTCTTCAATTGCTATGTAACTATTGTTTTGATCTTTTCCCGGAGTCAGAACGAAAAGCCAGAAAGCAGGTGCGGTGACGACTCTCCCTCTTCGCTCCCTCGGCAGCTGGCAAGTGTAAACTTCCTGTAGGGGGCGCTCCGGCGGGCGCCCGGCCCCTCCCACCCGAGCCCCTGTGGCCGCCGAGCCGCGCGGGCCCAGCCGTTCCCGCGCCGCGCGGGCGGCGTTCCGCAGCGGCCCGGCTGTCCCCGCACCTGGGCCCGGCTCTCGCCGCGCATGCCCTGCCGCCCTGCCGCCCTGCCGCCCTGCCGCCCTGCCGCCCTGCCGCCCTGCCGCCCTGCCGCCCTGCCGCCCTGCCGCCCTGCCGCCCTGCAGCCCTGCAGCCCTGGCGCAGGAGTGCCCGCTTTCCGCCCGCAGAGTTCGGGCCGAGATGGCTCTGCCACTCGACAACCCTGCTTTGGCACCGGGGTTCCGAGACACGTTCCTCCAGGATTGACTCTCGTGACTGCAGCTCACCATCAGGGTCTCCTGAGCATTTCCGTTCTCCCTTTCCGGAGTTCTTTAGAAGGAAGGAGAGGAAGAGGGCGAAGAGAGTCGGACCCGGGTCACGGGGAAACCCCCGTCAGGCGTCGCCGTCCCCTCCTCCCTGTCCTGTTCGGTTTGTGGGTGCGTGTGCGGGGCCCCCGGTAGGCCTGAGCGCCCAAGGGAGGGAAAGAGTTAAGAAGCAGGGCTGCCACCCCCTTCCCGTTACCACCGCCCTGTCCCCCCTTACCCTGCGCTCCTGCCCCCCTGTGTGCTGTAAAACAATCCTTTTGTTTCCTCTTTAAGACATTAGCCTCAGGGGCCATTATGGGAAAAGATTAAGAAAGGTGGCCGGCTCTTTTATCTACCAGAAGCCATTAAGCCTGGCCTTGGTGCAGCGAGCGCTCGTTTTATGGCTGCTCCACGAGGCCCTGGGGGGTCCCCTCACAAGCCCAGAGCCCAGCGCACCTGCATCCCACACCTCACTACCCGCCGTGGGGAACGAGGATTGGGCAGTGGAGAGAAGGAGCCCCCAGACAGAGCAGCGCACCCAGACTGTCTCGGGTGCCCGTTTTCACATCTTCCCGCCATTGCGGCCCTCTTGGCCTGCACACCCTGGAAGAGGGTAAGCTCCCGACGGCGAAGGGGAGTGGCCTCCTGGCTTTTTCCCGGATTCTGCATACTTTCTCTGCGGTCTTGGGAACGACGGCCGACGGCCAGGACAAGGGACACGGCGACTGGAAGCGCCCGTGTGTCCGTGTGTCCGCCCGTCTGTCAGTTCGAGCGTGCGCGTCTGAGTCGCCGCTCTAGCCGGCAGGCTGTGGGGCGCTCGGACCGCCGACCTTGCAGTCCGCGCGTTGAGTGTCGCACACTACCGGCCAGCCGCGAGGCTTCCCACTGGGGACTAGCGGAGCGCCTTTTTACCTTTCTCAGGAAGCTGTTTTGCCAAAAGCTGCCTGGAAAGCGCTGGAGAAGAAAATTGGCGGTTTCATGAGACTCATCAGAAAGTAATCTAACACCGATTAGTTATTCATATCATCTCCCAAGAACCAGTAGCCCCAAATGCCCACTCGACCAGTCCGCTTCGTGTTACCTTGCCTCCCAATCAAAACAATAAGGGAAGCAACAAGAACAGGCCTAGGGCACAGGAGATCAGAGAAAACCGCTTTGAATTCTGGGTCCCGAGGGCACAGGCAGGGGGGATGGGAAAGGCGGCTGGAGCCTTGGCAGGGCCCTGGGAAGGTCCAGCGTGACACTTTCACGGAGCTTCGGGGGAGGGATATTCGCTTTTTCAAGTTGCCAACAATTCAGATTGCTAAGAGGAGCAAAGCTGGCAAGGAAAGCAACAAAACAAAACAACTCTTTATTTAAATAAAATTTTTGTTGCATCCAGGCCAAAGACAGAATCTCAAGGCTGTGTGTCTCTGTCTCAGTCTCCTCCTCGAATCCTCTGTGGAATGACCTTCTCTGGGTCTTCTCCTGCTCTTTTACCATGAATATAAACATTTTCTCCACTTCCCATATGGTACCCACACGCACTTCCACAGACCCCACCGCCCCTGTCCTGCTGGGCTCCTTGCAAATAAAAGCCACGCCCCCTCTCAGCTGGGAGGGGAGAGGGAGGCGGGAGCCGCGTTGTGTAAGCGACAATGTCACTTTCTTCTTCGTCAAGATTCTTTGTCAATTGCTGGGGAAATAATTGACCTCAAGCTACTTCAGTCACAACCGATAGAAAAATGGAAGGGTGATGTATCCAGCTTTTAAGGTGAGGCGGGCGAGCAAGCAGCAAAACAAAAGTGCCCGGGAATAGAACTGACATGAAAAATATGTAAACCTTCATGCTGGCATTCTTGTGAAACAGAGGAATTTCACTTAAAAACGAAAAAAAAAAAAAACTTGTATTCTGTTCATTTGCCATGTCTTCAGTTTGTGGTGCTGAATTTATGTCTTTGGGTAGCTTAAAAGGAGAACCCCGCTCAGAAGCCCTGTAATTCAGCTGCCAGTCTTTTTGGCTCTCTGACCCTTTCCTTAACTTGCACAACGGTATTTTCTTCCAACACTCTCCACTCAATCAGCAGCCAGAATGATTCAGCTCTGTTTGATTCGGGGGCCCAGGGAGTGATTTGAGAGCTCAGTGGGTATTGTTTGGGGGTTTTGTTTGCAAGCACTGAGAGAAAGTGGCAGGAGGGAAAGGGGAGCAACAATATAAATGGCAACTACACACGTGGACCTCACCTGATGGGATGCACAGGAATCAAACCAACTACATCTGTGGAAAGAGACCATGGAAAAGCTCAATTTCATCAGTCAGAACAAGGCCAGGGGCTGACTTCGGAACTTAGCATCAACGGCTCATATGCAAGTTCAAGTTGAAGCTGAAAAACATTAAAACAAGTCCATGAGAGCCAAACTACGACCTTGAGTATATCACACCTGAATTTGCAGACCATCTCAAGAATAGATTTGCTGCATTGAATACTAATGACTAAAGACCAGACCACTTGTAGGATGACATCAAGGGCACATATAAAGAAAGGAAAATGTCATTAAAAAGAGAGGAAAGAAAAAAAAAAAGACCAAAATGGATTTCAGAAGAGACTCTGAAACTTTCTCTTGAATGTAGGGTAGCTAAAGCAAAAGGAAGAAATGAAGTAAAAGAGCTGAACAGACGATTTCAAAGGGCAGCTCAAGAAGACAAAGTATTATGAAATGTGCAAGGACCTGGAGTTAGAAAGCCAAAAAGGAAGAACATGCTTAGCATTTCTCAAGCTGAAAGAACTGAAGAAAAAATTCAAGCCTCAAGTTGCAGTGTTGAAGGATTCTATGAGCAAAAAAACTGAACAACACAGGAAGCATCAAAAGAGGATGGAAGGAATATACGGAGTCACCATACCAAGCAGCACTGGTCAATGTTCAACCATTTCAGGAGGTAGCATATGATCAAGAACCAATGGTACTAAAGGAAGAAGTCCAAGCTGCACTGAAGGCATTGATGAAAAATCAGGCTCCAGGAATTGACGGAATACCAACTGAGATGTTTCGCCAAACAGACGCAACACTGGAAACGTTCACTCATCTATGCCAAGAAATTTGGAAGACAGCTACCTGGCCAACCAACTGAAAGAGATCCATATTTGTGCCCATTCCAAAGAAAGATGATCCAGCAGGATATGGAAATTATCAGACAATATCATTAATGTCACATGCAAGTAAAATTGTGCTGAAGATAATTCAAAAACAGCTGCAGTAGTACATTGGTAGGTCTGCCAGAAATTCAAGCTGGATTCAGAAGAGGTTTATTGACTATGCAAAAGCATGTGATTATGTAACAAATTATGGGTCACTTTTCGAAGAATGGGAATTCCAAAACACTTAATTATGCTCACGCGGAATCTGTACATAGACCAAGAGGCAGGTGTTTGAACAGAACAAGGGGATACTGTGTGGTTTAAAGTCAGGAAAGGTGTACGTCAGGCTTGTATCCTTTCACCATACTTATTCATTCTGTATGCTGACCAAATAATCGGAGAAGCTGGATGATATGAAGAAGAACAGGGCATCAGGATTGGAGAAAGGCTCATGAACAACCTGCAATATGCAGATGACACAACCTTGCTTGCTAAAAGTGAAAAGGACTTGAAGAACTTACTGATGAAGGTCAAAGATTACAGCCTTCAGTATGGATTACACCTTAACATGAAGAAAATACAAATCCTCACAACTGGACCAATAAGCAATATCATGCTAAACAGAGAAAAGAGTGATGTTGTAAACGATTTCATTTTACTTGCATCCACAATCAATGCCCATGGAAGCAGCAGTCAAGAAATGAAATGATGTATTGCATTAGGCAAATCTGCTGCAAAAGTCCTCTTTAAAGTGTTAAAAAGGAAAGATGTCACCTTGAGCACTAAAGTGCACTTGATCCAAGCCATACTATTTTCAATGGCCTCTATGAATTGGAATTGACTCAACGGCAATGGTCATATGCACGTGAAAGCTGGACAATCACTAAGAAGACCAAACAAGAGTTGATGACTTTGAATTATGGTGTTGGTGAAGAATATCGAATATACCATAGACTGCCAGAAGGATAAACAAATATGTCTTGGAAGAAGCACAGCCAAAGCACTCCTTAGAAACGAGGATAGTGAGACTTCATCTCGCATAGTTTGGACACATTATCAGAAGGGACGAGTCCCTGGAGAAGGACATTGTGCTTGGTAGAGGGTCGGTAAAAAAGAGGAAGACCCTCAATGAGATGGATTGATACAGTGGTACAACAAGGGGCTCCAGCATAGCAATGATGGTGAAGGTGGTGCAGGACTGGGCAATGATTTGCTCTGTTGCACACACGGTAGATATGAGTTCGAAGCAACTCGATGGCACCTACCAGCCTAACAACAAGCAGGAGTGAGAAGGGTTAAGGGAGGGAAAGCCAAGGAGAAAGTCAGCAAATCTCTTTCCTTGGTTCCCTTGGAGAGATGATGGTTAAGAGTGGTTTGTTAAAACAAATCTCATATGTCCAACCACAAGGTGTCCCGTTTACGAAGCTGATCCTATTCCAGGTTTGACCAATGAGGCAGAAATCAATAAGGACAGTTGATGCCATCAATGTGGCAACAAGCAAGAAAATATCAAACAGCAGTTCAACTGGGTCTCAAACATGAGCCCTTAGCTTGAACTGTGTGGTCTCATAAAGAGGAGGAAAGAGGACTTTGGGGGAAAAGCCTAGATGCTACGAAAGCAGCCTGAGAGCCTCAGTGGGACACATCTTCTCCTCTAATGTGGGACTAACCCAGCTTGGTGGATGTGAGAGTGTTAACGAACAGCCACCATGTGGAAGAACCAATCCCTGCCTTCCTTAGGCTTTGCACAAAACACACAAAAAACACAAAAGGTAAGGCTTAATGTCAATATGGTACAAGCACTGTTACCCGCTACCTGGGTAGAAGGAGTCATCCTGGTCCACAAATGTATAAGCCTACATCTTCTCCATGGAGCTGCAAGGAGTAGTGGGTGTATGTGCAGGCGTCCTGCAATGAGAGTATATCAGGCACAGAGAGCCAGTGGTCCAGCTAAGACCGGTAAAGCTCAATGCAAACATCCAGTGACAAATATTTAGTCATTAGAAATTCCCCAATAGCATGATCCATTTGTTCCTAACAGAATTTTTGAGAGTTGTTTGTCTGCTTTGAGAGGACCCCAGGTAAACTGGTTAATGGCTGTGATGGTTAATTTTTTGTGAACTTGGCTGGGCAATGGTGCCCAGCCGTTTGGTCAAACACTACTCTAAATGTTACCGTAAAGGTACCGAGATGTGATTAACAGTGAAAATCAACTGACTTTAAGTAAAGCAGATTACCCTCCATAACGTGCGTGGTCCTCACGCAACCAACTGAAGGCCTTAACATCAAAAACTTAGGTTTCCTAAAGACAACACCTAACAACAGGTTTGATGTTTGGACGAGGACCTTCTGGACAAGTCTAACAGGTGTATTCGCATGAAGGGTGAGGAGAATCAAAGAGGAATTAGAGTGTAAGATCCTGGGAAATCTGAAAAGGGAGAAGAAATTTCAGGTGTGCTACTAAGAAGGCCCTGGAGCCCTGGTGGTGCAGAGGTTAAGAGCTCGACTGTTAATCAAAAGGTCGGCAATTCGAATCCCCCAGTAGTTCCTTGGAGACCCTGTGGGGCAGTTCTACTCCGTCCTCTAGGGTCGCTGTGAGTCAGAATCAACTTGACAACAGTGGTTTTAATAGGAGTCCCTGGATGGTACAACGGTTAATCCTTGCTATTAACTGAGAGGCTGAAGGCTCAGGTTCACCCAGAAGTACCTTGGAAGAAAGTCCGGGTGATCTACCTCTGAAACATCAGCCAGTGAAAAGCCTTCTGACACCCATGGGATCACCATGGCTTGGAATCCACTAGGCAGCAACCAGCTTTTCAAAAATATAAACAGTAATAAGAAGTATTACTATTAATGTTGTTCTCTGACCTCGTCTCCCACTTTCCTTTCCAGGGGCTGTAGCAGACCCTTAAAGAGTGTAGGCTATAACAAAAATGAGCAGAGGGGCTAAGATATCCGTGTGTGGCTATGAGCGTGAGAGCACTGCGTCAATCCATTTGTCCTTCCAGCACTTACTAAGCACGCACCATAGGCACAGCCCTGGGGACGTACCTGAGCAACACCCTGCCTGCAGGGAGTGGACAGTCAAGCAGAGGAGACAGATAATACAAACAAGTAACTACAATGAAGGTTGGTAAGTGCTAAGGCTGTTCAGGTACAGAATGTCATGAAACCCCGTAATTAACCTGTAAACCTTAGAGTCAGATAAGCCTTCGTGGAGCATATGAAATCTGGACCAGCATGAGGGAAGCGTAGGCATCATCCAGGTAGAGAAAGAGATGACTACACTCTGCTTGATGGGAGAGAAGAAGCAAGCCTACGACTCACTCCTAGGTTGCTGGGACAGCAAAGAAGGCCACGGAGAGGGACACGCAGGCCTCCTGGAAGAGATTTGAAGCAGATTTGGGGGGCTGAATGTCAGATCCCCAAGATACATAAATTAAGACTGAAAGAAGGAGGAGAAAGGAGGACCACACCCAGGTCTGAGGGGACTGTTCACCCTGAGGGAGAAATATTGGTCATACCTGAGTAAGGCCCGTTCTGGAGCCCTGGGCTCAGAACTCTTTTAGCCCAAGCCTTGTCCCCACCAGTTGGCCAACTCCATGAGGCACACACCTCTCCGTCTGTCCCTCCCAACCTCCAACACAATTTTTGCTTTGCAATAGCTATGTCTTCTGCTCTCGATACATATTGCTGGCTTCAAAGTCAAGGCAGAGGAGGGAGAGGGTCTGACTCTCCTGTTTTGCTGACTTGCTTCCAAAGTCACATGGAAGTGAGTCAGGGCAGATGCTGGTTGCAGGGGGCCCTGGGCTCTGATGGCGCTCCCCGGAGTTGTGCAAATTGACACCCCTGGCTAGCACAGAAGAACCTGAAAGTGAGAGACCCCTGCTGAGCTCCCTACCCTGTATCTCTCCAACCCTGTGACAAAGTCCTTCTTTCTTTCTCTGCAGCTCAGGCAGCTGGTCCCAGCCTCAGGCCTGTACACATGGCTCTGCCTGGACCATTTCTCCCATGTTGCACCATGACTGCCCCCTTTCTGTTCTCAGGTATCAACTCAAATTTCAGCTTTCAGACACGCCTTCTCTGTCCTATTTTATTATGTCAAAGCACTTCTCGCTATTAGAGAATTATTTTTTAAATTATTTATTATGTCTCTCCCCCACTAGAATTTAAGCTCCACAAGAGCATGGACTAGGGGTATCTTGCACTCACCTGTATCTTTGGCATCTGCAATAATAATAATTAAAAAAAAAAAAACCTGTTGTCGTCGAGTTAATTCTGATTCATGGCATCCTCATGTGTTACAGAGTAGAACTGCTCCGTAGAATTTTCTTGGCTGTAATCTTTACGGAAGCAGATCACCAGGCCCTTCTGCCATGGTGCAGCTGGGTGGGTTCCAACCACCAACCTTTAGGCTAGTAAGTCAAATGCAAACCATTCGTGTCATTCAGGGATCTTGGCACTTAGACTAGCACATGGTTTTACTGAGGCTGCTCAGGGAAAGTATGTTCAATTGAATTTATTGGAATCGAACCTTCATGAAACCCACAAAATGAGGCCCAATGTTTTAAACGATTTGTTTGTAAGCAATTAGAATTTAGTTACACATCATGGTGTTGCCCATCCTTCGAAAAGATTGTTCATCTTCTCCCTAATTGTCTGCTTCTTTTCCTTTCATCTCATCAGATACTACATTTGGAGTGTGGAGAGTATCTGTAGATTCCCAATGCTTAAAGGGAACCTATGGCTTTAAAAAGACGGACATCATTGAAGATTGTATTAAACAGGCTGTAAAGGGAAAACCTCCAAAGGAGATAAAGGTGTCTCCTTTTTATGAACAGCTCCTTGGTGGTGCCTGGCCAGCTGCTCCACCCCAGTAAAACACACCAGCAGGGAGACCTGCCAGTGGCCTCCTAGTTTAACCCTTCTGTGGCCCTCACCTCCATAAGAGGCTGGGAAAGATCAGAGGAATTCAAGCGCAACTTGCTGACTGGAAGAAACCAGGAAAAAAAAAAAAATCCTGATTCCAATGTTGTTCCCCCGCCCCCATCCTTTCTTCTCCCAAAGAGACTTCTGTTCCGAGAAATTAAAGGGCTCTGATAGCAGATCACAAACCCAGGACAGAAAACTGCACTATGCAGCCAGGGACCATATTGTGGGTGACCAGACAGTGGGCAATTTTTTTGCTTATGAACTTTTGGAGACCAGTGTTGAATGAAAGACTATTTGTTCCTGGATAAACACTTACCAGCAAAGAAGCCTTTAAGAGGAGGGGGAATTTTTGTTTTGCATTTCTCTTTATTAAAAAAGAGAGAGAGAGATGGCCACACGCTCTACTACTTTTCAGATGAAAGAGAAGAACCTAGGCTAATTTGTTTACTATTGCTGGAGATTCATGTTTACACGTTCCTGTGCCACTGTGGTAAAAAAGAAATGCTATTTTTAAAAAGTAGAAACCCACATAAGCCTCCATATTTGGGGTTCTTCTTCCCCTTCCTGCCTCCCCACTTTCATTTTACAGATGGCCACAAACACAGAGCCAAGCAAACGCTCACACTTTAACCAGGGAGGCGCTTCTCTTTCTCTCCCAGGCTCCCTGTCCAACTCCTCTCAGACAGGGCCGTTCCTGAAGTTAGAAAGCAGGTCTGCTGGCCTCCACAACCACACCGCAGATCTGCTCCTGTTCATACACACACCCCCTAGGTTTCAATCGTCCACCTCTTGCAGTCTTCGTTTTCCTTGCATACATGGAACATTTCTGAAATCAAGCTGGCAAGACGTTGAATAATGTTCTTTCAAGAAAGGGTGTGCCGTAACTGGATCACTAACTATGTGACTAATCACGGTCGCCTGTAACCACAGTGACTGCGGCTTCAACTTGACTTGGTCATTTGTAAACCACAGAATGACCCAGTCATCTACAGGGGCTGCTGGCTGCAACTCGCAGCTCTTCCCCCGGCGCCCACTGAGTCTGAAGACAGCAGGCCTGTCCCTTCTGCACCCCCAGGAGGAAGGGAAGCAGCCCTTGGCTGGGCGTTTAGGGAAGGGCACTTGTGGGAATCAGAATGGATCTGACAACTTCCAATCTCTTCTTATTCAAGTCTTTTCCCACTTGTGCTACAGAGCCAGCCTTCACAACAGTTGCTGCCTGAGCTGAATTCCATCTGAGCAACACCAAGTCCATAAAAGAAAAGGAAAGGACCTAGAAGATTTTTTTTTCAAGAAAAATAAAAAAGGAAACAGGAAAGAAATCTTCTCCCAACTTAGCTCAGGGCCCTTTGGTGTGCCGACTGCTTATTCATTTATTGCACCAAAACCTGATAAAACACATAAGGTTTTCCCCAATCACCAAAGCAATTTTAGGAATTCTCAGGACTGCGGCATCCTTGGCCAAAACATGTTGGGAGCACTGCCCCTTCCAGGGATCAGTCAGCAGGCTCTTCAAGGAGGACCAATTAACCCCTTCCTTTCCTGCCACTTCAGTCATCATTTTTGCTGCCTGTAGTACTAAACAAACAAAAATTCAATTCCTAGGGCCAAGAAAGAGGTTTACTTGCAAATGATGAAAACGGTTGGTGGTGATGGCAACACCATTTCTCACTACCTCTCAGCACACACACACACCCTGGGGACTGGACTTCAGTCACTATTTGTACACATTGGCCCAGCATTCAGCCTTAGGGAGGGCATTTTGGCCAGTTGGCCCAACAAGTTTCTGTGTGGCTCCAACAGGGGGGTTTGGTCCTGTTACTAAGAGTATGGGGCGCCTGTGAATAGGGTTATTTTTTCCTGCATGTTGTTGTGAGCAGCCTTGTTGCAGTCTAACTCATGGCCATTCCATGTGTTACAGAGAACTGCTTTAAAGGGTTTTCCTGGTGGTAATCTTTAGAGAAGTAAGTTGCCAGGCCTTTTTTCCATGACCTTCTGGGTGGTTAAATGCCCAATCTTTAAGATAGCAGCGGGTGATAAACCTCTTGAGTCATCCAGGCTTTTTTTTTTTTTTTGCATAATCAAAAAAAAACAAAACAAAACAAAAACCCCGCTGCCATACAGTCTATTCCAACTCATAGCGACCCTATACCAAAAACCCACTGCCATCGAGTCGATTCCGACTCATAGCGACCCTATAAAAAAAAAATTTTTTTTTTTAATAGTCTAGGTAAATTTAGTGGAAGATGTGTGTCAGTATAAGGAACCCTCCTTCCCACCCAGAACCCTCTATCTGCGTTCTCCTCAGCAATCCCTCAAGTAGAAACTTACTTTTTCTTTCTTACATATTAATTCAATATGGTAGCTGACTCTGCCTTGAGAAAGGGAAGAGTTTTGTCCAAAAGGACGGAAGGAAGCAACAAATGGGAAGGAAACAGGCAACGTTTGTGAAATCCCAAACCACACTGGTAAGAACAACATCATAAATTATGAATCCCTCGAGCCACCTCCAGCCTGTCACTGCGTAGTCTGTCTCCATGGACCTGCCCGGCGCGGGCGGCACTGTCGTCCGGGCGCGCAGGTCTCCAGGCCGCGGACTTCTCCGCCCGGCCTGGCCCCAGCGCCCCGCGGGGATGGCTCGGAGCTCAGCCCTGCGGGACCCGCCAGCTGCGAACACCGCGACCTCCAGCTGGCCGAGCACAGGCGCGCCATTGTCTCGGGAACCCCGCGCTCCCGGCTGGGCTGAGCGGGCGCGGAGGGTGCGGGTGCCGCCCGTCACCCCCAGCGCGCAGGGCGGGCGACCATCGTGGGCGGTGTGACGGCGCCGCGGGCTGCGGACGACATCTGCGCGCAGAGCGCGGGGGCGGAGGGGCCGTCGTCACACCCAGGGCGCCCATATGGACCGGCTTTTCCTCTGTGCCAGCTGCGAGGAGGGAGAAGTCAAGGTTAAATGCCGCGGAGGGGGCTGCAGGCGGGCACACAAAGCCGGCCCCTCCTGCGCGCCGAGTCGGCCGGGCGGCCCCACCTTGCGCTTTGTCTCTCGTCCTGAGCAGATGTGCTGTGACCCCTGGTATTATTCTTGCTGTCAAGATTAAAGGCGCCTCCACTCTGTTGAGAAATGGCGAGTCTTGTCCCCCAACTCTCATGAACCCCACCTCTTGTCGTTTCTGTTTGGGATTTTTTTCCTTTTTGACAACAACTCAAGCGCTCCTCATAAAATGGGCAAACCCCTCGGTTCACATTTAAATTTGTATGTGTGCCAAATGGTCTGCTGTTACAGGTCCTTCCAGCTACTGTACCCACTACCACAGAAACAATGAAGGATAAGATTCAAGTTGCCGAGAAAGACTCATCCTGCAGATGTTGTCCCCTGAAGGCTGCTCTAGGACGAATGTGTGAAGGGCTTTGTGTGTGTGTGTGTGTGTGTGTGTGTGTGTGTGAGAGAGAGAGAGAGAGAGAGAGAGAAGCCAACAGCCTCACATTTGTTCTGTGGTAATTTGTCTTCAGTATACCTTTTTTTTTTTTTTTTAATGATGAAAGGTCAATTACCAGACTCAAAAATAAGCAACCTATCTATCTGGCAAGCCCCTACTCCCAGGGATGAACGGGAGACTTGGGTTTTCTCATGGGGCCGGGAAAGTGAAGCCCAAATCAAGCGGAATGGTGTGTGAGTCAGGCCCTGGAGAAGACTGCGGGGAGAGGAAATGTGGGGGGTGGTTTCCTGGATTTCTGGTGCAGGAAGAAACCACCAGTGGGAGGGAGGGCCTGCGAGGGAGAGGGGCGAGGCGGGTGGGGGAGGGGAGGAGAGGGCAAGGAGCAGGGAGAAGGGCCTCCTTAAGGCCAGAGAGAGGGGGCGGGGTGGCTGGGGAGCTGGCTGGGGCTTTCTTTGTTTTGCCGTGTGGGGAGGGCTGGCCCGATGATGGCGCCAAATGTGCAAAGGCGGTCAGCTGCCCTGAGGTAACAGCTGGCACCTGTGCAGGGAAACGCAGGGAGCGTTAGCAGCATCATTATTTAGCATTAGAGCATTACAAAGATAATTACTACGAGTTAGAAAAGCAGAGGACAGAGGGAATTGAAACCCCAGGCCCCTCGGTTTATCAAACTCCCAGGTTACTGAGCATAATTTCCAGCAGCTTTTAGAGGGCCACAGCTCACTGGTGCAGCTGGAGTCTGTACCTGCAGCTGGTCCTTGACTTTCAAGAGGACACTCGGGAACAAGACAGTTCCAACCAGTGCCCCAGGGCTCTTATTCAGGTCTAATTCTGGCCGAGGGGTCAAACTGTGGTCATAGATAAGATGTCAAAGGTCATCAAGCTAACATTTTCTTCTCTGATATCCAAAACAGCTCTACCTGGAATACCAGAACTATCCTTTTTACCTTGAATTAAATGGGTCAAATAAAGGAGATCAGGTACTTGGCTCTTCAAAGAACAAGAATAACCTAACCAGGTAGCAATTGTTGAACTCTTTATGTGTTGGCACAGTGGTTAAGAGCTTGGCTGATAACCAAAAGGCTGGCAGTTCGAATCCACCGGGGTCTCCTTGGAAACCTTATGGGGCAGTTCTACTCTGTCCTGTAGGGTTGCTGTGAGTCGGAATCGACTCGATGGCAATGGGTGTTTCTTTTTGGGTTTTTATGCGGCAGACACAGTGGAAGCACCTTAATATATCTCTTCCCTCAGTCCTAACAGGGGCATTAAGGAGGGTGTGGTTATTATGGCCATATGACAAGAGTCCTGAGGCTTCAAGAGGTTCAGGAGAACGCCCAAAGTCAGCCACTTAGCATTTGTCCCCTCATTTGGTCTGTACTTTTTGTTGGTCTAGGAAGGATTAAAGGAGTCCTTGGGTGGCAAACTCGGTTAAGTGCTGGGCTACTAACCAAAAAAAGTTTGGTGGCTTCAACCCACCCAGAGGCGTCTCAGAAGACAGGCCTGGTGATCTGCTTCTGAAAGGTTCTGAAAGGCCTTGAAAACCCTATGGAGCAGTTTTACTCTGCACACATGGGGTCACCATGAGTCAAAACTGACTCGAAGGCAACAGGTAAGGAAAGATTCAGCCCTATTGTGCCTCTAATATCCCATAGGTGAGACAGGTGTGCAGGTTCTGCCCTAACAACGCATAAAGCACTAAGAACTGACTAGAGAGCAGGGGAACTGAGCCTTTGTATCCTGGCGTCCTATAGCCAATAAATGCAGGCTCTCCAGACCCTGTTCTCTCCACCTATAGCCTCACTTAGATCAGAAGTAATTCTCACAAAAGTAAATGTTACAGTTTCTGGAAAATAGAGCATTTAGAGAAGTATCTTTTTTTACTGATTGATATAATAATGTCATAGTGAAAAATGTTTCACCAATTCACCCATTAAAAAGTACGTGCTTACAGATGCAACTAACTGTATGGACAATGAAAAAACAAAAAATTTAAGGATCAGAACTAGCTTTAAGTTTGAGTCCCAACTAGGCCAATAAGCCTCTTTCCCAACTCCTGACCTTTTTAAAAAAAAAAAAAAAATTTTAGTGGCTGGAATCAGAGAAGACTTTTAATTTTAGATGCAGTATGTTGACTTTATGCCAGCAGATTATGATGCCAAACTGAATGATTGTCATTATTAATACTGATTAAAATTATTGGTAACAACCACCATCATCAACTGGCCAATTATGTGTCAGGTATTACACCAGATGCTAAACATCCATTAACTCCTTTAATCGTTACAACAAAAGCCCTGGCTTTCACTCTTGCCCACCCCCACTCCCCTCTCCACACAACATCCTGAGAGCCCTTCTTAAAATGTAGGTGGGATCAAGTGTTGCCCTTGGTTCAAGTCCTCTAATGACTTTCCACTGCACTCAGGAAAATGCCACGTGCTTACCTTGGCCTACAGGCCGGCACACCCAAGCAGGCCTATCCACTCAGAATGGCCTGTGCCGCTCTCCCCACACAAACCGTGCCTCCCATTCAGTGTCCTAACGTTTTTCAGTGATCAAGCTCTTTCGTAGCTCAGAGGCTTTGCACAGGCTCTTCCCTCTGCCTGGAATACTCAGCACATGCCTGGCTAATTGCTTTTTCATCCTTCAATTTAAATGTTTTGACTTTGGAGAGATCTTTCTTCAAACGAAGCAAACCACCCCTAGTACCCAGTTCTTCCCTTCATAGCACTTGACACCATTTGAAGTTATTTGGTTTTTGTTGGTTTTCTTGTTCGTCTCCCCATTGACCATAAGAGCCTGAGGAAGGGCACATATGTGTTGGCTGCTCTCTCAGTGTCTGAAATGCCTGGTGCTTCTGGGACACACGACAATATGTGTTAAATGAGCAAACGGAAGGGCACACTCTGGGGTAACCAACCAATTGCGGTCAAGTTGATTCCTAGTCATGGTGACCCCATGTAAATCAGAGTAGAACTGTGCTCCATTAAGTTTTCAATGCCTGATTTTCAGAAGAAGATCACCAGACCTTCCTTCTGAGGCACCTCTTGGTAGGCTCAAACTTCCAACCTTTTAATTAGCAGCAGAGTATGATAACTGTTTGGTCTACCCATAGACTCCATCCTCTGCGGTAGACACTATTATTATCCCTACTTTATAAATAAGGAAACAGGCCCAGTGATGTTACCTCGTCGAAAGTTATACAGCTGGACCTGGTATGGGGCCAAGACTGAATCAGATTGCTGGCATGTATTGAAACCAAAAACAAATGACAAACATGCAAGGTCATAAAGAATTGTTAAATCAAATTGGATTATATAGAAAATGAACTTTTCTTGTGAAATGCCTTCAATTTACATAAACTTACACCATCTCCAAATCCTCATTGGCTCTTAATACATCGGTTTGCACATTTATTCCAGTCACACAGGTTAAGAATTAAAATATCCTGTGACTTCAAATACAATGGTTTTCAATACTTTCTGCCTTTTTTTTTTTTTAAGGTTTCAAAGCATTTGAACAACTATCTTCTTCACATCGTGTGGGCAGGGGGCTGTTCAGGCCAGTCATTTCTGCTCTTACATAAGGAACAAGCAGAGCATGGTATCGTTGGAAATTAGTAGCAGTCATATGTAGCCACAAACCCAGTGACCTGTTCTTCCAACTACTTCCTAACGCTTTGGATAACTCACATGAAGCCGTCACCCAAGGGAAAGGCCAAGTTCAAAGAAAAGAGGAAGACTTGTTTTCATCTTTCAATTGCTCAAGTCCCTGAAAAATCAAGAGTTCGCTTTTTCTCCAGACAGCAAGCAAACAGGTTTTTGGTAAGAAGAGAAACGTCATCAGTCTTATCTCGGTGTTGCTTTCACAGCTTAGATAAACCCGTCTGTCCTGCGGCGGCGGAAGTGCACCACGGCTTCCAGTAAGGGGCTGTGGGCTGCGGCAGGAGACGCCTCTAGAGAATTCAAGTTTTCTCTGTTTCCTCCTGGCAAGAACCATGGATGCTCTGTAGCAAAATACAGAGATGCCATTGACACAGAACAAAAAACAGCAGCCCATGGGAGGGAGAAGGGGTGATTTTCCTGAAATATGTGATTTTATCTGGTTTAGCGTGACACCGTGTTGGTTTATAATTCTTGTACCACAGGAGGCTGAAAATTGTCATTTCCTGGCCCCTCTGATGGTGGTTTTCCAGTGAGGACAGCATTCTGACTAACCAATGTTACTTTTTTTTACTTTGAGTCTTTGTGCTACTAAAAAAAAAAAAAGTGGAATTACACTCACAGGGGAGGGGATGAGAAGATAGACTGCAAGAAAGGACTGCCTTCATGGCAACCTGGAGTTGTTCTTGTTACCAGTCATCTCGCCTGTTGGGGGAGTTTTACCCAGCAAAACCTACCCACACAGAGGCACCGATAGACAGTTTCAGCGTCTTACGTACAGCATTCAAGGAGACAATTATATCAATATTAATTAGCATTCAGACCAAGTAGGTTTTTAGGAGAGCTTTTCAACACCGAAACCTGATTGTGAAAACACAGACAAGAGTGATGATATGAACTTTCAGTGTTTTTTAGTGCACAGTTGTATTTTCACTGGTTCACTTACTATTCCATATGTTAAAGTATGTGTGTGTAAGGGTTTGGAGTTTTTGAGTCCTTAGACCTCTAAGTAGCTTTTATTGGATTTGAAGCACTTACTGATGAAGGCCAAAGGCCTTCAGTATGGATTACACCTGAATGTGAAGACAACCAAACTCACAACTGGACCAACAGACAGCATCATGACAAATGAAGAAAAAATTGTAGTTGTTCGTTTCTTTCTACTTGGATCAACAATCAACATCCATGAAAGCAGTAGTCAAGAAATCAGATGGCATATTGCACTAGGCAGATCTGCTGCAGAAGACCTCTTTAAAGTTTTAAAAAACAAAGATGTCACTTTGATGACTCAGGTGTGTCTGACCAAAGCCATGGTCTTTTCAGTTGCCTCATATGCATGAGAAAGCTGGACAATGAAAAAGGGAAGACAGAAGAAGAATTGATGCATTCAGACTACTGTGTTGGGAAGCATATCGAATATTCAGCAGACTGCCAGAAGAACAAACAAATCGATCTTAGAAGAAATACAACCTGAATGGTCCTTGGAAGTGAGAATGGAAAGCCTTCAGCTCATTTACTTTGGACATGTCATCAGGAAAGACCAATTGCTGGAAAAGAACATCATGTTTGATAAGGTAGACCAAAAAAAAAAAAACTCATTGCCATTGAGGTGATTCCGACTCATAGCGATCCTATAGGACAGAGTAGAACTTCCCCATAGAGTTTCCAAGGAGCACCCGGTGGATTCGAACAGCTGACCTCTTGGTTAGCAGCCATAGCACTTAACCACTATGCCACCAGGGTTTCCTGGTAAGGTTGACGGTCAGTGAAAATGAGAGACACTCTCAATAAGATGAATTGACACAGTAGCCACAACAATGGACTCAAACATACCAAGGACCTTGAAGATGGTACAGGACCAGGCAGTGCTTCATTACGTTATGCACAAGGTCGCCATGAGTTGGCGCCAACTCAGCAGCACCCAACAGCAATTCTTAAATGAAACTGAAGTTCAGCAGAGGTAGGCAAAGTGGACCATAAGTTTGGTTTAACTTCACAGATATACGGATAATTTTTTCTCTTTTGTGTACTTGTTGTGAAAAATGCCTGTACGTGGAGGCATCTGCAGGGCCCATTCAGGCCTTCAGGAAAAAGCCACCCTGTGACATGCGGAAGAACCAGTGTCTCTGAGGAATAGCCAGTGGATGTATGGCTTAGAGATTTAGCAGCCTCAATCCTTCAGGATGATAAGCATACATTCTCAGGAAAACAATGTCATGTCACCCCATGTCACCCTCCTTGGTTCCATCACAGTGAGTCACTGAAGCTAATTAATCTCAACTCTTACAAATTTGAAGTGATTTGCATGGGAACTTTTAAAAGGAATTTAGATCAAGAAATTGTCACTCTTTTCCCCAACACTGTTGGGGATGACCTGACCAATGGATAAGAATATCATGCTCCCTGGGCATGTACCTGCCCACTGCGGGCTCTAAGGACAGAAAGATGCCAGCAGTTACCAGAATGTACATATTTTTAATCACTTGTATGGTACATTTTGCACTAAATACAAAATAACTGGACTTTTATGGTTCACACGTCAGTCTCTTGTGGGTTTTGATTAGCAAGAATCAGTCCTCAGCCACCTCTGGGTGCCCTAACAAACCATTTCTAGCCCTGAGGAGCCCAGGAGCAGACTGGGGACTCTCCACAGTAATGTCCTCAGGAGACCAGCCTGAGTGGACACGCAGCCTTCCACAGGACACCTCCAGATTCTCTGTGACTAAAAACAAACACACAGAACAAACTCCCAGGATATCTGTGCCCATGAGAAGGAAAGTGCTCATTTCTTCGCAACGTCCTGATACCTGGTGTCTTAGTTACCTAGTGCTAACATAACAGAAATACCACAAATGGCTGGTTTTAAAGAACAGAAATTTCTTTCTCTCATAATTCAGAGGCCTAGAAGTCCAAATTCAGGGTTTCAGCCATGTCCTTGTCAGTAACCCCAGTTCCTTTGTTCCTTGGTGATCCTCACATGACATGTCTTCCTCCATGCATGCTGGTCTCTGTGTCTAATCTGCTCTTTTGATAACTCGGAAGTAATTCAGTTTAAGACACACCCTACACTGGTATGGCCTCATTAAGATAGCATTCAATTGCATTATGGAAGTTGATTACATCCACAGATATAGGGGTTGGGATTACAATACATATTTTGGGGGGACACAACTCAATATATAGCACATGGGTTCCAACACTGACATCTGATAGTTTTTACTTGATTCCTAACTATTAATCAGAAGACAGTTATTTTTCAATAGTCTTAAAAACAGACAGCCCAAGGTCATGGTTTCTAAGATTTTTCCTCTAGGAATAAATGCTTGAGGGAAAGTCTTCCTGAATGAATATAACTATTCATACTATAACTATGCATTATAATAAGGCAAGAAGCCTGGAATATTTTCCAAGAAAATTCAAGGACATCCCATGCTTACTGTTAAGTTTCTACTGGTGTTTTCAGAGAATGTCCTGGTCCAGTCTAGGTCGATTGCTTGCCTCAAAGCCTTCCTCATCAGCACTGAGTTACTCAGGTGATCCTTCAATTTACCTGAAGGCATTGGAAGAGTAACGTAAAAACCTTCTGAAAGAATTGAGCTCATAAAGTGACAAGTAACAAAACTCTGCAAGCCTATTGGAGGGGAAAATTGGAAAGGTTGCAACCAATTATTAATAAGACAGATGAACATGAGATGTGTAGAGAGGAGCTGGGACTAAAGGAAACAGATTGCCAATGTGAAAAGGCTTGGAGCAGGGGTTGCCACCTGGCAGCCTGGGACAAATCCAGCGGGAGGGGTGTTCTGACGGTCCCGTGGGGGTGAAAAAAATTGAGCTAACATATGAAAATCAGGAGGTTTTTTTTTTTAGATTTGGAAAAACCTGCATTTTCATCTTCCCTGTCTGTCTCTGTCCACACACACACACACACACACACAGAATTCTACACTAACCCAGGTCGGGAAAAGCAGGATACAGCGGGATAGACCTCATCTAAACCACGAAGAGTTTTGCTTTTAGGAAAATGAAACCACCACAGTTCTACTTAAGGGGGAAAGAACTAATGTTAGACAAGGGAGGCACTCACTCTCAGGCTGGGGCGGTGGTGGTTCAGTCGTAGAATTTTCACCTTCCATGCAGGAGACCTGGGTTCAATTCCCAGCGCACCTTATGCACAACCACCATCTGCCCGTCAGTGGAGACTTGCATGTCACCGTGATGCTGAACAGGTTTCAGCAGAGCTTTCAGCCTAAGATGAACTAGGAAGAAAGGCCTGGTGACCTACTTCCAAAAACCAGCCAGTGAGAACCCTATGGATCACAAGAATCTGACCTGCAACTGGTTTCCTTCCATTGTGCTCGGAATCCCTATGAGTGGGGCCCTACTTGATGGCAGCTAACAACAGCAATACTTTCCGGCTTCTGCAAGTATATGGCACCTAAGAGTGTGTGCCTCCTTAAATTTTGTGTGTTGCCTCGCCCTGGCCCACTAGTAATCATAGTGGGGTAGGAAGAAGACAGAATGGTAGATAAATGAAGGCTATTTTATCAAAATGAAATCAAAGAAGTGTTGGGCTTTCCGTTTCTAATACATTTTAAAACCAGTGCTCTAAAATCTGAACTCAGCGGCATCTACTCCATGGCCTTGTCCATGAACCTGCCATGCCCTTTTAGAAGCTTCTCTCAGTTCTTCAGCTTGTGGTTTAACAAAGTGGTTTCCTGCTGCCATTGAAACTCCTCCCCACGCTCAGCACTCTCCGTTCACGTGGATAAGCTGAGCAATGTCCTCCTTAACCTTTATTTTATTACAAATACCCCATGGTCACCTTTTAGCCTTTCTTAACCCCTTTCATCTTTCTTACCAAACTCATTTTCCTTTAGTCATCGAGACTGTTGGTTTCAAGAGTTTCCATACAGTCATACATCCAACGGTGGTAATACCTAGAGTTTAAAAAACATCGTCTCTACAAAGATCTTTCTTTCAGCAAGTGCTGTTTTTGGTTTATATATATGAGTCGGAATCGACTCGACAGCACTGGTTTGTTTTTTTTTTTTATAGCATATACTAGAAATAAAGCAGATTGATCCTTTACGAAAAACACTAAATGAGTTTCTCAGGCCACAAAGCTCTGATCGTCTGTTGCGCTTTCTGAGCAAAGCAGCCAGAGGCTGTACCTTCTATATAAAACCCACCGCCATCGAGTTGATTCCGACTCATAGCAACCCTATAGGACAGAGTAGAACTGCCCCATAGAGTTTCCAAGGAGCGCCTGGTAGATTTGAACTACTGACCTTTTGGTTAGCAGCCGTAGCACTTAACCACTATGCCACCAGGGTTTCCACTTTCTCTGTATAGGCCCCTTGATTTATGACACATGACTCTATTATCCTGGTTGAATATCCTAGCGTTATGGATTGAATTGGGTCCTGCAAAAAGGTACATTGAAATCCTAATCCCTGGTATCTGTGAAAGTTGTCTTGTTTCCAAATAAGGTCTCTGAAGATGTTATCAGTTAACAAGAGGTCATACTGGCGTAAGGTGGTTCCTTGTCCAAAATGACTGGTGTCCCTGTAAAAGAGGGGAAGACACGCGGGGTGGGGGGGAGGGGAAGGACAGCATGTGAAGATACAAGCCAAGGAACACCTGGGACTAACAGAAGCTGGAAGAGAAAAGAAAGAATCTTCCCCTAGAGCCTTCAGAGAGAGCATGGGCTGTGGACACATTGATTTGGACTTCCAGCCTCCAGAAATGTGAAGCAATGCATTTCTGTTTTTATAAGCCACTCAGTGTGTGGTACTTTGTTACAGCAGGCTTAGGAAAACAGTACACGTAAGAAAAGTGTTCTGACCTGAAGAAAACAATCAATAGGCTGGTAGGTGGCCATGAGTTGCCCTGAGATGAGAACTGCTTAGTAAGGATGCTCTATATTAGATGCCGCCACGGGCCATTAAACACACTTTCAGGAAACTTCAGTGTGAGATATTAGAAGAAGAACAACAAAAATATGGTAAGCAGAAATGCAAAGAGACCCAGGGAAGAAAGTAAACAGAAGCCGTGAAGGCAGGGAAGTGGGGAGGCAGTAAAAGTCATGAGTGAATAGAGTCCAGAAGGTAGAGAGAAGAGATATAGAAGGACTAGATGGTAGCGACAGAAGAACTAGAAGCAGGAGACCTAGGGACAGAGAGGTCCTCGTAGCTGACATCGCTGTCTTTCCCACAAGCATCCATTGCCCCTTCTGCAGGCGATAGTCACCTGATTTTCCTAGGAGCACCTCCCCTCCCTGCTCTCAGTACCTTTTTTATAGGGAGTGGGCTGAATCTAGTTCCACCTACAACTCCCAGCTCTAGGACTGGCCAGTTAAAGTGTCACATTTCACCTGGGTACAGTGACTCGTTCAAGGATGGGCATGTGACCCAAATCTGGCCAGGGAGAGCCACTAGAACTGACTGACTTCCAGAACTGTTACTGCAACTGTCTGAAAAGAGAAGCTCTTTCTGCTGCAGTTGGGAAGTTAAAATTGCCAGGAGCCTCCCTATGGAGAAAGATGGCCTAAAAATGAAGTCAACCAGAGAAAAATAAGGCCAAGGGGTGGAGAAACCCTGAGTCATGAAAGCAAGATCCACCTCTAGACAGTTCTGATTCAGGGGATGCCATAACGGGGTGCCAGCAGAGTAGATATCATTGCTTCTAAGGACAGTGTAACTGGATACAGCTTGGAAGGATCAGCCCCCATTACTTTTAGTGCATACTATATAGACCTAAAATGACACTTGTGAAAAGAAGCTTGGGATACAGTTGCTTTTTACTAAGGGATAGTTATTATTGTGAGGAGGTGGGCAGTGGTGGTTCAGTGGTAGAATTCTTGCCTTCCATGTGGGAGACCCAGGTTTGATTCCTGGCCAGTATACCCCATGCACAGCCACCATCTGTCAGTGGAGACTTGCGTGTTGCTATGCTGATGAACAGGTTTCAGTAAAGCTTCCAGACTAAGATGAACTAGGAAGAAAAGTCTGGTGATGTACTTCTGAAAATCAGCAAGGAAAACCCTGTGGATCACAAAAGCCCAATCAGCAACAATCCTGGGGACGGTGCAGGACTGGGCAGTGTTTTGTTCCGTTGTGCGTGAGGCCACCATGAGTCAGGGACAACTCAACAACAGCTAACAACAACAACAACATTGTTATTATGAGGAGATGATGCACGTCATTACTGTAGAGTGTATTCACATCTCAGGCTCCATATCAAACCCACAAATTTACAAAATTACCCTTGAAAATCCTTTAGGAAGGTGACACATCGGGGAGCTTTTCTCCAAAGTCCAATATGTCCCAGTTTTTCGCACTTCCAGGTAGATCACTGGAGTTGTTGGTTTGCATGTGGGGGGTTTGTGGAGAACTCATTTCTTTAAATGCTAGAATCACACAGCTCACACCATGGAAGTCATGTGAGAACTGAGAACCCCCTGAGCGAATCCCCCATGACTCTTATCTCAGGCTTTCTCAGGCATTTAGTCAGGAGAGCGGACAAACTGCCTGCCCTATTATCTCCCCATCTTTTTTTGTGTTTTGGCCTGAGTGCCCATTGCCAAACTTACTAAGTGTCTTAGTTTCCTAGTGCTGCTGTAACAGAAATATCATGAGTGGTGGCTTTAAAGAACAGAAATTTATTTTCTTGCTGTTCTGGAGGCTAAAAGTCTGAATCGGAGTCCCATTCATGTTGATTCCTTCTGTGTGCCTTTCACCTCATTCCTGGCACCTATCGTTGATCCTCAGCATTCCTTTGCTTGTAGATGATCCTCTCATAGTGTCAGTCTCCCCTCACGTGTATGTGTGGGTGTGGGTGTATGTCTATGCATCTAGTCCGCTCTTTTTATAACTCAAAAGAGATTAGCTTTAGAACCTGCCCTACTTGGGTATGATCTAGTTAACATAACAAAGAAACCTCTGTTTCCAAACTTGATTCTATCCACCAGTATAGGTGTTAGGATTCCCATGCATATTTTGGGGGGACATAATTTAATCCATAACACTAAGGCAAATGTGCACATGATGCTCTTATACTGTAACTATTGATGGTCAATTTGGGCTGACTGATCACTACCAAATCATACACTGTATAGATTAGAACCCAAATATCAACAGCCAGGTACCACATTTTCACACAAGTAACACACATATAAATTTTTTTTCAACAGTGCCCTCCCCCCATGAGGTATTTTCATAAGAGCACTATGCTACATTTTTTCTACATGTTGCTGTAAAAAAAATTAGTGTAGTGCATTATTTGTGTAAAATACAGAAATCTTCTTGAAACTAATTTAACATTAGAATGATCTTTCCCCTAGCATGTTAGGAAAGCTAAAGGAAGCATTTTCAGAAAGGAAGCCTTGTGGTAAATATAAAACAGTCCTTGAATGCTTCGACGTATAAGAGTTTAGAAATGCAAAAGCTTGAATTTCCCAAGAAAACTGTAATAGTCAACGACAAAACCAGTGCACATATTGTTTCCTCTGCTACCACAATTGACCTTGCTAAGTGAGCACTTTTGTGGGAGTCCTGCGAGGGGAAAAAACTGTAGCTAAAATTCCCACCATCAAGACACATTTGAGGTAAAGGTATTGTGTCCTTGAAGGGCTAAGAGTTGCCTTAAAGGAGGAAAGAAGGCAGTTAGCAGCCACTTGACACACTGGGCCCAGATTGGACAAAGACTTGGTACAGTTTGAGGGGACCCAGGAGGACCTAGAAAAATTGAGAACATAAAGTACAGAGCGTGTGAGGGGGCCATAGAGAGTGACAGCACAGAGACCAAAAGGAAGGAGTGAAAGGCATTGAGGTCAAATATTCCAACTGGACTTGCCAGAGCCATACCCACCAACTGGAAGAATGGGGGGTGGGCAAGAAACATTCTTGACAGATCAGAAATCATCTGTTGAGAGGCTTGGGACCTTATTATTTATTGGTTCTTGGACTTTTTTGCCCTTTCTCCATTTCTTTTCCCTCCAAAAGATGGCTGTGCAATATAATGGTTAACAGAGTTCAGGGTGCAAGTCAGATAAATCTGGATTCAAATCCTGACTCTGTCACCTGAAAAATTATGCGTGGGGCAAGTTATTTCACTCCTTTTGCCTCAGTTTTCTCATCTATACAATAAGAATGATAATACTACTACATATATTACAGACTGGAGTGCCTGGGTGGTGTAAACAGTTAACAAGCCTCAACTGCTAACCAAAAGGTTGAAAGTTCGAGTCTACCTAGAGGTACCTTGGGAAAAAGGCCTGGAAATCTACTTTTGAAAAATCAGCCATTGAAAACTTTATGCAGTACAGTTCTACCCTGATACACATGAGTTGAAATCACCTTGATGGCAAATGGAAAAAACATCTCAGAAACCGGTCTTGGAGGTCATAAGATAATGGAAGAAAAGTGCCCAGCACATAGACAGTGTTCAGTTAATCTTAGTTGCTGCTATTATTTTCTCCCATCTTTAATTATTTAGGCAGCACTGTGATAATTTATCTGTGTATAGATTATTGACAAAGAACCATTCTCCTTTGGCTACCCCAAGGTTGTATAGATGCTTAGGATGTCACTTAGATCTTGTATTGTGTTTACAGTCAGCAAAAATTAATTCATATACTAGATTTGTCGGTTATCATAAGCTTCAGGGTCCTGCTTAGGGAAGACCTTGCGTAAAAGAAGAAAGAAGCAGTCAATGCCAATAACTGAATTTTAATCTTTACAAAAGTGGGCTTTTATTCAAATGAAGTAGCACAAAATGTGAAACTTCTTGGAATGGGTTCACTTGAATATCAGGTGGAAGCTTTCTTCTGTACATTTCAGGAGAGAGGTTGTAAAGAAACTGGACTCCAAAGTCACACCAGAAAGAAAACATCTGGAATCGCTAACATAACAGGCTCCGCCACACACAAACTTGTTGAAAAGCAGTTACTCATCTTTGCAATCTCTTATTTCTATTTGAAGCTGCGTTTTCCCAATGTCGGTTCCACTAGACCCACTAGGGAATTTAAACCATGCTGGTTGTTTTAGAAGAACAAAGAGATATCATTTAATGATGAGAGTATCACATAAATTTTCTGCAGAATTACTTGGTTAATTGTGATTTGCCATCTTCTACTTTGCTTAAAGAGATATAGATTCATGAAATCATCTCTTGGAAAGTAAACTGGTTAAGAAAGTAGACTCTGTTAGCATTCATTACAGTTTTGAACAACTTTTTTATTTTTCATCACAGTCATAATTAATTTCATGGCTCGGGTACACAAAGAGATTTAGAGTGATGTTTATAAAATGAATTAGCATCACCCTCATCTTATTTAGAGTTCTCCATTGTGAATATACTCCGATTGTAATGGAGAGGCAATTTATGAGAGAGCTCTCTGGGGTCCTTGATTCTATATTCTCTAGAGGATTCATTATTTCACTTCTCCTCCCTTCGGGCCAGCAGACAGACCACTTGCCTGAAAGACAGGGGCTTTGCCACTTTCCATTAAAAAGCCATTGCTGTTCAAACATCACATTTAAGTTACTTTGACAGGATCAACAGTAGGGAGTAGGTAGGAATGAAGTGGGGTGCATCCATGGCTCCTTGGTATTTATACAGGTTCAGCAGGAATGGGGTTGCGGCTTCAATCTATATATGTGAGGCCACATGCAATTGTGCCCGGTCTCGGAATAGGGCCCAAAGACCTCATTCTAGTACTGCCTCTGACCCATCTCACTCTTGATCTCGGAATAAATCACATATTCCTGTATTAGCAGTAAAATGAGGGGGTTAGAACAGGCAAGCTTCTAAGGTCTCTTGCAGCAATACGATTCCACAATTCTAGGTACCAATTGTAAAACTATACCTTATTTCATCATGTCTTTGGGATTTGTGTAGTTGATTACATACACATTTATCTTTAAAAGTACCCCTTTGCCTATATTGAGTCATATTATGATCAACAGAAAACAAGGCCTAAACCTGCTACTAGAGCTGCACTGTCTAATTCAGCAGCCAACAGTCACATGTTGATAGATAGGTAGATAGACAGACAGACAGATAGATAGATAGATAGCTGATATCGAGTCAACTCTGACTAATGATGACCTTATGTACAAAAGAAAGAAACATTGCCCAGTCTTAAGTCATCATCACGAGCAATGGCACGTTCGAATCCATTGTTGTGGCTATTATACCAATCCATTTCACCAAGGGTCTTCCTCACCCTCCTTAGCCCTCTACTTCACAAAACATAGTGTCCTCCAGCGATTGATTCCTCCTGATGATATATCCAAAGCAAGTGTCTTAGGCTGGGTTGTCTAAAGAAGCAAAACCAATAAAATGTATAAATACATATATAGAAAGATTTATATCAAGGAAATGGCTCACATGGTTGTAGAGGCTGGAACGTCACAAATCTGTGGGTTAGGATAGAGGCTTCTTTCTCCTGATTCACGTGAGCCACAGGGGCTGTCAAACCAAAGCAGGCCTCTTGCTGTCTGCGAAGATCAACAAATCCCAAAGTTGGCAGGCAAGATGGCAGGTAAGCTGCTAGTTCCAGTCCCCAGAACCAGCGGTCAGATGAACAGGAGACAGTTGCAGGATCCAGAGCAAGCAAAAGCCCGTGAGCCTTTCCAGAAAGTCCACTTATGTTCGATGCAAACCATACCCCCAAGGAAGCTCCCTTTTAACTGACTGGCTACTCACAGATGATCCCATCATGGAGGTTGTCTTAATTATCTAGCGCTGCTATAACAGAAATACCACAAGTGGATGGCTTTAACAACAGAGGTTTATTCTCTCACAGTGTAGTAGGTTAGAACTCTAAATTCAGGGTGCCAGCTCCAGAAGAAGGCTTTCTCTCTGTGTCAGCTCTGGAGCGAGGTCTTGTCATCTTCCCTGGTCTAGGAGCTTCTCTGTGCAAGAACCTCGAGTCCAAAGGATGCACTCTGCTCCTGGTGTTGCTTTCTTGGTGGTAGCGGGTCCCCATGTCTCTCTGCTCACTTCTCTCTTTTATATCTCAAAAGGGATTTACTTAAGACACAACCTAATCTTGTAGATTGAGTCCTGCCTCATTAACGTAACTGCCACTAATCCCACCTCATCAACATCATAGAGGTAGGATTTACAATACATAGGAAAACCACATCAGATGACAAAATGGTGGACAATTACACAAACTGAGAATCATGGCCTAGCCAAGTTGACACACAAATTTTGGAGGGACAGAATTCAGTCCATAACAGAGGTGATCACATTAAATTAAATCTCATTATGGAAGTGATCACATCATCATATGACTGCCAAACTACATCATAATTGCCAAACCACTGAGAATCATGAAATGCATACAATTTAACAATCTAAGGTATAGTATTTTTTTGTTCTTATCCAAATTTTTTTTTTTTACTTTTTATTTGGAGATAATTTTAGATGTATAGATGAGTTGCAAAAACAGTACAGAGTTCCCGTATACTCATCTAGCCTCTGCTGTATTAACATCTTATATAACAATAACTCAATTATCAAAATTAAGAAATTCAACAGGCAGAGCAAAGATAGCAGACTAGTCAGATGCACTAAGTCATCCTGGTGCAACAAAGACCCAAAAAACCAAGTAAAACAGATACAGACATTAATCCTAGGACCCTGAACGTCAAATGGAGGATAAAGTATTAGATCAGAGGACACTGAGAAGAAGAAATTGATAGAAAAAAGCGAAGGGGTAGAGATACGAAGTGGAGGTTCCCAGAACAAAGCCAACAGCTGTGCATGAAGAATGCAGAAAGGTACTTTCATGGAATTTCCTTAACACCCAGGGCTAGGTAAGACCACATTTGTTGGGTGCAGCTCAATAAGGAACCCAAACTCTCACATAGTAACCACAAGACCATACTCCTGCAACCTCCACCCCTCTGGTTAATAGCAGCAAGAACCGCCTCATCCTGGCAGCCCTGACTGCTGGGGACTACAGTACCAACTCACCATATTATCCTCCTCCATCTAACCCCCTCTGCCCCCAGCTTAGTTACTCACCCTATCAGCCAAACCCCAGACCCCTCCTCGCTGGCTCTGGCCCCATCCCACCATGTTCCGAGGGTGAATGGATTCAGCCCAGACCCAAGACACCTCCCTTCAGCTCTGGGCCCACCCTGCTATGCTCCATGGCCCTAAGCAAATCTGGCCAGGAACCCAGGTTCCTCTCCACCAGCTCCAGCCTTTCCCTGCTGCACACCAAGGCCAGCAGCAGAACCAGCCCAGCCTCCAGACCCCAGCCCCAGGCCTGGTTCACACTGCAGACAATTGACCCATCTCCCTCCCCCCACCCCACTGAACCTGTCCTGCTGCACAATAGCTGAGTGGTCAGCCCTGCCCATCTGGACAAGGTGGTAAGAACTATCCTGCTAACAGGTGAGCAAGCAACAAAGCACGCTCAGTCCACCTGCCCAGGCACAACCAAACAAAATTAAAATGCAGGATGAAAGAAACAAACCTATAATCAATGAATAAAGAAAATAATACCTGAATGTCTCAGAGACAGGAGAAAATATCAAAACATAAAAAAGCAAAAAAGATAGCTCCAGTAAAAAGTGACCAAAATAATGAACCAGATGACTTTCCTACAGAAGAAAAGACACTGGAACTACCTGACAAGGAATTCAAAAGTCTAATATTCAGGGCTTTCCTAGAGATTATAAAAGAGGTCAAGAAAAACACAGATAAAACTAAGGAAAAAACAGACAAAATCATGGAAAACACAGACAAAACCAATCAAGACATAGGTGAAATCAAGGAAAACACAGACAGACAAAGCGATAGAAAAATTCAGGAAAATACTGCAAGAAAAAAATGTCAAAATAAAGAAACAATTAGAGATCATGCAAAAACAGTAGTTGGAAATCTAAAAGATAAACAACCAAATACCAGAAATTGACAATGCAGTAGAAGGTTTTAGGAGAAAATTTGAAACAAAGGAAGATGAATCAGCAAAATTGAAGACAAATCCAGAAATGCCAGTTTGTTTGAGGAAAAATCAAAGAAAAGAATGAAGAAAACCTAAAAAGATGTGAGATACAATCAAAAGCAAAAATTTGCATGTGATTGGAGTTCCAGAACAGGGGGAGAAAACAGAAAATACAGACAGAATAACTGAAGATTTGCTGACAGAAAATTTCCCTAATATCGTGAAAGATGAAAAGCTAACCAAGAAGCTCAACAAAACCCATATAGACAGGCCCCAAAAGAAAGTCACCAAGACCTATCATAATCACATTCACCAAAATCAAAGACAAAGAAAGACTCCTGAAAGCAAATTGAGAAAAACAGTCACTTTTTTCTATGACTACTCAGCAGAAACCATGCAGACAAGAAAGCAATGGAATGACATGTATAAAATCTTGAAAGAAACGATTGCCAACTGAGAATAACATATCTGCAAAACTCTTGCTCAAATATGATGGCAAAATTAGGACATTTCCAGATAAACAGAAATTAAGAGCTAATTTGTAAAGACCAAACCAAACTTACAAGAATTACTAAAGGGCTTCTCTTGGTTAGAGAACCAACAATATCAGGCAAAACCTGAATCTAGGACATGGGTCAGAATCAGCCAAATAGCAACCTAGGTAATGAAAACTAAACTAAAATATTTAAAACAAGGAACAAGAGATGTCAATCTCTAAATGACAACATCAGAACAATAAAAGAGGGAATACACGGTGTAGGTATAGAACATTCAAAGGAGAAAAAGTCAAAGTTATATCAAGTAATAGAAGACTGGTTCAAACTTAGGAAGATAAGACTAAGTTTCAAGGTAACCAAAAATAAAGTTAACAATGCTAGTCATCAAAGTAAAGAAGAAATACAGGAAGTCTCAGTAAACACAAAATCTCCAATAACAAAAGAAACAAAAAGAAATTCCACAAATGAAAGTAACTCAGCACAGCAGAGTAAGAAGAATAAAGAAAACATCAGCACCACAAAAAAAAAAAAAAGCACTACGAAAGACAGCAACAAACTCACACCTATTGATAATCACACTGAACATAAGTGGCTTAAATGCACCCATAATGACACAGACGGTGACAGAATGGATAATAAAAAATATGACCCATCCATATGCTGTCTAAAAAAGACACACTTTAGACCCAAAGACATAAGTATATTAAAAATCAAAGGATGGAAAATAATATATAAAGCAAACAGCAACCAAAAATGAGCATGAGTGGCAATACTAATCTCAGGTGAAATAGACATTAAGGCAAAATCCACCATAAAAGACAAGGAAGGACATTATATAATGATTAAAGGGACAATTGACCATGAAGACATAATCAGAATGAACATCTACGCACCCAAAAACACGGTTCCAAAGTACGTAAAACAAACTTTAACAGCACTGAAAAGAACATTGATGGTTCCACAGTAACAGTAGGAGACTTCAACATGTCACTCTCAGTAAAGGACAGAACATCTAGAAAGAAACTCATCAAAGATATAGGAAATCTAAAAGTGACAATCAACCATCTTGACCTGATGGACATATATAGAACACTCCACCCAAAAGCAGCAAAGTACACATTCTTTTCCAACAAACATGGAACATCCTCCAGATTAGATCACATCTTAGACCATGAAGCAACCCTCAACAGAATCCAAAACACTGAGATAACACAAAGCATCTTCTCTAATTACAATGCCACAAAAGTGAAAATTAATAACAAGAAGAGCAAGGAAAAAAAATCAAATATATGGGAACTAAATAACACCTTGCTTAAAAATCATTGGGTAATAGAAGAAATCAAAGATGGAATCAAAAAATTTCTAGAATCAAATGAGAAGTAAAACACATCATACCAAAAATTTTGGGACACAGCAAAGGCAATGAACAGAGGTCAATTTACAGCAACAGATGTACATATCAAAAGAGAAGAAAGAGACAAAATCAAAACATTAGCTATACACCTCAAACAATAGAAAGAGAACAGCAAAAGAAGCCCACAGCCACCAGAAGAAAGAAGATAATAAAGATCAGAGTAGAAATCAGTGAAATAGAGACTAGAAAAACAATAGAAAGAAACAACAAAACCAAAAGTTGGTTCATTGAAAGGACCAACAAAATCGACAAATCATTGGCCAAATTGACAAAAGAAAAACAGGAGAGGACAAAAATAGCCTAAATAAGAAATGAAAAGGGGAACATTACAACAAACTCACATGAAATAAAAAGGATCATAACAGAGTACTATGAAAAACTGTACTCCAACAAACTTGAAAACCTAGAGGAAATGGACAAATTTCTAAAAACACACTGACTACATAAACTAACACAAACTGAGGTTAAAATTTCCATAGATCCACAAGAGAAGAGATTGAAAAGATAATTAAAAAAAAACTCCCAACAAAAGAAAGCCCTGGCCCAGATGGCTTCACTGGAGCATTCTACCAAACATTCAAAGACAATATTGTACCAGTACTACTCAAACTATTTCAGAACTTAGAAAAGGAAGGGATACTGAATTTATTCTATGAAGCCAGTATAACCTTGATACCCAAAACCAGGCAAAGACATCATAAAAAAAGATACAGACGAGTATCTCTCAAGAATATGGAGGAAAACCTCTCAACAAAATTCTAGCCAATAGAATTTAGCTTCATGCAAACAAAATAATACATCCTGGTCAAGTGAGATTCATACCAGGTGTGCAAGGGTGGTTCAACATCAGAAAATCAATCAGTGTAATCCACCACATAACTATAACAAAAGAATCATGATCATCTCAATCGACAGAGAAAAGGTACTTCATAAACTCCAACACCCATTTCTGATAAAAACTCTCAATAGAATAGGAATAGAAGGGAAATTTCTCAACATAATAAAGGGCATCTATACAAAACCAATCTGTTGCCGTAGAATCAATTCTGACTAATGGCGACCCTGGTGGCACAGTGGTTAAAAGCTCAACTGCTAACAAAAAGGTCAGCAGTTTGAATCCACCAGCCACTCTTGGAAACCCTATGGGACAATTCTACTCTGTCCTATAGGGTCACAATGAATCAGAATCAACTAGATGGCAAAGGGTTTGGTTTTTTGCTTATACAAAACCAACAACCAACATCATTCTCAATGCAGAGAGGCTGAAAACATTCCCCCTGAAAATGGGAACACAACAAGGAGGACTTTACCACCACTCTTGGTTAACATTGTACTGGAAATCCTACCTAGAGCAATTAGGCAAGAAAAAGAAATAAAGCATATCCAAATTGTTAAGGAAGGATTAAAAGTATGCCTACTCATGGATGATATGATACTATACATAGAGAACCCTAAAGACTCCATAAGAAAACTACTGGAATTAAATAGTTTCAGCAGAGTAGCAGGATACAAGATAAACATAGAAAATCGATTGAATTTCTATACACCAATAAAAAGAACTATAAAAAGGAAATTAGGACAGCAATATCATTTATAATAGCCTCTAAAAAAGTAAAATACTTAGGAATAAATCTAACCAGGGGCATAAAATATCTATACAATGAAAACTACAAAACACTACTGCAGGAAATCAAAGAGACCTACATAAATGGAAAAACATATCATATCCTTGAATAGGTAGATTCAACATTGTGAAAATGACAGTCCTACCCAAAGTGATCTACAAGTATAATGCAATCCCTATCCAAATAAAAACAGGATTCTTTAAAGAGATGAAAAAAGTAATCATTAAGTTTACATGGAAAGAAAAGAGGCACCAGATAAGTAAAGAACTATTGAAGAAGAAGAACAAAGTAGGAACACTCACACTACCTGACCTAAGAACCTACTATAAGTAGGTAGTCAAAAGAGCCTCATACTGGTACAACAACAGACACATGGACCAATGGAACAGAATCAAGAATCCAGATGTAAATCCATCTACCTATGGACACTGATCTTTGACAAAGTGCCAAAGTTCTTTCTCCAAAAGACAGTTTTTAACCATACGCAAAAACTAATTCAAAATGGATCAAAGACCTAAATATAAAACTCAAAACTATGAAGATCATGGAAGAAAAAATAGGGTCAACATTAGGAGTCCTAATATACAGTACAAATAGACTACAAACCATAACTAACAATACACATATGCCAGAAGATAAGCTAGATAACCAGAATCTTCTAAAAATTAAACACTTATGCTTATCAAAAGACCTCACCAAAGGAGTAAAAAGAGAACCTACAGACTGGGAAAAAAAATTTGGCTATGACATACCTGATGAAGTTCTAATCTATAAAATCTATAAGAAAATCCAACACCTCTACAACAAAAAGACAACCCATTTAAAAAATGGGCAAAGGATATGAACAGACACGTCACCAAAGAAGACATTCAGGCAGTTAACAGACACATAAGAAAATGCTCACTATCACTAGCCATTAGAGAAATGCAAATCAAAACTACAGTGAGATACCATCTCCCCTTGACACTACAGGCACTAATCAAAAAAAAAGACAAAATAACAAATGTTGGAGAGGTTGTGGGGAGACTGGAACTCTCATGAACTGCTGGTGGAAATGTAAAATGGTACAACCACTGTGGAAAATGATATGACACTTCTTTAAAAAGCTAGAAATAGAAATACTATATAATCCAGCAATACCACTCCTAGGAACATATCCTAGAGAAATAAGAGCCATCCCATGAATAGACATATGCACACCCATGTTCATTACAGCATTATCCACAATAGCAAAAAGATGGAAACAATCTAAGTGCATTACAGCATTATTCACAATAGTGAAAAGATGGAAACAATCTAAGTGCCAATCAACAGATGAATGGATAAACTATGGTACATACACACAATGGAATACCACACAGAAATAAAAAATAATGATGAATATGCGATGCATCTTACAACATAGATGAATCCAGAGGGTATTATGTTGAGTGAAATAATCTAATCACAAAAGAACAAATAATGTATGAGACCGCTATTATAAAAACTCAAGAAAAAGTTTACACATAGAAAGAAACAATCTTTGATGGTTATGAGGGCCAGGAGGGGTGGACATAGTAGATAAGTGGTAAATTTGGCAAAGGGTAAAACAGTACACGATACTGGGGAAGTCAGCACAGCTTGACCAAGGCAAAGTTATAGTAGCTTAACAGACATATCCAAAGTCCCTGAGGAACCAAGTTACTGGGCTGAGGGCTGGGGACCATGGTCTCAGGGGATATCTAGCTCAATTGGCATAACATAATTTATAAAGAAAATGTTCTACATTCTACTTTGATGAGTAGTGTCTGGGGTCTTAAAAGCCTGTGAACAGCCATCTAAGATACTGCACTGGCCTTTCCCCATCTAGAACAGGAGAAAAGGAAGAAAACCAAAGACACAAGGAAAAGATTAGTCCAAAGGACTAATGGACACAACTACCACAGGTTCCACCAGACTTAGCCCAAAACAACTAGATTGTGCCTGGCTACCACCATCAACTGCTCTCACAGGAATCACAATAGAGCGTCCTGGACAGAATGGGAGAAAAATGTAGAACAGAATTCAAATCCACAAAAAAACAAAACATGATGTAGGGAACATGGCACTATAGACGGAAGCACCACGTAGTCCTTCCACAGCTGGGCTGTACTGCACAGCTTGGGAACCACTGCCCAGATCTGCACAGCCATGTCAGTGGGATCCCTGGGGGCATTACTTTTTTCTTTCTTCTATATTGTCTTTCTCCATTTCTCAGTTTCTCATCTCTATATACTATCTTCTTTTCCTATTTGCTGAATACCTGGTGCTGTGTGACATCTCTACCCTTTCCAGGCAGTCTGTACTATGAGGCCTGCGAGCCATTTCCCCAGTCTTTGAAACCACACCAATAGGATCCCTGGGGGCTTTTCTTTTCTTTCTTTTTCCAATTTTTATTTATTTTTCCTTTTTATTTTCCTCCATTTCTTGGTTTCTGATCTCTCCACTCCAATGGCAGCTCCCTTAGCACTTCTTTTGTTTGTTTGTTTGTTTTTGGTTCCTGTTATTCTCTCCTCTCTCTTCTCTTTCCCATGCCCATCTTAGCTCCCCACATCACAGCCTTCCCCCTCCTTCCTGCCTACCTTCACCATGCACTGAACCTCACACCCCTGAGAGGTTCAGGCATGGCCTCCCAGAGCCTGCCCTGCACTGATTCCCACACTGCCCTGTCAGCCCTAGTACATGCCACAAACAACCCATCCTAACTCCTCCTCTTCAGCTGGACCTGCCCTGCTGCACCATAACCGAGCAACTGGCCCTGCCCATTGGATTAGGTGGAGAAAAGTATCATGCCCAAAGATGAGCAAACAACAAAGAACGTACAGCCAGTCTGCTCAGACATAACCAAATAAAACCAAAAATCAGGACAGAACAAACAAATCTACCATCAGGAAATGAAGAAAATAACTAGTGAATGTACTGAAGACAGCAGACAATATCAAAACACAGAAAAAAAAAAAAAAAGGACAGGATGGTTCCAGTAGATGTCCAAAATAAAACACCAGCTGACTTTACAGTAGAAGAAAAGGCACTAGAGCTACCAGACAGGGAATTCAAATCTCTAATATTCAGAGCTATCCAAAAGTTGAAGCAAAAAGCAGACAAAAATGAAAAAAACAGACGAATTCATGGAAAAGGCAGACAAACTCATGGAAAACACAGACAAAAAAAAATGGAAGAATTCAGGAATATAATACAGAAACAAAATGCCAAAATAAATTCACAACTAGAAATCATACAAAAACAACAATTAGAAATCCAAAAGATAAACAAGATTTAAGAAATGGACAGTGTCATTGAAGGGCTGAGGAGCAGGTTTGAAATGATGGAAGATAGGATCAGTTAAACTGAAGACAAGCACTTGGATACAACTCTGAGGAAAAGTCAGAAAAAAGAATGAAGAAACCCTGAGAATTATGTGGGATACAATCAAAAGCAAAACTTTGTGAGTGAACGGAGTTGCAGAACAGGGGAAGAAAACAGAAAACACAGAAAGAAGCATTGAAGAATTGCTGACAGAAAACTTCCCTAATATCATGAAAGATGAAAAGCTGAGCATCCAAGAAGCTCAACGAACCCCATATAGTATAGACCTCAAAAGAAAATCACCAAGGTATATAATAATCACACTCGCTAAAACCAGAGACAAAGAAAGAATCCTGAGAGCAGCTCAAGAAAAATGAAAAGTCAAATATGGTGGAGAAACAATAAGACTAATCTCTGATTACTAGGTAGAAACCATGTAGGCAAGAAGGCAATGGGACGACATATATAAAACCTTCCAATAAAAAAATTGCCAACCAAGAATAATATATCCTGCAAAAGTTGTTCAAATATGATGGTGAAATTAGGATATATTCAAATAAACAAAAATTAAGGGAATATGTAAAAACCAAACCAAGCTTACAAGAATTTTTAAAGGGAGTTTTCAGTCTGAGAACAAACAACATCAGACTACAGCCTGAATCTAGGATGCAAGATTGTACCAGCCAGGTACCAACCTAGGAAATGAAATCTCAAGGACTATCCAAAACTGAAAGAATTACAACAGGGAAAAGAGAGGTTAATCTGTAAATGGCAACAATGTCAGAACAATAAAAGAGGGAATAAACTGTGTAGGTATAGAACTTTCAAATGGAGAGGAAGGCAAGGTGATACCAAGTAATAATGCACTGGTTCAAACCTAGGAAGATAAGGGTAAATTTCAAGGTAAGGGCAAAGAAAGTTAACAAACCTACTCATCAAAATAAAGAAGAAAAACATAAAATCTCAGTAAAAACAAAATCTACAAAAACAAAAGAAAGAGATCCACAAACAAAAGGAATTCAGCACATGAGAGTAAGAGGAACAAAGAAAACGTCAGCACCACAAATAAAAAACGCTACAAAATGACAGCAATAAACTCACAGCTATCAACAATGACACTGAATGTAAAAGGCCTAAATGCACCCATAAAGAGACAGAGAGTGACAGAATGGATTAAAAAAAAAAAAAAAAATGATGCATCAATGTGCTGTCTGCAAGAGGCATACCTTAGAAACAAAGACATAAATTTATTAAAAATCAAAGTATGGAAAAAGTATATCAAGCAAACAGCTACCAAAAAACAGCAGGAATGGCAATACTAATCTCAGACAAAATAGATTTTAAAACAAAACACCATAAAAGGAACTATCCATTATGAAGACATTATCATAATAAACATTAATGCACCAAACGATACGGCTCCAAAATACATAAAACAAACTCTAACGGCACTGGAAAGAGAAATTGACGGTTCCACAATAATAGTGGGGGACATCAACACACCACTCTCAGTAAAGGACAAAACATCTAGAAAGAAACTCAACAAAGATACAGAAGAACTAAAGAGCACAGTCAGTGGACTTGACCTCATAGACATATATAGAACACTCCACTCAGCAGCTGCAAAGGACATATTCTTTTCCAATGCACATGAAATGTTCTTCAGAATAGACCACATCTTAGGCCACAGAGCAACTCTCAACAAAATCCAAAACATTGAGATAATACAAAGTATCTTCTCTGACCACAACACCATCAAGGTAGAAATTAACAACAGGAAGAGAAAGGAAAAAATAGATTACATGGGAATTGAATAACGCCCTGCTTAGAAACCACTGGGTAATAGGAGAAATCAAAGATGGAATAAAAAAAATTCCCAGACTCCAATCAGAATGAAAATGCATCATACCAAAACTTTTGCGACACAGCAAAGGTAGTCCTCAGGGGTCAATTTATAGCAATAGATGCATGCATCAAAAAAAAAGAAGAGAGGGACAAAATCAAAACATCAGCCACACAATTCGAACAAATAGAAAGAGAACAGAAAAAAAAAAAAAAAAAAAAAAACTAGGCCCACAGCCACCAGAAGAAAGGAAATAATAAAGATCAGAGCAGAAATCAATGAAATAGAGAATAGAAAAACAGTAGAATCAGTAAAACTAAAACTTGGTTCTTTGAAAGGATCAACAAAATCAAAAAACCACAGCCCAAATTGACAAAAGAAAAACACAAGAGGATCCAAAAAAAGATATGAAATAAGGGACATTACAACAGATACAACTAAAATAAAAAGGATCATAATAAAGTGTTATGAAAAACTATACACCAACAAATTTGAAAACCTAGAGGAAATGGACAAATTCCTAGAAACACACTACCTACTCAAACTAACACAAAATGATATTGAAAACCTGAACAGACCCAAAACAAGAAAACAGATTGAAAAGGTAATAAAAAAAACTTCCAACAAAAAAAATCCCGGCCCAGATGGCTTCATTGGAGACTTCTACCAAACATTCAGAGAAGAGCTTACACCAGTACTACTCAAACTATTTCAGAACATAGAAAAGGAAGAGACATTTCTGCATTAATTCTATGAAGCCAGCATAACCCTGATACCAAAATCAGGCATTGCCGTTTAGTCAATTGCCGTCTAGTCAATTTTGACGCATAGCGACCCTATAAGACAGAGTAGAACTGCCCCATAGAGCTTCCAAGGAGTGCCTGGTGGATTCTAACTGCTGACACTTTGGTTAGCAGCTGTAGCACTTAGCCACTACACCACCAGCATTTCCCCAAAACAGGCAAAGACACCACGAAAAAGGAAAATTACAGACCAATATCTCTCAGGAATATAGATGCAAAAATTCTCAAAAAAAATTCTAGCCGATAGAATCCAGTATCATATCAAAAGAATAATACACCATGACCAAGTAGGATTCATACCAGGTATGCAAAATTGGTTCCACATCAGAAAATCAACGTAATCCACCACATAAATAAAAGGAAAGAAAAGAATCACAAGATTATCTCAATTGATGCAGAAAAGGCATTTGACAAAGTCCAACACCCATTCCTGATAAAAACTCTCATCTATGCAAAACCAATGGCCAACATCATTCTTAATGGAGAGAGGCTGAAAACATTCCCCTTGAGAACAGGAACAAGACAAGGATGCCCTTTATCACTATCCTATTTAAAATTGTGCTGGAAGTCCTAGGTAGAGCAGAAAAAAAAAAAAAGATTTAAAGGGCATCGAAATTGGTAATGAAGAAGTTAAACTGTCCATATTTGCAGATGATATGATACCATACATAGAAAATCCAAAAGACTCCAAGAGAAAACTACTGGAACTAATAGAAAGATTCAGCAGATTAGCAGGATACATGATGAACATACAAAAATCAGTTGGGTTCCCATACACCAATAAAGAGAACAATAAAAACTAAATCACGAAAACAATACCATTTATAATAGCCCCTAAAAAAATAAAATTTTTTTTTTTAATACTTAGGGATAAATCTAACCAGGGATGTAAACGACCTATACAAAGAAAACTACAAAATACTACATCAAGAAACCAAATGAGATCTACATAAATGGGGAAATATATTATGCTCATGGATAGGTAGACTCAACATTGTGAAAATGATAATTCTACCCAAAGTGATTTACAAATACAATGCAATCCCTACCCAAATACTAACAACATTCTTTAAAGAAATGGAAAAACTAATCAGTAACTTATATGGAAAGGGAAGAAGCCTCGGATAGGTAAAGCACCACTGAAGAAAAAGAATAATGTAGGAGGACTCGCACTACCTGATCTCAGAACCTACTATAAGGCTACGTATTCAAAACAGCCTGGTACTGGTACAGTGACAGATACATTGACCAATGGAACAGAACTGAGAACCCAGATATAAATCCATCCACCTATGGTCACCTGATCTTTGACAAGGGCCAAAAGTCCATCAAATGGAGAAAAGACAATCTTTTTAACAAACGGTGCTGGCAAAACTGGATGTCCATCTGCAAAAAAAAAAAAAAAAGGAACAGGACCTACACCTCACACCATATACAAAAACTAACTCAAAGTGGATCAAAGGCCTAAATATAATGCCAAAAACCATGAAGTTTGTAGAAGAAAAAATAGGATCAACACTAGAGGCCCTAATGCACGGCATTAACAGGATACAAATCACAACCAATGACACACAAGCTCCAGAGGATAAGCTAGATCACTGAGATCTTCTAAAAATTAAACACTTATGCTCATCAAAAGACTTCACCGTAAGAGTAAAAAGAGAACTTACAGACTGGGAAAAAATTTTGGCTACTGCAAATCAGACAAAGGTCTAATCTCTAAAACGTACAAGAAAATCCAACACCTCTACAACAAAAAGGCAAATAATCCAATTTAAAAATGGGCAAAGGAAATGAACAGACACTTCCCCAAAGACATTCAAGCAGCCAACAGACACATGAGGAAATGTTCGCGATCTCTAGTGTCTGGGGTCTTAAAGGCCTGTGAGCGGCCATCTAAGATACTCCACTGGTCTCACCCCATCAGAAGCAAGGAAGAATGAAAGAAAACTAACGACACAAGGGGAAGATTAGCCCAAAGGACTAATGGACCACATCTACCATGGCCTCCACCAGACTGCATCCAGTACAACTAAATGGTGCCTGGCTACCACCACTGACTGCTCTGACAGGGCTCAAAGTAGAGGGTCCCAGGCACAGCTGGAGAAAAATGTAGAACAAAATTTCAACTCGAAAAGAACGACCAGACTTGCTGGTCTGACGGAGACTAGAGAAACCCTGAGAGTATGGCCCCCAGACACCCTTTCAGCTCAGTAATGAGGCCACTCCTGAGGTTCACCCTTCAGCCAAAGATTGCACAGTCCCATGGAACAAAACAAGACTAAAGGGGCACACCAGCCCTGGGGCTGGGACAGGAAGGTAGGAGGGGACAGGACAGCTGGTAATAGGGAACCCAGGGTTGAGAATGCAGAGTGTTGACATATCATGGGTTTTATTAACAAATGTCATTCAGCAATATGTGTACTATTTGATGAGAAGCTAGTTTGTTCTGTAAACCTTCATTTAAAGTTCAATTTAAAAAAATTGACACACACACAAGAAAAAAATGCATTGCGTTGGGCAAATCTGCTGAAAAGGGCCTCTTTAAAGTGTTGAAAAGCAAGGATGTTGTCCTGAAGACTAAGGTGTGCCTGACCCAAGCCATGGCATTTTCAATTGCATCATATGCACGTGAAAGCTGGACAATGAATAAGGAAGATCAAAGAAGAATTGATGCCTGTGAATTGTGGTATTGGATTGGAGAAGAATATTGAATATACCATGGACTGCCAAAAGAATGAACAAATCTGCCTCAAAAGATGTACAACCAGAATGCTCTTTAGAAGCAAGGATGGCGAGACTACATCTCACATACTTTGGACATGTGGTCAAGAGGGATCAGTCCCTGGATAAGCACATCATGCTTGGTAAAGTACAGGGTCAGCGGAAAAAAGGAAGACCCTCAATGAGATGGATTGACATGGTGGCTGCAACAAAAGGCTTAAGCATAATGATTGTGAGCATGGCACAGGAGGGGGCAGTGTTTCTTTCTGTGGTACATAGGGTCGCTCTGAGTCAGAACTGACCCAACGGCACCTAACAACAACAACAAGGTCGAGAAGGGAGAGTGTTGACATGTCATGGGGTTGTTGGCTAATGGCATAAAACTATATGTGTGTACTGTTTAATGAGAAAGTAGTTTGTTCTGTAAAACTTCATCTAAAGTACAATAAAAAAAAAAAGAGAGAGAAAAAAAAAAACATTAGACTTACTGGTCTGACAGAGACTGGAGAAACCCTGAGAGTATGGCCCCTGGACATCCTTTTAACTCAGTACTAAAGTCACTCCCAAAGTTCACCCTTCAGCCAAAGATCAGAAGGGTCTATAAGGCAAACAATAACACACGTGAGGAAGGTGCTTCGTAGTTTAATCATGTATACAAGACTAAATGGTCACACTAGCCGAAAAGCAAAGATGAGAAGCAAGGACCGGACAGGAAAACTGGATGAATGGAAACAGGCAAACCAGGATGGAGAGCGTTGACACATCGTGGGGTTGGTAACCAATGTCCCAGAACAATGTGTGTGTTAATTATTTAATGAGAAATGAATCTGCTCTGTAAACTTTCACTTAAAGCACTATTTTTTTTTAAAAAATTAAGAAATTCACATTAGTACAATTCTCTTAGCTAAATACAGAAGTTATTTTTAAATATAGAAGTTATTTGTCTCTCACGAGTTTTTTTCACTACAGGCCGTTCCCAGGTTACAAACTTACATACAGCCCGGAGTTCCAAACCAACCCACATAAAGCCTATTATGTTAAAAATTTGAGGTGCATACAACGGTTTTTAGTTACAAGTGGGAGCTACATTGCGACATGCATCAAAACATTATTATTATTATTACTGTATTATTAGGTTAAAGATGTTTTACTGTATCTGTTACTTTAATGTTTTTTGTAGATAGAATGGCACACTATATACTAAGACAAACATTTGAGACTGACTTGAGAGGTGAACCATACCTAACTGTTCAGATTTCCATACAAATTCAGCTTAAAGACAGACTAAGGAAGAAAACTGTTTTGTAATCCAGGGACTGCCTACAATGTCTTTTTTCTGTTTCAGGATCTAATCCAAGTTCCCTATTGCATTTAGTCATCATGTCTCCATATCTCCTCCAATCTGAGACAGTTCCTCAGTCTTTTCTTGTCTTTCATGAACTTGATAATTTTGAAGAATACTTGTCAGTTATTTTGTAGAATTTCCATCAATTTGGCTTTGTCTAATATGTTCTCATGATTTCAAACCAATAAACCAAACCCTGCTGTTGGGCTCATTCCAACTCACAGTGACCCTGTGATGGCTAAAGTCATGACAACTTGGCTGGGCATGATTTTCAGTGGTTTGGAGTTATGATATAGTTTGGCAGTTATGTAATAATGTCATCAACTCCATGATGAGATCTACTGTGAGCACTCAAACAGTCATGAGGGGAGTTTCCTTGGGGACATAACCTGCCCCCAGGGTATAAATCAATGTTTCAGCAAGGCTTTTGCTTTGGATCCTGCTATGGCTCGTTATCATCTGACCTCCAGCTCTTGGTACTTGAGCTAGCACCGTATCTGCCGATATTGGAATTCATCAGCCTCTGCAGCCTGTGAGCCAGCAGCCTGCCATCTGACCTGCCAATTTTGAGTTTATCAGCCCCTGCTACACCTACATGAGTCAGGAGAAGCCTGCAGCCTGACACCTGGCCTATGAACCTGGGACTTGCCAGCCTGTACAACCGCATGAGCCATTTTCTTCAGATAAATCCCATCTCTCTATATATGTACATGCTTCACTGGTTTGCTTCTCTAGAGAGCCCAGCCTAAGACAGATCCTATAGGACGGAGTAGAACTGTCCCATTGGGTTTCCAAATCCTTACGGAAGCAGACTGGCATATCTGTCTCCAGCAGAGTGGCTGAGGAGTTTGGACCGCCAAACTTTCAGTTACCAGCTGTCTGCTTTAACCACTGCTCTACCCTTTTGCATAATTAGATGGCGATTCTGTCTTTTTGGTAGGGACAGCACAGCGGTGATGTACCCTTCTCAGTGCGTCATATCAGGAGGTACATGATGTCAATATCTCTTACTGCTGATGATGTTTTCCTTGATCCTTTGCTTTAGGTGAAGTCTGCTAGATTCCTCCACTGTAAAGTTACCATTTTTTAAAGTTATTGTATTTTTCTGAGGGGGGAGTGCAAACTCTGAGGCTATGGAAACATCCTGCTTCTCCCTTAAACTTTCACTCACAAATTTTAGCATCTATTAGTGTTAAAACAACTATGGAGCTCAGAGGTGGGGAAGCCCACTATATTAAAAATATTTATCGATTCTAAGACTCACCTTGATTTCAGAAATATTAAAATATAAAATGAAGGCAGGCATCTCTGAGTGGTTGAAAAACAGCTAGTCAGGTGACACTCAAAGCCTCTGAAGCTCTCAGAATCTAGGTGAGTCCCCCTCCTTCCCTGGACACCAAGTCTAGAGTTCATTCTGAATTAACCCTTTTAAGGAAGTGACTTGTGCAGTAGGCAAAATAGGGCTACAATTCTCAAAACACGCTCATTGAAACACCAGTCCCAAGGAAGGAGGATCCACTATCGAGAGCCAACAAATCTAGAGACTTCATGTCATCTGCATATTTGGGATGCACAGGAAAGCTTTAAATTCCCTGAGGCAGCCTGTATTAAAGGAGCATGTTCAACCTTGTTTAACTCACAATCCAAGCCCAATGGCCCCATTTTCTCTGGTGCAAATATTAGCCAGCAGGGACATATTATAGGAATACATTGTGGGAACCTGGGAGTAGAGACGAGTCTGGAATTAGATATTCCAAGTCTGATTCCTGCTCAGCTTCTTACTTGTGAAACAGTGCTTCACCTCATTTGGTCTCTCCTTCCTCACCTCCGTTTCACCCCCAGGCTTGGGTAGAATCACTGAAGTCTGATTTCTGCCACTAGCATTCCATTTGAAATTGCTCTCAGCAAAGGAACCCAATGCTCCCAACTGTCTAATGCCTGGATGACTTCACTCCTGACCCTGCTTGACCTCCCTGCCCGAGACTCGCTTGACCTCTCCTCCTTACTGACACTCTCTTTCTTTTGTTTCTAAAAGAACTATCTCTCCTGATATTCATTTTACCTCTCCAACCATTTAGTTCTTTCCCATTTAAAAGTTAATTGTTGGTCTTTGGAGGGTTTTTGTTTTTAAACTATTTAACTTTTTATTTTGGTAAAACATATATAACACAAATTTTAACCATTTTAAATATTTTTTACTACTCACCCTTTTATTGTTTGGTTTGAAGAAGACTTCAGGGGCTGTTTTTGGTTTAAGGTTTAAAGATGATCTCAGGGCAATCATTTCAGGGGTTTATCTAACCTATATGGCTCCAGGAAATCTGGATTCCATGAGAACTGGAAATTCTGTTCTACATTTTCCCTCTTTTGATTAAGATTCTTCTAGAGAATTTTTGATCAAAATGTTTGGTAGTGGTAGAGGGGCACTATCCAATTCTTATTTCATGGCAAAGGAGGCAGTTGATCGTGAAGGCAATTAGCCACACATTCCATATCCTCCTTCTATTCCTAAACTCTCTTCCTCTGTTGCTCCAGGTGAATAGAGACCAATTGTTGTGCCTCCTATGGCTGCTTGCAAGCTTTTAAGACCCCAGGTAATTCAATGACAATTCAATAACATTACATTTACCATGTTGTGCAACCATCCCCACTATCTACTTCCAAAAATTTTTTAACACCCTAAACAGAAACTCAGTCACTCTTAAGCAACAACTCCCCACTCTTCTCTATGCCCAGCCCCTGGTAACCTCTAATTTATTTTTGTCTCTTTGCATTTGCCTATTCTAGATATTTAATGTAAGTGGAATCATATAATACCTGTCCTTTGCTTCTGAATTATTTCAGTTGCCATAAGGTTTCAAAGGTTCACTTGTGTGATAGTATATATCAGAACTTCGTTTCTCTCTATGGATGAAAAATATTCCTTTGTATGTATATACCACATTTTGTTTACCCATTTATTTGTTGATGGATACTTGGGTTGCTCCCATCTTTTAGCTATTGTGAATAATAGTACAATGAACATTGGGTCCTATGGCAATTCTGTGTTTAATTTTTTGAGCATGCACCAAGCTGTTTTCCACAGTGGTTGCACCATTTTACATTTCCACCAACAATGCAGCAAAGTCCCGATTTCTCCACCTCCTCCTTAACACTTGTCATTTTCTGCTTTTCCGATAATAACTATCATAATGGGTATGAAGTGCCATCTCATTATGGTTTTGATTTACATTTCCCTAATGACTAATGACTTTGAGCATCTTTTCATGTGCTTATTGGCCATTTGCATATCTTTTTTCAAAAAATATCTATCCAAGTTCTTTGCCCACTTTTAATTTGGGTTGTTCATCTTTTTAATTGTTGAGTTGCAGGGGTTCTTTATGTATTGTGGATATTAAATCCTTATCAGATATAAAGTTTCCAAGTATTTTCTTCCATTCTGTAGTTGTCTTTTCCCTTTCTTGATAAAGATCATTGATACACAAAATTTTTCAATTTTGCTGAAGTTCAATTTATCTATTCTTTCTTTTATTGGTCATGTTTTTGGTGTCATATCTAAGAGTTCATTGTCAAAAACAAGGTCTTGAAGCTTTACCTTCTAAGGGTTTTACGGTTTTAGTTCTTATATTTAGATCACAGATCCATTTTGAGTTCATTTTCATATATGATGTGGAGTTTTAATCCAAATTCATTTCTTTGCAGCTGGAGAACCAGTTGCCCCAGCAACATTTTGTCAAAAAGACTATTCTTTTTTGGCACCTTTGTTGAAAATTAACTGTCCAGAGATGTATGGGTTTATTTCTGGATTCTAAATTCTATTTCATTTGCCTATGTATCTATCCTTATATCAGTACTACAGTGTGCTGATTACTGTAGCTTTTCAATACTTTTTTAAATCAGAAAGTGTAAGTCCTCCTACTTTGTTCTTTTTTTTTTTTAAGGAGTGTTTTGTCCTTTGTAATTCCATATGAATTTGACATTTGGCTTTTCCATTTCTGAAAAAAAAAAAAAAAAGGCTGCTGGAATTTTGATAGGGATTTTATTGAATTCGGAGATTGCTTTTCATGGTATTGACATTTTAATAATATTAAGTCTTCCCATCAGTGAACATGGAATGTCTTTTTATTTAGGTCTTTTTAAATTTCTTTCAGCAATGTTATATAGTTTTCAGCATACAAATCTTTCACTTCCTTGGTTAAATTTGTTCTCAGGTATTTTATTCTTTTAGATGCTGTTGCAAATGGAATTTTTTGTTGTTGTTTCTTTTTTAGCTTATTCATTGCTGGTTATACAAATGCAACTGATTCTGTGCATTGATCTTGTGTTCTGCACCTTTGCTGAATTCATTTATTAGCTCTGTGGATTCTATGGGATTTTCTATGTATAGGGTCACGTTATCTGCAAATAGCGATAGTTTTACTTCTTCCTTTCCTATTTGGGTGCCTTTTATTTCTTGTTATTGCCTAATTGTTCTGGCTAGAAATACCAGTACAATGTCGAATAGCAGTGGTGAAAGCGGGCATACTTGTCTTGTTCCTGATCTTAGGGGGAAAGCTTTCAGTCTTTCCCCATTAAATATGATGTTAGTTGTGGGTTTTTGACAAATGCCCTTAATCATGTTGAGGAATTTCCCTTCTATTCCTAGTTTACTGAGTGTTTTTATCATGAAAGTGTACTGGATTTTGTCAAATGCCTTTTCTGCACCAATTGAGATGAGTGTGTGGTTCTTTTCCTACGTTCTATTAATGCGGTGTATTACAGTGATTGATTTTCTTTTGTTGAGCCACCTTTGCATTCCTGGGATAAATTCAACTTGCTCCTGGTGTAGAATCCTTTTAATATGCTGTTGGATTCTGTTTGCTTGTTATATTTTATTGAGGATTTCTGCATCTGTATTCATTAGGGATATTGCTCTTTAATTTTCTTTCCTTGTGATGTCTTTGTCTTGTTTTAGCATCAGCGTAATTCTTGCCTCATGGAATGTGTTAAGAAATGTTCCTCCTTCTCCTGTTCTTTGGAAGAGTTTGAAAAATACTGGTGTTAATTCTTATTTAAATGTTTGGTAGAATTCACTTCTCATCAATTCAATTTATTATCCCTAGATGATCTCATTGTCTGTTGTGTCATTAACTACATCCATGTGCCTATGATTCCAAATTGATATTTCTAGGCGAAATCTCTCTTCTCATTTCCAGACCCAGTCTTCCAACCTGAATGTCTTTCAAACCACTAAACTCAAAAATTCTAAAACTGGATGCACATTCTCTTCTTCCTGGTATCTGATCTTCCTCCTTCCAAAGGCATCCTGACTCAGATATCCAAGCCAGAAACATTAGGGTTCTTTTTAACACTCCCCTTTTCTTTACTCCTCACATCCATTTGATAACCCTTATAATCAGTTATGTTTACAAAGCACTCTCAGATCAATCCTATCCATTACCATGTTCACATCTTTTGTCTGAACTTCAAAACTTCTCACCTTTTTTAATGACTTACTTTATCAGTCTCTTGGTTGCAGACTTCCTCCACTTAAATCCATTTTCAAAGTTCTCTTTCTAAAATGCAAGTTTCCTCTGTTTTTCTCTCCTGCTTTAATGCTTTTATTTGCTTCTCTTAAAAGGTAACTATCTAGCCTAGCTTTTAAGACCTCAAAATCTATTCACAACCTATCTTTTTCAGCTGATTTATTCTTATAATTTTAGACTATTTGAAGTTCCCTGAATATACCATAAAATGTAACAAATTTTCACCCAATGGTCCTCTTCCTGGAATTCTCTCATCCTGGTCCCATTTTCATTCTTCATTTTTTCTTGATGAGTCCTTACTTAGCCTTTAAAATCTGACACAAATATCATTCCCTCTATTAATTCTTTCACAATTCTCCCAATCAAAACTAATGGTCTCCTTCTTTGTGCTCTCATACCCTTTATAAATATGGCTACTATCCCAGTGCCCAATCTCAACTATATACATGCTCTATTATTCCAGAAATATTTTGATGAGTTTTTCACACTAGACTCTAAACTCCATAATCTTAGGGACTTTATTTTATTCATGTCTGTCACCAAGGTACACACTAGGTATTCAATGAAAATTTCTTGAAGTGTTGATGTATTTTGTGGTCTTGGTGTAGTGAATATTTATCGTACGTTTTGATTATCCTCTTCCTGGTCTTAGGGATTCCCCCACCTTATGAGTTCTATCAAAAGCAGAACCCAGCTCCTATTATAGAAGCTGAAAACACCAGGGATCAATTTTACTGGTCTGTCTTGTAACTAAGGCAAGAGCATGACTCAGCTCACCAATGAGATACATATGCCCTGAACTTGGAATCAGAAGAGAGTGGAGCAAAGAGGTGGGAACCACAAGACATCCTCTCTGGCAAAGTGACAACTGCAGCAAAGTCAACTTCCCGGGCGAGCAGGTTCAACGGTGCTGGTTCCAGTGTCTACTTTCCGAGGCCAAGGGGTCAGGGGTGTGAGCTGCAGCAGCTAGTGCTTGGAGGCAATAGCCATGCAATCGTCATTAAATCAATTCTGTGATATAATTTTGGATGTTATTCCTTCTTCTCTCACCCTGGTAGAAGTTGTTTGGGATTACTGCTACCTTTTAATGATTTCTTTTTCTGTTTAAATTAGCCAGAGTAAGTTTCTGCTGCTTACGTCTTAAGAATGTTCACAGATAGAGATATTGGAACCAGAGGTGGTTATAGGAAACAGATCTCAGGGTAAGGAGGGAAATCTGGGATTGGTTATCAGGTCTAGTTGGGGCAAGAGGCAGAAAAATATGCAGGAAAGGATATGATTCTAGCAGGTCCTACCATATGGTGGCAAAACAGTTCATCATGACCTGGTGTTCTTTGAATAAAGTACGCATTAATGGTAGGCTTTGGGGAACATACGACTGCTGCCACTGAACGGTTTGAAGGCCATGAGGAATTCAAGACCTAAGGGTGGTTGTTTTTAAAGGGGATGGACAACTTAAAACTTGAGTATGTAAATTCTTGACTCAAAGCAGTCAGAAAACCGAGGATTTTTTAAACTCTTCTTTCTTGCAGCCATTGGTCTGAGGTAGCCAAAAGCCAGGCTTGAAGTTGGATCCTGTAGGCCTAAGAATTCCTACATAAGTAGAATTCACAGTCTTATTAAGTCTCGTATGGCAAATTTAGCACACTGACTAGGAAAGAGCAAAAGCTTAAGAGTTGCTATGGAGATTGGGGCTCAATATATTGTTGCCAAATACAAATAGATGACTATGGTTTTACACCCCACTCAGGGGTGGTCTTGAAGGATGGTAAAGAAAGGAAATCTTCCCATTCGGTAGAACTGTGACTGGTTCATTTCTATCTATTTTACCTACAAGGATGTAGGACCCAAGGTCAGGATCTATATGGGCAGTGGCTGTTTGGCCATATGGTAAGAAATTAGGGTTGCTATGACTCAGAATCAACTTGACGGCAATGCTGTTGATGTTGTTAGGTGCTGTCGGGTCGGTTCTGACTCATAGTGACTCTATGTACAACAGAATGACACACTGAATGGTCTTGCACCAACAGTGTTATGCTTGAGCCCATTGTGTCAGCCACTATGTCAATCCATCTCATTGAGGTTTTTCCTCTTTTTTGCTGTCCCTCTACTTTACCAAGCATGATGTCCTTCTCCAGCAACTGGTCCCCCCTGGTAACATGTTCTAAGTATGTGAGATGTAGTCTCGCCATCCTTGCTTCTAAAGGGCATTCTGAGTGTACTTCTTCCAAGACAGATTTGTTTGTTCTTTTGGCAGTCCATGGTATACTCAATATTCTTCGCCAACACTATAATTCAAAGGCATCAATTCTTCTTCTGTTTTTCTTATTCATGCCCTGTTCTTCTTCATACTGTCCAGCTTCTCACATTATTTGTTCAGCATACAGATTGAGTAAGTAGGGTGAAAGGATACAGCCTTGATGCACACTTTTCCTGACAGCTAACGGGTTTTAATAAAGAACAAGATTTAAGGATTGGTGCCCAGATTAGGGAAAGAATATGGATTGACCTCCAAGCATAGACACAAAGAGTGTAATGTAACTGCTCACCCAAAGTCCTTCACCATGGAGGAAGCTCTCTGCAGTTAGGTGTATATGATAGTCTACTCTCGGGATATCAGTGGCCTCATCCCCAGCAACCTAGTGCTCGTTCAATAGGTTCATGGAGTAAGTGGCCATGGAGGGGGGAATGGAAGCTAGGCATGGGCTCAAAAACATGGACATTCCTTCACGTGTCTGAGTATTCAACTTGTTGGCTGCAGTGACCAACCCTCAGTGTCAATATTATGCCATACTCCAGGGTGACCAGCCAGCCTCCTGGTAGCTGGTTAATAGCATCATGCCCTTTCCATAATCAATGAGGTAGCAATTTGTCCTCACAGGAGTAAATACTTATTCTGGATTTGAATTGGATTTTCTTTCCTACCTACCATGCTTCTTTCAACAGAACCTACACAGTTACAGTGAATGCCTTACCTATCGTGATGGTATCTCACACTCCCATAAGGTTGCTTCCCACCAAAACGCTTACTTCTGAGTGAAAGACAGACAATGGGCTGATGTCCACGGGATTCGCTGATCTGACCAAGTAGCCCATTTCTCAGAACTAGCTGCCCTTATAGAACAGCAAACTAACCTATTGAAAACTCAGGTCTAGTATCAGTAAAAATGGGGGGGGGGGGGAAGTCTTGCTCTTAAATTGAATGAACTATTTTTTGACCTATAAAAATAGCAAATTCATATTGTTCAACCTAATGATTTGGAGTATACAGAAGACGCTGAAGTGACAATCAATATGAGGTACTTTTTCACTTGTGAATAAGGACGGACATGGGAATGGTATAACCTCATGACCCTTCTGCAACCATTTTGTCTTTCAGCTCAGGGTTTTATTTAGAGATATTAACAAACAAGAGAAGAATGCTTCCACCAGGGGAGCTAGCAGTGGCTCCATTGTATTTGAAGCTGAGACCCACCTACGCATTCCGTGGATCTTCTGCCACTGGGTGAAAACACTAAAAAATAAATTAATAAAAGTAAGTGTGTGTGTGTGTGTGTGTGTGTGTGTGATGGCTTGAGCTGAAGCAGTTGATCTACTTATAAAAAAGAAATGGAGTTGCTGGCTCTACAATGGGATAGAAAGCAACATGGATGGAGTCCAGGGGATTCCCTGCGGGGTTAGAAAGTTTTAATAAATTTCCTTTTCCTGCTTAAACAAGCAAGAATTGGTTGCTGTAACTTGTCACTAAGAACTCTGCCACATTGGGCTATGCCTCAGATCCACAGCCATAAAATGGGCTAAGAAAATTGCCCATCTGTAGGGCAATGGTTAAAGGCACCAACATAGTGCCAGAGATTTCTTAATTTGAGTCCTTGCTTGGCCACTTTCTAGTTGTAGTATCTTAGGCAAGTTATCTGACATTTCCAAGATGTTTTCTCATCTATAAAGTAAGGATGACAATAGTGGCATAGGGTTTTTGTGGGATTAAATGAGATAATCCACAATGATCAGTAGTGTTTGGCATTATTATCTACGTTTTTCTGAATTAAGATGTGAGTCTTAAGGAAAGATACATGAAAGTATACAATGTTGGTTATTACTTGGGATGTATCCGCCTCTTTCTTTTCTCTTTCCAGTCACCCTTGGTGTTTACTTTAACTAGTTTTCACCTGTATAAAGGTGGGAGGAAGGACATTTTGTGAGCTGGTGGAAGGAGTACTGGGGTGAGAGTTAGTGTACCTGAGTGTTAGTAGCTTCCTCTGTGTGAGCTGAAGACAGTCATTTTCATTATCTATAATTTGAGAAGATTGGACTCCATTTCCTCCAGAATTTTTCCAAATCCGACATGCTCAATCTATAAGGAGAAGGGCTACCTGGCTGCACCTCTCCTAAAGCCTCATAGCTTTGGAACAAGTTCCGTAATGGGGTAGTTGATGGGTGATGGATAAAATAAAAATTAATTCAGATCCCAATTTTTCCCAGCACCAGATTTATGACTTTTCCCCTCCTCTCCAAATATTTAGATCAAAAGGATCAGAACTTTCAAATGAGTTAACACATAACAAATACACAGAACACCTTTGGGGCAATCATGCAAGTGTAAGCTAGGATACAGCTCCTTTCCCAGATGTGCGGCACACAGTGTGGGGCTCAAAAAATGTCCTAAGTTATCTGTTCCCTGTCTAAAATTAGATGTAAAATGGACTTTGAAAAAATGGCCCAATCTTGACAAAATTGGCTAGATTTGAGTAGCTTAACCCAGAAAACCCAGTGCCGTCGAGTTGATTCTGACTTATAGTGACCCTATAGGGCAGAGTAGATCTGCCCCATAGAGTTTCCAAGGAGCGCCTGGAGGATTTGAACTGAGTAACTTATTAGCTATATTAAACGAATAACTTGAGAAGAAAGGAAGAGACTTAGTAATTCCCAGAATGTTGACAGAGGAATCATTACTTGGGACATATCATTATTGTAATTGTTTTATTGTGAATTCTGAAAGTTTCCTGAATTTTATTCCTCTAATTTTTAATTATATTTTTGGAGCCCTGGTGGCATAGTTGCTAAGTGCTTGGCTGCTAACCAAAAAGGTTAGCAGTTTGAATCCACCAGCCACTCCTTGGAAACCCTGTGGGGCAGTTCTACCCTGTCCTATACAGTTGCTGAGTTGGAATTGACTCAAGGGCAATGGGTTTGGTTTGGTTTTTTAAATTATATTTTCAGGAATCCCTGGTGGTACAAACAGTTCAGTGCTAGACTACTAGCAAAAAGTTTGGCAATTTGAACCCACTCGGAGGCTCCTCGGGAGACAGGCCTGGTGATCTGCTTCCGAAAGGTCACAGCCTTGAAAACCCAGTGAAGTGCAGTTCTATTCTGCAACACATGGAGTTGCCATGAGTCAAAATCGACTCAACAGCAACTAACAACAACAACTATATTTCCTAACTAAATTTTAAGGAGCCCTGGTGCTGCAATGGTTAAGTACTTGGCTGCTAACTAAAAGGTCCACGGTTGGAACCCACCAGCTGCTCTGTGGGAAAAAAGACTTGGCAATCTGCTCCCAGAAAGATTAAGGTCTAGGAAGCCCTATGGGGCAGTTCTACTCTGTCATATAGGGCTGCTGAGTTGGAATCGACTACACGGCATGCAACAACAACAACAACAACAACAAACTAAATTTTAAATTGCCTGACCAAACAAAGACTTCTGAAGAGAAAGGTCCAGCAAGAAGTACATATTCAATAATTTTAAGTAATTATATCTTTGTAAATTACAACTCTTCCATTATTGTCTTCATCACAGGTATACTGAAATGACAGTAAGACACCTATCATTAAGGACACCTCGAAGACTATTATACTTAATAAGAAAAGAAGGAACGGCTTAGATGAGGGACTCCGAAGTTTAGGTAACAAAGCTTTTAGAGTGTCCTGGAAAAAATATTTTATGAAGAGGGAAAATTGGCATTTTTGCAGATAATGTGATCATCTACCTAGAAAAAAACACAAGAATCAACAGACAAACCATTAGAAGTAATCAAAAGTTTAGCAAGGTTATCAATGTGTTTACCTACTAAAATCAGTAGCAGTTTTTTACACCAGAAAATAACCAACTAAAAATTTTAATGAAAAAATAAGAACCTTATGGTGGTACAAATGATTAAGCACTGGGCTACTAACCACTCAGAGGTGCCTCTGCTCCTGAAAGGTCACAGCCATGAAGATCCTGTGGAGTGCAATTCTACTCTGACACAATTCAATAGCAACTGGTTTGTTTGGGGTTTTTATACATAATAGTAACAAAAATCTACGAAATATCTATGAGTTGACCAGGAAACTTGAAATTTTCTTCACAGAAATTCATTGAAGAACATGGAAGATGATTTGAAAAAAACAAGGAGACATTCCATGTTCTTAGATAGATGGCATAATACTATGTCAATGTCTCTAAATTAACCCATGCTTTCAATGATTGGAGCCCTGGTGGCACAGTGGTTAAGTGCTATGGCTGCTAACCAAAAAGTCGGCAGTTCAAATCCACCAGGCACTCCTTGGAAACTCCATGGGGTAGTTCTACTCTGTCAGAATCAACTTGACAGCAACAAGTTTGGTTTTTTTTTTTTTTCCAGTGATTGTTTATGATTAGAATTGGAATTTTTGAGGACTTCAAATCTGTATTAATATGTATAAATAAATTTTTTTTTTTTTTTTTTTACAGAAGAATAAATTACCTAAGTCAACCTCAAAAACAACGAAAACAGAATTTCCCATGCTAGATATCAAGGTATATCATATACCACAGTAAAAAAAAAAAAAAAAGGTGTGGTATTGGTGCAAGCATTAAGAGGCTTAAGATACAACTATATAGGAATTTAACAGATGAAAATGGTGGCACAAAAAACCAGTGGAAAAGGACTGAATTTTTAATGGCTGGTAATGGTGAAACTGACTCACTCTAAGGAGAAAAATAACATTGCGTCTGTAGGTAATCCCACATACAAATGTGACATCTAGTTAGCTAAAGCCCTAAATGTGAAAGGTAAAACTACAAAGTGAAGAAAATCTAGGACATTGCCTTTTTGACAAAGGGTGGTAGACTGACTTCCTGAATAAAAATTCAAAAGTGCATACCAGAAAAAAATGATGAATTTGACTACACCAAAATCAAGAATTTCTATTTACAAAAGAGGAAATCAAAAAAGCTAACAAACAGGGCCACCACCTGTCTGTTTGTCATACTGTGGTGGCTTGCCTGTTGCTCTGGTGCTAGAAGCTATGCCACCAGTACTTCAAACACCTGCATGATCACCTGTGGTAGGCAGATTTCAGTGGAGCTCCCAGACTAAGACTAGGAAGAAAGGTCTGGCTATCTACCTCTGAAAATTAACCAATGAAAACCTTATGGATCACAATGGAAATCAATTGAAGTTGTCAAGGATTTCATTTTACTTGGATCAACAATCAATGTTCATGGAAGCAGTAGTCAAGAAATCAAATCATATGTTACATTGGGTAAATCTGCTAAAAAGATCTCTTTAAAAATTTAAAAAGCAAAGATGCCTCTTTGACGACTAAGGTACACCTGACCCAAGCCATGGTCTTTTTAGAAGAAGAAAGAATGCATTCAAATTGTGGTGTTGGTGGAGAATACTGAATACACCATGTACTGCCAAAAGAACGAACAAATCAGTTATAGAAGAAATACAACCAGAATGCCCCTTAGAAGCAAGGATGGTGAGACTTTGACTCTCTTACTTTGGACGTGTCATCAGGAAAGACCTATTGCTAGAAAAGGACATCACATTTGGTAAAGAGCAAGGTCAGAGAAAATGAGGGAAACCCTTAATGTAGGTGGATTGACACAATAGCCGTGGAATGGACTCAAACATACTAAAGATCATCAATGTGGCATAGAACCAGGCAACATTCTGTTCTGTTATACATAAGGTCACCATGAATCAGAGCCTATTCGACAACAAGTAACAAAACAAATATGAAGAGATGCTGAAACTCACTGGTAATTAGAGAAATGTGAAATGAAATCACAGGATATAACTTTATATCTGGCAACATTTAGAAAGATAGACAATGGCAAAGGTTGGTGAGAATGTGGAGAGAGAGAGAAGCCCTTGCACTACTGGTGGGCGGTAGGCTGGGGTAGCTTTCCTGGATAGTGACCAGTCACCCACTGATAAGCCCCAATAAGAATATGCATGCAGCAATGGTCCTGCAATTCCATTCCTGGAACAAATCTTAAAGCTATTTGCACACAAGTCCATAAGAAGACATAAGTGAGGGTGTCCTTTGCAGCATTAATTGTGATGGGAGTAGAAGCCAACCTGGTCCATTACTGGATCAGTGAGTACTGTCCATAAAACGTGGGGGTGCATGCACTGGACAAGAGGCTGAATAATGGCCCCAAATATGCTGAGGTCCTAATCCCCAAACCCTATGAATGTTACCTTATATGGCAAAAAGGACTTTGCAGTAAACTAAGGATCTTGAGATGGGGAAATTATCCTGGGTTATCCAGATGGGCCTGATGTAATCACAATGGTCCTTACAAGAGGAACCCAGGAGAAGAGTTAGAGGAGAAAGGGATGTGATGAGTAGCAGAGACTGGAGTATGTGCTCTAAAGATGGAGGAAGGGGCGTCAAGCCAAGGAAAACAAGCAGCCGCTAGAAGCTGAAAAAGGCAAGGAAACAGGTTCTCCCTCCTGAGTCTCCAGAAGGGGCCAGGCCTGCCAACACTATGACTTCAGACCAGAGAAACTCATTTTGGACTTTTGACCTCCACAGGTGTAAAATAATAAATGTGTGTTCTTTTAAGCCACTAAGTTTGCGGTCATATGCTGTAGCAGCAATAGGAAACTAACACACACTGAAACTACGCAAGAGTTAGAAGCAATGTAGTAAATATTTACATATCAACATAAATAGATGTTAAAAATCTCAATCACATTTCCAGTAGGCTTTTTTTTTTTTTTTTGGTAGAAATTGACAAGTTGATTCTAAAATTTAGATGGAAATGCAAAGAACATGGAATAACCAAAACAAACTGAAAAAGAAGAAGAATGTTGGGGACTTACATTGCTTGACTTCAAGACTTATTATAAAACTATAGTAAGCAAAAAAAAAAAAAAAAAATAGCAAGACAGTGAGATATTGACATCAAGATCAATAAACAGATCAGTGGAATAGATTATATAGTCCAGATATTATGGTCCATAAAAGAACAAATTAATAAATTAGACTTCATCAAAATTAAAAACTTCTGCTCTTCAAAAGACTTTAAAGAGCAAAAAGAGAAGGCACAGACTGAAAATATTTGCAAATTACATATCTGACAAAGCACTTGTATCCAGGCTATAAAAATAACTCAAGGCTCAATAATAAGAAAGCAAACAACTCCCTCCACCACCACCACCACCGAATTGGCAAAAGATTTGAACAGAAACATCACCAATGACAATATACAGATGGCACATAAGCATGGGAAAAAATCCTCAACATCATTAGTCATTAGGGAAATGCAAATTAAAACCATAATAAGATAGCTCTATGCACCTATTACAATGACTAAAATTAAAAGGACTGGCCATACCAAGTGTTGGCAAGGATGTGGAGGAACTGGACACTCAAATGCTTCTGGTAGGAAAGCAAAATGATACAACCACACTTGGAAAAAAAGTCTGGCTGTGCTTAAAGAGTGAAACATACAACTACTGCATAATTTAAACATTCCACTCCTATGTATTTACCCAAAAGAAATGAAAGCATATGTCTACAATACATGGCTGTTCACAGTAGTTTTATTTGTAAGAGCAAAACCTAGAAATAACCCAAGTATCCACCAACAGGTGAATAGATAAACCGTAGTATACCCATACAATGGAGTACTACGCAACCACAAAAGGATGTGAATTATTGATACACACAACGACAGGACTGAATCTCAAAAATAATTATGCTTTGTAAAAGAACTCAGGCAAAATACTGACTGTATAATTTCATTTATGTAAAGTTCTGGAAATTTCTAGGAAATTCTAGAAAAGTAATCTATAGTGACAAAAAGCAGAAAAGTGGTTGCCTAGAGATGAGGGGGTAGGGAGGTGAGGGAGGAAAGCATAAGAGAACAAAGGTTACAAAGAAGCTTAAGAGAAATTTTGGGGGTGATGAACATGTTCATTATCTCGATTGTGATGATACTTCACAGGTGTCAGAATTTATCTAAACATGTGCAGTAGAATGTATGTCAGCCGTACTGCAATAAAGCTGTTAAAAATAAAATAAACTCATGAAAGATATAAAAGGTAGAAAGACATATAAAGTGGCATTTACATAATTTAAAAAATATACACAAAACAGCACTCATTTTGAAAAGAAACATATAAGCCAAAATAAACACAAATCCTTCGGGTGGGTGGGAGCTTTGCGGAACTAGACCTGGGAGAAGAGAGAAATAACAAAGAAATGAAAGAGGAGAGAGCCCTGTGCTGACCAATCACGGTCAGCGAGGAGCACAATAAGCTCAACTCTCTGCAGGGGAAAAAAAAATATCTTCTCTTTGTTATAAAGAAAAGTTTCCTAGATCCACAAGAGAAATTTCTGTCTCAATTTAAAAAGGAAACATTTCTGAGATTTTAAAGAAACAGGTGCAAAAAATTTGTGTCCAAAGGGAGCCAGGTTGCATTTTAGCGTTTTTGGAGATTGACTTGTGGCTTGTATGCACCAAACCAAATCCAGTGCCATCGAGTCGATTCCGACTCATAGCGACCCTATAGGACAGGGTAGAACTGCCCCGTAGAGTTTCCAAGGAGCGCCTGGTGAATTCGAACAGCCAACCCTTTGGTTAGCAGCCGTAGCACTTAACCACTATGCCACCAGGGTTTCCTTGTATGTACCATGTCTCTGAAAAATCCTATTAGAAGTTCTGCTAGCAGCTAAATGCTGCGATTCAACCCTGATGTTTATAAAGCTCCATCATACCCTATACATAGGCCCATTGCACAGATACTTAAAGACCTTCAAGCTGTGTTTTCATATGTACAGTTAATAATTCCTAGCTGTGGTTTCCCTTTAAGTAAAGCGAATGCTAACCAGAAGATATGCTTCACAGGGACATTTCCCTCTGTAAAACATCATTTATTTTAGTTTATTGCAGAGACATGTGTAGAGGGTGGTGGTTAGAAAATAATTAAAAGTGTGTGCTCCCTTATAACCTGCTATCTCCACTAACTGAACTTCTAACCTGACATAAATACATTGCATACTGTAACCTGTTTCTCCTGATTATTAACCTTGAGCGTGGCAACCTATAAATCATCCCAGAAACAGCTGGCGCTCAGCGTTGCCCCAAAGGTATATGATTACGATCGTTTTATATATATCTTGGTATGCAGACATGAAAAATTCATTGAAGAGGTTGGTATTGTAAGACTTATTGTAATGAATTTTCTCAAAAACATAGATCATGCCTAAAATAGGTGTCTGCTTATTATAATGCAGCCATTTATATCTTCTTGAATTACCTGGCCCGTAGCTCAGCCATTTTCTTAAAGTCAAACATGATGGTACCTAAACAGATTTACTGCAGTCACTTTGCACTGCTTAGAAGTGGAAGTTTGCTTTTTTCTTTTCTGCAAGTGCCTATGGAATCGAAGGGTGCCCATTCTTTTTCTCTCTCTTTCTTAAGGGAATCATTTGGAAGGACATTCCTTAAAGGCATCTCCATTTACTTGGGCTGGACGACCAAAAACACATAGAGTATAGAAACCCTAAAAGCTATAAGTTTATCATAACTCACAGAAGACATTCCAGTACCCTTTGCGAAGGCTAGTTTTTATCAATATTTATTGGAATAATAAAATGTTAGAGCTGAAAGGATCTCATCTGTCACTGAGGTTTCCACTGTGCAAATGAAGAAAATGAGGCCCAGAGAGTTGGTGCCTTCCCTAGAGTCACATCTCTGGAAAGGAAGAGGTTCCATATTTGGACTCGTGTCTCAGGTTTGCAATAATAAGAACAAAATAATCAGAGGGATGGTATTTACCAGGTGTGATATCAGGCTCAAGACTTGACATGTGTTAAGTTGTGAATCCTTACTGCAGGGTTATGAAGTGGGCACCATCATCACCATCATTATCATCATCATCATTCCCACTCTACATCTAAGGAAAGGGGCACGGATAGGGAAAAGTACCCATCCCAGAGCAAAGAACTTCAGTTGGCAGAGCAGGGTTGAAACAGAGGCAATGGAGCCCCAAGTCTATCTGCTGACCACGACGTTATAGCACTTCTCCCTTCACATGGTGGTTTTTACGTTTTCCATTTCTCATGTGGTTGGCCAGACTTGTGAACTATTAGTACATGTGCCCTTTGCCGGTGGAAAACGTACTGTTAGGGATTAAATTGTGCCCATCTAAAATATGTGTTGGAATCCTAATGCCTCTATCTGTGGAAGTGATCCTATTTGGAAAGAGGGCTTTCTTTGTTATGTTAATTAGGCCAGACCTGAGTGGGGTGGGTTCTAAATCTAATCATTCCTGAGTTATAAAAAGAGCAGAATAGACAAAGACACACACAGGGGAAAACAGACACCATATGAGGGTTATCTACAGGCCGAGGAACCAAGAAATGCCCAGGGCTGCCTATAACGAAGGAATAAACACAACCAAGACCATGATTTATACTTTCATCCTCCAGAACTGTGAAAAAATAAATTTCAGTTCTTTAAAGCCATCCTCTTGTGGTATTTGTGTCACAGCAGCACCAGGTAACTATAATATCTACACATAAAAATATCTGATTAAAAAAACATGGTGAACATAATTATTGTCACTGAATTATACATGTGAAAATTGTTGAAATGGCAAATGTTTTGTTACATATATGTTTACCACAATAAAAAATAAATTAAGGCAAACAAATAAAGAGCCCCATTTCTGTGGGGGTTTGTAAATATTCCTTCTTTACCAGGTATAAGCTCTAAAACCCAACAAACCCTTGTCCGTTTTGTCCTTTTAAGGAGAGCTTTGGAAAAGAGAAGTTGGTTCCTGGCAAAGGAATTCTTGGCCCACACTGCATTCTCTTTCCCCGGGAGGCTAGGCCTCGATTCTGTGTTGCATCTGTATTGAACACAGCCTAAGTCTCCTCAGTCCAGACCAACCACACACAGAGGAGATAATCCCATGTGGGGCCCCAGCATTCATGATGGGCCGACATGACAGCAAATAACATGGTGGACGTTTTAAATAAGAAGGCGGAAGTGCAGCCACCTAAAAGGTGAGCAGCTTACCTGGGAAGCACTTCTTCCTTTCACCCCAGCTACCTCCTTACAAGGACTGGAAAGCAGAAGGCAATTTCTCCAGGGCCTATTGGGTTTTGTTTTTATTTGATTTTTATACCGAAGGGCAAGTAGGAACAAGAGTACTGGTCCTGATGGTTCCGAGCAGAGGGAGTAGTATCTGCCATCTGGCAGGGCGGGCATACCTTAGGAGCCCAGGATCTGCGTGAGCTTGGCAGGGCCATCATTCCCATTCCAGGGCAGCTTCCAGGAGCCAGACAGGGAGAAAAGAACCCATTTCTGTCTCCGAGCTTTGGGTGAGGACCTAGAGATTCCAGAAATATGTTAGATGGCCCTGAATTTCTATTGGCCTCTATGATGATTAATCCAACCCACCAAAAATGAAAACACACACTCACACAGAAATTGGACATGAACAATGGGGACAACATTCTCTGGGCACTGTCATCATGCAGGGTCAGTCTGCACAACAGTTGACACTGTGTGAAAGCTTAATTTGTGCCAGTTGTGCTAAATAGTGTTACACGCATTATCCCATTCGAACTTCAAAACTGGACTGTGCAATAGGTACTATTATCATCCCCACTTTGTACAGGAGAAAATGAATCCACGACACCTGCTAGCTCTTATACAATGGAGAGAAGAGTCCTTTGCAAAACAAACATTTAGGAGGGACGGTCAGTTTAACTGTGAACTGGATTTTGCTCTTCAGGGTTTGGTCTTTCATCAGCTTTCCATTTCTACTCATACCCATTGCCACTGAGTCAATTCCAACTCATGGCAACCCTATAAGAAAGAGTAGAACCGCCTCGTAGGGTCTCCAAGGCTGTATTCCATTTCTAAGTAGAGCTGAAAATAACCCACTCAACTCAAAGCTACTTATCCGACTCTCTTTCTCACTGCCCTCTCAAAGAGGGGTCACAGGCCGTTTGAGAACAAGGTGAAACTTGGGTATTCTCTTCCCAGAAGAACACACACACACACAATTGTGCATCAAAGTTTAGGGGATTTGTGTTCCTCTCTCCTTGCCCTCTCCCACAAAGCCCATTGGTGGACCCCATGTAAGAATGTTTGTGTTAAAGCAGAATATTTCAAAGTGCAGGCCACCCGCAATTATTAGGTCAATGATCTTTTATTTTTTTTTTTCATGAAATAGAACACAACAGAATATATTAGAGTGCATTAGAGGGATTAAGAGTATGTTGCATTTTGTGAAACATTTATAAAGTTCATATTCACGTAGGCATATGTTCTAGGTCCCAGTGCTAAGTGTATTTTTCAGGACGATCTGAAAGCCGGTGCCCTAGGAAGTCTGGTACCATCCTGCTCAGGTCTGCATTGCTCTCTCCAGCTAGGAACTACCCATTTACAGGACTGGCTGCAGCTCCATTCCTGTAGAACATTCCTTATAATGCAGATCACTGGGCTCCGCCTCCATGCGTTTAGACTGCATCTCCTTTACCACTCCTTTGGACTCCAATGATAAGGACGATGGCTTTAAAGCCATCGTTTGAGTGTTAGTTCTGTGCCAGATGGTAAGGACTTCACACATTCACTATTTCTAATCCTCACACAACACTATGAGGAAGATATTGCTGTTATCATCATTATCATATTATTATTATCATTATTTCAAATTTTCAGACGAGGAAGGCAAGTCTCAGAGATGATTCCAAGCTCTTACCCTATAAGGTAGTCCTACAGTGTATAGTAGGAGTTGCTTGTGAGGTGTTTCCTAATGTGGTAGAATAGACTCTGGGTTTGGAGTCCAAAGACCTGCCTACGAGGTGGCCCACCTAAGCCATTTATTTACTACCCTTGGCTGGTTGAGCTTTAATTTCTTTAATCTCTGAAGTCAAACCCAGCCTGCTTCTTTCAAAGTTGTAAGGATCATTTGAGATAATGCACGTAGGAACGCTTTGAAATCTGTGACGTACAGACAGCTATGTATTTTTTATTTCATTTTACTTGGATCCATAATCAATCCCCATGGAAGCAGCAGTCAAGAAATCAAAAGACAGATTGCATTGGGCAAATTGACTGCAAGAGATCTCTTTAAAGTGTTATAAAGCAAAGATGTCACTTTGAGGACTAAGGTGTGCCTGACCTAAGCCATGGTGTTTTCAACTGTCTCAAATGCATGGGAAAGCTGGACAATGAATAAGGAAGACTGAAGAAGAACTGATGCCTTTGATTTGTGGTGCTGGCGAAGAACGTTGAGTATACTATGTACTGCCATGAAGCCCTGGTGGTGTAGTAGTTAAGTGCTACAGCTGCTAACCAAGAGGTTCGTAGTTCAAATCCACCAGGCACTTCTTGGAAACTCTATCTGGCAGTTCTACTCTGTCCTACAGGGTCGCTATGAGTCGGAATCAACTCGACGGCAGTGGGTGGTGTGTGTGGGTGGATGGACTGCCAAAAGAACGAAAAAATCTGTCTTGGAAGAAGTACAACCAGAATGCTCCTTAGAAGCAAGAATGGCGAGACTGCATCTCACATACTTTGGACATGTTGTCAGGAGGGATCAGTCCCTGGAGAAGGATGTCATGCTTGGTAGAGGGTCAGTGAAAATGAAGAAGACCCTCAAGATCAAGAGATGGATTGACACAGTGGCTGCAACAATGGGCTCAAGCATAGCAACAATTATGAGGATGGTGCAGGACTGGGCAGTGTTTCATTCTGTTTTGCATACAGTCACTGTGAGTCGGAACTGACTCCACGGCACCTAACAACAACAACACCTTAGCAACAGCCTGACCATACTCTTTGCTCCCCACTCCAATCTCCAGCTATAGGTTAAATATTTGCCCACTGATTGCTGCTTAAGGATAAAAAAGATGCCTATTATCTCCTTTGTTTAGCCTAATCCATGAAAAATAAGAGATTAAAATAACAGTGTCCTTAATTAATACACAAAAAGACTCCATGACATTTGGCCCTAACGTAGGGAGGCCCAAAATGCAAAATGGCTGCATTTACTCCATCAAGCAAGAGCATCCAAGTCCTGAAAGCAATCGGGTTGTGGGCACTGGTGACAAGGGTGCCATTCTCAGGTCTCGTTGGTGATATATTTAAGAGAAATAGCATCAAGACCATGTTGATGTGGGAGTGGCTGATATGTGGGTCATTTCACTAAAGTTTCTAAACATATTTTTGCAATAATTAAAAAATTGTTTTGCCATAATTTAAAAAGTTGAAACATATATATATATTTTTGCAAAAAATTTTACATATTGCCTAGATGACATCTCCTTAAGCCATTCCTGCTGTGGACGAGGTCGTCCGGTGCACAGATCAAAATTAAAGGGGCGAAGGACAACTGATCACTTGACATGCCCTCTCCGGGGTCTCCAGTTCAGTACCTTTTATTTATTCAGTACATTCAGCCACCACTCACAGCCAAGCGGTTAGGACAATTTGTACCTGTAACAGCTATTAAGACACTAAGTCTGACTACACCCTCGAGTTATAGTAGCATTTCAGGGTCCCCTGAGGGCAGGGAGGGGTATCACTGTGAGACTAAACGTGCCACATAAACATGTACTTTCAACCGCGGGCATGTTTCCAATAGCCTGGCACTGCAGTCAGTCCTGTCATGCTCTCTCCTCCTTTACACCTTGATGCTCTACAATAAACCGACCTCCACACGCACTGCTGTCCAGCCGATTCCAGCTCACAGCGACCCCATGGGGTTTCCTAGGCTGTAAGTCTCACGGAAACAGCCTGGCACATCTTTCTCCCATGGAGCTGCTGGTGGTTCTGAACTGCCGACCTTTTGGTTAGCAGTCCGGCGCTTTAAACTCTGCACCACCACGGCCCCTTTAATGCTGCTCTACAGTACTACAACCTGAAATAGTCTACTCTGTTGGGTGAGCTTGCCGACACACATACAGGAAGAAATGCAAGTCTTTTTGAAACATGTCAACTGCTGATGAGCTTTTGGCCATTTAGTCATGGGAGCTCCAAACGCAAAGCGAAACAACAAATTATTTCCAGCATCACTTTTGTTAGGGAACTCTGGAGGCTGAAGACACTGAAGATACCTAATTAATTAGAAATCCACCAGGTATCAGGCCTCTCCCGGTCACCTCCCCACCACTTCACTCACTTCCTCTAAGTTGTTTTCTCTGACGCTCCAGAGAGCCCTAGACCAGTCCAGACCGAACCGGCTCATCCTGACATGCGCAGAGCAGACCATAATGGCTGACAGACGACCCTGGGCCGCCACGCATGCTCAAAAACGCAAGAGAACGTATGTCAGGGAGCCGAAAGACTCAGGCCAAGGAACCAAAATCACCGGAAATGTCCCATCGACAATAGTGGAGCCCATTTCAAAAGTGTTTGGTCCGTCGGCCACTTCCATGCCGACCCGCCTCATAATAAATAATCAGTAGAGACTATGAATAGGTAAACCGTCTGATCCTGCGTACCTTCCCCCCGCGCCATGAATATGTATTAAGTATAAAGTGTACATTGCTCACGCAGATCGGGGAACTCGCTCTGCGGTAGATACCTCTGAGTTCCCACATGGTAGCCTGCAAAATAAACTCTTTCTTCCTTTCAAAACCAGCCTCTCAGAGTTTGGCTTTTTGCACGCTGGGCACGGACCCATTGGTCTGGTTTCACTTTTCTTCTCATATACATTTTACACCTTGGTTTCCTAGGACTTTCACACCTTTTCGAAGGCCAGTTTTGTTTTGTCCATTTGGTCTGCCCCCAAACCACACACACACAAACACATAAAAACAAAAGGCTTGTTTCCTTGACATCATAAAGCAGTGTTCAGATTGCTGCAGTGATTATCCCGAAGAGGAAGACTTTAATGGTAATAAATAATTAATACCCGCACCTCCCCCAAAACCAAACCCCTTACCCTCAGGTCAACTCTGACTTATGGCAACCCCACGTGCTACAGACAGAACTGAGTTCCATAGGGTTTTCTTAGCTGTAATCTTCACAGAAGCAGTTCACTGGGCCTTTCTTTTGCGGTGCCGTTGGGTGGGTTTGAACTGCCAACCTTTAGGTTAGCAGTGTAGCACAAACCGCTTACTGCCATCCGGGATCTCTGACATCCAAACACCCCCTATCAGTAAACAGTTTTTCAGGTGAAGTGTAAAGGCACATTCTCAGCTTTAACTCCTCTCTCCCTCTTCCACCACCAATGGAATACTCGTCTCAAGAATGGGCTGGGGTGAGGGGCAGAGCCAAGAGCCTATCCTCTCTCTCGGAACACACAGGTTCTATTCAAAATGGCACTCTAAAGGAGGTTTGGGGGTTATTTGTAACTTTACATTTTGTGGGAGTAAGGGTGATTTTTAAATGGTTTCATGTAACACTCCAGGCTATTCAGTCTGCCCAGCTGCTACTCAGAAACCAGCCGTGGCTGAAGGTGCAGAAACCAGCCGTGGCTGAAGGTGCAGAAACCGTGGAGCTGAAAAACGGGCCAGCTTCGTCTGGGAGGAAGAATGCTCCTCGCTGAGACACAATGGCCACCTCCCATTTTCAGAGAACGTTTACAACGAGATGGAAAGGATCATGGAGTTGCCTGCAGGGCCCCCTGAGCCTAGTAAGAGAACTTTAGCTTTGTAGCTACAGATATGCAAATCGGCTCTGAGTGCTACAGTGGCCCAGAAAAACTCTGTGGGTGGACAGGGAAGGCAGCAGCACTGTTCAGCTGGGACTATTTCCCATCCACGCAGGGACTACAGGCTTTATCACCTCCACTTCCAAAAGTTGGGGCTGCCTTCTGGGGCCATGCTGAGAGACGGTTGTGACGGTGACCAAAGGGCTATATTCCCTATCCAGAAATCCTAGAGAATAAGCTTTAATAATGTGCACAAATATTTAGATTGTCAGTTGCATAGGTTATATCATAAAATCCACATGGATGAAAAGCATGCTTGCAATTGCCTAAAAACATTAAAAAAAAAAAAAAAAAAACCTTGAACATCTTTCAGTCATCTTTCCACGAGTCATTTTTGTCTTGTAGCATGAGACTGGAAAGTTCTACGTGTTCTTCTCCAGATCATACTATCACTTGTTATTAAGAGAGTTGGTAGCATATTCAATTTTATTTAGGGTTTTTTTTTTTTTTTTTTTTAAGATTCTAGATCTGAATGGATGTGAATGGCAAATTCATACTCAAGACAGAGAGGCCAAAGGTAGACACAGCTTGACCTGAAGGAAGAAGCCTCAAATCTAGTTCTCTCCACCACACTAGGGACCAGTGACTCGCCTCTCCAGGAAAAGGGGTAGTGGCAGGAACTTTGACCTAACTCGCTGGGGCGTGGTGTGGATTAACTCACAAGTGCCTATTAACAAACAAAAATGCCAAATTCTGAAACGCTAAGGGCTTCCTGACTCGTAGGGAAATGTGGTGAAACACGTTGGACAGGATGAGTTTTCTTGTCTAAAATGTCCTGTGTACTCCAGCACTATTCATGCACAGCCTGCTTAGGTTTCAGCCATCCAGCCTACACCGAAGTTTCAGGCTCTCAAGCTGAAGCTGACAATCGTGAGATGGTTTTGGATTGCAGAGGATGTTAAGCTGGCTCCCTTCACATAAGGATCAGGTTCCTCTCATTTGTAATTCTGAAACCGAGCTTTAAGATCAAAACCCAAAGGAGGAAGGTACAATGGTGGAAGCCACCTACAGTATAAACGGATTCCTAAACAGTATTTGGAAACTCTGGTGGCGTAGTGGTTAAGTGCTACAGCTGCTAACCAAAGGGCTGGCAGTTCAAATCTGCCAGGTGCTCCTCGGAACCTCCATGGGGCAGTTCTACTCTGTGCTATAGGGTCGCTATGAGTCGGAATTGACTGGACGGCATTGGGTTTGGTTTTGGGAACAGTATTTTGACGAGCACTTCTATTTATTATACATTCGAGCTATTATGCTGTCCTTTATGCTACAACTTAAAATTCACCGTGACAGATTTTTCTCTTAGCCCACTCAGGAGTGTTTGGGTATATAGTTGTCTAAGTAAGAAGGCTCACGCCAGGGAAGTACTGTGGGGAGGCAGCACCACATTTCAGCACTATGTCTGCAAACAACTGATTGTGGAATTCTACCATCTTTGTGCACCTGATGAAAATTTTGACCAGTTTAAGAGCTAAACAAATTATAAGAGTAAACCGGTGTGAAGGTAAGCATGTCAAATGTAAGAATATCTGAAATTTTAATTGTCATTTTCCTTTTCCTCTGTTTCACTTAAATTACATGGCAAACATCCATCATTTAAGGAGATCCAAATTAAAATTCAAATCTATGTTGGTAGATTTAAAATAAGATCTATAGACTAATAGACCCATTAGGATGGTATAGCTGTGTTATCAACACACACAAAAGGTTTTAAAATTTTGATTTGAAGACTCGAGAATGATAATCGGAACGATAGAAAAGCTGAATGACTAAAGAGTCCAAAGTACTTTGAAAATCACCATCCTAATGCCTACCAGGAAAACTTGGTAACTTAGTGGTTAAGAGTTTGGCTGCTAACCAAAAGGGCGGCAGTTCAATTCCGCCAGGCACTCCTTGGAAACCCTATGGGTCAGTTCCACTCCGTCCTATAGGGTCGCTATGAGTCAGAATTCACTCAATGGCAATGAGTTAATGCCTACCAAAAAATCCTGAAACTGGATGACACCCTCCTCCCCAAAATTCCAACGATGAATACTTTTCTCTCAAGAGTCTAACATTAAATGAAATATTCCAGAAACTAATTTATTAATCTATTTTGCCAAATACAGTTTACTATGCCTCAAAAACTGTGTAAAATCTTATTAGTGCTAAGGAAATACGTAAGTTGCTCATTAGAGAGCCAAGTTGAATAAGATACATTCTACTTTTAAGTGCTTGTTAGTAGAATGGTCATTTACATTGTTTTGCTTCCTGATTTAAATTTGATGGTTCTAGACACTGATGTTCACTGCACATACCACTTCAACAACACACGCACTTTGTTACTTCCTCTACCTGCTAGAAACAATTTTTAAAAACTCTCCAAGATATAGTTAATTTTATAATAGGACATGAAGGAAAGAATATGTTCCCATTATCGGTTTTTTATAACACCAATCAAGGATTAAAAAAAAAAAAAAAGCACACTGAGCTTTCTTTATCTGTTGGTTTTACCTTTGAGTCTATTTTCCTGAAGGAGCAGCTCTGGTTGCACAACGGTTGAGCACATGCATGCTAACCAAAATGTCAGCAGTTTGAATCCACCAGTCGCTCCACAGCAGAAAAGATCTGGAGATCTGCTCCCTTAAAGATTACAGCCTAGGGAACCCTATGGGGCAGTTCTACTATATCCTATAGGGTCGCTTGAGTTGGAATTGACTCAACGGCACACAACAACAATCCTGATGAGTTAATTCAAATTATTCACAAATAATTCACCTATGTCTTTAAAGGAGTCCCTGGGAGATGCAAATGATTGACGTCCTCTGCTGCTAACTGAAGTTGGTGGTTCAAGTCCTCCCAGACGTGCCTCAGAAGAGAGGCCTGGTGATTTACTTCCAAAAATCAGCCACTGAAAACTCTATGGAGAACAGCAACTCACAGCAACTGCTTACCTCTGTAAAATATACCCTAACCCTATCCACTGCTTCTGATCTCTGTCACTACCACCACCTGGATTTCAGGCCACCACAGGAGTCTCCCAGCTGGTCTTCCTCACTTCCCTATACAACTCATTTTTCCCACTGCAGCCATGTTGTTTTAGTCGCTGTGGAGACGGCTCCAACACGTGGCAACCTTACGGGTAACAGAATGAAATGTTAGCCGATCCTGCGTCATCTTCAGGATGGTTGCTATGTTTGTGTCCATTGAGTGGCTATTGTGTCATTCCATCTCACCGAGGAGCTTCTTTTTTCACCGACCCTCTACTTTACCGACCATGATGTCCTTTTCTGGTGATTGGTCTTTCTTGACATGCCCCAAGGAAGCGAGTTGAAGTCTTGCCATCCTTGCTTCTAAGAGGCATTCCGGTTGTATCTTTTAAAACCATGAATCTGATCATATCCTTTTCCTATATAAAATCTTCCAACAACTCTCCATGGCACTTAGAAGGCAATTCAAACTCTTGACCAGGACCCTCCAGTCAGACCCTGTATGATCTGGCCTCAGCCTTCCATTTCTTCTACCACCTTCTGCTATGCTTGTGGCCTTTAGGCAGATGGGCTTTTATATTTTTCCTCTTCATCCAAGTTCATTCCCAATTCAGGTCTTTGCATTTGCTGTTCCCTTTACCTAGAACAGTCAACTAGATCTCAGTCTGGCTACTACTTCTCCATGTGAGCTCAGCTGTCACCTCCGAGTTCTGCCCTGGCCAGCCTACCACCTTAGTTCTACAAGCGTTTTATTTGTAATTTGTCTATTGTCTGTTTCTATTAGAATGTAAGCTCCTTGACAGCAGTAACCTGTTTTTGCCTCATTTACATTGCTATATTCTCGGCACTAAGACAGCATTTTGCACATAGCGCCCGGTGAGTGCTCGGGGATGAATACTAATGAAATCACACTAACGGTGGTTGAGAACCTGGGCTTTGGACTCAGACAAATCTGGATTTAAATAACAGGTTTGCAATGTTATTGTGACTTGTTTGTAATCTTTTTTAAAAAACCTTGATTTCTTTATAACGTAGAAATACTCATAAACCTGTAGCCATTGAGCGAATTCCAACTTACAGCGACCCTACAGGACAGAGCAGAGCTGCCCACAGATTTCCAAGGAGTGGCTCGTGGATTTGAACTGCTGGCCTTTTGGTTAGCAGTCGAGCTCTTAACCACTATGCCACCAGGGCTCCAGAAATACTCATGTGGTAAAATAAATACTAATTTAAATGAAAGTTACTGGGACTCCAGTTCCCTTAGTCAGATTTCATACTGTTCCAGGTTCCAATTCATATAAAAACCCACTGCCATCAAGTTGATTGACTCATAGCAGCCCTACAGGACAGAGTAGAACTGCCCCATAGGGTTTCCTAGGTTGCAATCTTTATGGAAGCAGACTGCCACATCTTTCTCCTGTGGAGTGGCTGGTAGGTTTCAGCAACTGACCTTTCAGTTAGTAGCAGAGTGCTTAACCACTGTGCCACCTGGGCTCCTCCAATTCATACAGATTTAATTCACAACTTCAAACTTTTAAGGTCCATTATGGGAGGGTAAGGGGGATGGAAAATGTAAAAATACAGAACCAAACACTTTGGATCATCACTACATAATTTTCTTTCAGAGATGGAAGAATGTACCATGGTAAGGAGACTGTCATGCTGCCTGGGTTCAAATCCAGCTCCTGCACCTACTGCCGCCCAGCCAGGAGGTTGCAGGAAGAACCTACTGGCCAAAGAACAGTTCTTCCCTCCCAGGGAGCAACAACTGGGAAGCACTCAGCCCCTCTGTGCTTCATTACACTGAGTACATGGTACACACCAGTTATTAAGCATCAAACCAAGTTTTAAATATTTCTTACTTAGGTACATTTGAGATCTAATATTAAGAATTCCATTAGAAGAAAAAATGCACCTTCTAATTTTTTTAATATGGAAGTCTCCATAACTTGAAAGAAGTGTTAACAGATGAATCTTGGATGACTCTGAGCTGACCCCTTCCTGCGGTCCCCAGGGCCCCACGCACTGCACTCCAACAGGGACAAGTCACATTGTCATGACTACATGAAGGGATCACAGGAAAAGACTTCCAATGCCATAAGGAATTCGAAAAACTCTTATGATTCATTGTCTTATACATATTTTCCCTACCTATAAGTTATTTTAAGGCTAAAAGGTTTTTCAGTTATTTAAATTTCCTACATTTCATGTACAGCTAGTCTTAATTTCCATGTTCAAAGAATTCCTTTTCAGAAGACATTCTTAAAGGCACTTTCCCCCAATGCACCGAAACCAAAACGAAAAACCCAAACCCACTGAGTCTGACTTACAGCACTTGACCCTACAGGACAGAGAACTGCCCCAAAGGGTTTCTGAGGAGTGGCTGGTGGATTTGAACTGCTGATCTTTTGGTTAGCAGCCAAACGCTTAACAACTGCACCAGCAGGGCCCATTGAATAAGTAACTTTCAAGAGACACTAACGATGATCATGTTGATGAATAATCAAAGGATCTATAGGTGGTTGCAAGTGGTTCCTCTCCCAGGATCATCATGGGTACATTTTCAATTACCTGAATCTCCTTATTGGAAAGGAATTTGAACGATCTGTTTTCTAACACACGGAGGGCAAGGAGGATGGACTGGGTCTGTACCCTGTGGGGAGCGTACTGAGACAACAAACACAACTTCGTCTACTTCCTTCCTCTTCCTTTTAACTGGATGGAAATATGGTTTTGTGTTTGTTCAGATGACATAAAAAGATGAAAACAGCAGATCTGAAATTATGTTTTATCTTAAATATTAAAGGTCATATGCTGTCTACAAATCAGTAGCTCTCAAGATCAGACCGTGTTGTGTGTGTGTGCGTGCGTGCATGCTCACTGAAGGGTTCTGTTCAAATCTCATGTGGGTTTTTCCACACACTGGTTTCTGGCATCAAGCTCTGGTCTGCAGGACACCAGGCGCCTTTGTGTCCCTGGCTGACACTATGGCTTTGTGTTTTTCTATCCATTAACCAAGGATAAATGACCTAGATATTGTGCCTATTAAAGCCTCATTTTTCTTTTGCCCTTTTGTTCTTCAGTGTACCCCATTATCACACACTGCACACATTTGTACGTATTCTCAGTCTCATGCCCTTTTCAGGGCGTAATGGGAGGTTTTTGTGTGTGTTTCTCTGTTGTGATATCTGGAGTAGAATTCTGTGAAGGTAATTCAAGGTTTCTCTTCCTGTCCAGTTTGAGGACAATCCGTTTAGGGTATTACTAACAGCTCATCTAGTAGAAGAGGATATATCAAGAAACTGTACAAAAGCCAGAATGCTGTATTTGCATCTATTGCGAATACAAAAAATAGAGTGAACACCAGTTCCCCTACATACTACATTCTATAATTACATCTCTGCATATCATGGGCCACTTTTATTAAAAGCATCATTACTACAGTTGGCAGCAATTTACATTTTATCTTACATGATAGCAGTTTCCAAAGAAAAAAATAAAAGGACATCACAACAAAGAAAAAAACAATACATTTACAAAGTCCTGTCTGTAAACTTCAAGGCTAGTTCAGAGCTGAGGTAATGCTGTTTAGCTTTGTAGCTAAAGTAACAAAGTCCTTTAATTTAAAAAAGGTACCTGATTCTCTCTTCTCTCACTCTTTACTCATCTATTTGCTTATACCAGTGCATTACAATATCACGAGACAATGGACTGTAGTTCTATCTGGCAAGAACCCTCCCAGTAGGTAAATTTCCAAAGGGACCCTTCACATTCAACAGCTGCCTTTTTATTGCTGTGTCTCGGGACAGAGACGTTCACACTAACGTGGAGATTGTCAGAGTCTATGTATGTGTGTGTTGGAGCAAAAGTGTGGGAACCCCCATACAGTCAAAAAGGAAAAACATGAGCAAGTATGATATGCATGGTAAATTTCATCTTGACCTTCACAGCAAAAAAAAAATTAAAATTAAAAAAATTAAATATATAACTTCATACTTCCTTTAAGCAGCACTTCCTTCCATTAGTGCCACTCAGTTACGAATTGCTCTTTTATTATAATACCAATGGTACCAAAAGGAGGAAAAAAAAAAAAAAAAAAGCAGAGCATTATGTAAGTTTCCTTAAAAAGACATGATCACCTCTCAAATTTCATCTCTCCTAGGGATAATAAATAATGCACTGCACAATACTTAATGACCAAGATACCTTTTGACACACCTGTATAACATGACTTGGACTTTTTTTTTTTTTGCTACACTATGTTACAGAACAGCTTATAAAACTAGGTATGAACATTAACTGTGAGTGTAAACAGTAGGACTACCACTTGTCAAAAGTTTTAAACACTTTAACTGGAACTGGTACTGGTTATTCATCATTTTCATTGTTTTCTATTTCATCCCCCCCATCGAGTGAGTCTAGCTCTTCGCCCTGTGCTATTTCATCTTCTAAGACAGAGGACTCGGCGGTTTTATCCAGGCTTTCCTCGGCATCACTGCCTTCCAGGGTCTCCTCGTCTTTGAAGGGTGCCCCCTCGGCCTTGTCGGCAGGCTTGTCCTCCCCCGCGCCCACGGCGTTCTGCAGTCCTGCCAGCGCGGGGAACCCAGGCAGTGTCAACCCTCCCAGGCCTGGAGGTAGAAACATGGACGGGTAGAAGAGGCCAGGGGCCATGGTGGACAGGAGGAAAGGGTTGAAGGCCAGCGGGTTGGAGGGCAACCCGGCCGTGGCAGTAGCAGCACCAACAGATCCATTCGCAGAGTCAGTAGCCGAAACAGCATCTGTGCTTTTCTCGGAGTCTTTGTTCTCGTCGTCATTCTCATTGCCCTTCTCTTCCGCTTTTGCAGCCACGTCGTCCGGGTCGCCCTGCCCGGGGCCGGGGGCGGCGTTCCCCGCGGCGGCCGACAGCGGCGCATTGAGCAGCCCGCCGAGCCCGAACACACCGGGCAGGCCCGCCATCCCGGGCAGCATCAGCGGCAGCACGGCCGCCGGGTTCTTGGAGTCGCCTCCGGCCGCGGCAGCTGTTGCCAGTCCTGGAGGGAAGCCCATGAGCCCTGCCAGCTGGAGAGACTGGAGGCTCTGGAGGTTCTGGAGGCTGGTGAGGTCCATGCCGGCGAACAGGCTGTTCACCAGCAGAGGGTTGATGCCCGACGTGGAGGCCACAGCAGCGGCAGCTGCGGCCGCTCTGGCGATCTCACTTTTTGGCCTCCTTCCTCTTCGGCTTGCTCCCTCTCCCCGCACCACCGGACCAGTGAGAAGACGGTCAAACATGGACTCCGGAACAAAGCCCTGGGGGAAAGACAGGCCAACAACGGTATTAAAGTTGCTGATGAAAATTTAAGTTCACACCTACGATTTATGTAGACCGTGACTCAATATCCCAACTCGTTAGTTCCAGTGAAGTCGGGGCTCACAGCGACCCCACTTGTGCAGGGAGCTGCACCGTAGGGATGGAGGGCAACCAGCCTGTGCAACAGCAGCACAGAAGCAGACTGCCAGGACTTTGTTCTAAGATGCCTTCGGGTGGGTCTGAACAGCCAGCCTTTCAGTTAGTACTCCAGGACTTAATCATCTGCACCACTCAATGGCTCCTTTACTCCAAAAAACAAAACCTATACTCAAAACCAAATACTGTTGCTGTGTAGTCAATTTCAATTCAGAGTGACTCTACAGGACAGAGTAGGACTGCCCCATAGGGTTTCCAAGGCTGTAATCTTTATGCAAGCAGATCTGTCTCCCCTGGAGTGGCTCCTCCCGGCTAGCAGCCAAGCTCTTAACCACTGTACCACTACAGCACTCCTACTAGGAGTATTTAAAATGTCTAACGTTTTATTTCTTTGGGTAAATCACATACCCATTTTCCCAAGCAGTACTGAATGTAAAATTCTGATGCAGGTTTTGCATTCCAAATGGAAATACATAAGCGATCATTTCCAGCCTAAAAGCTCAATGATAAAACTCATGAAAGCAAAAGAATTCTGATTTTTAGTATTACGTTAGCTTACTGAATTATGCCGGATCCCTCCTCCAAAAAAACTTGTTAAAGGCTATTCTATCAGAGGCTAATGTTAAGCGATCCACACCCATGATTAACTTTAAACAATGCATCAGACTGTAGCTGAGAGATACAGAAAATTTAATAAACTAAAATTACTGTTTAGTAGCTATCCTAGAGAAGTGAAAACCTCTGTTCACAGGAAAACCTGTGCATCAGTGTTTATAGCAGCTCTCTTCCAACTGTGAAAATCTGGAAACAACCCTAATGTCTTCTAATGGATAAATAAACTGTGGTATATCCCTGCAATGGAGTACTATTCAGGAATAAAAAGGAACAAACTTTGGATCAGGACTTGGAATCGGTTTGAACCGGTTCAGTCATGGCCAACGAACTGAAACAAGAACAGACGGAGTTTTACAATTTGGAAGATACAGCAGGGTACCCAGAGCTGAAAAAATTACAAGGCAAAACCCTGGAACGGGAAACTCAGAAGAGGTGTAACGAGCCCTTTCAGAAGCCTGATGTGTGAGACTGGACTATTGGCAGGACTGTAGGAGCGCAGCACACATTCAAAGCGGTGCTGCTGGCCACCATCTTTGAGCTGGGCAGAGCCATCTTTGAGCAGGGCACCACCATCTTTGACCTGGGCAGCGCTGCTTTGGACTGGGCTCAAAATCCAAGGGCAAGATATTTGGTTGCTCTGCAACGTGTACGATGCCCTTGTTCTCTTAGACATTAAGTTTCTAGCAGGGCTCCAGCCCTTAATTTTTCTCATTCTAGCTATCTTTCTGGTTCATTTGAATTTTAAAAATTCGGGTCTGTTCCCCTGGCACTTCCTTGGCCATGATTGAACCGGGCAGAACCAGTTCAAAGCCTTGCTTTTGATACACGCCAACAACTTGGATGAATCTCAAAGCTATTACAAAGAGTGAAAGAAGCCATTTCAAAAGGTTACATTTATATGACATTCTCAAAAAGGCAAACGATTAGGGAGGGAAAACAGACCAGTGGTTGCTAGGACTTAGGACTGGGAGAGGGGGTGACAATAAAGGATAGTTCAAGAGAAGTTTTGGGGTGATGGAACTATTCTGTATTCTGATTATGGTGGCTGTTCGTGAATCTATACATGTGCTAAAATTCACATAACTATACACTGAAAGAAAAATTAGTCAATTGTACTGTATGATAATTTAAACAAACAGAAAAGGAATCAATCAGCTTGTCATTAACAAATTAATTTTAAAAAGAAGCTAATAATGAAAAAAAAATTTAGGAGGCAATGTTGTATTTTTTATTTGTTTGTTTTAAAATTGGAAATCACAGTTAACAATCCTCATGATCTCCATCATTACAAATTCCATTCCACAGATGGGATGTTAAGTAGGCTTACATGGGGTGTTCCTCCCCGTGGTAAGTCTACCTCCAACACTCTGAACTTAGCCTACAGAGTCTTCTTACCAACCCACTTTGGGCTGATGGTGCAAAGATATATGAAATGATGATTTTTAATCATGTATGAAGATGCTGTATTACTGTCAATTCTCTAAAGCTAACAACTCTTACAATTGGACAATTAATGGGCAATGGAAAATAATGAAAAAATTCCAGAAAAGTTCTGTAGAGATACCATTCTTGATAGAAATGTGGAGTTTGTACGTACAGACTGCTTAACTATATCAGTCCAATCTGGGGCAACTGCAAATTCAGGATTTTCTTCCAGCCACCTGGGTAGATCCTTCATCGGAGGGGCCATTGCTCCACCCATCTGGGGAGAAACATTTGAAAAACAATTAAAAAAAAAAAAACTCAAATTGTTCTCTAGATAGATAGATATAGATTCTGGAAGAAACACGATTCTTTTCCTTAAAAATTATGGCAGGTAAAAACATTTCTTTTTGGGTTAAGAAATCACATAGAGGTCGAATTCCCTTTTCCATTTTACCTTCTTCCCATTTCGTTTATTGACAACGGGCACCCTTTCTTCTCCTGTCAAAGTGTTTATATCCAATTTATTAGGGTTTCGACATCTATGTCGTTTCTGTTTCGGTTTCTGAAACGAGGAAAACAGCACATCTGCATTCTTCTGCAAAAACAAAAAAAAGTCTATTTAGCACATATTCTTTCCTATGTAACTGACAAAGAGAACAGTCAGGTCATTTTCGATTACTATGGAAGTTTCAAGGCTCTTTTTAATTATCGGAAATCTTATTTTTCTTTGAAAGGAAAAACTCCCACCCACCCTGAGAATCTGCTTTTCTTTTTGTCTGTCAATAACCATACTGAAGGTTTCTTCTTCTAATGTTTAACCAAGCCACGGCATCTTTAAGGGCCACTTTCAATGTATATTTACTAACTTCTACTCAGTGACTTGGAAACCCTGGTGGCATAGTGGTTAAGTGCTACAGCTGCTAACCAAAAGGCTGGCAGTTCAAATCCACCAGACGCTTCTTGGAAACTCTATGGGACAGCTCTGGCCTGTCCTATAGGGTGGCTACGAGTCAGAATCGACTTGACAGCAATGGGTTTGGTTTTTTTTTAGTCAGTGACTTAAATGAACACAGAGACGACATCACATCTGACAACATGAAACTGCACGTAAGGAGAACACACACAAGGGGTAAGAGCATCTTTGCAGGAGGCGGCATTTAGGACACCTGGCTGAACTCAATAAAGTAAAACGTAAAATCTTACGTTTAAGTTTTAAAAATCAATCACATAAGCGTAGGCGATAAAAGATTAGTTTTCTTAGCTAGCAAACACTATGTGACAAATATCTGGAGATACTAAATGTCAAATGTTTAATATAAAGCACAGGTGTTATTTAGTTGCTTAAAAAGAAGCTAATAAAACCTTGGGCTGAATTAACTGGTCAAATCTCAGGAGGAAACAGCTTTGAAGTACTTTCTGCTGGTCAGATCTTGTCTGGAGACCAATTAAAACACATTCCAGGGTGTTATCCCAATAACAACGACACACGAAAGTCAGGCCATATGAAGAATTCTTGAAGAAACCATGTTTGTTTGGTGGAAGAAGAAGAGTAAGTAGATGCATGGTAACCATCTGTGGATAACTATACAGCTACCCCTCAGTAGGACAGTCTAGAATCTAGTCTTTCTAATGTAAGGAGTCCTGGTGACAGAATGGTTAAGCATGGAGCTGCTAACCAAAAGGCTGGCGGTTGGAACCCACTCAGAGGTTCCATGGGAGAAAAGACCTGGTGATCTGCTGAAAAGATTACAATCTAGAGAACCCTATGGGAACAGTTCTACTCTGTCACATGGGGTCACTATTAGTTGAAATTGACTCAATGGCACACAACAACAGCGATGTAAAAGATACAATGAAGAAAAACTGTGAAAGGTTCAAGACGTTCAAGCAAAAGGCAGGGGGACCACTGTCAGGGATGTCGCTGTCATGTGGGAGAGGGAACTGAACTACCTCTGGGGATTCCTTCCAACTCCAAACTCTGAAATACTTACTGGTACATAACTTGGCATATCAACAGTATAAGTAGGATGCAGCTTAAGCCATTCAACTAAATCCTTATTTTTAGGAGCATCTTCCCCCACCAGCCTAGTCCCATCTTCTAGATTTATCACAGGGATCCGTGTGTCTGGGTCCAACTGTCCAGGAGAAGGAATGTTTCTTGTTGGTGGAGTGTCTATATCTTCTTCAAAAGCTTTGGTCACCTCAGCATCCTCCTGCAGAGAGTTGACAATGGTCTGAATTCTCACATTAAGAGAGACACTCTGACAATGTCCTACCCCAAGAAAATGCTATCCTAGCATAAGGGATCTTTGGTCTAAAAAGGAAGTTTCTTAAGGCAATATCTGTTTTGGAACAGCTATTAAATTAGAAGGAGAAACTTGTAATATTATTCTTCACACGGCAGATATCATAATGAGTTAGAAAGTTCACAGTCCATCCTATCTCCATTCTTTGAAACCCTAAGCAAGCCATTATGAATACAACATGGGCATCATCTGTCTGAGCTTGATATACACGATAGGAAGACTACTCAACCCCTCTTGGGGATCCTGGAATAATATCATTAAAGATAATTTACTTAAATTATCTTTAAAGATAAATTATTTAAAGGATTGTTCCAAAAGCTAGTTTATAAGTAAATCATCAACACTCTGCACACAGTACAGTGTTGTTGGTAGTGCAATATCTTGTGTTAGGTATGTGTGGCAACACTGACAAGATCAACTCTTACTGAAGTCTACACTCTACCATCACCCAGCCACTGGGTAATTCTGTTACGTCCACCTCCAAACACCTCTTATATCCACCCATTTCTCCATCCCTACTGCCCAGGCCTTCTTCAGTTCTCACCTGTATTACTGCAACATTCTTACATGACTCCAGTTCCACCCCTCTTCAATCCAACCTCCACACTGCTATACTAGAGTTAAAACCAAAACCAAACCCGTTGCCATCGAGTTGATTCTGATTCATAGCGACCCTATAGGACAGAGTAGAACTGTCCCACAGAGTTTCCAAGGAGTGCCTGGTGGATTCGAACTGCCAACCTTTTGGTTAGCGCTGTAGCTCCTAACCACAGGGTTTCCATACTAGAGTTAGTTTTCTAAAATGCAGCTTTACACAGTTTAAAAAAAATTACATCACATCATTCCACTACTCAAGCAACTTCAAGGACTGAATCCCCATCTCCTTCAGGCTAAGATCCAAGTTCTTGAGCGCGTAGTCAAGGCCTCGTGGTTTGGATCCTGCCTGATCTCCAATCTCACCTCTACTAAACCTTGGCCTCACCTTTCTCCCTCCCATGCCACCCTTTTCAAATGGCTAATCCCTACCCAATCCTCAAAACTTAGCCTAAGTGTTAACATTTCTACCCAGTGCCGTGGAGTCGATTCCAACTTACAGTGACCCTATAGGACAGAGTAGAACTGTCTTGTAGGTTTTCCCAGGAGCAGATGGGGGATTCAAACCGCGAACTTTTTGGTTAGCAGCCAAACGTTTAACCACTGTGCCAGCAGGGCTCCATTAACATCTCTAGGGAAACTTTATCAATTTTCTTTCCACAACTTCCTCCATTCATTGCCGGCCTTCCTTTGGGCTCACAGAGTCCCCCTGTCATGCCTTGGTCACAGCACACACACACAATGATAGTACATTATTATTTACTTATAGGATTTGTCCTGTTCCATACATGTAACATTCCCGACCTTAAGCACGTCTTCACAACTCACTTTACTTAGAGACTAATCAGTGTTTTCCTTGCATTTAACGTGCGTGCACTCACCCTCCAAACCATCAAATGGGGAATCCCCTACATACAGCATTTGATAGTAAAAATAGCAATTTAAAGATACATTCTCTAACATCGATTAGCAGTCCTATTAGACCTGAGCTGGGTTGCTAAATGTGACTTTGGAAAAATAAAATCAATAAATTCTTAGCAGTGGCTTAAAATATGTGAAATGAATAAAGTCAGTGTTAGGTTTCATAGGATTTAGTCTGGAAAAGGAAAGGTGAACCTGGTCTCACTGACAACTAATTCCTGACGCCTGCTCCACAGAGAAGTATGAGCTGTGACCCAAATACTAAACACACTGTTCCCACTCACAGCGACCCTACATACAGCAGAATGAGACACTACCAGTCCTCTGCATCCTTGCAATCTTTGCTATACTGGAGCCCACTGTTGCAGCCACTTTTGTCAATCCATCTCCTTAAGGATCTTCCTCTCTTTTGCTGACCCCATATTTTACTATGCATGATGGACTTCTCCAGGTACTGGTCCCTCCTGATACCATGTCCAAAGTACATAAGATGAAATCTCACCATCCTTGCTCCTAAGGAGCATTCTGGTTGCACTTCTTCCCAGAGATTTATTCATTCTTTAGGCAGTCCATGGTATATTTAATATTCTTCACCAACACCACAATTCCAAGGCGTCAATCCTTCTTCAGTCTTCCTTATTCATTGTCCAGCTTTCCCATGCATATGAGGTGACTGAAAACATGATGGCTTGGGTGAGGCACACCTTAGTCCTCAACTTTGCTCTTCAACGCTTTAAAGAGGTCTTCTGCATATCTGCTCAATGCAATACATTGTTTTCTTTCTTTTCATTTTTATTGTACTTTAGATGAAGGTTTACAGAACAAACTAGTTTTTCATTAAACAGTTACTACACATTATTGTCTTATGACATTGGCTAACAACCTCACAACATGACAACACTCTCCCTTCCCTACCTTGGATTCCCAGTTACCAGCCTTCCTTTCTCTGCTGCCTTCTAGTCCTTGCCCCTGGGCTGGTGTGCCCCTTTAGTCTCATTTTGTTTTATGGGCCTGTCCAATCTTTGGCTAAAGGGTGAACCTCAGGAGTGACTTCATTACTGAGCTGGAAGGATGGTTGGGGGCCACGCTCTCAGGGTTTCTCCAGTCTCTGTTAGGTCAGCATGTTTTTTGTTTTTTTTTCCTTAATTTTTATCGTGCTTTAAGTGCAAGTTTACAAATCAAGTCAGTCTCTCATACAAAACCTTATGTACGCCTTGCTATATACTCCCAGTTGCTCTCCTTCTAATAAAATAGCACACTCCTTCCCTCCACTCTGTTTTTGTGTCCATTCAGCCAACTCTGACCCCCTCTGCCCTCTCATCTCTTCTCCAAACAGGAGCTGCCCACATAGTCTCATGTTTCTACTCGAGCCAAGAAGCTCGCTCTTCACCAGTATCATCTTCTATCCCACAGTCCAGTTCAATCCCTGTCTGAAGAGTTGGCTTTGGGAATGGTTCCTATCTTCGGCTAACAGAAGCTGGGAACCATGACCTCCAGGGTCCTTGTAGTCTCAGTTAGACCATTAAATCTGGTCTTTTTCTGAGAATTTGAGGTCTGCATCCCACTGCTCTCCTGCTCCCTCAGGGGTTCTCTGTCGTGTTCCCTGTCACGGCAGTCACTGGTTGTAGCCGGGCACCATCTAGTTCTTTTGGTCTCAGACTGATGTAGTCTATGGTTTATGTGGCCCTTCGTGTCTCTTGGGCTCATAATTACCATGTGTCTTTGGTGTTCTTCATCTGGTCTTTTTGAGCTAGAATTTTGTTCTACATTCTTCTCCAGCTCTGTCCAGGACCCTCTATTGTGATCCCTGTCAGAGCAGTCCGTAGTGGTAGCCAGGCGCCATCTAGTTGTACTAGATTCAGTCTGGTGGATGCCATGGCAGATGTGGTCCATCAGTCCTTTGGACTAGTCTTTCCCTTGTATCTTTAGTTTTCATTCTTCCTTGCTCCCAAAGGGGTCAGATCAGTGGAGTACCCTGGAAGTGGAGTATCCTAGATGGCTGCTCACAGGCTTTTTAGACCTCAGACACTACTCACCAAAGTAGGATGTAGAATATTTTTTTAATAAACTATGTTATGTCAAATGAGATACATGTTCCCCAAGACCAGCTTCATTTCTTGATTGCTGCTTCCATGGGCATTGATTGTGGATCCAAGTAAAATGAAATCCTTGACAACTCCAATCTTTTCTCCGTTTATGATGGTGTTGCTTATTGGTCCAACTGTGAAGATTTTGTTTTAAGTTGAGGTAAAATCCATATTGAAGGCTGTAGTCTTTGATCTTTATCAGTAAGTGCTTCAAGTCCTCTCAGCTTTCAGCAAACGAGGTTGTGTCATCTGCATACAGAAGGTTGTTAATGAGTCTTCCACCAATCCTGATGCTGTGTTCCTCTTCATATAGTCTAGGCTCTTGGGTTATTTGCTAAGCATGCAGATTGAATAAGTATGGTGAAAAGATACAACCTTGATGCACGCCTCTGATTTTAAACCACACAGTATCTCCTTGTTCTGTTCCAATGATTGCTTCTTGGTCTATGTACAGGTTCCGCAACAGCACAATTAAGTGTCCTGGAATTCCCGTTCTTTACAATGTTATCTATAATTTGTTATGATCCACAGAGTTGAATGCCTTTGGATAGTCAACGAAATACAGGTAAACATCTGTTATGGACTGAATTGTGCCCCTCAAAAAAATGTGTTGTAAATCCAAACCTCTATGCCTGTGGTTATAATCCCATTTGAGAATGGGTCCTCTTTGTTACTCTAATGGAGAAGGTTAGAATAGGGTGTGGGGTAAGATAGATGCCAAGATACATGGAGATCTCCAAGGAACCAGGAAGCAGAAAATAGAGACAAGGACCTTCCTCCATAGCCAATAAAGAGAGGAAGGCTTCCCCTAGAGCTGGCACCCCGAATTCGGACTTCTAGCCTCTAAACTGTGAGAAAATAAATTTGTTTGCGTAAACCACCCACTTGTGGTATTTCTGTTATAGCTGCACTAGATAACTAAGGTAACATCTTTCTGATATTTTCTGCTTTTGGCTAAGGCCCATCTGACATCAACAATGATATCCCTCATTCCACGTCCTATTCTGAATCTGGCTTGAATTTTTGGCAGCTTCCTGGTGATGTACTCCTGTGACCATTTTAGAATTATCTTCAGCATAATTTGATTTGCATGTGATATTAATGATATTATTCGATAATTTCTACATTCCATTGGATCACCTTTCTTTAGAATGGGTATGAATATAGATCACTTCCAGTCAGTTGGTCGGGTAGCTGTGTTCCAATTTCTTGGCATACATGAGTGAGCACTTCTAGCATCTGTTTGTTGAAACATCTTATTTCGTATTCCATCAATTTCTGGAGCCTTGTTTTTAACCAATGCCTTCAGTGCATCTTGGATTTCTTCCTTCAGTATCATCAGTTCTTGATCATATGCTACTTCCTGAAATGGATGAATGTCGACAAGTTTTTTTGGTACAGTGACCCTGTGTATTCCTTCCATCTTCTTTTGATGCTTCCTGCATTGTCAATATTTTGACCCCAGAATTCTTCAAAATTGTAACTTGAGGATTGGATTTTTCTTCAGTTCTTTCAGGTTGAGAAATGCCAAGCATGTTCGTCCCTTTTGGTTTTCTGACTTCAGGTCTTTGTACGTTTCATTATAATACTTTACTCTGTCTTCTTGATCTGCCCTTTGAAATCTTCTGTTTAGCTTTTTTATTTCATCATTTCTCCCTTTCGCTTCAGCTACTCTACATTCAAAAGCAAGTTTCACAGTCTCTTCTGACAACCATTATTGTCTGATATAGTGTCAGAATATGAGCCCCTTCCCCTTAGGTTGGAAGGTACTCAAAATATGACCAGGGAAGAGCTGCCTCCTCAAAGTAGAGCTGACCTTAGTGACATGGATGGAGTAAAGCTTTCAGGACCTTCATTTGCTGATGTGGCATGACTCGAAATGAGAAGAAACAGCTGCAAACATCCATTAATAATCAGAACGTGGAATGTACAAGGTATGAATCAAGGAAAATTGGAAGTTATCAAAAATGAAATGGAATGTATAAACATCAACATCCTAAGCATTAGTGAGCTGAAATAGACTGGTATTGGCCGTTTTCAACTGGACAATCATATGGTCTACTATGCTGGGAATGACAAATTGAAGAGGAATGGTGTTGCATTCATCATCAAAAAGAACATTTCAAGATCAAGCCTAAAGTACAACACTGTCAGTGATAGGACAATATCCATACACATCCAAGGAAGACCAGTTAATATAACTATTATTCGAAATCACACACCAACCACTAATGCCAAAGGATAAAGAAACTGAAGATTTTTACCAACTTTTGCAGTCTGAAATTGACTGAACATGCAATCAAGATGCATTGATAATTACTGGTGAATGGAATGCAAAAGTTGAAAACACTGAAGGATTGGTAGCTGGAAAATATGGCCTTAGTGACAGAAATGACACCAAAGGTTGAGTGATAAAATTTTGCAAGACCAATGACTTGTTCATTGGAAATACCTTTTATCAACAACATAAACAGCAACTATACATGTGGACCTTGCCAGATGGAATACGCAGGAACCAAAGGACTGCATGTGTGGAATGAGATGATGGAGAAGCTCAATATCATCAGTTAGAACAAGGCCAGGGGCTGACTTCGGAACAGACCAGCATTTGCTCATATGCAAGTTCAAGTTGAAGCTGAAGAAAATTAAAACAGATCCACAAAAGCCAAGTTGATTAACATATTCTACCTGAACTTACACCATCTCAAGAACAGATTTAACGCATTGAACACTAATGACCAAAGACTAGAGAAGTTGTGGGATGACATCAGGACATCATACATGATAAAAGCAAAAGGTCATTAAAAAGACAGAAAAAAAATAAAAAGGCCAAAATGGACATCAGAAAAGACTCTGAAACTAAAAACAGTAGTATATGAAAACGGTGTTAGCTGTAGAAACTCCCCAATTTGTTGATGTTTATGGAGAAAGGATTTTTCAGTCAACAAAATCTATCAGAGTATTAGGATGGTTTCAAGCAGGAAGGCTCATCAACAGTGATGTCTGAGGACCATACAACTAAAAATGGCATTTTAAAAACTTCTGGAACAGCAGTCACCGCTGATCCACCAACAGGTGTATTTTTACAAGATTCTAATGATAATCCTACGACCAACAAAAATGACCTTAATTATGACTGACCAATTGGTAATCAATTTTGAAATTTTACTTTTAACTACTTGGATGCTTCAGTTTTAGTTATGCCGCACTAAGAGTCAAACAAAAATCCTCATAACTAGACCAATAAACATCATGATACAGGGAGAAAAGATTGAAGTTGTCAAGAATTTCATTTTACTTGGATCCACAACTGACACTGATGGAAGCGGCAGTCAAGATATCAAAAGGTGCATTGCATTGGGCAAATTTGCTTCAAAAGACCTCTTTACAGTGTAGAAAAGCAAAGATGTCACCTTGAGGACTAAGATGCGCCTGACCAAAGGCATGGTGTTTGCAATCACCTCATATGCATGTGAAAGCTGGACAATGAATAAGGAAGACCAAAGAAAAACTGACACCATTGAATTGTGGTGTTGGCAAAGAATATTGAATATACCATGGACTGCCAAAAGAGCGAACAAATCTGTCTTGGAAGAAGTACAACCAGGATACTCCTTAGAAGCAAGGATGGCGAGACTACATCTCACACACTTTGGACATGTTATCTGGAAGGATCAGTTCCCAGAAAAGGATATCATGCTTGGTAAAGTAGGGGGTCAGCAAAAAAAGAGGAAGACCCTCAACAAAATGGGCTGACACAGCAGCAGCAATAGCGGGCTCAAGCATGGCAAAGATTGTGAGGATGGCTCAGGATTGGGCAGTGTTTCGTTCTGTTGTACACAGGGTCATGATGGGTCAGAACCAGCACCAACACGAGTCAAACGAATTTCAGTGAATGCTAGGTTATGATTTCTGGGCTTCGACTCAGCCATGTCTTTTCATTCCCCTTTAAGTTACTGAACGAATCCTTGGTTGGCACAAACGATTAAGTGCTCAACTACAGCTGAAAGGCTGATGAATGCACCCAGTGGTGCCTTGGAAGAAAGCCCTGGCGACTGACTTCCGAAAACTCTGCCACTGAAAACCCTGTGGTGCACCGTTCCACTCGGACACACACGGGGTCGGCAAGGGTCAGAACCACACACGGGGTCGGCACGGGTCAGAACTAACTCCTTCTGCCACTGAAAACCCTGTGGTACACCATTCCACTCGGACACACACGGGGTTGGCACGGGTCAGAACCACACACGGGGTCGGCACAGGTCAGAACTAACTCAACTCTTTCTGCCACTGAAAACCCTGTGGCACACCGTTCCACTCGGACACACACGGGGTCAGCGTGGGTCAGAACTGACTCCTTCTGCCACTGAAAACCCTGTGGTACACCGTTCCACTCGGACACACACGGGGTCGGCACGAGTCAGAACCACACACGTGGTCGGCGTGGGTCAGAGCTGACTCCTTCTGCCACTGAAAACCCTGTGGTACACTGTTCCACTCGGACACACACGGGGTCGGCACGGGTCAGAACTGACTCCTTCTGCCACTGAAAACCCTGTGGTACACCATTCCACTCGGACACACACGGGGTCGGCACGGGTCAGAACCACACACGGGGTCGGCACGGGTCAGAACTGACTCTTTCTGCCACTGAAAACCCTGTGGTACACCGTTCTACCCTGACACACACGGGGTCGGCACGAGTCAGAACTGACTCCTTCTGCCACTGAAAACCCTGTGGTACAAACCGTTCCACTCGGACACACACGGGGTCGGCACAGGTCAGAACTGACTCCCCCTGCCACTGAAAACCCTGTGGTACACCGTTCTACCCTGACACACACGGGGTCGGCACGAGTCAGAACTGACTCCTTCTGCCACTGAAAACCCTGTGGTACACCGTTCTACCCTGACACACACGGGGTCGGCACGAGTCAGAACTGACTCCTTCTGCCACTGAAAACCCTGTGGTACACTGTTCTACCCTGACACACACGAGGTCGGCACGAGTCAGAACCACACACGGGGTCGGCACGGGTCAGAACTGACTCCTTCTGCCACTGAAAACCCTGTGGTACACCGTTCCACTCGGACACACATGGGGTTGGCACGGGTCAGAACTGACTCCTTCTGCCACTGAAAACCCTGTGGTACACCGTTCCACTCGGACACACACGGGGTCGGCACGGGTCAGAACTGACTCCTTCTGCCACTGAAAACCCTGTGGTACACTGTTCCACCCTGACACACATGGGGTCGGCACGGGTCAGAACTGACTCCTTCTGCCACTGAAAACCCTGTGGTACACCGTTCCACTCGGACACACACGGGGTCGGCACGGGTCAGAACTGACTCCTTCTGCCACTGAAAACCCTGTGGTACACCGTTCTACCCTGATACACACGGGGTTGGCACGAGTCAGAACTGACTCCATGGCAGCTGATTTGGTTTGAAGTTACGGAGCTTCCTATCCCTTTAAGAACCTTTCTCTAGTTTCAAGAAATAGAAAACAAGGCAAATAATTATAGGGAAGGTATAAGAAAAAACACTTCAAACAATCATCTCCCCTGAATTGCAAACTGTCAAACTGTGTTGGGTTCTGTTGCCCAAGGGAAAGGCCACTGGGGCTCACTCTGGAGGTACCCTAGTACCCTATCTGCCTCACAGCCAGACAAGTCAACACTCTTGGGCGACTTGTGGACTTGGGGTTTCCCACTGAAAAGGTCAGGAACCTTAGTACTGAGTGATCCTTTAACAAGAACACACGTTCTTTGGGGTAAAATCTTTGCCTTCAGCGAGGTAGGCAACAGTTTTAGATGGCATGGTTGTAGCAGATTAGGGAAGAGAATTATTTTGGTTACACCACATGCATTTCCTTTGAATTTGAAAAGAAAACACTAAAATTCATCAGCATACACATTTCTTTCAAACCTAAACTGACAGAAGCCCTTTTCCAGTCTAGGTTTTAAAAAACACCTAGTTTTCCTGAAGGTCGGGACATCTGGCATCCCTAGCTGGGTATATGCACACAATTCCTAGTCAAACCCTAAACATTTACATAATCTAATAGATGCCGGGCCCAAAGCAAATCAGTGTTTTTAAGAGCAGAAGCTATTTCCACCTCAAAAATTCAGAGACAACAATCTTAGGCTCAGAAAAATGTGTTTCTGCTTTGGGCCACTTGTCCGAAAGCAATCAATATATCAGAACCTTGAAAAGAATAAATCCTCAAGCTACACTTGGTTCAGGCTTAGTGGTCTGTATCGATGATCAGCACAATTTTCCAGCTCAGAACCACGGCTCTGTTCACTGTAATTCTCTTTCAATAGCGCAAGAAGCCAGCTTTGACACCCAGTCTGCGCTGCAACCTTGGCCCACGGTGTGTGCAGGGGCCCCTGACTTACTGCACTCAGCGATGTCCGTTTGTGGCTCATGAAAAGCAGGTCAAGGCCCTCCACATTTTTCCTCCTTCCCCGCCTCCTCTTCATGGGAGGCTCTCCATCCACTAGGGAGCCGTTCAGCAGATGCCTCGTAGGTGTGCGTGACAGGCCTGCCTGGAGCAGTTCCATTTGAGTCTTAAAGGCATCAGAGACTGGTGTGGAGACATTAGGCAAGATAAACTTTGAAGAAAGAGATGAGAAATTTGAGGTAGAACTTGCTGCCTCTCTTGAGGCCTTGGATAAATCTACAACTTTCTCTTGTCCGTTTTCTGAGACCACCTGAGACTCCCGCAGCTGGGCAACCATCTCCATGAGGTTTCGTCGCTTGGCAGCTCTTTCAGCCTCAATTTCGACTTTCCTCCTCCTCCGCCGCCGCTGTCGTGGGACTGATAGACTGAGCGTGTCTTCCTATGGAGAAATTCCAAAAGAGAGTTGCAGTGAGCCAAAGCAGTATCTGATATAATGGCTACTTTAAAAATAAAAAAAAACAAAGCCTAAGGAATAAAATATTTGTGACTGGGGAGAAGTCACAGAAGTGGATAAAGCTGGAGAACCAGTAGCTCCCTTATTTCTCAGTGGAACCAGTTACACACAAACCTCCAAACTGGGTTAAGATTTACAGAGTTTGCCTTTATGCCAAAGACATCATGGAGACTCACTTTTGATAACTGAGGAGACGCTGTGATGTCCTCACTACCCCCGATGCTAGCGTGACCGACCATCGAGAGCTCCGCAAAGCTCCTCTTCTGCAGAGGGCTGTCCACAGCGGTGGGTGCGCAGCCAGGGAGGAGCCCCTGAAAATCAAACATCTGGCGCCGGTTGACTGGCCATTTGCCTTTCAACACCGCTTCACAGATGTTGTCTAATCGGTTTATCATGACTCGATCCTGAAGGGAGAAGACAAGTCACATGGAACTGTTACAAAGACCTAGTTAAAGCTCCTGGATGAACTTAGCCAGCCAGAGACTAAATAGCATGGAAGGCTTAAAAGTAAATTGGTGGATAAAAAGCAAAAGGAAATCTAACAAACAAGCAAATAAAACCCACGAAAAAAACGGCTTTGCTCTGGTAGCAGGTCTTAGGTGTACGCAATACAGAAAACTTAATTATTTTTCAATTACGAACATTTAACCACATAAAAGAGAAAACATATTCAAGAACAGCCGACTCCATAACACTCCCATATTTTAAAAGTAACTTTTGTTTGAAGACTAGTACGTGCCAACGGAAGCTCTGCCTTTAGCTTCTTGCCGCTGGGGCGCTTCAGACCCACAGGCTGGCCCACAGCCTGTCCCAGGAAGTGGGACGTGATTAGCGTCACTATTAATAAAGTCCAGCATTATGAAATGAGCGCCAACCTAGGAACACCTAATGAATGTCATTTGCATCCCCTACCTATTATCACTTCAAATTTCATTGAAGCGTGTACATTAAAATTTCTAATTACAGCTCTCAGACCGAGGTCCATAGATTAAAAGTACATGCTACCATAAACCTTTTGATTGCTCTGCGAAACTCCCTTCTGTACCCAGACAGGAACATTAGCCTCAATGGGGAACCAAAGGGAACTACAGAGAAAAAACGTCTTTGACGGGACATTCTTCAGTCAACAACTTCACCCTGTTTCTTAAACAATCAACACTGCAGAAGACAGGCTGGGAGGCGTCTGCTAAAGCCCTGCTGTTTTTTTTTTTTATGGTGATTAGGGTGATTAGCTTCCACTCTGAAAACAGACCCAAATTACGTAGGGATTTATTATAAAATTATGCTACTCAGCCTTAAAAGTAGTTTCGACTTGGCTTTTCGTTACAGATTACTACATTTGGATTATCCCATAAAATGCTGGAGCAAATGGGCCAACAATCCACCCTCCCTCTCTCAAGAAGACAGATTTTCAAATACATGACATTGTCTTATGTCCTGAAGTTCTGCTTCAGATAAAAATAAATAGATAAAAACAAAGAGCTTTAAAGGTCCACACGTTTTATTCTGGCAAATGGTTGAGTCTGCTGAAGCAGTAATCCAGACCACACTGGTCGACGTGGATAAGGAACCTAAAAAGCCACAAGGAACAGGCACCACAAAAATAGCTCTCCCTCTCATTATTTCTTCTTCGTGTCACTTTTTCTATATTATTAGAAAAGTATTCTACAAACTTCTTTTCTTCAAGCTGTCCTAAATCATTCTTTAAAAACAACAAGAAGGATCTACAGTTTTTATGCATGGTGTCAAAATTTAAGGCTATTTGAAAAAACTCAAGCTAGAAAGGTTTCTACCCTTCTCTACTTTTTTTTGGTCAACAACAAGACGACACCAACCTTAGGCCAAAACGAGAAGGCAAACGTTCGTTCGTGGAGGAGCTGCGCTACTGAAGGGTCTCCATCCTCCATGTAGAATCCATCTCGGGTTTCATCCCTCGCAGTGCTCAGAGAAGCATTGCTTTCTTCATCAAAATTCTTCCCTCTAGACACCGCTCCTGCTGAGAGACGAGTGAGCGTACATTACTCACAGCCAGAACACCACTGAAACAGAAGCTGAGAAGGGTGTAATTAAAAATTTAACAGCAGTCTCATTTTATTGAGAACCTACTATATGACTAGACTGGTATTGGGCACTTTATATATGGCTGTAAATGCCATTTAACGCTCATTAAAGCTCTTTAATGTAGGTACAGGAGCCCTGGTTGCACGGCACTGCTAACCAAAATGGTAGTGGTTCAAACCCACCAGCTGCTCCATGGGAGGAAAGCTTGACGGTCTGCTTTTGTGACGATTACAGCCTTAGGAACCCTATGGAGCAGTTTTACTCTGTCCTAAACCCTGGTGGCGTAGTGGTTAAGTGCTATGGCTGCTAACCAAGAGGTCGGCAGTTCAAATCTGCCAGGCGCTCCTTGGAAACTCTATGGGGCAGCTCTACTCTGTCCTATAGGGTCGCTATGAGTCGGAATTGACTCGATGGCAGTGGGTTTGGTTTTTTGGTTTTATAGGGATCGGAATCGACTCAACAGCAGAGGGTATTCACGAAAGTGGTATCATTCCTATTTTATAGATGAAGGGACAGAGGCTCCGAGAGGTTAAATGACTAGTCTCTGGTATTGTGCAAGTAAATTGTGGCAGAGGGTGAATGCCAACCAAGTCTGACCCAAGAGCCTATGATCTTCCTTATAGGAAAATGGGCTAATGCTCTGGTTGAAGTTCAGAGTTTCAGCTGGAGCCAAACCAAAACAAAACCCATTGCCGTCAAGTCAATTCCGACTCACAGTGACCCTACAGGACAGAGTAGAGCTGCCCCACAGGCTTTCCAAAGAGCAGCTGGACGATTCGAACTGGTGACCTTTTGGTCAGCAGCTGAGCTCTTAACCACTGCGTCACCAGGGCTCCAGCTAGAGCAGGTGAGCTCAATGCGGTGCCTCATCCTTACTTTGTGTCAGTTCCAGCCACCTAACCATAATTTACAAAGAGAATTGGTTACTTCCAGATTCTACTGCTACCCTTTCCTTCCGAAACCAAATAAAGAAAATCCTACATCAGGTCACTACGAGTTGGAATCTACTTGGTAACAACTGGTTTTGAGTTCGTTTGTTTTAAAATAATTAACACTATTTACTCAGCAAATGACTGTCCTCTCTCACATTTAGTTGTCCAAATTAAAATCACATGGAATTCTTCATACGCTGCTACGAGCTGGCATCGACTCGACAGCCATTACTTCTTTTTTTAATTATAAAGTTAACCTCTGTCCTTAACCCAGAAGGTATGCTGTGTGTGTAAAACTCTTCTTAGAGTTCAAATTCTTCAAAATGCCGTCTTTCCATGTCATAAGATACCAGAGTAAATCACACATGGAAGCACAACCTGAAATTATTATCCTGTCACAGAAGAAAATGTGGATGAATTAGCCTTAAAAGGGAAAGCACCTGTCCTGTTATATGAAAACCACACCTCTCACGACAAGCTGCTGTGTGGTCAGGCTAAGGCCCCAGTTGCCAGTTGTTACCTTCAGGCTGAGAAGACTCTTCTGACTTATCATCATCCTCCAGCTTTTCCTCCTCATCTTCTTCAGAACCCTTTTCTGAAATGGACTTGGGCCCCATATCCGCACTGCCCTCCACGCCCTTCAGGTCATTTTTCACCATGTTTGCCTCGGCCTCACATTCCTGCTTACTGTCCTTCTCCCCACTGTCCATTTCTTCTTCCTCTTCTTTCACCTCGGATTTCTCTTTGGCAGCTGGGTTTTCCGACTCCTCAGCTTTACCTTCAGTTTGCTCTGTCATCTTTTCATCTTGAACGTGAGTGGACGAGATGGCTGGGGGAAGGGGGCTAAACCCAACTGCCAGGGGAGTCAAGGAAGATATGTTACCTGCCCCTCTGTTCTGAGCAAAGTTTTTATGTGCATCCAAGAAGGATAACTCAGGGTCATTGAGGATATGGTAATCCGTCCTACTGACCCCATGCTTAGCAGCACCAACCAATAAGTCTCGGTCGTGTCTCCCACACTCCCACCACTCTGGCAAGTCCAAACTTGGCTGGCACAGTTTTAGCCTCTCTCCCAGCTGAGGGTGATGAAGAACTTGCTCACGTATCTTCCGCAGCAGTTCTATGCGGTACAAAGTCCTGGAGGCTCGCTCTTCTGTGATTGGCTCGATCATGGAAGAGAGGTCGGGTAGCTCTAGAAAACAAAAGCAATTGCATTTGTTTTGGAAAATGAGTTACTTTCTCATTTTTTTCTTTTCATTTTTTTTTTCATTTTATTGGCCTTTCAGTATAAACTTTTGTTACTCCATATACCTACCATCATCTGCTTTAGAGGGCATTCGACACACTCGTCTACACATGGCCACAAAACAACTGAAGTATTTCTCCAAACTCTCATCAGACTTTTTGTCAAGTCTGGCAAAGGCTCGAAATTGGTTCCAGTCAAACTGCTGTTTTACGGGGTCAAAAACAACCCCAAAAGTGGACACCACACGGTAAAAATCAGCCTCTTCTCTTCTTGTCCATCTATTAGAAAGAAGATATGAGCTTGAATTGGACTTGAGCATAGAAGCTTAAGTTCATTAATTTCTTTTCCTCTTCCCCCTAAACTTAATACACTGTACTTATTTTGGGGGTGGGGAAGCCAGACTGCTTTGATGCAGTAAGGATTTCTTTGACGGTTACTATCTATGAGGGGGTTCCTGTCTGCTGTGGGCCTAGCAGAGGAGAAAAGAGGGGCCGGTTCCAGGAGCCGAATAAAACCCTGAAGAAACTCACTTTTGACGTTTTTCAGATATAATCGCTTCCCTTTCTGCTTCTAGCGCTCGCACTTCCTCCCGTGGCCGGCGTCTCCGCCGGTCAGTCTTCATTAAGGCCTCTTGCCTCATTTGTTCCCTTTTATAGCTGCGCTGATAGGCAGTAATGAGGCGACGCAGACGCGTAGTCAGGGTTGAAGTGTTAGGCCAGTAAAGTTGGCCTAACTCAGCATTGCTTTCACTGTGCTTGCCTGGGGAAGTGGAAAAAATATTTCTGAAATGTGTAGCTGCAGTCTTGCAATACACAGGATTTTCCAGCCAAACAGGATGACTCATTAACACTCAGATGACCGTGTGGGAAAGGGCATCTCAGCGCTCTCATTTTTAAGATATGAACGAGGGATAATGTTAGCACAGAACTTATGGCCTGTCTTTTGAATGCCTTAGGGGGAAAAGACAAGTTTACTTGCCAATCTTACATGAAGGAATGCACTTTGCATCATGAACTACATTCTAAGAATGTTCTCCTGTAATGCCTTTACAATAAAAACCTCAAACATAAGAAAAATTCATGTAATTGCTAGCTGATGATTTTATATCAGTTAAAAGGTCAGTATTCTATATAAATTGGCAATATTTCAGATAAACAGTTAGCAAATGCCCTATTCCCAACAGAAGTAGTTCTAAAGACACTTAAAATGATTTTGCTAACTGGTGGTATAAAGAAGATCAATTATCTTAGTCTAAAAAACAGTCATTCTATCAGTGAAATTCAATGTAAGAAGAAACCAACAGTGAACAAGAATTAAAATTATTAAAAAACAAAAAGATGAGCCAGTGTGAAGAAGTAATATTTTAAAATACCACCATCAGAAGTCGCTAACGTGGCAGTGGTCCCTGCACAACCCGTCTCTGCTCCGCCTGGCCTTTACAGACCCTTACCTGGGGCAGGTATTCCAGGAGACTCTTCCTTATCCTCTGGAGGGGAATTCGCAAATTCCTTGAAAGCAAAGCAAAAAATAGAATTATTTTAATTTGGGGTTTTATTTTTGCTTGAACTTTTAGAGAAAAGGCCATTATCTATAAAGTTTAACAAGTCTTACACGGGTATATTATATTTTAATGGTGCTGTAAAAGCCAATATACTCAAGTTCTTACATCTATTTCATCCTTGAATGGCGTTCTAGTTGGTTTATATTCTGGGTCTTCATCTTCTCTGTCAAATTCTCCCCTATATAAAATTAAAAAAAAATTTTTTTTTTCCTTCTCTAAATCATACTGATGAACAAGAAAATGAAGGGTAGGGAGAGGAAAAGAGCAACAATCAGCTGAACGCTACTTTCAATTCTGGGTTTGACCTCAAAAGTGACTCTATCAATATTTAAAACATGCAGTGGTAGAGGCGGCGGGGGAGGGCGGGGGGCTGTCATTTAGAGAAGACAAACAAGTCTCCGGTTATTTAGATAATGTATTTGTTTAAACAGCTATTATGATATGTAAATAAAATAAACCGGTGAAGACCGCTGAAGTTCAAGTCAGATGCAATATAGTGCTTCGTGCAGTGTTAAGAACAGAGCCTGCCGATATGTGTGACACTGACATAAAGTTTATTAAAATTTTACAATGTCCTCCTTACCCGTCACCGCCATCTGCTAGCATGTCTGTCCCTCTCTGCTCGGCAGCGATGGCCTTGGCATCAGGCATGCCGACTCGTTCCAGAAAACACAGCGCGGGGTCAGCACGCATGGAGTTGTACTTCTCATAGCCTGTGCCATCCGGATCCACCAGCCCCGAGGAAGCACACACAGAAACAAAGAAAGCCCTCGTCACTGACAAAATCACGGCGCCACCACAGCACCCGTGTTTTGTTTCTTAGTCAAGAGTATCCTCTATGTTGAATCAAAACAAACTGCGTTTCCAGAAAGCATTCTGGGGCATGATCATTCTGGGAAGCTTTTTTTGGGGCCAAGTTACACGTCAGGGATATTATCAGAATCACAACAAATACTAACAGAAAAACATGTCCAGATGCCTGGGAAGATTTTTGACCCTATTTTCCCCAAGATCTAATTTCGCCTGACATTTGAAAGGCTTCAGAAGGTCCCTTTATGAGTTCTGCAGTGGTAGTCCCGGGCCGCCCCTGCCCACCCTCCTTTGAATCGCTTCAGCCCTGCTGGACCCCGCACCGCTGGCTGAAAATCCCTGCGTACGTCAGGCCAGCGAACCTGTCTTATTAGGTTTAGGACGATGCATGTCATGAAGATGACACTGTTCCCTCCATGGTTTTCAAACTGCAATTTGCTTTTTGACTGCCCAAGTTGACTAGATGGAAAATGGCAGATCCCAACAGTGCACTGCGGGAAAATGATTTTTAGGCTGAGCTCACAAAACGTGGCTGCGGAACACAAGCCGAACAGCACAATTCAATTAGGATGTGTACTACAACACACTGCTCCTAACTGCTGTAGAGCCTCCAGCCAAACTGTCATCATGAAAGGTTTTATAAGCCATCATTCTCCCCTTTAGTCAGCCTGGGCTGCTGAGAATACCTCGGCAACCTCCAGAGAATTGGGATTATAATCAGGAATCGCTCACTGTATATATCATGCCAGTTCTGCATCCCCAGCCTTTCAAAGTTAACAAGGCTGCATCCCACTCGGGGGAGCCGCCAGTTCTCAGCACTGACATTTGTGAAATATTGCTTGGAACAAAGCCCAGGAGGCACTTGTACAGATTAATAGCAGAGGTTAAGCCCACCGTCCACTTTGACACTGGTTGGCAGAGTCAGCAAGTGAAGCAGCGCTGGAAGCAAAGTTTAGGGAGAGCTATAGTAGAACTTGGCCATTATTAAAACAAATATGGTTTTGGTTTTATTTACAGCCAAGAAAAGAAATGTTTTCTTCTCAAATGCTCAACAAACATTCAAAAACAGCATCTGATATTTACAGTTCGTATTAGATTTTTTAGAACAGAAAAATGGTCGACGCCAAGAGTCCTTTGGAACTAGCCTCATTAATATTATGACTTTGGGAAAGAGTATGCAAAGAGTTCTAAATAAAGACAAAGCCATACAGTCAAGATGGATTGAAATAGAAACAACACTTACCATGTTTGAACACTCCAATTAAGAGGGATTTATCTGCTTCCTTGTCCCACCAATCTGTAGGAACTTCAGCATGGAAAGGCTCAGGGATCCACACGTCTGCCTCACTATAAAGACAATTGTTCAGGTAATATTTAAAATAGATGCGAGCCTTAAAAAGGAATATCAAGTAATGAATACGATACCCGCTCTCATACCCTCTCGCTCACAATGAAGATCTGAGCGTGGTGGGGAGGGACAAGGAAAGGTTACAAGAAAGGGCAGAACTCAGTTGTTCTCTCCCATCACCAGGAATGAACTTTCTCACACAGCATCACATCTAAAAGGTCATCTCAAGACATCAGTGATTTATCTCACACGTTTTTATATGAACAGTCTCTTCCAGACTCTCATCCCACCCCCAAGCTCAGTCTGCATTCGACATGCCAAAAGCAGAAGTCTTCACGGGCCTGTGAAGGTTCTTAAACTCAATACACGATTGTCACCCGAACTCGAGAACAAGTGCACACTCACACTAACCTTGAGTCAGCACCCTCTAAGATCTTATCTGCCTGGTCTCCTATAACTTCTTGTCTTAGGTAGTACAGCATGCGGACACGCAGCAGGACCCTGGAGAGGAAGACAGAGGGGAAAAAAGTTCTTAACTTCAGGACTGTTTGCCAACAGTGGCTTTTGGCAGCTGCTGCTGTTCATCCATCATCCTGCCAAGGCTGATTAGCCATGCTGTATGGTAGGCTTGAAGCGTGACAGATGGTGGCACATAATCACCTCTGTGTGGTGCTTTCTGCTGGCTTCCAACAGGCCTGCCTGGCAACGGCTACGGTGCACAGAGAGGGACCGGGCTCGGCCCAGCCCGGGCGCACTTCATTTAGTTCTACCTAGTGCAGCTTGTGAAGTTTAGACACGTCCCCTACCAGTGCCTCTGAAGTATTGAAGCAAGTTTGTAAACAACCGAGCAGATGGCTTTCAGTAACTGTTCTGCTTCATTATCTCATAAAATTTCCTCAGCTGCTGCCTTAATACCATTTTTGGAAGCACATCAGAAGTTGTAGGAATAAACGAGATATAAAATCTGGTTTTACTACCTTACAATAAACCCTCAATATGGAATGTCAGGTTTTTCAGATTATACAACTTTGCTTCCGAGAAAGGAAGATAGGGCTGGGGCTGGAGTAAGGGTGGGTTCTCACTCTTCCCCCCGCCCCCTTAAGGAATATTAGGCATTTTTGTTCCTTCTCATTTATATTACCTGTGAACCTAAGTTGTAGCTTAAAAAACCATAAAACAGAACATTATATAGGAGATAAATATGTGCCCAATTTATTGAAGTTCTTAATCATTTTTTTCAATAAATCATTTAAAAAAAAAAAAAAAAAAACCCTTGGAATTCTAGGAACCAGATTTTCTATCCCACTTGGATTTTCTCATGGCTCGAACATAATTCTTTCAGTAAAATCCGCCTGGTAACTCCCAAAGACCCATGTCTACTCCAAGTCTAGCATCCCCTGCTGGACAGACTTAGCGTATAGTCAGGACCGAGAGTTGAAGATGACCTCCTTGGTCGTGACTGAATTACATTATCAACTTTTATTCCCCTAGCTGAATAATTCCATCATTTACCTGTATGACACTTTACAACCGATACCTCACTTTTACATATATAAGCTCATTTGATATTCAAGATAACTCTCTGAGGAGCTGGGGCAAGTTACGATTTCCATTTTATAAATGTGAAAACCGAGACTAATAAGAGAGAAGTTGCATATCCAAGATTCCAGAATTACTTTGAGCACAGAACACTCAGATCTAGGTCTTCTGAATCCACCACATGACAAGTCTCTCTGTGATGTAGCCAATGTCCTTTAAGACATCAAAATGGCAACTACAGACAGCTTCACCAAACAGACTACTCCTGACTATGCATAAGTAGGTCCTTGCAACACACCTTCCTCCCACCTCGAGAGTCCACTCCTGCTAACATGGGTTCAAGATGGGCCATGTGGGAGAGGGAAATGCGATTATCTGAACACACTCCAAGGTAAGTAATCACTTTGGGTAACTCATCTTCTCTAAATTTTAGAATTCATTCTTTCGTTAACTCATAAGATAAAACCGACTGTGCCTCATTTGACCAACATGCAGAAAAAAGTGTGGGCCCCAAATCTGGCACCCTTCCTTCGTCTCTGGCTGGAGAAGAGCATTTAAGGTCAGGGTCTACTTCCAGAGGCTGCTTAGAAAGGGCAGTTTCAAAGGAAAGCACCTTCAACCTTGGGCTAGATTCCTTTTCATTCACAGCAAAACTCAATACAATGGCAGTGATCCTAGTGATTTCTCTCTCTTTCAGTAGAAGACACAGTTCTTCAGGTAGAATTTTTGTCATGTAGAGACTTTTATGGACTAACTGTGAACTTTGCCTTTCTTTTAGGGGAAAAATTCAAACCAATGCAACTGGGAAATTTGGAGCCTGCTGTAGGCTACTCTGGGTGACCCTGGCACTGGGGGTGCAAAGGTGAGTGGGCATAGCCGCTGGGATGAAGGAGTTCAAATCCTACACATTAGACAGACGCTACCGTTCCTGAACCCTCAGGCCTTATTCAGTTTCACCAGCTGCCCCACTAGCGACCACTCTCTGTCCAGGATCCAGCTCATAGTCGTGTACTGTCTGAACTGTTTCATCTCCTTGAACCTGAGACAGATCCTTGCCTGTCTCTCACAACCTTGAACTGGTGAGAACACTGGCCAGCTATTTTCTCAGATGTCCCTCAACTTGGGTCTCATTCTCTATCTTAATAGTCACAAACACTTTCTCATGTTGGATCCTGGAAAGTCAAGGCAGGATCTGTTAGGAAGGCAGAATCGGAGTGCTCGCTTCCTCACAGAGATGAGATGGAATGCACTAACAGGCTTCTTCTGAGATTGAGCAGGGAGATGTGAACAACTCTAGTGAGCATTCACCCACTAGTTAGGGAGGTACCCTATGGAACTGGTAACTGCCATTAGTTGGGAAACGTAAACCATCACCTCACACTGAGACCCTAGAACAGAGCCACTCCTGCACAACAAACCCAGAGAAGCCTGGCTGTTCCAGGTGACTTCATCCCCAGCCTGCATGAATCCAGAACTCAAAAGACTTGACCCCAAATTTACATAAACCACAAGGAAGCAGATGTCTTCTAATAGCTGTATGTGGGGTAATATTTTAGAACTATGATTCTACAGCAGTAATAAGTTTCTGGGGTGCAAAAAGAGTCTAGAAGACTCAAAAATTAAAAATTTGCCAGTAAAAATCCAAGTACGGCCATCAAAGGTAGGCCCTAAAAGCACCATGGCTACTAAAAAAGTAATGAGAACTAGTCAGTGCCACCCAGGAAGTACCAGGTGTTTCCCACATGTTACCTCACAGCAGCCCCTAGACACAATGGGGCCTCCGAGGTGGGTGGGGAGGCCAGTGTTCAGTGCTAGGGCACTCTACTGGTCAGGCCTGGGTTTCAGATTTGCTCAGAGCCCAGTTAAGTCAGTTACTCAACCTGAGCCTCAGTTTCCTTATTAGTTAACTGGAGATAAGGTGGTACTACTTTCCTCAATTCAAACAGATTTGAAGTGATCCATATGAAGTGTTCAGCACACTGCCAACATGATGTGCTCAGACTTCCGTTGCTGTTACTTTTTAATGTGTTGACAATGCATTTATCTACTTATATTCTGCCTTATCCAATCAAGACCTTATTGCAGAGCTCTGTTTGACTGCCAAGGACGCTATGTCTCAAAGGAGTTGGGAACCTTGCCCAAGATGGCGCATAGCAGGGAAGAGGTGCTGACCAGCACACTCCGAATAAGGGAGGTGAGCATGTGCAGCCACCAGCGGGACTATAACGGAGTGCCAAGCAATGAAATCAATTTAGATTCAATGTTCTTCAAACACTTGTGAGATCAGAATCTGGAAATAAAGGTAAGGGATATGATTCTAACTCACAGAGAAGGGAAAAGGACCCAGCAACCGAGATATTCTGAAGCACAAAACAGCATGCACACTCCCCACTCCCTCCACCGCAGTCGGTCAGCAACAACGGGCTCACGGAAAGCTAACTGTAACTAACGAAACACGGGCTGGAAGGCGGTCATTTGAAAGTGCACCCTCATTACCTGACCGGGCAGCATGTTTCAAGACAAGAGTAAGGCTGTGCAAAGACAGCAGCTATAGCTTTTAATCGTCCTAATAACACAGGGTTTTTAAAAAGCAAGGAGGGAAAGGAGCTCTGGTGGAGAAGCCGCTCCACGCACTTGTTGCAATGGTGCTTCAGGTGTTTCTTGTAACTGTCCTCCTGGAAGAGCGCGTCCGGGTTGCAGCCAGCCAGCCAGTCCGCGTGCTGCACCACCGGCTGCGCGCTCTGTGCTTTCACCTTCTTGCCCTTCCTTCCCCGCGGCACCGGTGCTGACAAACCTGTAACGATAACGATGATAAAAGCTCCTCACAATCAAATCACAGCGCCAGAGTCAGGTATTTCAAGGTAAGGGACAAGGAAGTACAGGGTATAACAACGACAGCAACAAAAAGCCAAAGCAGTTGACGGGCCCGTGTGTCGCAGGAGAACTGCTCCCTGGGTTTCCAGTGGCTGAGTTTCTGAAGCAGACAGCCAGGTCTTCCTTCTGAGGCACCTCTGGGTAGACTCATACCTAAAACCTTTTGATTCGTAGCTAAGCATTAGTGGTTTGCACCACCCAGCTACTTGTCTTCTCACCAGCAGCATGTCACCAAGGTATCAGGTGGCTCCTGATGACCCTGTAACTCAGAGGACGAAGCTCTTACCAGAATGATTGACCAAAGCTCGAGTCTGGCCATCAGCCGTTGGTGTGATCAGATCCCAGATGAAGCTTTTGATATTCTCATCCCCTCGGTAGTGATTGAGGCAGTATACAAGGATGGTTCTGCATATGGTTTCCACATCTTGTTCGGTGAGCTGACGTTTGTAGCGCCCGTGTGAAAGGATGTCTGTCCACCGTCCCCACCTGGAATGCAAACATTCAGCATGTAGACGGCACCTTTGAGTTTAGACTCGGGGCTTCACTTGACCAGTCAGGTGCTGGTGCTGGGAAATCCTGAGTCTAAACTTGTAATACTTTACACCAGGTGATAGAAAAGCAATCCAGGATGCAAGTCTTAGGTGCAAGTGTCTTACAGAGTGGGCCATAAGTCACTGCTCATAACGGCAGTAGTTAAACCATCACTGAGATAATAAAGCACACGTGTTTAACACAGGCTCTCCAAGTAAGACGCGGGCAGTGGCAGCACCTTTCAGGACAGGAAAGCACTCCGGAGGGTGGAGGTTTAACTCTGTGCTCTGCTCTGTCATGGCTTGTGTGTTTCAGTGCTGATCAGCCATCTGAGATGAAAGGTGACTCAGAAAGGTGTGGCTACTCCAGAATCAGTGATGCAATGGTGAGGATTAGAGCCCATCCGTCTCTCTCAACGGGCTGCCATGATAATTAATGGACGACGATGGGAAGCCGTGAGTTTCCTTTCGAAATCAGGAGTGATAACTCAAAGCACGCTGGCACTCACAGGAAAAGTGCTCAGCCGGTTCTCAGTTCCCTGTGTGACATGGGTGGAGAGAACGCACTGCTGAACCAGAACAGTCTGCCTAGTGTTCTCCTTGCAGGCTTAAACACACTGCGGCCTGGCTTCCTCTCGGTGATGTGGACTGGGTTCACACGATAAAGAGACTTGGGCGGAGGGCGTTTGGAGGAGGCACAAACTCTGAGCGTGTCTTTCCCCGTGTTACACCTGACTGAGCCACAGGCTGCTCATGGTAGAGCCTGTGAGAACTGATGGGCTGGGCATCACGGAGTGCTCAGCCTGTGGGGGAGAAGTCCAGGGCACTCATGCTCACCCCCTGCCTTTCACCCTTGCTGGTCTCCTGCCACACCCTCGTCCTCTCTGGCTTCAGTGCTCCTTTCAGTTCCTCAAATCACAAGGCTTGCCCTCACCTCTAGGCCTCTGAGCTTACTGCTCTCTCAGGCAGGAGCTCTCTTTTCCTCTCTGCCTGGCTAGTTCACAACACCCATCATGGCACACACTATGTACATACCTCCTATGGAGTCCCTGCTTTCACCTCCTAGTCCTGGAAGTGGGGAGAGCATACCTGAGCTGTGTCTTAAAGGATGGGACACACTTCTAGACCCCATTCCCTGTTATGGCTACTGTCACATTTTACTGCAATTTCTACTGGCTCACCCACCTGCCTGAGATTGTGAATGCATGTAACTGTCTGTCTGGCCCTCTGCAGGATCCCGGTGTCTGAAAAAGAGTATCCTAGCACAGCGCCCAGCGCATGGTGGGTGTGCAATAAATAGTGACGAATATCACAGGGGGTCGGGGAGGCAAGGGAGAGACTCTACTGAAAGGAAAGACAAGATGCCCTAAGCATGCTTCTTAGCTTCAGGGGTCATTGATATGTTCTGTTTCTAAAGGTAACAATACAATTCTCAATTTTTGATCATTAGGTTGAAATCTGGAAGTTTATGCAAGTAGCAAAGGGCCCAGATGGGGAGAGCTCTGCCCCCAGGGTGAGAACGGACAGGAGAGAAGGAGCGTCCACCCAGTTGGCTCAGGTACTCAGGAGCGCTGCCCTGGCCACTTCATCTGTCCCATAAATGATCATTTGTGCAACCTCCACCATGAATCTGCCACCCTTCAGTCTGCACTGAGGACATAGAAAGTAGGGCCTGTCCCCAGTGAGCTGCTAAGTGACCATCTACAGGGGAAGCTTGTGACTCAGAAACCACACATAGCATGGCGAGAGCAGTGGACTCTTGGGTGCTGGGTGAGGCCTGAGCTTAAAGGACAGTGGACGTCAGGCCAGTGAAGTCGGGTGTGTGTGTCACGAGGACAGGAGAAAGGGCTTGTGACAAGTCAGGGGTGACACAGAATCTGGCACATTGAAGGTGATGCAGGCATCTGTCCCAACAAAAGCTCGGCTACCCATGGGGAAGGTCCAACAAGAGAGACACAGGCCACAACAAGGGAGCCATGGATGCCACACTAACAGAAAGGTTGTATTTATGCTGAAGCTAGCGGTGAGCCCCTGGAAGAAATCATCAAAGACACAGCATGACTAGATCTGCAGAAAGACTGCTTGGGTGGCGGTTTTTTTTTTTTTTCTTTTTCATTTTAATGGCATTTGCCTCAAGTCCACAACCCACTGCAGAACTCTCAGTTACTGATTCAGTATTTATTGAGCACCTTGCTGTTCAAAGTGCTGTGTGAGGTGCTGTGCAGATTCAGCTGGGTTAGGGATGGCTCCCGCCTCTCAGGAACAAGCAGACCTGCAGGACAAACACGTCCCACTCACAATACGCAAGTGACCCTTTGTTTGCACCACAGGTGAGTGGGGGGAAGGACTTTACGAGTGAGATGACTGCCTTTAACAAATTTTTATAACTGAAAGATATTAAAAGGATAGTCATATTTTATATAAAGATAAAGTAGGAAAAGATTTTGTGATTTTGAGACTTTATTTTGAATGATAATCAACGAATAAATTTGAACCTGACAGAATTCCTTAAGCTACAAGCCAATATCCCTAACCTCAGGTGACCTCTTCAAATCCATGAGGATCTAACTGACTCAGAGTGACTTTGCTAAATGACCCCTACACCCCATCAAAATTACCACAAAAGTGTCCGTGTGATTGCGCTATGCGGAGTCACACAAATCCAAACACAGTTTTTCTGTACCAACCGGGAATTCTAACAATTTTAAAAATAAATTACATCTCACACAGTAAGTCCAACTCACCCATAAACAAGCAGATTCTTCTCCACTCTGAAACACTCGCTCCTTGCGTAACCCTGTGACTTATCCTGCGGGCGCCTGGGCTTGGTACAAGGCTTTTCTTCGGAATCACTTTCCAAGTCTGAGAATTCCATCAGCTCATCTTCTTTCACTGCACTGTACAGCCTAGTTTGCTTTCTCACTCTTGGCGTGTCAATGACTAGGTTGTTCTGAAAAGGGAACACATAAATTTGAAACATCTGAAAAATCACACCCTTGGGTGAGATCAAATAGGGGTTTGAATGGGGCCTCTCACTCACCCTCCCATTTAAGGCATCGATATCCAATTCAGCCTTCTTTGCCCACTTTTGCCAGAAATTTGGATCATCCAAGGAAATATCTGTCCTATTTCCAGATGCAACAAAGCTGGCCTAAAGGGAAACAAATGTGCATTAGCTAGAAGTATTGTTCTCAGGGGCAAGGTGCAAAAGCAGCTTTCTGCTCATCCACTCAAACACCGGTGAGCCCTTCCACATTGTGCCTGCTGCTCTCACGGATGGGACAAAGACGACAGACCACCCCTCAGGTAGCTCACTGTCCAGGGGCTGAGAGAGACTAGGAAATAAGGGGTTACAATGTCGTGTGACAAACGATGGGGAGCAAAGGCACGCACAAATACAAACAATACACAGAGGCGGGGCCCCTAATCTGGCTTAGATGGACGGGTTGGGTGTTGCAGGGAAGGCATTACTGGAAAGAGAGAAGAGAAGGCTCTGAAAGAGAATGTCTGGACTAGATTTCAAAAAGCTCCCAGAACAGGAAAACACATGGACATGTTCACAGCAGAGGGAAGACCATGTGCAAAGACAAAGAGAAGAAAGGCTGATGTTTCATGTGGGCAGGGCTAAGGGCACATGGGAGAATGGCCGAAACTCAAGCTGGTCAGTCAGGCAAAAGCCAGATCAGAAGAAGGGCCTGGCATGTCCCATCAGCAAGGTCTGAACTCTATTTGGAGGTAGCAGTGACCTATTTGAAGGAATAATCTCAAGATGTACATGATTGTATCGAGTCATATGTTAGGAAAGCTCATGCTAGAGTGTCGATCTGGGAGCATGGAAGGTAGAACAGAGTAGAACAGGCCACTACAATAGTTTAGATAAGAAATGACAAAGACATCAGGGGACATCTAGGTCAGCTGGCATAACAAAGTTTATTAAGAAAATGTTCTGCATGCCACTTTGGTGAGTGGCATCTGGGGTCTTAAACACTAGCAAGCGGCCATCCATCTGTATTGGTCTCAACCCACCTAGAGCAAAGGAGAATGAAGAATACCAAAGAAAGGGCCACATAAATCAGAGATACCATCAGCCTGAGACCAGAAGAACTAGATGGTGCCTGGCTATAACAGATGACTGCCCTGACAGGGAACACAACAGGGAATCCCTGATGGAGCAGGGGAACAGTGGGGTGCAGACCTCAAATTCTCAGAAAAAGACCAGACTTAATGGTCTGACTGAGACTAGAAATACCCTGGAGGTCATGGTCCCCAGACTTCTGTTAGCCCAAGACTGGAACCATTCCCAAAGTCAACTCTTCAGACAGGGATTGGACTAGACTATAAAACAGAAAATGATACTGGTGAGGAGTGAGCTTCTTGGCTCAAGTAGACACATGAGACTATGCAGGCAGCTCCTGTCTGGAAGGGAGATAAGAAGGCAGAGGTGGACAGAAACTGGCTGAATGGACATGGGGAATATGGGGTGGAAAGATAGAGTGTGCTGTCTCATTGGGGGAGAGCAACTAGGAGGATATAGCAAGGTGTATATAAATTTTTGTATGAGAGGCTGACTTGATTTGTAAACTTTCACTTAAAGCACAATAAAAGTTTTTAAACAATTAAAAAAAAAAAAAAAAGAAATGACAAAGACCAAAAACAGTGATACCAGAAATGGGGAAAAGGAGACAGTCTAGAAAGACATTTTTTAAAAGGTAAAATTTATGGGAATTAGAATCTGGGTGGACGAGAAGCATGAAAGAGGAGGAAGAATCCAAGGAAAGCCTCAGCATCCAACTCTGCCACCAGGGTGGTGTTACCTGGGCAAACAAACAGGTGTGTGAGGAGTGCGGGGGGCAGAAATGATGAGTTTGCTTTTGCACATACTGAATTTGAAGTGCCTGAGAGGACTAGGGAAAGAGTAAAGAGAGGTTGGGAGGAAGTGAGGGAAAAGATGTTAGGTCACAGAGCCCAGAGGAGAAGGGCCTGCCAAGCATGGAGTGCTAGGACAGCTGGGTGTCCTCATGCAAAAGGAGGAAGGTGGATCCCTACCACACACCATACACAAAAATGAATTCAAAATGGCTCATAGATCTAAATGTTAGAGCAAAAACTAACTATAAGACTCTTAGAAGAAAACACAGGAGTAAATCTTTACGACCTTCTGTTAAGGCTATGACTTCCTAGATGAGACACCAAAATCATAAGTGATAAAAGAAAAAGCAGATAAATTGAGCTTCATCAAAACTAAACACCATTAATAAAAGACTAGGAGAAAATAACTGGAAATCACATCACCTGCTAAGGGCTTTAATATCCAGAATATACAAACAACTCTTATAACTCAAAAAATAAATAAATAAATAAATAAATGGAACAAAGGATTTAAATAGACATTTCTCCAAAATCATATACAATGGCCAAAAGGGCACATGAAAGGATGCTATTATTATCAGAGAAATGCAAATCAAAACCAGAATGGAATACAACCTCACACACACTAGGATGGCTATAACCAGTAAGGCAGCGTTGGTGAGGAAATGGAGAAAAAAACCCTCATTTACCATTTCTGGAAATGGAAAATGATGCAGCCATTGGAAACAGTCTGGTAGTTCCTCAAAAGGTTAAACAGGAGTGACCACAGGACCCAACAATTCCACTCCTAGGTATATAATCATAGAAAAGGGAATACATGTCCACACAAAACTCATACGCAAATGTTCACGGCAGCACTATCCATAATAATCAAAAAGTAGAAACAACACAAATGTCCATTACCAACTGGTAAATGTGGTGTACACGCACAACGGGATATTATTCTGCCATAAAAAGGAATGAATTCTGGATACATGCTACAACTTGGATGAATCTCAAAAAATTACCCTAAGTGAACAAAGTCAAACAAAAGATCACATATTGTATGATTCCATTGATATGAAATGTCCAGAATAAGCACATCTATACAGGCAAAAAGTAGATTAGGGGTTTACCTAGGGCTGGGGGAAAGAAGCCCCGGTGGCACAATGGCTAGGCACTCAGCTGCTAACAGAAAGGTCGGCTGTTCAAACCCACTAGCCGTTCTGTGGGAGAAAAGACCTGGCAATCTGCTCCCATACAGATTAGAGCCTAGGAACCATATGGGGCAGTTCTACTCTGTCACAGGGGGTAACTATGAGTTGGAATCGACTCAACTGCACCCAACAACAACAGGGCTGGGGGATGAGGTAGGAGAGTGGGTGGGGATTGCTAATGGACATGAGGGGTCTTCCTGGGGCATGGAAATACTCTAAACTTAGACCGTGGTGTTAGTTGCAGAACTCTGTAGAACATGCTAAAAACCATGGAGCTATACACTTAAAACAGGTGAATTTTATGGTACGTGGGTGTGTGGAGCGATGAGCACATAAAGCCCCTGACAGGCTCTCAGGTGGATCACGGGGGTTGGTGGTGACCTTTGCCAAAGCAGTTCTGACTGAGAGGTGGGGGAGGGGCAGGAGCCTGAGGTTGAAAAATAAGCAGAACAGGAAGCGGTGGCGACAGCTGGTGTCGATTAGGCATGTGTGGACTTTAGCCGCGAAAAGAAGAGTTACGGGGTTGTAGCTAGAGGGAAAAACAGATGAGAGGGTTTTTAAAGGCTGAAGTGACCTGATGGTTCTTATAGGCTGTTTCAAGAATCAGGATCTTGGGAGGAAAAGAGGATGATGATGATGATGGAGCAGGACTTGGAAGAAGTGATCTCAGAGGCAGTGAGAGGGGATGGGGCCAAGCGTGCAGGTGGAGGGTCAGCCTCAGGAGGCTGGAAGCCCAGGACTGTAGGCTGAGGGGCACGCACACCCCAGGGAGCTAACAGTTCACTGATTCATTATTCCCAACGTAACGCCAATGCTACATTTGCAGCCTGTGAGCACTTTCCGAGGTGCTTTGACGTAAACTCTACTCTGCTCCTAATGTAAAAGCTAGCCCTTCGGATCGACTCGCACCTTAGCGAACGTGGACCCTTTCCCTTCTGACTCAATGGTGATGGTGTGGGTTCGCCGTAGGAGAATCTGATCGATATCTTCCTCGCAGAATTTAGACCCTTCATCCTCCTCATCCATGAGCGCACCATAGGCCCCTTTTCGAAGAAGATCCTCTATTTCTTTCTTGGAAAGCTGCTGTACCTGTTTTAGGGAAATATTTTCCATCGTTTAGAATTTACTTGTTTGTAGGCTGAACCAGTGCTTCGCATGTCTCAAAGTGAGTGAACCTAAGGTACAACACACAAAAATGTGGTGAAATATGCTTACAGTACTGAGGTCAAAGATAATGGGATGCTGGGTAATTTCTTAATATTACCTAAATAAAGTAAGGAGTCAGGAGAAATGAATGGTTTGGGGGGGAGTTGTTTTACCCCATTAGTAGCGTTTTCTCTTCCGCTCATAGACTGTAGCACAGCTTTATCCAGCCCAAGCTTCAAACTAGCCTTGTCGAACATTTCTCTTTCATAAGAATTTCTGGTAATCAGTCTGTAGATTTTCACAGATTTGCTCTGTCCTATCCGATGACATCTAGCCTGAGCCTGGAAGGAAAATGAAATCAATGGCCATCAAAGAAAGAAAAGACTCAACTGCCAGTTAGACAAGTGTATGTTCCAAAAAATAGCAGTGCAGCTTAGGGGAGTGTTAACATACTAAGAAATAACATTTTACATTATTAATAAATTGACCACCAGTTGGTTCATTTGCTACGAATCGTGGGGCACTGCCTGAGCAATGGCGCAACTTTAATTTATCGGTTTGGCTGGGGAGTCTCCATCATAGCAGAATGACTTAAAAAAAAAAAAAAAAAAAGCATCAGCAAGATTTCCCTGCATGTTTACCTGGAGGTCATTTTGGGGATTCCAGTCTGAATCAAAGATGATGCAGGTATCAGCAGCGGTAAGATTAATGCCTAACCCTCCTGCCCTTGTACACAGGAGGAAAACAAACCTATCGGAATCAGGCTTAGAGAATCTGTCAATAGCTGCTTGGCGCAGGTTGCCTCTGACTCGGCCATCGATTCTTTCGTACGGGTACCTAGAAAATATCAGTGTTAACGAGGAGGTCCAGCGGACAGCTATGTTCCCTTTTAATTTTTAAGGAAGTATTACCATCTGGACTATATACTAACAGAATGCTACTACTCAGGAGAAATAATTTTAGAGTAAATAGGGTTTGTTGTCGTTTTTCACAGTCGGCTGAATGCCCAAAGGTCAAATTTTATTTTACCTTCCTCTCCAGTGAAAAACATCTAAACTCTAAAAATAGCTGGCACCTTCCACAGTAAAACAATAAACAATTTCCAGTTTAGGGAACAGCTCTTCTCCCTGAGTGAAACGAGAGCAAAGGGAAAAGGAGAGCCCACAAAAGTCTTCCGTGTCCTCCTGCAACCACCACAAAAAAACCACTGCCACGTCCATCTACGGTTTTGCAAAAAGATAACGCGTTTTCCCCATGCCACCCCCCTCGTCATAAATGTCACTTTGAGGTGAACTACGTGGAGCCCGTGAAAGTCCATTTTTCGTTTCCTCTTTATCGTATGACATGGTGCGCTCACCGTCTCTGAATGAGGTAGTCTTCCAGTATGTCCAGGCAGCGCACCATCTGGGAAAAGATAAGCACCCTGTGGCCGCCAGCCTTCAGTTTTGGCAGCAGCTTGTCAATCAGCACGAGCTTGCCAGCAGCCTGGATCATCGCCTGGAGCTGAAAATCTGGAGACTCGGCACTGTGTGTTTCTTTAAACTCTTCCAAAATTTTCTCTTCAGCACCTGCAGAGATGGGACAGCACAATGTGAATACTGTAAAAGGTTTTTATTACCAAAAACAAGGAGTCTGCTTTCACCCCCACCACACGCCAGAAGAACCTCAACACCAGGCTCAAGTTAAGAATAAGGACCCGTCCACTTTCTGAAAGTTCAGTCTCTGCAAAACTGTAAAAGTAAAAGGGGGCCAAAGTTTTAAGCACAGCACATTTAGGCAGTTGGGGGAAAACCACATTTTCTAACAAACAAATGTTTGCTATCTGTAGAAAGTGAATTTCAACAACAGACTGTCAAGCCAGAAGTGGCAGAAACAAGCCAAGGGCCAGATACCTAGAGAACATTTGGAACCTAAATTGTTAAATGAAGAGCTGTTTGCTCACTGAATATAAACACAAACAACCAAAATCTGTTCTGAAACTAAGAAATAAATGAACAGAATTCTGACCATGAGGCTGTAAGGGCACGCATTTGGGTATGTAATTGCATATTAATACGGCAAAAGGACTAAAACAAAGGACGATTCATCTTTCAAAATACTTTTTAGGGATTTTTGTGGGGACCTAGGCACACATCTTCTATTGTCATCTCTAATCTGCCTCCACATTTACTTCCATCTGATAGTTTCCTCAGATACAAAAATGCTATCTCGAATTACCCAAAGCTTAAAAAAAACCTCTAAGTGTTTCGTGTTTCACAGAAGACTTCCACAAGCAATCCTTTTTCTCACAGCCCATGTGTACTTCCGCGTATTCAGGGACTTAGTACATCAGAGAAAAGCCTTGAGTGAATGACATCTTCCTGGGAGAAAAGCCCTGACCACTTCCGCCCTGACCCAGGACCTACACTAATTCAGGAAGCAGCAGGCTAAGCTTCCTTCAACTGCTGAGGTGGCTTAACTAGAATTAGGTGGCATTGGGCTGCCCTTTCCCACTCGGGGTAATCGGCACAGAGCTGCTAATCTCAGCTCCTCTCCCTCAGGCTGGGGGATGCAGTCACTATTCTTTAAAAAACACAAACAAAGCCATCTACTGGGATCCCTTCCCAGCCTCAAACTGTGCCAGAACCTTTATTTTTCCTAGCACTGGCTTTAACCTTGTGAACTACCTATACACACAATGTGGACACCTAAACCACAAAAAGGTTTCCAAGGTGAGGGGTAGGTTAGACAGGCCACCACAGCCACACAGACAGAGCTCCAGCAGGACGCAGAACAGGTAACCAAAGCACAATCGGCTTTTCATTTTAAGGTCGCCTGCGAAAATTAACTTATGACACAGTCATAAGCAGAAATACAGCTTAATTACTAACCAACAAAGGATCTCACTGAGAACAGATTAAAGTCACTTAGCATCATCACCATCCACAAGGCATACTGCTACTTCTCAGGAAGGGGTGGCAGAGAACGGCACCTAGGTGGGGACTGCTATCCCCTCACTCCCTTCTCCACATTAATAAAAGGAGAATATTTCAAATTTTCATTTAAGTGAAAACTAAATTAATAAAAACGAAAGGTTTTATAGGAAAAGGTAAAGAATAAAATCCTACTAAGAGCACTAGCAAGAATGTTCTTAATAAAGTGCTTTATTTTTTCAGAACATGAAATTTAGAAATTCAGGTTCTAGATTTAAGAAGGTTATTAAGAGATAAGGGATAAAGATTTAAATCAATATATTCCATTAGGTAGTTTTTTAATGTTTGTTCTTGTTGCACAATATAAGCTCTTTGCAATTCAGTGATAGACAGATTTTACTTTTGTGATATTTGGATATTTATCCATATTAAGATTATACTCCACAATTAAAAATAACAAAATTTTTGTAGTTTAAAACAATAAGCTGGTAGTCAATGGGTATTTAAAAAAAATGAAATAATCATTTTAGCAATATAAAATCAGACATGTTTTTGAGAAAATAAACAATTCAGCCAAATTAGATAAATTTAAATTTACTTTTAATAAATTAATTACATTTTTCCAGGGACGAGAAAAATAACTTTCCTGCCTTTTCAATACTACCAATAATTTCTCATCTTCTAAAGAACAGTAAAAAAGATAAAAGCATATTCTTTAACTGACAAAGGATGCTACCGCTGGATTGATTCAGGTGATACACATTTAGGTTCTTAAAGTGACGGTTTACACTAGTAATACTTCATTTAAAAATATTATCAGCAAACATATTTCCTATAGGATTCACTTAGCACTGTATTTATTGTGGTCAGACTGAAGGATGGTTGGTAGGGGGAGCTGGGGAAGAAGGTAATTTCTACTTTCTGATTTTACAGCCAAAATTTCAAGTTTACCAATTAAAGATTTATCTTGATGTTAGATTTGTAAATATCAGTCAGAGAATTAACTGGAAATGTGTTATAATAAGCCCAAATGTTTTTCGGGCTCTATCCTGAATTAAAGTATTGCTTGTACTACATTAAAAAGTGTGTGTGTGTGTGTGTGTGTGTACCAAACACAACTTAAAATAAGTGTGCAGTCACTTAGAGCTTGGAAATCTTTTCAGTGCACCAGCCTGTCACTCTAAGGACAGTGGCTCAGTTGGTACCCAGCTATAGTAGCCACAAACAAGAAAATATTTTGTTCTTAAAGATTATCAGAAAAAAACAAGTTACCATTTCCTCTTGGAAACTGATTCCCTCATTCTTGTTTTCTTTTTGCCTACTATTCCCTATATTCTCCCCACCGCCAACACTAATGACGACCACACTTAGTCCCTAATCATCGGGGGTATTTACCAAGTTTTCACCATCTTTCTTACGGGGAACCTAAAATCAGATAATTCATTCTAACAAAGTTTGGGCCAATAGCAGTAACTCCATTTATATTACCCAGTCACCTGCTTAATTTTTAGCAAGAAACACAACTTCTAATACTTACTGAGTACACACGCTGTGCCAGACACTGCTCCAAGCATGTTACTAGAAATACTAACGCCCGTTAAAAAATCCCCGATTTATACACAGTTTGTGTTCTACCATTACTTCCAGATTTTTTTTTTCTTCTGCTGTGCTTATGTTACCATTCTTAGCTTATGCATATTAGTCGCTTCTTTTTTTCATAGTTACAGCAAAGTTGTGCTTTGCTGAATTTTCTTTTGATCAGGGCCACTTTATTCTCTCACACCAGTACATATTTTAACCTCCGAAAGTAAAGGCTTCCCTTGTCGCCGCTCAATAACACACGTTGAGCTGGCATTGCATTATTCCACCTTATGACCTTGGCCGCATGGGCCCTGGAACCCACCCTATGGAAGTCACCCAGGCAGTCACGTGCTGACGTGTGTGCGTGCATGTGCATGCGTGTGCCTGTTTTTTTGTTTTGTTTTTACTACAATTTCCGAACATAAAGGCATATTTTAAGGACACCTGCTTAGCAGCTACTCCATACCCTGTTTTAAGGACAGAAAAGCTGACTGCAAGGTGTGACAAATTAGAACAACCGCCACAGACGCCAAGCCTCAGGGAGTCCCATAAGGCTCCTGGAGAACAAGTGAGCTACAGGCTGACCCTGGAGAGCAATCGGCCAAAAAAAAGATCTACCAGCAGCGTTTTGGGGAAAAACGCTGCAATGCTCAGTGCGTGTAATTAACATGCAACCAAACAAGGTGAGCTTGATGAAACTGGGACGCCCACAATCACGGCCTCCTACCCTCCCACACGCATCCTGCTGGCAGCACTCAAGCCTTTGGTGAACGTCCCCTTTCTTTTTTTTCCTTTGGAGACCACTATTATTTATTTTTACCAGACATTAAATGTGTGTGTGTGTGTGCGTGTGTGCGTGCGAACACACACGTGCTTCTCTCATCCTGTCTAGGCCCCTAAGTCCTAACCCTGGAAAGATACTCTCCACAATGATCTTAGAAAGGGTTATGAATATTGTTATTAGCAGTTTTACAGAATTAAGCATATATTTATCATACAAGATACTTTCTTGGAGAAGACAAAGCTAAAACCACAAAGCTTTAAAAAGATATTTACTGATGTCCCACCCCTGCAACATTGTCAGGTTCTGCGCCTGAGACCACCTTTCAGATGCAGCCACCCTGTCCTCCAGTAACTGGGACTTCTGGATTGGGGCGGTGGGGGGGTGGCTGACAGATGTGTTGGGTCTGAAAGCAGGAAAGAGAAAGAACTCTTCAGCTGCATGCAAGTGGCCAATTATAACTGCACAAATATCCCCACGTTGTAGGCCACCTCTCTATGTAATCCATATTAACTCTTGTCCGGATTATACCTGCAGCCTCCCAAGTAGTTTCTGCTTGCCTGTCTTTCCCTACTGCCATCCTTTCTACACAATGCCGCCAGATTACTCATCCTGAATCGGGTATCTGATCATTTCTCGCACAGAAACTAGCAAAGGTTCTCTGCCGCCTACAGATGAAAGTCACAGTTCCTACCTAGCACTGAAGGCCTTCCACAGTAGGGCCCAGCACGTCTGAGGTTCCTTTTCCTACTATCTTTCACAGGCACCTTATACTTGTACAAGTTCCTCTTTGCTTTCCTGCCTCCCTCTCTCTGCTGTGTTATTACTTCAGCCTAAATGCTGGTTCTTTTCTAACCTGCCTGGCAAAATCCTTCCTGCCTCTGTAGGCTCATCTCAAACACCATGATTTTTTTTTTTTTAATTGTGTTGAGTATACATATAACAAAGAAGCCCTGGAGGCACAGTGGTTAAGCACTCAGCTGCCAACCTAAAGGTTGGAGGTTCAAACCCACCAGCGGCTTCGGTGGAGAAAAGGCCTGTAAAGATTACAGCCTAGGAAACCCTATGGGACAGTTCTACTTTGTCCTACAGGGTCACTGTGAGTCGGGAATCAACTCAACGGCATACAACAACAATCATATAACAAAAATTTTGCCATTTCAATATTTTTATATGTACAATTCAGTGAAATTACATTATGTACAACCATCACCAAGATAATTCCCAAATTTTTCCATCACCCTTAGAGGAAGCTCAATGCCCCCTAAGCTTTGACACCCTCTCCCCCCCCCCCCCACCCTTGGTAACCACCAACAGACTTTTTAAAGCCCTGCCTAATCTCAAGTCCTTCAACTGACGGTATGCTTGCTGAGGGGACTCTCCCTTCTTACTTATCTTTGAATTCTCGACAGTATTGTACACATGATAGTTATGAAATACCGGAGCTGAATCGAAAGCAACTAACAACAATTTATTCCCTTAGAGGTTTGTGGAAATATTTTTTGGGAAATATACAAGAGATTATCGCCCATATCGGTTATATAACACTATGAATTTACTTAAGAAAACAGGAAGACTACAAATTAATCATCAGGAAGAGGGACAAATCATCAAAGCTTTAGGATAATCTCTCATTCTCAAGGAACAGGTATTAAAGGAACCTAGCTACGGCTGAGAGAAATCTCGGACATTTTCTCCTCTCAAAGGCTTGAGACAGCTGCCTTCTCACACCAAAGTTCCTTCCCACACCAAAGTTCCTCTTTAACTCCTCTGGTATACACATACACACACACCCAAACACACATTCATGTGTGCACACACATGGCACACGTGCACACACATACAAAAGCCTCAACCCAGGGCTGATTTCTCTTTAGCTGTTGGCGCTTCTGATAATTTATAGCCCTGGCGTATTAAAGCCTCCCTGCAAGGGGGTGGGACTTAAGGAGGTAGGAGAAAGGCAGGGTGAGATCTAGGTACATGGGTTGACTGGGACAACGGCTGTTAGCTTGTGGCAACCACAGAAGGAGGCATCATCAAGACTAGGAGGTCAGTGATACCAGCAACGACTACAAACCACAGGGAGAAAGGCTTTCTGGTGCTTTGACAGTTGCTTAAACAGTGTGAGAAGGGGGCAGGCTTACCATTAATAAGGTAGGGGTGATTGCAGCACTTTCGTAATTCCATCATAGTGTTTAAAAGGTTGGGTACGTTAGCTTGACCACCACCTTTGGAAAGAAATGTAAAATTCTTCTCAAGGATGGCTCGGTAATATTTCTTCTGAATGTTTGTTAGCTCAACTTCAATAATAGTCTCTTCTTTGGGGGCCAAGTTCTTTTCTACATCTTCCTTGAGACGTCTCAACATCATTGGCTTTAGAATAGCCTGAAGTTTTTGCACCTAAAAAAGGACCTTAAGTAAATACTGGTATCACAATTTACTTGCACGTTAAAAACATATCCTAACATGGAAAATAAGGATTATCTTATGTATTTACCCCTCATTTTAATTTTTCAAAGTCCAGTAAGAGTGAAGGGTATGAAGGTACGAATCTTTCAGCTTTCAAAACAGAAGCACGTGAAGATTTCAAATCGACTTCTTCACCTGTACAGGGTTTGATTCCTGAACAGCCAGGAGGCTGGTAAAGTACACAGCAGAAATAACCCAATAATACATTCAGCTTTCCCTTGTTTGTCTTAAGCCACAGAGATGATGAGGAAGAGGAAAGAGATAACATCACAGGAGCGCTATGCTTTAGCTCTCTTCCCTTCTAGACAGAGCTAATAGAACAGAAGAGAATGAGCTGGGGGGTGCCTAGTCCCCTCGCTGAAGAGCAAGCAGAGACACCTCGCCTGAGTTCTCTTTCTGTTGATTGGCTATCTGCCCACCATATAGTTTTTATCGTAGAAAATCAAAGCAAAACAAAAGAGACTTAACGTTGAACTAAGGTAAGAGGTTTTAAACAGTAAGTTGGAGAACAGGGCACGTGAAGACCAGGATTTCAGATATAGCTCCATATTTATTTCAAATGCAGCACATAAAATATAACTAATACCCACGTAACTCTTACAGTATATGACCAACCACTTTTCATCCAGTACCTCTTACTTCTCATAGCAATCCTGTGTGGTAGTTAGGACTCATGTTTTTAAAAGGAAAATATGTGGGCTCACTGTGAACCACACGGCCAAGTGGACATGGTCCAGAAGTGAGCCTAGAGCCTCAAAACTCTGGGAGGCAAAGAGTTTTACAAACGTCAGTGGCCTCTGAGACTATTCCCGAAAGTGAACACGATCAAACCACCAATCTGAAGGGCACAGTGTCTCTGAAAATTAAGCAAAAGGCTATATATTCTCTTTACCCATCTCGATAGCCCTTCATTAGACAAGCCAAAAGCCTTCGTGACGATGACGTGCAATGTCTAAGAAAAGGACATTGAAAATTTCATGCACCCTGTTTAAGAGGTGGGAGAGACTGTACATATAACTCACATTTTAAAACAGTTAAATATTAATGCTTTGCCATTCCATGGGTTAATCTTCAGTTACATTAGTAAAAACATGGCGGATGTGATACGTACCTGCTCTTCAGTTTTCAGATCACCAAACTCTTGCATAAAGGTGGTTTCTGAAGGGAAGCGACTTGGTTCCAAGAAATGAAGCAAGCTGAAAAGCTCTTCCACTGTGTTCTGCAGCGGGGTCCCGGTCAGCAGCACTTTGTGTTCCTGTAGTAACGCAAGGAATGAAACTCACCAAATCGGCACAGAAACTGTCTGGAAGCCAAAGCCTCTCTCCAGATACCCATTTTTCTACTTCTATTCAGCAATGTTGGAAACCCCGGTGGCGTAGTGGTTAAGTGCTATGACTGCCAGCCAAAAGGTCAGCAGTTCTAATCTGCAAGGCGCTCCTTGGAAACTCTTATGAGGCAGTTCTACTCTGTCCTACAGGATCGCTATGAGTCGGAATCGACTCAATGGCAACAGGTAATGGGTGACTCACCAATGTCAATTTAGCATCCACCCTATGAAAGGCGTAATAATTGGGCACTAAGGTGGAGATGCAAGGAAAACCAGGTTCCTACTTGACATAAATAAATACGTGGAGGGTTCTCTCTAGAGCTCTGTTGTTGTTAGCTGTTGTTGAGTTGGCCCCCAACTCACGGCAACCCCATGCACAAAAGAATAAAATGCTGCCCAGTCCTGTGCCATCGCCGTGATTGGTTACAAATCAGACCATTGTGATCTGTAAGGTTTTCATTGGCTGATTTTGGAAGTAGACTGCCAGGTCTTTCTTCCCAGCACATCTTAGTCTGGAAGCTAAGATGCACTGAAACCTGTTCAGCATCATAGCAGTGCACAAGCCTCCACTGATAAGAGGGGTAGTGGAGGCACTGGCATGAGGGGCACTGGCCAGGAATCGAACCTGGGTCTTCCACATAGAAGGCAAGAATTCTACCGCTGAAGCCAATGTCCCCTCTAGAACTCTACAACTCCTTAAATGTGTCCTGCCATTTTGTTTCCTCCAGGGTTATTAGGCCAATATTTTAGTACTGGGGCTTCCTAAATCCTCTAAGTCTCAATGCTTTTTCCCCACCACAGCTAAGTTTTTTCCTGAAGTCCCTTGACTCAGATAAAGCTTATATGCTTCTTTCTGTTCTCTAAATCAACAGTGCTCTCATCTCTCCATCTGCTTCCTGCATGACTCACTTTAGAGACAAAAGACATTCTTCTACATGCAACACCATATGAAAAACTATTTTGTTCTGCAAACATTTCAAACAAGCAAAGAGGTCAGCTTGGTTTTAAATACCACAATCACTTTTTTTTTAAATAATCAGATGCTATTTTTAACTTTCTCTCTTTCAACCAAATTAGTATTTCTTTAAATTCTTCCTGTTTACAAACTCTTCTCCAGCTTTCCTCATACAGTTGTTCCCTTGTACTTCTATTTCTATATATCCAACACAGAGGAGCTGTTTGGCGATGGTTAGTTTTAATAATAGTAAGTTTATGAACAGTAAGAGTCTTACTATGTTCTACTTTATTTGACTATTAGATATACAGTACAGTTGACAGCTACAGCTAATAAAACTACCTTAGAAAGTGATTACACCCTTAAGTAGGTTCAAAAGTAATATTCTGACTATCTTTAACTTGGGATCTGACAAGACTTTGTTGCCAAGCAGAGAGTATATGCTCAGTAAATACCAGAGGGATGACGTAACCAAGGACAGGTAGATTTTCTTAGTTTCCGCCATGTTTTATTTGTCAAGGAAGCTATCTGAAAGTAAGGTAAAACAGTTCAATGTGCTCTTATTCCTCCATTTCTCCCCTCTGAATAAAGATGTCTCTAATTCGGGAAGATGCCTTCACCTTCAGATCCATTAAATTCACAAAGAGTAAGGAGTTTGTGAATCAATTCAAGATTTCCTAATCATACAACCAACCTTGTGGATAACGTGAGCCACAAAAACTGGCATACTCAAGTCCTGGGTAATTTTATCCAAGACTTTTTATTTTTTATATCATAACACATGTAGGAAGAGTGATTTCAGTGAAAGAGCTGTAGTGATGCTAATACTTATCTCCCTGTATTTTATACCCTTCGTTACTGTGTTACATTTAAATCCTGAACCCCTAACCAAATACTTCAGAAACAGCCTTTCGACTTTTCATTAATTTCAAAATAAGCTTATTTGGGAAAAGGAAAGGAGCTCCATTTATTGGCCTGCTACCTCTCTAATGGCTGTTTAATACTCAGTTTACTTAATGACTGCACACACGACCCTTTTAAATAGTTGCATATAAGTAGCTGAATAAAACCAAGTTCAAAATGGGTAAAGAGCAAGTAATATATGTTAATACACAGTGCCCCAAAAACATCACTGAAGGGACTTAGGCTACAGAGCTTTTCAGCTCCAAGCTCAACTGTGGTGACAGATATACCTTTGGCTTGAAAACATCACCTTTCTTTTTAGCCCTGACTGGAGTGATGTCCCTTTAATTTCATTTCAGCAAATTTCATTTCAGCAGACTCCTTAATTTGGGCGGGGCCTCCTGACAATGAAAGATGAGCTAAGAGACTCAGTGGACAACCCCGGCCGCTCCACAGCAGCCCCTCCTTGATAAGGAGGGGCAAGGAGACAGTCTGCTTTTCCAGAGCTCCTGTGGTGGACCGTGAGGGCCTGTAGGCGTCCCTCAACAAGGGCTTTCTTTGTGATGGGAGAGTTGAGGCACTCATTGGTCTTCCTTCTCTGAGAATGCATTTTCATCCTAACTCAGTCTCATTTCGTTGAGAACAATCTGCTATAACCTGCTGTGTAGTTTGATAGAGCCACTACTCACTATTTTGGCTGTAACTCAGTCTACGAAAGAAGAATAAAAAATGACAAGTAACGTCTATTGTAAGTAAAGACTTAGAGAGCAGGCAATAAGCTGTTCAGAACTGGATGTCAAATGCAATTATGTTCTAATTCTGAACAATGATGTCTTTCATTCTGAAAACATCTCTTATGAGATAAAGATTCTTAATCATCAGAAAAGCAAATATTTCATTCATTTGCTAATTGGCCTCCCCAGATGGTGAGCCAAGTCCTGGGGACAGCCAGCAGGGCTGGGGCAGTCAGGGTCCCCCAGCTGGGCACCTCTGGTAGTTGGCAACCAGAAAAAGCAGTTGCTGTCAATTCTGACTCACGGGGACCCCATGTGTATGGAAGTAGACCCGTGCTCCACAGGATTTTCAATGGCTGATTTCTCAGAAGTAGATCATCGGCCTTTTCTCTGAGGTATCTCTGGATGGACTTGAACTTCCAACCTTTTGGTTAGCAGCCAAGCACATTAACTGTTTGTACCACCCAGGGGCAGTTGGCAGCCCTCTCCTATTACCCAAGTGTGACATACAAATATTTATTATTTTCTAGATGTGCCACTCTGTGAAAAAGGTTAGGGCACGCTGTGATTTGTAACAGCAAGTTTATCTGGATAATAGATTCTAATCCATTAATGAAGTTTTAGTATTAAAACAAACAAACAAACAAATCCACTGCTTTTGAGTCGATTCCAACTCAAAGCGACCTAGCAGGACAGAGCAGAACTGCCCCATAAGGTTTCCAAGGCTGTAATCTTTATGGAAGCAGACTGCCACATCTTTCACCTGCAGAGAAGCTGGTGAATTTGAACTGCTGACCTTTTGGCTGGCAGCTGAGCGCTTAACACCTGTGCCACCAGGGCTCCAGAAGTTTTAGGATAAATAATAGAAAATCCTTTGAAGCCTCTCAATGACAATTAGATTGTTTGATGTTGGTAGAATTAAATCAATTTGTACTCACAAGTGGAGGCCTATTTTGCAGTAAGAATTACTATCTTGACTCATATGAACTAATAATAGAACACAACTTAGATAAACTCAGTCAGATAGCCACTTCAGCTTTCAGGGAACAGTGACATAACAGTCTTTTCCATGGAACGGTAGGGAGATGGGGGCCCAGCACATAAGATGCATTTAGGTATTTAATGAGCATCAGTGTTGACCTAGAGCTCTGATGGCGCAGTGGTTAAGACCTCCAACTGCTAACCAAAAGGTCAGCAGTTCAAATCCACCAGTCGCTTCTTGGAAACCCTATAGGGCAGCTTTACTCTGTCCTATAGGGTCATTTTGAGTTAGAATCAACTTGGCAGCAACAGGTAGTAGGTAGTAGCAGCATTTACCTGCAGATACAGGTTTATTTCCAAGCAGTGCTAAACTGTCACCTGGAGAGACCAAATACAGTCATAGACTTTCCCTTTTCCATATGCTTAACCATAACTTCAAGACTGTATACTGTTTCTAAGTTGTTTTGTGGACTGGTCAACAAATAATATAAACTGCTTTGAGAAAGGTCCTAGTTAAGATAGCTTTAATACTAACTCATTAGGTAGAAAAATGGGAAATACCATCCTAACTAGGAAAATTCAGTCAGATTTCTTCCTGTAAACAAAACCAAATTTTGGTTGTTTGTTTTTATTTAAAAGAATGGCTGGCTAATCCAATCCCCTTAATTTAAGAATAAAAGAAGCTGCTTCAAAGAACCAGCTATAAAACAGAAAGCTTTTAGGTATTCTTTTCCAAAGTTCCACAGACTTCAGTTAAAAAAAAAATTATAGCCATGGAAATATAGTATATTCCTCCCCATCTTAAACTCCTAATTAATAAGAGATCAAATTTATTTATGAGTACACATTAAAGAAATTTTTAAAAATCTTTTTGTACTTTTTTGAAACTCATCAAAAAACCTAAGACACTCTAAATGACAATAACAGCTTCCAAACTGTATGTTAAAAGTGAAAAACAAATTATCGTAAGCCACCTTATAAACTATGGAGTGAAAAGGAAGCCTGGGATGACCGAGGGCATACAGCGGTTTCTGCTAGGACATCACATACACACACAGCATGGGACAGAAAATCAGTCACACTCTGCTACTTACACAATATGGCATCCCATGATGCCCTTACTGAAAAAATCTAGGAAATCATCTAGTCAGGAACACCTGACCATCTCTTGGGAACCTGGAAGAGGATGGGACAATGCAGTCTAAAACTCCAGATCAAATCCAAAGTCCTGTAAATATCTCAACCTTCTAAGTGGCTGTGCAAACTGGACCAACCCCAGATACCCTGCCAAACCCTCTCAGAACTTGCACCTACCAGTTCTACTGGTCATACTATGCCAAAACCTATGAGCCCTGAAATATGACTGGATGGTCACCAATGAGGTGAAGTTTGGCCCCAGCTTCTGAAATGTCCGTATTTATAAACAAAGGGAAAATTCGACAAAATATGTGAAACTCACTTGAGTAAAAATAAGACTATGACTATATTTTCTGTATACCACTGTAGTAAAGACACCAGCAAACAATGTAAAAATCCGGAAGACAGCAGCTCTTTTTGAGTAACTGGAAGTCTAAGAGGATATATCACAATATTTAATAAGCTTTGCAAACACCCTTCATAGGCATCAAGGTCACAGCAGCAAGAATCTCAAGTCAGTAATAACTCAGGTTCGTTGGAATCACCAACATGACCACTGACCAAGTCCATCATCTTGAGTCCCTCCAGCAGCTTGCAGTTCCTATTCTTTAGCCTGTGAGCTTCGTCAATGACCACACAGCGCCATGGAATATTCCGCAGCTCAGGACAATCAGTCAAAATCATCTCAAATGTAGTGATGATGGCATGGAACTTATAGGACCCCTTTATCACTCGACCCTACAAGAACAACTCTGAATTATTATGATGCATCAAAGATTACATTAGTAACTTTGAGGGTGAATATATTAGCATAAACGTACGTATTTATCCTTTTGGAAATCTATTTTAGGTAACACATTCTGTTTTCAAGTTATTTGGGTAGTTTTAAGCTGTTAGGGTATAACACAGAGCTCAAAAACCTTGCCTTTCTTAAGGAAGTCAGAAAATTGTTAGCAACATTTCCGATCCAACTTCCTTACACACCACATGCAGCTAAGTGCCAAGAGGTGCCCCACACAGGTCACAGCTGTAGGCTCCAAAAGGTGAGAGGCCAAAGGGATTATGCACAAAGCTAATTTTTAAAAAACTTTTTACTTTTTTAAACTTCTTTTTTACTTCTAAAACTTTTTTAAAAATCTCTAAAAAAAAAAAAAATTCAATCAAGACAGAACTTATGATAATTCCCAAAGCTAATGGTATATACAAAAATAGATTTCAGAATTTTTTTCACCTTTACTTATCTAATTGCAGGTCAGGTGTTACAGTTACACTTAAACAAAAATGCAAAGCAAAACTCCCATTTCCAATTACAGGAGTTCCACTGGCTACCTAGGATTTAAAACTATTTCTAGCACATACTATTCTTCCTTCTTTATCATGTCATTTCTAATGCTTCACTGTCAATATCACAGAATAAATAATTGCATATAGGTAAATAGAATAAAATTATAAAAATTGCTATAATTAAGCCAAAGTATAAATCTGTCCCTTTGGATATATTTCATCCAGTGTGTCACATATTTCAAGGACTTTTTACATGCCTAATATTTTTCACTTCTAGCAACTTTATAATACATTATAATAAGATATTCTTCCTATTCACACTCGATAACACCACTTTTCAATTTAGCATTCTCTTTGGCTTATAAAATAAAACCAATTAGCATATCAACATGTTACATGGATTTCTGTGGTCATCTAAGGTAAAAATTACACTCAGAATGACCAAGGCTATAAAAATAAAGAGCTGTATTGACCAGATATAGAAATGTGATATAAACACAAATGTGATATAAACACAAACTGGATAAGAAATCTCACCCGAGTTTCTCAATTTAGCAAAATCTTGACCTTCCCCCCAAGCCGCTGAGACCATTTTACTTTCCAGGTCCTTAAAAGGCCCGTAATAACTACAGATGATAACATCTGTGACATTTTTACCTGTGGATCTTTGAAGTACATTTCATACAACTGAATGGTCCGACGACTAGCTTGACTCCCATGATACACAACCACGTTCAACTCTGTCCAGGTACGAAACTCCCTTTCCCAGTTGGGGATTGTGGACAATGGGGCAATTACTAAAAAAGGGCCATGGATTCCTTTCAAATATATCTCATAGAGAAATGTAATGGACTGGATAGTTTTTCCCAAACCCATTTCATCTGCTAAAATGCAGTTTCGCCTTTGAGGGAAAATAAAATAAGGAAAGTGTAATGAGTACAGATATTAAGACATTGTCTTTTCAACAAAAGGTAAACTATTACAATCACAAATGCATACCTATATGGCTTCACATGTTCTCATAGAGTCAATAAAATACATTTCTAAACAAAATTCTAAGAAACATTCTTCCTACATAATTCTATCAATCTCTATTATTATGTTTGCTAAGTAAATATTAAGTATATTCCCAATGCTTACTGTTAAAACTTTTTAGAGTTAAAATACTATTTAATTTTTAAAAATTAACTAATATTTTAAATACCTACAGAGGAAAAGAGCTACAGACATTTTTAAAAGTGAAGAAAAAAAATGTTTCACATACATGTTGTACCAATTGAAAAGTAGCCAGTTCACTCCCTCCAACTGGTATTCCCTGAGTTTGTTATTGTTTTTATACTCCCTGGAACTCTCTGATTTCTTCCAATCATCAGCAGGAGGTCGCTCCTGTTTCAAATAGAGTAAATCCCATTAGTGGTTTCTCAACGACCACACTGGTATGCTATTTTCAAATTAAATCTTCTACCATGGGCCAATTCTTACCACACGCTCTGTTTCCGGCTCCCTGGACATGAGCTTTTCAAACTCTTCGACCTTGGCTGGGTCTAGGTCCTGCCTCAGCTCCCACGTGCTGTCTTCATAAGGAAGTGAGCACCACTTCACCAGGTAGTGTGTCACAGGCTGGGCCGGGGCAGAGACCAGAAGGGAGGTCATTGTGCCAAAAAAAAGAGAATCCCCAGGAAAAGCCCCCTCTCTGCTTCATTTATCCATACACACTACTCCAGCAGTGTTGGAGGTGGCAGAAGTTCTAAAATTCTGACCACTAGGTTCCTAGTTATAATGTCCAATCAAAACTACAAACCGTGAAAAGCCAAAAAGTATAAAGAAATAGTTAATAAGCAATTAGAGCTGAATTCAAGCCTCATTCTTGTACATGCAGATCATATATCAATGTCTGATTCAGCCTTAAGCAGCTAGTTTCTGAAATAAGGAGAAATAAGCTTAAATGTATTAGGATCTCTGCCTTTTCTGCTGAGAGAAAGATATTCTTTATATTGATCTCTCTGAAATAACATATTTGAGCTCTAGAAGACTAGAGGGAAACTATCTTGGGATCAGTGGGACTTCCTTTGTCTTCCTCTAGAGAACACTCTGGCTTGCTGACCCGCATTTTAGCACCAAGGTACCCTGACCTTCCGGTTGTAATATTAAAAACATTTGCTGTGCTTTGTAAAAATAAAAATGCTACAAAGCAAAAAATTTGAAGTACAACTAAGCAAAACTAGAAGAGTAACTAACCATCATGTTACAGATTTGGTATCTGTAACATCACGGTTTCCTGATGTGGGGTCTGAAGTAAAATGGGAGTGCTTTACAGACTTACTAGAGTTGTTAGACAAACTTCCAAACCCAAACACTTCCTATATAAAACTAAATTCACGTGAAGAAGCCAGGATGACAGAACTCATGGTGGGCACACGGTTGCCAGGACACCATGCTCAGGAAGCCACTAGGCTTATCCTTTACAACCTCACAGGGCAAGGCAACATGAGAATGCCAAGCCTGGGATCTCATCAAGAGAAATATTTCATACTATCCTCTGTGGACCAACATCAACCTTAGTTGATCCACTTCACGAAGGACGCCCAGTGCTAAATAATATTAAACTCCATTCTGTTACAAGAGCACTCTCCATCATAGAAGGGAAATCGGTGCTACATGATAGATTAATACCAAAACGTATTGATTCTTTATTGATTGTATTCTGAAATTGTGTAAAATGTATTGGCTTCATATGGAAAACAGATTTAAAAAAAAAAAAGCTCTCAAACTAAACACAAAACATATTAAGTCAAAACTAACAGCAAGTCAGTAAATTTCAGTTAAATTTAGACCAAGTGTGTCATAACCCAAGGCTCTGACTGGGGCTGGGTCTAGAATTCTACAGTCTTTCTCCGTCAACACAGATGTTTTATCTGAGGCTCCGCCTCCTAATACAAACACTGTCCTGTTACCTCTCCCCGATCGTCCGTGCTGCGTGCAAAGTCCATTATCCGGTCCACCTCCACGTAATCTGGATTGAAAAGCTCATCCTCGATCTGCACCAAAAGGGGCGGAGGGGGTAAAATGCTTATTTATTTCCTGAGAGTAAACACTATTTCACTTTTCACCAGGCAATAATATTTTGGGTCACAGCAATATAAAATTCCTGTCTGGCAGATTCTAATACATTAATTGAAATGCTACCATTTAGCAAAATCATTCCCCATAAGGAAATCAGACTTCTCAGACTTTGTTAACTAGGTCTTTTAATTACTGTGAGAAATCTTTTACTGTGAGAGAATGTTTAAGAATATTTTAAATGAAGTGTGAAATTACAATTCACTAATGAGCAATCCAAAAGGCTTATGGCATGCAACGCATTTAGCATTCTCAAAACTACAGCTTGCAATAAGGCATCGGAGCTGTGCACACCAAGAGCTACCAGAGTCTCATAACCACCGGAGTTGTTGGGTGCTTTACAGCATCAATTTCTACAATGTTATTCAGGAGCTAAAATCACTGATACCAGAGAACTGCATATTTCCGTGGGAAAGGTTATACTGTTTGGTCTTCTTTGCCAATCAACCTATTAACATCTGGTTTAGAATAATGGTCTTGTTGTCAATCTTTAAGCATTTTATTCAAACACAGAATGTTTGAGTATATAAGTATTAAGAATAAAGAAATGAGGTTTAAATAATTGGGTCATTTAGCCAATACATTAACCACCTTTATAAAAGTCAAACAATACTGCTTGCTTGGAAAGTTACCTAATATAAAAGAATAGAATAAGGCTCAAGGGGAAGTTGTAGACTGAATCAAACTTTAAAGGAGTCAGGATCAGATAAGTTTCCAAATGTTAGTCAGAAAACAAAGGATACGTTATTAAATGTTCCTACTAATTAATTCATAAATAGTATAACTATTAAAATACTTTGTAAAAACATATTAGAAGTCACTTAAACATCATTCTTATCCCCTGAACTGCAGATTGAAAGGATAAATTGTTCAGTCAGTCTGCTCAAGGATAAAAACGTTCTCTGGGCTACTGTGCCATTTAAAATGCCTGGTTTGGAGGCTTTTAACCGTGAATTAGGAAACAAAAAGCAGAAATATAAATATGTGTTTCAACTGCCTTAAGCTTTCACATAGGCAAAAAATTCACTGAAACGTTCAGTTAATTTAAAATGTTAACATATGAATGCATTGTCCTTATCAAAAGTGTCTATCTAGATTTAGGTACATCATACATAGGTATTACTCATATACAGCACAAACACTAACATTTTCCACAAACTCTTTGTGTTGATAGCAAGAGCTCTCTTTAAGACAATGTATTCTTAAATATAAGCTTTCATATTCAGTACTGGACTAAAACCTTTAACTTCTCCTAAACGCTTCCACCCTCTAAGTGAGCAATCTATACCATCATGCATATGACAAAATTTCTAGTCTAAATGATCTTTTCAAATAGAGGTTTTAGTTGCAGTGGACTTGCAAGGAAACCTAAGGTGAAATAAAGAATGTAAAAGCAGCGCAAACCCCAAAGTAGTGGAACCATGCAGTACCTGAAGCAATGACGGTCTACAGATACAACAAACAGATGGTGCGTGCGTGCGTGTGTGTACATGTGGAAAAGGATTGCTCTCCTGCTCTGCTAACCCATGGACCATCTTTTCCAACCCAAGTTTAAGCTACTGCCATTCAGGATAGCACTTAAGATTTCCAGTTGCCAAGTTACTGGCAAGATAATGTACTTTGACCACGGTACAGGTGACAAATACAGATAGACTCAAACAGGCTATATAGCCAGAGTCAGGCACGATTCTCTAACGTGCATGTGACTAGAGGAAACACAGTCCAAAAAAAATTTAATAAACAGGACCAGGATTTAAGGATGGGGGAAAAATGACCGTTGAGTTTTTTCCTTTTCCCTCCCACTGATGCACATAAAAGGCAGAACATACACCGTCTCTTTCTAAAAGGAAGCTGATGATTTCAACTTGCCCAGGGTCACAAAAATTTAACTCTAGTTTCATTAACAAGAGCAAGAAAGAAATAGAACTTCACAGCATTTTCCTGGAAAGATCACTTTCAAAAAAAAAAGAATCACCTTAATATTCTCCATTTTTGTAAGACGTGAGTCCCATGTAAGTGATTCCATTCCCCCTCAGTGGCAACTACTACACTGACAAAAAAGCTTAATACTCGGAATAGGACAGGTTGTGTGGTACAAACTTAAGTCCAGTGAAGAACAACAGCCTCATCTCCCATCTAATGCTAACTTTACAATCTGCCAGATTCCAGAACACAGACCTATGATGTGAGGTTACTAGATTTTATTCCAGCATCTCCAAAAGGGCACGGGGTGAGGAGCAGGTTGTTAAACAGGTATTATTTTGCATCAAATGTCAACAGTTTACATTCTTTTAACTCTTTTATGAAGATGAAAACTAATAAATCAGCAAATCTAATCTTTCAATGTTAGGGTTTTTCTTTTACCTACCTGAGGCTATACGTGAAATCAGTTTGGTAACCAGAAGTCCAGAGACCCCAGTAACCAGTTTGTAAAAGCCTTTTTTTTTTTTTTTTTTTTAAATGAAACTGACCTCGGTGGAGAGAAGCTGGCACTTTCTGTAAATGCCCTAGGAATGGTTGTCTTTTCATCATAATTGATAACCAGAATAAAGGGCATGGGCAGAGACACCATACCAACTTCTACACCACAGCACATCAACTGTGAAACTGAGTTTAGTGAACGTTCTACAATCAGGTATTGACCTAAAATAATTTTGCTACACGCCTCCCCCAATAGAAGTTTTGTATCTTCAAACTTGCACTTATTATTTAATGTACATTTTTTAACCTGCTAAATTTCAATTAAGCTTTTGTCTACTTACTTTTTTCATTGTCTACTAACTGCACTTTAATTTCAAGGTTTTAATCACACTGTCATCACTGTTTCTACATATAAGGACCAGTATCTTTGAGACTAAGCAACAGGAAGAATGAGAAATTTCCTGTTTACAAAGTTTTTAGCAATAACCAGTTACCAATATGCAAGAAACAGTACCAAATGAGGCAAACTAGCTTTTCTTAATAATGTACTGAACTAAAATTCAAAATGCAGAACATTTCAATAAAGCAAATACTGTAGAAAATTAACCAGGTACTTCATACCTCGGAAAGGAATTTGTTCTGGCCCTGCTTTGCCTTGAATCGTTTAATCTTTTGCTGAATTCTCTTATCTTTTTCCAGATCTTCTATGGATGCCCACTGACAATGAAGGTAAGAGCTAAAAGAATAAAACAATATCCTTAAAACATGGAAAAATATTATTTTACTATATATGTCTCTATTATAAAAAAAAAATCAGCTGAATAGGTCATTAAAAAAATAACATGTTTGATTACTTATAGAGCCTGTTGGGTAACATTCAGCACAACCACTAATGTTCGGGAATAAGGAAAGAAAATCAATATTAGTGCCTAAATTTTGCCTTCTGTCCTGAGCCTCCAGCTCTCTTATCCACTACCCATAAATACAAAAAAGGATGTAATAGCAAGTGGTGTTCATAAGTGATTGGATTACACTTCAATACAAAGCAATTAAGCACTACAGGTGGCCTTAATTATGAATTTATGTTTTGAGCCTTTTATCATTGAGAATAAAAGTCTTTTATAAAGTTTAAAAAAAAATGCAAATTTAAACGAGCAATCCTTCAAGATAAGGGGTGTAATGTGCCTGTGATGTATACAAGGCCTATCCTACCGGCCCCAAAGGTATGCCTAATTTAGTCCTCCTAGCTCAGTTGGGGAGAAAAGAGTCACCTTCACTCCCTTAACACCTACCCATGCTTCCCTCGGTCCTAATCGGGCCCTGCACTCCCAAACCCAGGCCCCTCCCAAAGCACTGAAATTATGCCCTATTGTCCCTTGTGAATTCTCTCATCATGTAACTCTACCCTGTCCTGGCACCAGGGAAGTCCAAACACTTCAGATTCACCACTTGTCTGCTGTTGCGGTGGTGTGCTTTCTCTAACCTTAACTTGAATCCACTCCACCCTCCTTTTTTCTTCCCCGAGACTCACAGGGACATAGTTAAAGTTTTACGGTACCTTTGACATTCTCTTGTTTGGAATTTCAATATACTTTTATACCATCATCCTTTCTCTGTCCCTAATAGCCTCGACTCTCTCTCTTTTTTCTCCTTCTGTGATGGCATTAAAAAAAAATGAGATGTTCTGGGGCCATGGATGGCGCATGAACACCTGAAACTATTGCCCTCAGATCATCTTTAAACCTTAAACCAAAAATATCTCCTGAAGTAATCTTAAAACCAAACAATAGTTTAGATTAACTAATGAAAAAGGTCTGTCTTGAGTACTAAGATCTTTTAAGAACTATCTATATGGGATCAAACTGACAACAGGTACTCGAAATATTAGATAGGAATCTTAGGGGGCAGTGAATTTATGTTAATGCAGGAGGAACAACTCAGAAAAGGAGAGTGAGAATGGTTGCACGACTCGAAGACTGTAATTAATATCACTAAATTGTACATTTAGAAACTGCTGAATTGGTGTATGTTTTGCTGTGTGCATTCTCAACAACAATAAAACTAAAAAACAAAAAAGAAGTGAGATGCTTGTATACAAAACTCTTTCAAAATCAAGGTTCTACCACTCTTAAAAATTATGTAGCCATTATAAATGTCAGAAAAATGATTAATGATATGGAAAATATTTATGATACTGGGTATTACATCACTTATATTTATATAATGCTAATAGCATTTTCAAAGGTAAGCCTGATTTAGATCTTCTAGAATTGACTGAGGGAAAAAAGAACTATGAACTCACGAATCGATACAAATCCTGCACACACACACAGAAAATACACTAGATGAAAATGCATCAAAATGTTAATAATGATCAATTCTGGATGGTAAGATTGTAAATATTTATTTTCTACTTCCAACTTATATCTTCCAAATTTCTAATAAATAATACTGCTATAATCAGAAGCCTTATAAAAATAACCTACTATAGTCTCCTAGGAGCTCTGGTGGCACAGTGGTTAAGAGCTACAGCTGCTAACCAAAAAGGTCAGCAGTTTGAATCCACCAGCCACTCCTTGGAAACCCTACGGGGCAGTTCTACTCTGACCTATAGGGTTCACTGTAAGTCAGAATCAACTCGATGGCAACGGGTTTATAGTCTCCTAATTACTGGACCAGAAAAAGGCACATGTGCTGTCCGCATCCTTGTCCCAGTTGCGGTGCGAATGCCTTTAAAGCATCGGTAGTGTGGATGTGAGCTGAGACAGGTGCTAAAGAAGGTGAGTCCAGCCCTGCCCCCTTCCTGAGCCAGACTGAAATTTTCAGTCAGTGACCCCACTTTTCAGGTCCTGATAATAACCCACCCCGAAGGCTTACTCAGGAGGGAGAGAAGAGATCAAAGGGGGGCTGGTATGTTTCAGTAGGTAATTAAGTTAAGGAAAAAGGTATGTTGTACTGGAGGACTAGTATTAAAAATGTTAAGAAAAATATTATAAAGCAATAAACAAGAAAAATATTATGAAGCTAATAAATAATCTGAAATAGTCTCTACAAATAATAGTTTATGGTCACTTTGGAAAATAAAATTTCATTTTTAAACGTAATTTATCTTTATGAAGAGCAAGTGTATCATTTATACCTAATCCTGGTAAAGACAATACAAAAAAAAAAAAGAAAATTAAAGACCATATCACTTTTGAACACTGATGCAAAATTCTAAGTGAAATATTAACTAACATAATTCCACACCACATTGAGAAAACAATACACATGACCAAGTAGGATTTATTCTAGGAATGCAAGGTTGGTTCAGCATTAGGAGGAAACCCATTAAAAAATAATACCCAATATTAACAAACCTAAGGAGAAAAATCACACAATTATTTCCATAAATGCTAAGAAAGCCTTTTACAAAATCTATTATGGATTTTAAAACTCAGGAAAACAGGAACTGATAGGCAGTTTATTAACATCATAGACTATATATACACCTTAGTCCTAAAGCCAGAGTCTTACTAAACGGGGAAACATCACAAGCTTTCCCACTAAGATCAGAAACAAGGTAAGGATTCCTATTATCTTCACTATTATTCAGTGTTGTATTCAAAGTCCTAGTCAAATGCAGTTAATTAGAGAAAATAATAAAAGGCATAATAATTGAAAAATAAGAAGGAAAGCTATCTCTATTTGCAGATGAAATGATCATGTACCTGGAAAACCCCAGAGAATCAAGTAGAAAACTAATTCAAACAAACAAAAAATACAAAATGTAGCAGAATATAAAATATACAGACATTTACAGCCTTCATTCACACAAACAATAACCAGTTATAAAATATAATGCTAAAGGAATCCTCAATTACAATACCAACAAAGATAAAATACTTAGGAATAGATTTAATAAGAAATGTGCAAAACTTATACAAGGAAATACTTAAAACACTCCTAAAAAGATACAAAAGTAGACTTGAACAAATGGAAAGACATCCTGTATTTTTGAATAGCATGACTCAGTACCAAAACTCATAAATTTATAAATTGAACAGCATTCAAATAAAATTAAAATCAAGCATTTGTGTACAGCTAGACAAGTTAATGCTGAACTTCGTATACAAAAACAAACATTCAAGAACAGCTTGAAAAAAAAATTAAAAAAGAAAAGCTATTACGGGAGTCTACATTAACCAGATATTAAAATATACTATTAAGTAAAATAGTGTGGTACTGGCTTATAAGGAGACAGACAGATCAAAGGAAAAGAATAAAGTATACAAATAGAGCCAAATAAACACATAAATTTAATATATGATAAATAAAGGTTGCATTCAAATCACTGGACCAAGGATGGAACATTTTAATACTGGTGCTAGAATGACAGATAGTCATTTGGAAAAGATACTTAGATCCACACCTTACACTATACACAAGAATAAACACCAAATGGAGTAGGCACCTAAACGTAAAAAAGGGAACCATACTAGAAGAAAACACAGGCAAATTCCTCTGTAACCTGGGCGTAAGGAAATGCTTTCTAACTATAGCCAGAGGAAAAAAGACTGATAAGTCAAAGTATATCAATGCATTTTAGAAAAAAACTTTCAGAACGCAATACACACCATAAATAAAGCCAAAAGACAAAGTGAAACTTTGAAAAGATACTTGTAACACATAAAACAGATAAAGAACTAATATCCCACACATATGAAGGACTCTTCAAAATTGGGGGAAGCACAACAGGAAAATGGGCAAAAGACATCAACAGATACAAAATGTCTATTAAAACTTACAGAACAATATTCAACCTCATTCATAAAAGAGAAATGCTAGTTAAAACTACACTGAGACACAATCTCTCACAAAAAATAGAACAATACATTCTGTTGGAAAGGCTGTGGAGAAATAGGCGCTCTCATGTATTATAGGCGGGAATGCAAGCTGTTACAAACCTATGGCAGGGACTTTGTCAAGAGCTAACAAAACTACATATGCACTAACGTTTCAATCTGGCAATGAAAATACACAGGCATGCAACAACAGTAACAACAACCAAAACATATGTGTGTGGTTACATAGGTTGATACAGACGCATATCTGTGTATGGGAAGGCATATGCAAGCGTATGCACACACATGTATAGGTGTAACTGTAGGCATATGTAGTATATACTTACGTGTGTGCTACGTACATATCCATACATATAATAAAGCACATAGGAGGCACAGATACGGAGACGTCCTAGACATATCCAAACAACTCATGGGATTGGTTTACTGGGTTAAAAGGTTTAGAACCATAACCTCCTGGGGCAACTCAGTCAATTGACGTAACATAGTTCATGAAGATAATGTTCTACACCCTAGTTTGGTGAGTAGTGTCTGGAGTCTTAAAAGCTTGTGAGCAGTCATCTAAGACTGTACAAATATTGGACTCTACTCCGCTGGAGCAAAAGAGCATGAAGGAAACCAAAGACTCAAAGAAGAAACTAGTCCGCCAAACTAAGAGCCCACATGAACTGTGTCCTCTAACCTGTGACCAGAAGAATGAGATGGTACCTGGTTATCACTACCAACCGTTCTGATGAGGGACATAATAGAAGGTCCTGGGGTAGAAAGGGAGAAAAACAAAGGACAAAATTCAAATTCCTAAAAAAGACTAGACCTATTGGTCTGATAGAGACTAGAGGAACCCCAAGACTTGCCCTAACATACCCTTTGAACATAGAACTGAAGCCACTCCCAGAGGTCACCTTTAAGCCAATTAACAGATTGGCTTATAAAAAAAAAAAAAAATCACCCTTGAGAAACGTGATCTCTTAAACAATCAATTACATGAAGCCAAACAGTCAACATTTACCCAAAAGCAAAGATGAGAAGGCAAGGAGGGGAAAGGAAGCTAGATTAATGGAAACAGGTCAGAATGGAAATACTGATAATGCTGACACAATGTGAAAATTGCAACCAATGTCACAAAAGAACTTGCATAAAAATTGTTAAGTAGAATCCTAATTTGCGATGTAAACATTCACCTAAAACACGGTAAAATATTTAAAAAAGAAAATGCAAAGACAGGAGAATAAATCCCACCCCCCACCCCCCCACCCCCCGCTGCAGCATTATTTGTAATGCAATGCAAGCCCTACACAGCTGTAACAAAAAATGAGGAAGATCCCCATAAACTGATGCCAAGGGAATAGCTTGTTGTTGTTAGATGTTGTCAAGGTGGTTCTGACTCACAGGGATCCTACTTAGAACAAAACACTGCCTGGTCTTGAGCCATTGTCACAATTGTTGCTATGTTTGAGCACACTGTTAAACCCACGGTGTTAATCTAGTTCACTGAGGGTCTTTCTATTTTTTTGCTGACCCTCTACTCTACCAAGCATGACATCCTTCTCCAGGAATTGGTCCCTCCTGATAACATATCCAAAGTACAAGAGACAAAGTCTCACCATCCCTGTTTCTAATCAGCACTCTGGCTGTACTTCTTCCAAGACAGATTTGTTCATTCGTCTGGCAGTCCACAGTGTATTCAATATGCTTCATCAACACCATAATTCAAAGGCATCAATTCTTCTTCAATCTTCCTTAATCATAGCCCAGCTTTCCCACACATATGAGGTGATCGAAAATACCATGGCTTGAGTCAGGTGCATCTTAGTCCTCAAAGTGACATCTTTGCTTTTTAACACTTTAAAGAGGTCTTTCGCGACAGATTTGCCTAATGTAGTAAGTCGTTTGATTTCCTGACTGCTGCTACCACAGGCATTGATTGTGGATCCAAGTAAAATGAAAGCCTTGACAACTTTAGTATTTTCTCTGTTTACCATAATGTTGCTCATTGGTCCAGTTGTGAGGATTTTTGTTTTATGTTGAGGTGTAATCCATACTGTAGACTGTAGTCCTTGATCTTCATCTGTAAGTGCTTCACCTCCTCTTCATTTTCAGTAAGGAAGGTTGTGTCCACAGTCAGTCTTCCTCCAGTCCTGATGCTGCATTCTTCTTCATATAGTCCAGCTTTCTGGGTTATCTGCTTAGCACACAGATCGAATAAGTATGGTGAAAGGATACAACTCTGATGCACACCTTTCCTGATTTTAAACCATACAGTATCTGCCTGTTAGAACAACTGTCTCTTGGTCTATGTACAGGTTCCACATGATCACAATTAAGTGTTCTGGAATTCTCATTCTTTGCAATGTTATTCATAATTTGTTATGATCCATACAGTTGAATGCCTTTGTGCAAAACACAGGTAAATATCTTTCTGGTATTCTCTGCTTTCAGCCAAGATCAACCTGACACCAGCAATGATATCCCTCATTCCACGTCCTCTTCTGAATCCAGCTTGAATTTCTGGCAGTTCCCCATTGATATACTGCTGCAACTGTTTTTTAAATTATTTTCAGCAAAATTTTATACATGTGTGATATTAATAATATTGTTCAATAATTTCCCAATTCTGTTGGATCACCTTTCTTTGCAATGGGCACAAATATGGATCTCATACAGTTGGTTGGCCAGTTAACTGTCTTCCAAATTTCTTGGCATACACAAGTAAGCACTTCCAGCACTGCATCCATTTGTTGAAACATCTCAGTTGGTATTCCATCAATTCCTGAAGTCTTGTTTCTTGCCAAGGTCTTCAGTGCAGCTTGGACTTCTTTCTTTAATACCATCGGTTCTTGTTCATATGCTACCTCCTGAAATGGTTGAATGGTGACCAATTACTTTTGGTACAGTAATTCTGTGTATTCCTTCCATCTTGTTTTGATGCTTCCTGCATATTTCAATATTTTGCCCACAGAATCCTTCAGCATTGCAACTCGAGGCTTGAGTTTTTTCTTCAAGTTCTTTCAGCTTGAGAAATGACGAGCATGTCCTTTCTTTTTGCTTTTCTAACTCGAGGTCTTTGCATATTTCAATAATACTTTACTTTGCCTTCTTGAGCCGCCCTTTGAAATACTCTGTTCAGCTCTTTTACTTCATCATTTCTTCTGCTCACTTTAGCTACCTGACATTAAACAGCAAGTTTCAGAGTCTCTTTTGACATCCATTTTGGTCTTTTCTTTCTTTGCTATCTTTTTAGCAACCTTTTGCTTTCTTCATATATGATGTACTTGATGTCATCCCACAACTCATATGGTCTTCAGTCATTAGTGTTTATTGAGTCAAATCTACTCTTGAGATAGTCTCTAAATTCAAGTGGTATATACTCAAGGTTGTACTTTGGCTCTCGTGGACTTGTCTTCATTTCTTTAGCTTCAACTTGAACTTTCATATGAGCAATTGATGATCTGTTTTCTAGTCAGCCCCTGGCCTTATTCTGACTGATGATACAGAGCTTCTCCATTGTCTCTTTCCACAGATGTAGTCAATTTGATTCCTATGTACTCCAATCAGGTGAGGTCCATGTGTATTAAGCTGCTTATGTCGTTGAAAAAAGATATTTGCAATGAAGAAGTTGTTGGTCTTGCAAAATTCTAGCAGGCAATCACTGGCATCATTTCTATCACTATAGCCTTATATTCTACTATAAGTTCTTCTTTGTTTCCAACTTTCACATTCCAATCACCAATAATTATTAATGCACTTTGATTGCAGTTTTGATCAATTTATGACTGCACAAGTTGGTAAAAATCTTCAATTTCTTTGTCTTTGGCATTGGTGGTTGGTGCATAAATTTAAATAACAGTTGTATTAACTCCTTTTCCTTGTAGGCATATGAATATTATCCTATCACTGAGAGTGTTGTACTTCAGGACAGATCTTGAAATGTTTTTTTTTTTTGACAATGAACGCAATGCCGTTCCTCTTCAATTTGTCATTCCCAGTATAGTACGCTATATGTTTGTCCAATTTGAAATGGCCCATACCAGTCCATTTCAGCTCACTAACGCCTAGGATATCAATCTTTATGTGTTCCATTTCATTTTGACAACTTCCAGTGTTCCTGGATTTGTACTTCATACACCCCACGTTCTACTTATTAATGGATGTTTGCAACTGTTTCTTCTCATTTTCAGTCATACCACATGAGCCAATGAAGGTCCCGAAAGCTTGACTCCATCCACGTCATTAAGGTCGACTCTACTTTGAGGAGGCAGCTCTTCCCCAGTCGTATTTTGAGTGCCTTCCAACCTGAGGGGCTCACCTTCCGCACTGTGTCAGACAATGCTCTGCTGCTATTCTTAAGGTTTTCACTGGCCAAATTTTTCTTAAGAAGTAGATTACTGCATTCTTCTTCCTAGTCTCAGTCTAGAGGCTCCACTGAAATCTGTCCACCATGGGTGACCCTGCTGGTGACATAGCTTCCAGCATCAGAGCAACAGGCAAACCCCCAAGGTATGACGAACTGACAGTTAAGAGGTGGTGAGGGGATACAGTACTGTGAAAAAAAAGATGCAAAAATGTACTAATAGTATGCTATTTTTTGTGTGAGAAAGAAGAAATTATATAAATATGTGTGTGTGTGTGTGTATATATAAGCCCTGGTGACACAGTGGTTAAGAGCTACTGCTGCTAACCAAAAGGTAGGGAGTTTGATTCCACCAGCCACTCCCTCGAAACCCTAAGGGGGTCGTTCTATTCTGTCCTATAGGGTCACTATGAATCGATGTTGACTCGACGGTAATGCGTTTTTTATACATATGTATCTGCACACTGATGCCAAAAAGTATAGAAAGGATAAACCTGGGATAAACAAAGGGGCAGAGCGGAATGGGCTGGAAAGGAAAGAAGTAAGGAGGGACAACACTTCTCTGAGTATCCTACAAACCAAACTGTGTTATCAAATAAATAACATAGTTACACTTAAGGGGGGGCCGGTGAGGGAGGTAAGAACCAACCCAAGGAAATTCTGAACAAGGTTTTCGCCTCTAGGCCCTCAGGGTAAAGAGAAAAACTCTAAACAAATACTGAACTCAGTAGGCTTCCTGTTAACAGAAATATGGGCTAGTAATTCTGAAACCATTTCCTCTATGTTCTAAGATTGAAAAATATGCAAATATGAATATTAAGAGCCAGGTTTCTCACAGTCAGAGAAGGGTGTTACTAATACCAATATTAGTTCCCATTTTGGGAAATGAGAGAATAAACCCTGTGGTGTTGGACTAGAATTAGAAATATCAATATAAAGGAATCTTTTTTGTTGAGGTAGATTGGTAGGTATGTAGGAAGGCGGATATATAGACTGACAGAAATATAGGTATGTGTGTTTGTGTATATATGTAAGTGCATATATATAAGCGCATACATGTATGTGTACGTATGTGCATATATGTGTGCATATATACACATACATATATGTACACACTACACACACACATACACATGGGCACACACATCTCTTATCCCTGTCCACTGGGAGGCCTTGAACCAATGACTACCTAGCAACAATGAGCACAACTAGTGTCTCAATCTTTGTTTCTAAATGCCCTTGGAGAATAACTAAGGCTAAAAATAACCACGGATACTTGGAGAAATAGCTGGTTCCAGGATTGAAACAGGGAAATTATGAGGTAAGCATGCAACATTCTGTGTTTCCAGAAAGGAAGGAAGTGATCAGAGAATGAAGGGAACAAGGCAAAAGCACACAGAAGCCAGCTGGAAGGGGCTCCCAGTGGCCAAGTCTAAGGCAATGTGAGCAAAGTAAATAATGACATGATGGTAAAGACTTACAACCCACTGCCTAAAGCAACAATCCACGAGTCTACACAGGCATAAAGAAATAAATGGGTAAGACGGGAAAGCTCTTCCTTTCAGTAGAAACCCAACTAATAAGTTCAGAAAGAATGATAGAGTTAGTAAACAATCATTTGGCAACCATTATCGAATTTAATAGTCTCAAAGTATCTTTCCACAAGATACTTATTAATTACAAAAATATAAATAGCTTTATAGTTGAGAAACCTGGCAGTCACCACCTTAACCAAGAGTACAAAGTTAAGGCCAGTAATGGGAAAAAACGATATTACCTGCCTCCTGAAACGTGTCCTGAGAAGAACACATCACTGCTTCTGTGGTTTTCCTGCCAAAAGTGTATAACCTGAATCTAACCACGAGGGAAGATCGGAAAAACCCACAATTGAGGGAACCCACTCTTCAGAAACAGCGATGTATGACACAGAAAATCAGACAGAGGAGCTGCTCCAGAGTAACAGGGCTGACGTTGAAACACTGTGTGGGACTGGGACTTCCTTTTGTCCTGAGGATGTTACTGGGAAAACTGGTGAAATCTGAAAAAGGCCTATACGTTAAATAACAGTATTTTATCACTGTTAATTTCCTGATTTTGATCATCGTCTTATGGCTATATAAGAGAAGGTCCTTGTTTTTAGGAAATACACACTGAAGTGTTCAGGGGCAAAATGGCTCATGTCTGTGCTGACTATTGACAGGTTCAGAAAACACACACATACATATATACACGCATATGCATACAGAAAGAGAAGAATACAGCAAGTAAAATGTCAACATTTGAGGAATCTGGGTGAAGGGTATATAGGAATTCTTTGTATTATTTTTGCAATTTTTACATAAATCTGAAATTACCTCAAAATAGAAGGTTAATAAAAACTGTTAGTTTTATAGGAAATGTAATTTCCTTTAGATCTGAATAAGATCCCAGGGGACAGCTATTTTTTTAGGACTCTTTTTGCCTCATGTCAATGACCAATGGAGGATGGCTGGCCTCTCCCGGCTCAGCAGCAGTGTCTCATCAGGAGTGCTGTAGGCTTCTCTGGGCTTCTTTACAGGCTAGGTTAAAGGTCTTCAGTGACCAAGGCACCCCAGGCCCCACTGCCATACCAACCTCGATGCCTACCACCAGTGCCATTTTTCTGCATTCAGTACTGAAGTTCCCTTGCTCCAGTTTTGACTTGTGAATCTACAACAGGGCTCTCATCCCCTGGCCTTATCTGCCTGTTGATTCCTTACGGACCCTTCTCCACTCTTCATCCGCAGCTGGATGAAATCCTGTACTATGCATAATTTCCACCTGTGTGAACTCATCATGCTCAGAGGACAAAATGGCAGTGTCAGCTAACATTTACTGAGCACTTTTTATTGCCAGGCTCTGTATTTCGCTGAACCCTCACATCATAGAAACTTCTTTGCCTTTCTACTGGGTAGAAGGCTTTGCTCATAAAACTCCTTTAGAAGTACACCAGTTTATTAACATGGTGCCAGCAGAAGTAAGGCAGGATGACAGGAACAATGATGCCCCATGCTTGCATTTCTATAGGGTAGGTTACATTTTCTTAGGCCATTTGCATCCCGGCTCACAAAAGCCTTTCTTTAAACCCTAGAATTTATGACTATGGTACTTGAGTTCTTTGTTTTAAAGGGGGCAAGATCAGATTTAATTGTTATATTATCAGTGAATATTTTTTACCATGTTCTGTGGTTGTTATTAAGGTATGAGAATGACCCGTCTTCGGTAAAACTACGCTGGCTCATCGAAATAGTCCAAAATTTGCTCTATTTGTTACTAGAGCCTTTCTAGAGCTGTGATATATTAAGGAATTTCTAGCCAAAATTTTCATAGATTCATAAAAATAAATAATTTCCTGAAGTATAGGAAATTTGTTTTAACATGAACTTCCAAGCTTCCTTTGGCATATTTTGTAAAGCTATTTTAGAGATATTTAACACGAATATACCATCTATGTGGCCATATGTCACTCTGCAACAAACATAAAGCCACAAAACTATAAGAAACCTTATGTCCTTAGTCCAAACACACTCACATTTGAGGTAAGGACTCCGAGACCCAAGTACAGAGGGTGAAGGGCTTGCCCCTACTTGGCAGCAGCAGAACCCAATTCTCTTGATTCTAAAACAGTGCTTCCTCACGAAACCAAACCAAAGAGCTGATAATTAACAGAGGGCCAGGCAATCCAGAAAAAGGCTAGAAAGCTTGATAAATTTCTCTTACATGGAATCTAGAATAAGAGTTCAGTACCAGTCTAACAAAAACATTAAAATATTACATGGACTTCATGGGCCTAATTAAGCCCTGACACAGTTTTCTGACCTCTTCATAAATACGATGAATTTAGATCATGCAAAATGACAGTAACATGTGGCATGGTTAGTAACATTCAAAGGATTCAGCCAAGCATTGAAAACAGCAATAAACTTTAGTAGTTGCTTCAAGCAATTTTTCCACTCCTGTCCTTGCAGAGAGTTGTGACAGAGGCATGTCCACACCAGGTACACTGTCTAGATCTACAGTACAGCATCTACAAAGACAACGACTTCCAGAGGTTTTCAACTCAGCCTTTAAAAAGTTCTGCAATTCAAATCCACTATTTAAAAAAAAAAAAAAAGATTAGAAACAGAAAACAAATAAGCAAAACTGTAGCTTGGTGCATTTGAAAACCTCCATGACATCCTTGATTTTCTAGAGCCTTTATCCAATAGTGGCACTCTCACTGCAAACACAAGGGCTGATGATGGGAGGGAGGGTGGCCCCACGGAATAAAAATCATTTCCTCAGATAGTTAAGTATTATTTTACTCATTTTTCTATTATTATATGCATTTTTATTTCCTCCAAAGAGAACTTCTTCATTGTACAAAAACATCAGTCATCTTGCATATCGATTATATGTTTTCTAGAAAAAGTACACTTATAAAATAGCAAAGACACAAAGGCTAGTAGGAGATGGTCTCCAAGGCACTAAATAGCCACCCCAAAATATCCCAATCCCCCCAAAATTTTTTAAATTTTACCAGGTTTTTTTTTAATTCTTCTATTTTTATTTTTTAAATTGTGGTAAAGACACATGTCACAGATTGTCTGCATCTCGACACTCTTCACATGCAAATTCAGTGACATTAGTTTATCTGGTTGTTCAATCATCATTTAGTTGTTCGGCACTTTGAAAACCTCCCCCCTGCCCCCCGTTAAAAAAGAAAGAAAGAAAATCACCATTTACTTACAAGTTTTTGTATTTCACATAGAATTCCTCGACTTCTACCTCCTCTCCAGATTCCTTCTGTAACAAAAGACAATTTCAGGCGCACACTTAAACCACCTACTGAAATATTTCAGAAGTAACTGCTCAGGCCCAGGGAGGACACGGCAGCACGGAGCTTGTCCCAGAGGCACACGTGGTGCAGTGGGTGGGAGGCTGCGAGGAGCCTAACACCCTTCGCCATACACGCTGCTCAGCGTAACTACAACTTCGAAGGCATGAATCATTTTAACTCCTCCCTAACCACATGCAGCTTCATTCACAACAACCTGACCCCAAATCTGGCTTTCGGCCAAACCCACAGTGTTAAGTAGACGCCAAGTGTACCATTTTCTCAGGCAGCAGCCAATTACCAACTGCTCTCCTGAACGCCATATGTATTATTTTTGGCTGCCTCGTGGCAACTTTACATTGTGGGTTTTGTAATGTTTTAAAATATTTAAAAGACATTTATTCCTCCATATAGTTAATAACTCTAAACAAGAAACCATATAAAACTCTACCTCATTCTTATGCTGTAATTTCAGTGCATCACTATTTACAGCTTTAGCACTTCTCAATGGTACAATTAAACTCTCTCAGACAAGATGTCTCGCACGCACAGCAGCCAAATGAAATTAACACTCCAAATACTACAGTTAGGTAAGGGTAAAATTGTGATACATGTCAGCCAGATCGAGAGTTTTCAATGGGAAGATTAACTGTAGCATCTGCCTCGATTCTACCTGCCGTAGGATCAGAAGTAATGCTCATATGATATTTTAGGTATCTCTTTCAATATATGTTTTTTCTCTTTTGGCTTTAGGGTGTTAAACAAGTTGTAATATGTAATTTTCTTCTGGAACAGTTGATCAGATAAATCAGAGATGTAAACCATAAACACCATTTACAGATGTTTCAGGATTCCTTTTACACTCTTACAAGAGCACCCAAGCTTGCCTTCAGGGTCACATGTGGCTGCTGGGCTGCCTCAGAGATGCTTCGAAGAAAATAAAGGCAAGTAGGAACATGGCAGAGACCACACAAAAGAGCAAAGACTTCTATTGGATAACAAGCTGGCAGAGGATCTTTTCAAAGAGATCATTCCTTCCCTCTATCCCTAATCTTCAGACTACTGTTGAAGATCACGAACTTAATTTTTTTTAAACTCTCGCCTGTACAGTTAAACCCCAATTTTAAACAGTTTTCTCACCTGCCTACCCACCATACCCACTGCCATTGAGTCAATTTCGACTCATAGCAACCCTATAGGACAGAGTAGAACTGCCCCACAGTTTCCAAGGAGTGGCTGGTGGATTCGAACCGCCAACCTTTTGGTTAGCAGCCCCAGCTCTTAACTACTACACCACCAGGGTTTCCTCTCACCTGCCTAGAGACTACTAAGAAGATAGGATATTCAGGAGTGTGGTCAACACACAGCTGGTTTTGCCAGGTCTATAAAAGACCATTACTGTAAAGCTGCCTTTTTAATCGATGCATTCAGAACACCATCTATGTCCCAGATCTCTAGTCTTGTCCAAAATGAAAAGAAATTTTTGTTAGATGCCGTCAGAAGTCAATAATATAAACCTGGAATGAGTTTCCAGATAAATTCTAGTCAATTCTGGTGACAACCTATCCAAGCCCCAGCTCACTTTCTTCTAAGTCCCAACGTCTCCCTGTTCTTCTCACACATTTCAGCAGCTACTTCAAGATCTATCATCTTTGTAGAGAACTAGAGATTCCAAAAACAAGGCAAAAATAAGATCATAGATGATCAGGAAGATGGAAACCGAGGATGGGACTCTATCTTTTGATGCTTCCTATAGCATTTCAAGGAGTCCCTGGGTGGTGCAAATAGTTAAGGGCTCAGCTACTAGCCAAAAGGTTGGCAGTTCAAACCCACCCAGAAGCACCTCATAAGGTAGTCCTAACGATCTGCTTCCAAAAGGTCATAGCCTTGGAAACCCTATGGAGCAGCTCTACTCTGCACACATAGGGTCATTATGAGTCAGAACCGACTAGACAGTAACTAAGAACAACAACAACGACATACCATTTCATGAAATTCAGACCTAGAATGGAACTCAAATGCTGATTCTATTGTTTTTACTCTTTTAATACTGACTCTATTCCTTTCATTTAAGCAAGAATTTTTTCAAAATTATGTAACTTTGAGGTAGTAAAAGGATCAGCTTTATTATTTCTATGTTCTATTATTTCCTCTGACTTCCTTTTCTTTTCTCCTTTATTACTTTACTTTCCATCTCATTCTAAATGGTCTCACTGTCCCATAATCTCTTAGTGGGCATCAAGGCACACAGGGATCAACTCTTTAACAGAAAAGAACATTTTCGTTTTCATTTTACCACAATTACATTCCTAGAGTGCCTTGACAACCCCACTCTCTTTGATACCCATTAGCTTGTCACGATCAGCTATTCCTCTAGAAACCTGCTGTGGAGATGCTTAACAGCCAGTCTGGGAAGAACTGACTGGGTTCTAAGACCTAACTTAGCAGCACCTGGGCCAGTGCAGAATTGTCCCAGGGCCTATTTCTTTTGAGTGTCCTGAAAAAATAACACTACATTTTGTCAAACTGACCACAGAGACTCCATCACCACCTTCTTTCCCCTGGAATTGTAAATAGAACTATCTTTCATCCTTCATCTTATATAAATATGATCATGCTTATCTCTTCTGCCAATTAACAAAAGTGTGTGAACTAATAACCCCTCAGGAGCACCATTAATTCAGTGAATGGTAGTTGGTTTGACTAGGCTCTGGTGATAGCCAAAAACAGCCCCTACACCCCTGCAGAATTTCCAGAAGCCATTCTATAATAGGCATAGCCAATGAACAAATGAGTCAAAGCACTATTTTTATACAAGAAATACTCAAATTTATGTCTTGGCCCAAAACCAAACCTAACCTGTCGCTGTTGAGTGAATTTTGACTCATAGCCACCCTACAGGACAGACTAGAACTGCCCCGTTGGCTTTCCTAGGAGAGAGCCCTCTAAAGTAATTTTATGTACTCAATAGAATATTTCCGAGAAATATCTTTTCATTAGACTCCAGAAATAGTCTTTGGAAACCCTTATTGCTCATATGAAATATGAAACTCCAAACACAGTAAGCCATATTTGTTCCACTGTTCACATGAACCAGAATCCTTGATCAGGCCAAAAAACTGACTTCTTTTGTCACTTGGAATCTAAAACAGCCACTTAGGAAATGATAATCCTCATAGCCTAAAGGAAGGAGTGCCCTTTCGTAAGCATCTTATTACTACATTTCAGTCATACTGGTGAGACGAAGCTCAACTATAGAGGAAAAAAGGGAAAACTTGCTAAAGAATGCATAAAGACCAAGAAAGCACCTCGGTACAGGCGATCAATAAGGCACAGGTACAAATCTTCCCACTCTGACCCAGCATACTGTGTACTCTACCAGACACCAAATCACACTGCATCCAAGCAGAACACACATACGTGATAATACACGAGGCTAAGAGTCTTACCTTTTTTACTCTCTATTTTTAATTACTGGGTTCAGCTAAAAAGGATTAAAACACACACCCCAAAATTTTAAATAAGCTCTTAAAAAGAAAATTATCATGTAGTTAAAGAAAAATAAAAACTTGGGGAGAGTATAGTCAGAAATCACTTATAAAACTATTTTTAACCTCCTGATACAAAAAGCAATTCCTGGAGGCCCAGTGGTTAAGAGCTTGGCTGCTAACCAAAAAGTTGGCAGTTCGAATCTACCAGCCACTCCTTGGAAACCCTATGGGGCAGTTCTATTCTGCCCTATAGGGTCGCTATAAGTCGGAATCGACTCAACAGCAACGGGTTTTTGATACAAAGAGATTTGAATCATTGTTCTACAAAGATGGATGGCTCAAAGTAAAAAGTGTTGCTGATGACTCAATATGGAAAATATAAAAGACTTAACCTTTATGTAATCTCAAAGTCCATTCTAGTATCTACCTCAAAATTCAAATGTTTAAGTACCAACTACATCCCTTCCAGAGCCCTGGCGGCACAGTGGTTAAGAGCTCAGTTGCTAACCAAAATGTTGGCAGTTCGAATCTACCAGCTGCTCCTTGGAAACCCTGTGGGGCAGTTCCACTCTGTCCTATAGGGTTGCTATGAGTTAGAATTGACTTGACAGCAAAGGGTTTGGTTTTTTTTTTTTTGGTTATGTCCGTTCCACTGGGTCTCCTGCACATTAATTTGTTTTCAGAGCAACATAAAAAAAAAAAAATGCCCAAATTATCCCTACTCAACACAAGGTACTGAATTAGGAAGTGCTGCCAGCTGAGCTCTGGGTTTCCACGACTACATTATCTGGGACCTTCCTTCTCAGGCTGCAGCAATGAGTCAATTAAATTTGAAAAACACTTTGTCCCCACTATGTGTCAGCACTGCACAGGACAGGCTCTGAGAACTTGTAGCCAGTTGCTATAGTGCTGCCAGGGGAGATAAAGACACCTTCTCATAGCCAATTCTTAAATTATTCATGGGAACAGGAAACAGACCAGCCAGCATAATCAGAATCCACCGAAAAGTCTCACATTTCCTTGTTTCTCTATTTGTGACACTTTCCAACAACGTTATTAAAGTTGGTAAGTAACTATACTGAGAACATTAGCAGTTTAGAAAGTACCTTCTTTAAATCAAACCCCAAGGCCTATCTCCCCTTCCCGAGGAACTTTTCCATTAATTTTCTCCCTCCTCAAATTCATCAACTCAACAAAGACTCCACCCTCATGTACAGTCTCAGTGGTTTCTAACCTCCCGTGATAAGATAAACCTAGTCGCATATAAACAGTAATAATTATCTAGTCTTAAACTTTGGGCACCTATCTTTAAAGGACAGCTAAAAAAAAAAACTAACGTGGGTAAAACAGAAAGAGCAATGTCCTACATAATGCAAAGTCTAAGTCATTATTCTCTGAACAACAGACCTAATTATAATTTGCAACCCCCAAACCCGCTGAGTATGCCTACTGAAGCACTATCAATAGAATGGAAATTAATATAGCCCATTCCAACCATGTGCTACTTACTCAAACAAGTCACTTTAATTCAATGAAGAGGATTATACTTTAAAGCATGCTAAGTATTTAAATTTTACCATATACCAACAATTCACGAATTAACCGTTTTAAAGTCTGTAGTAGGACAGAAATGTAACATTTCTAATAAGTTAAACAGTGGTCATTTCTGCTTGGACAGGTGGGAAATTTGGCTGAGATTTTATCATTTAATTCATCAGAGAGGAAATCCTCACTTTCAAAGGGTCACCAGACAGCCACCCCGTACTTCCCCACCCCCCACACTCAATTTGAAAATATCTTGATATGTTGCTCTTGATTATTTTCATATGAACTACAGTTGTATATTCTAATAAAAATCCATACCTTGCATCACACACTAGAAAAACAAAGAGGATTGCAACATAGGTAAACAGAAGTTCACTGCTGGCTCAGAAGCCCGGGTGGCACAGTGGTTAAGTTGTTTGGCTGCTAACCAAAGGGTCAGCAGTTCCAGTCCACTCACCTCTTCTTGGAAACCCTATGGGGCAGGCCAGAATTGACTCAATGGCAATGGGTTTGGTTTGGGTTTTAGACAGCAGTATTCGAATAGCAAAGGTTTCCTATGTGATAAGCCTGTGATTTCATCTAGGTCTCCATTCCTCATCTCACTGGGAAGTTACACTTGCTATAAATTTTACTAATAAAAGAATCTTCTTTTACATGTCAAAAGGATGAAATTTACTTCCCCATTTTAAAAGCAAATAAAAACAAAGAAATGGGGATTTGACAATGATTCAAGCTGAAAGTTATATATCTAAAGGTGACAATTTTCTTAGAGAGACTGCTGAAATGTGTAATTGCAGCCAGGATGTCTAGGAGGCTCCTCACACTAAGTGAAGCATTTTCTGAAATTGGGCAAGAAGGGAGGTGGTTGGGATCAAAGGGGAAAATCTTCATCAGTAAAAGAAAATTCAGTGTTATCGGAATTCTTTATTCAAGAGTAAGAGACTCAGTGCCACAGTTATCAGGCTAATGACAGGTACTTAGGAGTTTACTTTTCCAGGCCAACATGAAGCTTGAGTAATTTTGAAGACTAAGTCACTATCTTGAAAAATTACACTGAAAAAAGCCCTCTGCACTGGCAATAAAGGTATTAGTGAATATTTCAGCTGTATATAAAAATTTGTACAAAAAGCATGAGGAAACACCTATTTGCTAGAACAATAAACATAACTTGCACCCCACCACAGGGGACGAAAAGCCTTACTCAGAGAGATGAGAGGTCAATTCATGTTTATGATTTTAGGCGTGGCATTTATGAATAAAGGCAGCTTGTAACTCTGAAAGTCCTACACATTTCTTTGGGTATCTTTGGGTTTCGGGCCTACTTTAAATTGTGTAACTAAAGCATTGGTCATTTGATATATTTTAACTTTATTTAGGGCTGCACGTCCCAAAGTTTTATACTGGGCTAGTAAATCTGACATGATTAGATGTCAGTTTTACTCTGCAATAGCGTAATTTTAAAAGAAAACTATAAAGCAAAAAATAATTGAAGAGCCTTACCTGTTTTCTGACTGAACGACTACTCATGATTTTTTCTACCACTGGACCTTCTGCATCAACAGATTCCTAAAAAACAGGGTAGAATGAATCAATCCAAATGGGAAACATGGCATTCTATGCTGCCAAGGCAAGAGATCATTCTGTCTTGCCTCTCTCTCCAGACCCTTTAAATCACCAAGTACAAAGTCAGCAGTGGGAAATATGACTGAAAAGAGCAAGAGCCTCACTCTCAGAAAGGCAAAAGGAAGCTCTGTGTTTACAACTCTGTGATGATGTGGTTTCATTATGTGGACAAGAACGGGTCCCTAAAGCCAGAGAGTATTCAGAAACTCTAGCTGCCAAGAAAAAATGAGCTCTGCACGACAGCAGTCAAAAATACAACTTTTCTGCCTCTACATCCATGGGGTAAATATACTCATCGTTCTGTTATTATAGGTAGCATTTATCTATGGCGGTCACATTAGATGCTATGGAACAGCTTAACGGAGCACAAACTACCAAATAAAATACCGAACTACATTTAATACACTTTCCGATGAGTTACCAGTTTGGTAATGAAAGTACAGGACACTAATGGTAAGAAAAGAGCATTATTTAATTAAAACAAAACAGAGAGCTCTTTACCATAATCAGTCCTACGTTACTACTCACATTTTACACAAACTATTTTAGCCATCATTTACATTGCACAGAGAATAAAGTATGCCCTGCTGGGTACTACAAGGCAGTAATTTCATAAAGGGGTTCTTACGGTGCCTAACAGCAGGAGACAAGCTTCGGCGGTTTATTAAAGTCCCAGCAGCTACAGCACTGAATTCTCAGAGGTAAATCCAGCTGCCTTGTCTCCCAGCTCTGACTTTCCTCAGCATAGACCATTAATTCTCCAAAATTGTGTCAAATTACATATCACAGATGTACATAAATTTCAGTGAACAGGGCTTTTTACAGGATACTGCTAAACAAGTAATTTCCCAGAGCGCGTAAGCCAACATTAGATGAAGGTTTCCCAGTTAAAAGTCCAGTGCTTCTGCTTAGCTTCTCAGACTCCAGTTCACCTGTTAAAATGCACACCTGAATCACCCACCCCTGATGGCTCACCTGCTGCTCTGACTGCGAAGTATTTGAAGGGGAGTCTCTTCCAGCAGCATCTCCATCATCTGCCTCCTCGTCAGAAATCTTGAACTCCAAGTCTTCGGTGTATCGCTTCCTCTTCACCTGCCTGCTGGAACGTCTCTTCTAAAATGAAACCCCAACAGCGTGGATGTTAAATAGCAGTCCGTGACAGTCTCCCTAACTTCTCAGAATAGTAAACGATATCTTTAAAAACTTGATCTTAAGGAGAAGCTTAATCCTGTAAGTCAGGTTAAAAGACAGTAGTGGCAACAAATATAATGGAACTGGGCAGAGATGTGGAGTTAAAAGCCGGGTATCAGCCCTGGCTCTGCCACTTCCAGCTCCTGGAACGTCAACTGGAAAATAAAACGGAAAGAACAAGTCTTATTCCTCATTCAGCCGCTGGGATGATCGAGCATGTTATAATACCATACAAGGTACCCACAATATTTCAAAACCAAAACCAAACCCACTGTAATCAAGTCGATGCCGACTCATAGCAACCCTACAGGACAGAGTGGAACTGCCCCATAGGGCTTCCAAGGCTGTACATCTTTGCTGAAGCGGACTGCCAAATCTTCCTACTGCACTCATATTTGCAGAAGGACATTTAAATTGAAGGTTTACATTTTAATCTTGGTCCTAACAAAAATGTCCTGAACTTTTTTGAGGGGTTGAACATCTGAATGGCAGAATTCACAGTGAATGAATCTGAAAAGTAATTTACTTTTTTTTAATTTAATTTTTATACCACACTAGCTAAAATGTAAAAGATTGGTGACAGCCAATGTTAGTAGAAATATTGGCAAAACAGGACTCTCACACCCCTGTGGTCACAATATCAACAGGTAGAGTCCTTCTAGGACAATGAGGTAGCATCTTTCTAAAATACCCCAACCCTTCGATCCAGCAATTGCACTTCTCGTAAACCATGCTATGGAAATGCTCCCACAGGACACATCTTGGAAACATCTCTAAGGTAAATTATTAAGTAAAAAAGAAAAATGCATAACAAGATGCAGGTTATGATTCTACTTAAGATAAATAAGAAACATTGTGTATCTACTTGTATGTGTGGATCATCAAGACATAAACTCCTGAAGACCAAGACACTGCCTTTCTTGTTCATTTTATGCCTCAAATGAATATATGAAAAAAAAAGGAATGTATATTAATATGTTTTCAATAACAGGAACAACGACAACCAGAAAAACAGAAAGGAAAAAAGAGAAAGCTAATAGCTGTTAATTCTAGGGAGAGAAGTAAACAGAGCAGAGGGTAGAGTTTTGTACTTTTTGCTCAAGATAATTTGTATTATTTGAACTTTTGGGCAAACAATTAGTTTTCTAAGTTAATTAAAAATAGGAGACAATAACCTTTTCATTTATATGTGTACATAATAAAACCTAATCTGAAAATACTTGTACATTTTAAATTGTTGATAAGTCTATAGAATGAGTACAAAAAGCACATAGAAAAAATGAAAAAAATTTTGAGGAAAGTTAACACTTATGTAAACATCCTTCTAAGATTTATGAAATAAAACTTTTTAAAGAGTTTCATGAACTTCATGGGCACAAACACTTTCCAGGCGGGACACCTTGGCAGAGAAAGGCAAAATTGCCACCATGCACACCAAAGGAGTGACAGGTATGGTACTTTCAGCTCTTGGACAATGACCACAATCCCGGCACCTTTTCCCAAAGAATCGAACTGACTAGTTTTTATTTGTTAAGTCTGTATCCTCCCTGCTTTCAAACAGGGATTGGAGGCAGCTCACAATACAAGCCCACTCTAATAAGTACATCAAGAGGACTGCCCCACACTGTCAGCTCCTAACCCTACACAGCCACGGGGGGGCTTAGCCACAGAGCACCATTCTGACTGGAAACACTGGGTAATGTTTTATTCACATACTTCCTGTGGCTTAGTGAGAGGGAGTGGCCACATGGGCCAGGGTTCCTCCTCTGACCCTCCTCTCCACTACAAAGCTTCAGTGCTGCCCAGAACAAGCAATCCCATGTGGAGGCAGCACAGAAGCCCTCTGGGACCCTTTCCCACATCACTGGAGGCAGCTTAATCTCATGGGCCTTGGAGCTGAGTGCCCAGGTCTGACAAGTTATTTTGTGGACCCCAGTTTCCTGGTCTGTAGAAAGGGGTTAATGATAGTAATGACTGTAGGATATTGTGAAACTCACTTGTGGGAATTCGTTTAAAGCATTTAGAACAGGACATGGTACAAATTAAAGGCAAATGCGATTAGGAGAACCAGCGTCACCGTTAACCTGCTACTCCCTCTCCAAAGAAGAACCAGAAAGCAACAAGCTACAAGGCTAGCCATGGCTTCCATGCTCTCCTCCCATAACTTTTCTCTTGGGCTCACTTTCTCACCTCTCACTTAAGTCTTTATGACTTAAATACTATTATCAAGAACATTTTGTGAAATTTAGCAAAACATCTGTATTTCATTTGGTATATGAATTTAACTAAATTGAAATGGATTGATTCATATTTTCACCCTTCTACCATTACTGGAAGGAGGAACATGCTACCAGGGACATACCTGTGAAGTGTCAACAGGTTTCTACACCTGGAGTCACACACACTGTCCCAGTATTCTATCAGTAGATGGAACTAAACACCCTTGGATGGGATCTAAGACTAACATACTAAAAAAATGTAATCCACTTTACACTAAATCCTACTTTGATACTAAAGAAAGGTTCCAGTGTAGTAAAACAGGGAGCTTTTCTTTCTTTAAAAAAGAAAGAAAAGAAATTTATGTATTGGTGGATATTACTTTTATGAGGTAAGTTCCTTCTAACAACTTTGTGAAATAACTTTGTGTTGTCATCACTATTTGTCTGTGCAACAGTGATGGAGTTGTTCGGCACGGTCAAGTCCATTCCAACTCACAGTGACCCTACAGGACAGGGTAGAACTGCCCCATAGGGTTTCCTAGTGATGGGGTTAGACAGTAGCATATACAAGGTCACATAATAAGTGTAAAAACAACCCAAAATACAACTGGAACTCAATTTCCTGAAAATTTTAAATGTTATATGGCTTCTCTCTCTCTCTCTCTGCTACATCATAGTTGATATTAAATTCATTTATTTTAGGTACATAGGTTCCTTTTCTAATCTCCCAGTAAGAGTTAGTTCTTTAAAAAATTAAATGATTTTATCCCTTAATTATGTTTCTATTGTGGTCTGTTAACCTATTATTATCTGGAAGATTTTTGTAGCTCAAAATGAAATATAAGAACTGTATTTAAACCGTAACTTAAAACTCGTGAATTGACACTAACAACTTTGGAGGATTTTATTTTTAAACTTGGATTGCATTTAAAAAGTTACTTAGTTGTAGCTAAGAGCGGTATACAGAAGAGAAGATTTGCATGTGTTTCCATGAGCTCACTGTTGCCATAATCTGTGACACAATTTTTTAGTTAGTTAAATATATATTGCATTTACTTAAATATAAAGAAATCAAGCACAAAACTCAAGAATTTTACCCCTCAGCCATTTATGCATGTGTTACAGGAAGAAACATCATAAACAACTAGCTGGCATCACTTCCTGTATCACAGAAACGGAGAAAATACTGCCCGCAACATCAGATCTACATATGTGGTGGCTTATATTCCTAGCAGTTAAGCACCAGCCAATTAGAAAGTATGCCCTGATATTCATTTGAATTGATTCGCTTTTTTTCTTCAACTGGAATGCAAAAAAAAATCCAAAAAAGACTATTAATTTCACTAAGTCCATTTGAATCTACATTAACACAAATAAGACTTAAAAAACAGCAGTGATATTTGTGAACAAGTAACAGGATTTTCTTGGCTCACATGAATAAATTTTCTCAATGTTGTCCAGATACTGTTGTCATAGAAGTTCTAGTTTAAGCAAATACAATTAGGGATAAAACACCTTGAGTAAGAAAATGAAATTCAAAATCATTAAAACGCTTTAGTTTACAACTCCTTAGGTAATTAAAAAAAGTAAAATAAAACTACTTACCTTCCCAATAGCATTTCACCAATGCGTAAAATAAAAGGAAATTACAACACTGGCCCAGACTGCAAGAGGTATCACTACGTTCGTCATACAACTAAACCAAACCAACCCACACCTGCCCATGCTCTCTCTCCCTTTCGGGTCCTCTTAGCTTGGGTCATTCGGCAAAGTTACAGTAACTAAAAAAGAACCCAAAATATCTGAAATTCTTTAGACTGGAGCTGCATACACAAATATACTGTTATTTCTAACTTTTAATCCAATTGGTAAGGGTGTAGGTGGAAGCATGGGTATGCACTGGATGAACGGTAAGAACAGGTCAATCCAGCTTCTTAGAGGGCTGGCTTCTTAGTCCAATAGGATCCTCAGGATCCACTGCAGGGTAACTCAGATGTCACTCACATAGGTTACATTCCCAGCCATCCCAGTGGACGACACTGGCATGCTTCCAGGGAACCTAACAAGGAAATCATTTTTAACTGTCATGTGTAAGGATCCCTCTCCATCCAATCACGGAAAGCAGCGGCCTTTACACACAAGAACCCAAATTCCTAATGTTGATTTCATGGGGAGTTTTCCAATCGATTCCCATAAAATCTTCCAAAAGTCAAGAGAATCTAACACTGGAAAATTCTGCTGAGTTGCTATCCAGAAAGTCACTGACTAGCTCATAGAAAGTCCAGTATCACATGAATATAACTCAACTCTGACCATCAAATGTCAGAAACCCTAAGACAAGCTACAGATTACACCTTGATTGTCTTATTCTGCAAAACTAAAAAAAAAAAAAACAAATTGACAAGCAACAACATTGAAGAAAAAATTAAAAATGTGAATGAAGCTTTAAACAAACTCATAGATTAACAATATATTAACCAAAACATGAGCGGTAACAAATATAAACATCAAAATATATATTTACAGAAATAAATGAAGATCCTCATTTTTATTATGGAGACAAAGACAGCAAAACCATGGCATCCCTGGCCAGGAGTTTAATTTCGCGTTGGCCCTGCTGCTCTCATCACTGTAGATATAATGTTCCAAAATAACAATAAGACAGCTTAAAAGCATCTCTATAACAAAGACAGGGGAGGTCTACTGTTAACACTTTATACATGTCTAAAGTTACCCCACACGAAATAATCGAGGCTTGGGTATCAGAATAATGGTATTACCTGAACACCTGGCTCATCATCTTCTTCAGGAGGAGGAGATGGTGGGGGTGTTTTTTCTAAGTCTGAATTTTCAGAACCTTCTGTTTTCCCCTTGTTGACCTTTTTCTTCAAAGCACTTGCTTCTGAATCAGGTTTCTTATTACTAGAATTCAAAGTGGATCACTTAGTGCTCACTTTTTAATGTGGTTGTCCACATGCCCCATGCCTTATATTTCCCACATTCATATCCCTGAAGAATCAATGACGATTTATAAATCAATGCATTTTGGCCATTTAAAGGTAAGTACTATCAATTAAGTTTTTATGGCAAAACCCCATCCTGATGACCTTTAACAAATAGCGGACCAAATTAAAAAGAAATTGCATGCGAACACTCCCAGTACCATACACAGTACATTCGGTCATCTAGTCGATGCAAAATCCTTGCCAGCACACCAACCCAAATGAAAAATAAGATTAAGAAGGACTTTTGCTATCAAGTTTTTAAGGTGTAGAACATTTCCTTTAAAAACTGTCATGGAAAACTAGAATATAATGATCTCTCTGTGTCTCTTGTGGTTGAATTTACACACTCACATTTAAGTTCTTTTTGGACGGATACTGTGAAGTGTCCTCTTTAATACCATCCAGCTAGATTTTTATCCAACTTAGAAGCTTTCAAAATATAATTACAATACATAGCAATTTCCTGTTCTTCATAATTTTACTTAACAGAGCTTTCTTAATTAAAAATAAGCCTTATTTTGGGGTAGTAGGCATTTTTTGGCATAGACAAAATTAGCCTTATTTTCAAAAGCTACGTTGCTGAAATACAAAAATATAGCAAAACAAACCCAATAATCAAAGCACGTGTCCCATTGTATGTTTCTGTCAATTATTAATAGGATTTGAATGTTAACGTCAGTCAAAAGAGAGGTGTGAACTTTAAGAAAAAACATTTCCAGTTCAGCATCTCCTTAGAACTTTACCTAACATTCCCTCTTAGAATGCATATGTAATGCTACTACCTCAGTTTCTATAAACAGGCCCCAAGATTTTCTAAGATCAATGATCATTTGTTATCTAACAATTAAAGTAATCTAACCACAGTGATGGTAATTTTTCACTCTTTCTAGAGAGCCTAAAATCCCAATGAATTTTGAAAACAAAAAATATTATTTCAAAACACTTTCAAAGTTTACCTATTAAAGTCTGCAGATTCCCAGAACAGTGTGCTGACAGTGTGCGTTAAATAGCAGTTTTTCAACATCAGGTATCCAAACCAAAAATCAAACCCGTTGGTGTCGAGTATAGTAAAAGGAAAAAGGGGCCTGGGCACATACATGCCTTTTTTTTTTTTTTAAAATAAAGTATGTATCATAAAATAGTTCAAAGGAATTTTTAATATAATGAAGTATCCATCACACCCCTAAAATCTATTTTTTTTTTCCAGCTAATAGAACAGCTTATAGTCTTAAACTAGTCGGTTTTAAAAAACTACGAAGAGCTTGTTTGTGTTTTGTCTTGTCGACATTTTAGCACAGTAAATAGCCACATAAGGAAATAAAACAATTCAAGATCATAGCAAACCGCAGTTCGGTTTAAAGAGTTCTTTTTATTTAGCGGGGTGAGGCGGGAGAGAGGCAGTAATCTAAAACTTTAAGTCCCCAAAAGATCCGTAGAAAACATAATATTTTTTAAATTAAAAAAAAAAAAAATCCATACAACAATTCCTCATCCAACTGTCCTAGTGTTTATGCTACACATGGACAGAAGTCTCCCCTACTATGAGGCTCCATTTCCAGCATTTATTTCCGCTCTAACTGCCACAAATTATACAATACTACAGCTGAACACTGGGCCCCTTTCCTTTCATCTGCACGCCAAGAGCAATCAGATTACCCTGGTAACCAGCAGTCACGTGACCAGCACCTGCTCTTTTGGCTGGATGCCACTGACTAAAGCCATCTGCTTCCCTCAATCAGCTTTCAAACATTCTCAACACCTGCGCTGCAGTGTTTTGTGGTTTCTTTTATCAAATCAGTGCAAAACTGCTTCCAAAACTTTACATATTTCTCAAATTTGTTTAAATCAGAGGTAGACCTGTCAAAGAGCTGAACCGCTGCCAGGTAAAGTGAGCTGGCAGCTCATGCTTTTCCCAGTGACCTCTCCACAACCAGGCAAAGCGCACAATTTAATTTCCTGGTGGTTACTGTGACCTGGTGCTCTCTCCTAGATGAGCGAAAGGCTCACTGTCCTGAAGAGGGCAGAGCCCAGGTTTGATGGAATATCAATTTGCTGAAGGAGAGAAGTGCTAATGATTTTCCATCTGCCCTTCCTAAGAACGAACTACATGGAAACTCCAAGATGGCTAACAGTCAGGCATTACATCTCCAAACACTTAGACAAAAAGCACATAAGCCAAGGGAAGCTCTTACACCAGATCTGATCACTGAAAGGTTTCTGAACTCCTTAGGCCTTGCAGTGTTAACGGGCTTCAAAGACGGCTAAGCGTTCCACGCTAACATCTTCTCATGACATCAACAAAGTATCCTAAGGCGGGGGGGGGGGGGAGCGAGGAGGGGGGTGCTACGAATCTTCAATATCCACCCAAGAACATCACAACCATGAGCAAAATAAAGTTACAGAAATCAAACTGTCTTTGCTACTGCTTTGCAATAAACTCAGAGTTGTTTTAAGAGCTTTGCCCAAAATACTCAAGTCAAAATTTTTCTTTTTTCAAAAGAAGGTGAGATAGCATGGTAGTGAAGAGCACTGCTCTGAGTCAGATGGACCTTAGTTCAAGCTCCACCTCTGTTGTTTACAACCGTGACCCTGGACAAGTTCTTTAATTTTCCTGAGCCTTAGTCTCTTCATCTGTAATATAAGATTAATAATTACATCTTCCTCCAAGATTCATGATGAGGTTTAAATGCGATAATGCATGAAAACTTGACCAGTGTCTGGTAAAAACGGTTAACACTCAAACACATCTGAGAAGACAAACAGCCGAAGTCAGGTGAGGTCTGCTCTGGCTATACATTCAGCCCCACTTGGGCCAAATCAAGTGCAGAGGTTTACAGACATGACTCCACTCCTATGAAGCAAGACGAATAGAAAGAAAATCTTTTACCGACATTCCTACCAACCAGAAGAACGAACAAGCAAACAAACCCCAACTATGCCCTTCGCATCCCCTCTGCCATTGCTCTAGTTCAGACACGCGTGACTTCCCCCCAGACTATTCCAACAGTCTCGTCTGACCTCCACACTCAGGGTGCCCCAATGTCAGACCAGTGGGGAAAGGACACAGATTCCACCTTCATGGATGTTATTTAAATCTGCAAGGGTCAGAACTGGTTTTTTATATCAAAGCTAAAACAGAGCTGACCACGCAGCCTTCATCCAAATTATAACAAAAGCTTGAATGCACCAGGAGGGCACTCCTGTGGCTGGGGGGACAAGAATGTGATCAATCAAAAACGTGACATAAACCAACACTGCAACTCTGCAGCGAGGCCTCTGAGCTGTGGGCACAGATCCGAAGCCCAGTGCACCTCCGGCAGCTGTGTGACAGCTGCCCCCTGGGCCGGCCAATGCTGCCCCCTACGGCAGCCCACAGGGCCAGCCAACGCTGCCCCCACAGCAGCCCACAGGGCGGCCTGCGAGCCAGTGAGAGCTACAAGAAAAGCAAGGCCGTGCACGGAATCTTTCTACTTCTAGCCCCAAATGACATGAGCCCTGAGAAAGAGTGCCCCCCCCATGCCTTCTACATTCCCTAGGTCGGTGTCATGGCCCCACCACCACAACATCAACCACAAATCCACCCTTCACGCTGTCACTAGGGGACCCCTCAAAGTGCTGTCACTAGGGGACCCCTCAAAGTGCTGTCACTAGGGGACCCCTCAAAGTGTGGCTCTGACTTTATCACTGTCCTGCTGGAAGTCGGCTCCTACGTATTACTGTCCGGGACACCCAGTGCTGGCATACAAGGCCCCCTGCAGTTTTGCAGCTGGCAACATCAGCTTTATTTTTCTACTCTTCCCACGTTCCCCAAAACCGTTATACTTTACGCTCTAGACATGCAAAGCCACTCTCTACACACACCTCTCTCCTCTTGCCTTTGCTCCTCCTACTCTACTCATCTTTAGGGCTCTCGGCGCTGATACCTTCCATCCGGGAGCATTCTCTGGCCTCATGGTCTGAACCAGTTATGTATGTCCTATGCACTCCATCTAAATGCCACGTGACGCCACCACACAGGTATAGCTAAAATACACAAAACACTGTGGTGACATTACTGCAATGTATTAAAGTCAAAGCTGTGTGTGTGTGTGTGTGTGTGTGTGTGTGTGTGTGTTTCCAACTACACGGTAACCTCAAGAACAGTAGGATCTGTGTCTTTTTTTCCCCCATATTCCTAATGCTTGGTCAGGTAGGTACTTAGAAACATTTGCTGATCTATTTAACTGTACAAGTAATGGCGACAACAATTAAAAACACACATATACCCCTTACTATGTGCCAGACACCACTCCAAATGCTTTTCTTATTAAGTCACGTAAGAACATCCCTCATAGGTCCTAAAAGCTTGTGAGCAGCCATCTAGGATACTCCACTGGTCTCACCCCATCTGGAGCAAGGGAGAATGAAGAAACCAAAGACACAAGGGAAACGTTAGTCCAAAGGACTAATGGACCACAACTATGACGGTCTCCACCAGACTGAGTCCAGTACAACTATGGTGCCTGGCTACCACCACTGACTGCTCTCACAGGGATCACAATAGAGGGTCCCAGACAGAGCTGGAGAAAAATATAGAACAAAATTCTAACTCACAAAGACAGACCAGACTTGCTGACCTAACATAGACTGGAGAAGCCTCAAGAACACCATTTTAGCTCAGTAATGAAGTCACTCCTGAGATTCACGCTTCAGCCAAAGATTAGACAGGCCCATAAAACGAGACTAAAGGGGCACACCAACTCAAGGATAAGGACTAGAAGGCAAGAGGGGACAGGAAAGCTGGTAATAGGGAACCCAAAGTTGAGAAGGGAGAGTGTTGTCAATGTTGTGGGGTTGGTAACCAATGTCACGAAACAATATGTGTACTAATTGTTTAATGAAAAGCTAGTTTGTTCTGTAAATCTTCATCTAAAGTATAATAAAAAATGCCATCATATGGCCTTATTAAAAAAAAAAAACTATTCCTTTGTATAATTAAAAAAAAGAGAACATCCCACATAGATTCTATGTTCATGATGAAACACCTATGCGACTCAACTAAAATGAGGCTAGTGTATTATTATAATAGGGTGGAACTTAGTAATTTTTCAAAGCCAAGTAAGAAGAATGCCATTGACATACTTCCCCTCCTGCTCACAAAGTTCTATTTCCTGACCCCTATCCCCATCATTACTGATGTGATTGAGATGCAGGGCCATCAACTCAGGAAGAGAGGACACGCCCTGGGAACCATGGATGGAGAGCCGGGATCCTGCCGGGGGTTGGAAGGGCCCCTGTTCCTCTGCCAGCCTTGCACTTCACATTTCACCATGACATGGGGTCATGCTAGGGGCGGCTGGAAGCATAGAGGGCCCAGCTTAGTGACACTCAGGAGGCCCCGCCAGACCAAGGTCTGAAGGTAAGTAGCCGCCTCCAATGGGATCAGAGAGATGAGGACCCGTGGAAACAAACGTTCAGAAAACACAAACCTGGTACTCAGAGAGAAGTATGCCTCATGAAAGGGCATTCTAGGGAATACCAAAAACCAAACCCACTGCCGTTAGGTCTATTCTGACTCATAGCAACCCTATAGGACAGAGTAGAACAGCCCCATAGAGTTTCCAAGGAACACCTGGCGGATTCGAACTGCCGACCTTTTGGTTAGCAGCCGTAGCACTTAACCACTATGCCACTAGGGAATATACCTATACAATAGATTCATTCGCAGCCATGACTGTAAGAGCCCCTAATGACTAGCTGAGTGATCTTGCCTGGAGTGGAGCTGGATGAACCCATGTGAGCTAAAACCCAGCATTCTTTCTGGTGAGAAAGACTGCAGGCTTTCTAGCAAGACTTTATGCAAAGGGGCAGAACTTACTAGAAAGCCAGCTATCTGCACTGATTTATTACAAAAATTGTAGGGTGGAAAGCAGTTAAACGTTGACGACAGTCAACTAAGGATCTGAACACTCAGTAGAAAGAAGATCTGGGAAGGAACCATACTGTGGAGCTGAATGCAGTGAGAAAAATATGGCCAGTTAATGTAGACGTCAGAAGGAATGGCGGGGGCGGGGGGGGGTTCCTCAATCAAATGGGCCATTCAGAAGAAGTAAGTTAGAAGACTTACTACACTGAAGACAATCAGCCTTGAGGCTAGCACCTCAAGATTAATCTGGTTCATTTTCAAGGACTCAGGCCTGTCCAAAATGTTACACTAGAATCTTTTAGAAAAAAAGCAAAAAGGTATTGAAGCGTGTCCTTATACTTTACATTGTTTTCATAAAGAATTGAGCCTAATAAATAAGAAGTGAGCAAGATGCTCTCTGTTTGTGGCATTCTGCAATTCTAAGAAGACCTAGACTGTCCTAATGAAATACATAATAAGCTGTTAGGGTCAAGGATCCATGCTGTAGACAGAAGGACATCTAGCTTCTCAACTTAAGAGTATAGGATTTCCTCTAAGCACCTCCTACTATTTGTAAGCTTTTTAAACAATGAAAAACAAAGTCAAAAGATAAAGAGGCACACTAGAAAAGACAAAATACAATACAAAAACAAAGTTTAAAACGGCCAATCAAAGCAATATAAAATGTAGTACATATCATAAAGTAAAATGAACTAAACAGGATAAAATTTTTTAAAAGTCCTAAGATCAAATTTAACAGCTAAAATATAACATAATAAAAGACAAATGGCACAATAAACTAATAAGGAAAAAGACAATACAAACTGAGTGACAGCTAGCAAGCACAAAAGTCAACAGCTTCCCCCAAAAGCACTCAGAGCTCCTTAGCTGAAGCCCCAAGAGTACTCAGACTTGCCAAAACATTTGAGATTTTCTGCAATTGAGATTTTCTGCAAGGTGACCTTGGGCGGTAAGCATCCGGGGGGGTGGAGGGGCAAGTCCCTTGCCTGGCCCCCTCTATGCCACCAACCCTGACACACAGGTTAGCCTGCAGGAGGCTCTGAGTCACCCAGCCCGTGCCCCCATGCCTCACACCAACCAGATGCCTTGCTCACCCCAACTCCACCCACAAATTTTTCACTTCACTCTTCTAGATCAGAGAGAGAGAGAGAAGAGGAAGGGAAGAGAAGGGCATTCTATTTTACTCATGAACACACACAGGATTTCAGTAATAAATTACTAACAGACTTTAAGTTCTCTGAAAGTCATTACCAGAATACTTACAAACCAAATAATTTAATCTAAATTGTGACCTTAAGTGGCTGTTATAAACGAAAAAAAAAAAAAAGGCACTCCCTTAATATATGATCTAGGACAGAGTTTTAGGAAAGAACTAGCAAAGAGACTTACAAGAGAGTCAGACACCGAATTCCCTTTCTTTTAAAGCATGTATGTCAAACTCAACATGCCTAGCCTTTACATGGATGAGCACCGATCCCATAGATGAGGAAGCAAGCTCAAGCTCAAAGAGGGCCTATGCTTTAGCTGGAAAAGTCACCGTCCTAGGACTGAAGCTGGAAGCTATCTGGCTGGAAAGCCCGTGCCTGAGGCTGGGGACTGACCTGAAGGCATCTAACATTCCTCAGGGAGATCCTTCCAGTCCAATGCTGCCCTAGAGGATGTTCTAGGTCCTGAAACCTTTTCTGGTGAATGTGTCCTGTTAACTGGCAACCATCCTTGGGTAATTTTAAACTTTCCAATATTAGAACCCTGAGGATGGCTACAGGGTTGACCAATGTTTTAAGGGAAATGTTTAAAAAAAATGAAAGACACAGTATAGTGGAATACTCTCCTGAAAAAGCCTGATCTATTTTTAACACCGAATATATTCTAGGGGAAAAAAAAAACGATTCTTCACACAGTCAAGAATTATCACTGAAAATCTAAAGGCCATTGAGGTTTTAGGTGCTGCATTAAGATCTGCCAGAAATAATACAGGAAAGAAGTCCAGTTAGCTAATGTGTCTGTCATTTGATCATGGCAGCTCCACACAGATATGAGCCACTTTTACACTGTGGCACGGCCTGACACTGAGATGCGACATAAAAGAATTTAAATAAATGAGACATTACAAAATAAATGCAAAACACATGCTTCCAACACCCTGATGCCATAGCACACCCTTCCGAGTGCCCTACTGCAGGGCAAATATTTGGCTATTTATGCCAAATTCTAAGACACCACGTTTATTTACACACAGCACTTCCATGGCCCAGCAAGGGAAACAAATGAGGGGGACTCCAGCAGTCAGAGCCCAACCCCCTGGATGCACAAGGCTCCCTCTGATCTGCTGGAGTGGGTCACACAACAGATGAGGCCTGCTGCCCTCCCACAACCTTCTCGGGTGCTCTTGGTAGGTGGAGAATGAGGCAGACCAGACGGTAAACCCAAAAAGGAGACGATATCACCACCCATCCCAACTGGAGAAGCTGAAAGCCTATGATTTACGTTATTCATATAGAAGCCAGGTATATTCTTTTTAATTTTTTTTAAATAATATTTTATTGTGGTTTTGGTGAAGGTTTACACAGGACTTTAGGTTCATACTCAACAATTTCTACACAAATTGTTCAGTGATATATAGAAGTATATACTCTATGAGAAAATTCAAGGGGGCTATCTTTCTAACTTTTTTAATAAAACAAAGTACAGTGTCTTTTTCCTTAATTCATACTCTCTATTTCCCTATTTGGTGGTGCAGTGGTTAAGAGCTTGGCTGCTAACCAAAAGGTCAGCAGTTCAAATCCACTAGTCGCTCCTTGGAAACCCTACAGGGCAGTTCTACCCTGTCCTATAAGGTTGCTATGAGTTGGAATCGACTAGACAGCAACAGGTTATTTCCCTATTTAAAAAATTAAAGTTAAGCCACGGACAGATACTTCAATATAAAGGTGGCTGAAGTGAGGGCTGGGATTTCAGATTATTGATGCTCAGTAAGTCAGCATCACACAAGCCTACAGCAGCTCAAATGGGCCTCCGCTAGGCAGAAGACAACTAATATCACGCAGCTGTTACACTCTGCTTTTGTAAGAGTGCAGTCCTTTTCAGAAGCATTTTCTTATATATATATATATATATATATATATATATACACACTCTTTTTTTCCCCAATAATAATTTAAAAATCACCCTACAATCAATTCCTTCCGTTGTTTATTTTCAGCCCTAATATCACAACCATATCTGCTATGGCGATACATGATCCACCCTACAATTCACTTAAAAAAGACTCCAAAGGAATGTGTCTCCAGAAAAATCCCCTTCTAACCCCCACTGCTGTCCATGGCCGCCTCACCTCTCAAGCTTCACTTGATGGGTGGCAATGGGAGTTGAAAGTGAGCTCGACGCCACCCTCTCCCCCGTGAGCTCAAGTGGCAGCAGGCCACTGCTTTGGAATGTACTGCAGCTCACTGGACTGGCGGAAATGGAATTTCCAGCAGGCCCAGTGAGACCCATCCTTTGCACCTAGCACAGAGCAGATGTCAGCAGAACTTGTTTTGAAGGGTCAGTGCTGTTAGGCACCCTCTTCCTCCAATGAGTAGAAGCTGAACCGAGTGTTGTCAAAGACATCTGGATCTGTGCCAACAACAGGATAACGGCTCTCCCTCCCTGCTTACTCAGCTGCTTTAAGAGGAGTCAGACAAGGGGAAGGCTCACCATTTGGCCTCTCACTGGCAACGTACAGACCCTGGGTGGTTATCTTGAAAGAAAGAATGACTTGGGTCTAAAAAGACCGCATGGCTGGCCCTCTTCTGCAAAGAGATGAACTTCAGTGAGAGAGATGAACAGGAAGTGGATGCAGGGGCCCATTCCTCACTTGTGGCTTGGATTTGATGGGCAGCTGGGCAGCAACAGACCAGTAGGCAGAGCCAGGCGATGCTCCCCCACGTCACAGGCACTAAGCACAGACTATCACCTCCTTGTCCCTCCCCAACACAGAAAGTGCTTAGAAGTCCATTTCATGCCCCACTTTTAAGAAATCTATACTCTCCTCTGCAGGCACAGAGCACAAAACACTTAACTGAGCCTCTCGAATTGCCCAGTGTCTTGGGTCAAGACTACCTCATAGCATGTGAATAAAGAAAGAACAAGAAAAAAGAAGAAAAATTGTGGGTTCAATTTACTACCCATGTATGTGATGGGAAGATATCTGAGTATCTGAGGTTTTGTACGTATTGGAAAAACTGGTTTGATATTTTGCTTTTGTGTCTATTCTCTACTGAGAAATTTTAAATGTTCAGAAGCACACTATAAAATATGTGTTAAACCAAACCAAACCCATTGCTGTCAATTCCGACTCGTAGCGACCCTATAGGATTTACCAAAATATGCCACCTTTGATTTTACTGGCTGAATAGAAAACACTATCTGAAAAGCCAAGTTCCCCAGAAGAACGTTGCTACAGAAATATTAACTAATACTACTAATTATAGCATGGTTTGCAAACAGTGTACTTCACTACTTTTGTACTTTTTTTTTAAATAAGAGCAGTCTTTTTGTTGTTGTTGTCAGTTTAAAAGAAAATGATGCTTTCATTCTTCACTTAGTTGAAAAACAGCACTGTAGTTTTCTATTAAATTTCATACTGTTGGGGGGGTGGGGTGGGGGATGGAACAAGGATCACACCATGTGCACCTAGCAAGGGCAGTGCAGGCGACTCTCTACTGCTTCATTCCACTGCAGCTTCCGTAGTCAAGTTACAATCTCTGGCCGAGTTCCCTGCTTTACGTACATTCAAAGAATCTTTACGTAGCTAAATGGACCACTAAATCCTTCAAGAGTCATTCAAAGAAAGTGCTTCCTCCAAATTCTCATCTCACAAAGGCCACGCACACAACAGTCTACCCACTGAGGAGAATGCAGATCTTCCTACTTCAGCGCCATGTATCTTTCCATATGCGAAATGGCAGCCTCTCCAGCCCCCAAATGTCTTAGCTGTTATTTGCAGTATTAACTGCCAATATTTGAAAGCCATAAGAACACCTGGGGAGAGCACTAGGGGGGTTAAATGGAAAAATATATACGCATACACATTTAACATAAAGAGAAAAAGGGACAAAAAAAAAAAAAAGATATGGTCCCAATCAAAAAGAAGAACGTGATCATTATGATTTTAAACATTCTTTCTGAGATCCTGAACACCTTTTTTATTTGTTTCAATACCATCCTATACACCAGCTCCTGGGCAGACTCTCTTAGGTTTTCTCTGCACAGGACAGAGAGGTGTGATTATGTTTTGGTTACCAAAGGGCCAGTTAGCTGAGAAAGGCCACAAATTCAAGCCTCAAACACCTACCTATGGAAACCTGGCAGTATGATAAGGTGGTGAGATGGGCACCACAAAAGCATATAAGAAAAGCCTGTCCCACTCTCCGGCAGCCAGTCTTCCCACGTAACTTAAGGAGGGTGCGTGGCTGGCGAAGAACAAGCTCTCCGCCTGCCAGACAGGCAGAGCCAGCTGGACCTGTAGCCGGCCGCTCCTTCGCCGCACGCTCAGAAGACGTCCGTTTGTTCTGTACAGCCTCACCAACGACACGCCACAAAGGACTCTAAGGGAAAAACGTGCGCATCTCTGAACTAAACTTTCCGTTTCACTTCTGTTTATTCCCTCTATTTCAGCCCTCTGTAGGAAAATTATTTCCCATATAAACAAATTCATCAAGTGAACTTATTCAAGGATGAAAATAACTGGTATCACATAGCATTTTGCAAAACAAAATTGCCACCGCTTATATGCCAGTGCTTAAAAGCAAACTGCTATGGCAATTCAACCCTAGTGCGAACATAACCCAAACCCCCTATTACCTTCATCACTGCATATTCAATTTACATAATTATTCTGCTATGCTGTTCAGAATTTACATTTACTCGTATGCCTTCTACTTCTCCTTGCTTTAGGGATGCTACTTCCTTTCTAGCCTTAGCAGAACTAGACAACGATTCAACATATTCAACTCCTTTGACAGAGAGAAACACTGTTGTTCAACAGAATAATGGTTTGGTTTGCTAATTTACTTAAAATCTTGATTCAATTACCATATTATTGGCCCACCATTCCCAGCTGCAGCACAGACCATAAAGGACAGGAAAGATTCTCAGGAATTGCCTCACCCTCCATTTTAAATCAGCAACACTTTACGCTTCAAGTGGAAAAGTCACCAGGGCCAACAAGAGTGCCGCACACACTCCAGGTGCCTGCCCAGTGGCCTCTCAAAGTCCCTGGTCACAAGAAGACAGCTCCCTTTTCCCCTGGGCATCTCCAGACTCAATAGCAGTGTTCCCTTCAATTATTTCCCCACCATTGGGGCAAAACAACTCTCACCTATAGGAGACATTGACTGAGACTATCAGGCAAAAGAAACAGGAGGAAAAAAGTACTAGACCTTTTTCTTGGGAGAAAATAAGCACACTCTTTTCTACCCCCCCCCCCCCCCCCAAACACACACAAGCAGTGACTCTAGTGCAAATCCTTGCTCAGGTTCAGCAGTACTGGACAAGTCACCTGCACGGGAGACTCGCAGTGCCTAAAGGACAGATGGCAACAGGCATGTGAGGTGTGTAGTGATCATTAGTGGATAAACACAGGGTCAATACCAGTACCCAGGAGGCATGGGGCTGCCCAGGACTGACCAGATCCTGATGCCCCCAATTCCGAACAGTTGTTTAGGATTGTGAAGGACCTTTTAACAATTTTTATTGTTCAATTCAGCATTTTAATATCTGCCCTAAAGTATTCTACAGGAAGTCAGGATATGCAAAGTATATTTTTAAAGATAGGTAGGGCCAGTTTGATGTAGAATCAGACCATGAAAGAATATGCTTGGAAATTTATGGCAAGATCCAAGGTATATATATATTTTCTTTTTTATCAATTTTGACCATTAGATGATGACTCCAAAAACTTAAGACATCTTGAGGCTAAAATTCTTATCAGTGATGTATTTTCTGAGCTCCAGAAAGCTTCTCTAGGTTACAGACTCCTACATTTAAAGGAAAAAAAAAGGCATACACTGTTTTTGAGATTTTGCTTTGATTTCTTTCTCCTTGGGAGAAATGTGCACAGACTTTCCTTCCTATCAAAAGCACAAGAAGCAATTATATGCTCAAAAACCACCTCAAAAGTCAGACTGAAAATTTAACCATGTGCTCCTTGCTCACAATTGTAGCCCTAATGCTTAACATAGCACCTGGCCATGGGAAGCACTTAATATTTCTGAAATTAATAAAAACAGAGTTTAAAATGGGTTGTGAATTAAGAAAGTTCATAAGGGAAATATAATGATTTTTAACTAAGAGACCACAGACTGAGGCACCAAAGAATGCTCATAAGTAAATCCAAATATGAAGTCATCTGTAAGATTGAGTTCCTAAACGTCATTCAGTTATTCTGGCAACGTAAAAGGTACTGATGGCAAAAACTTTTTATTGGGGGCTGTTTAGGTATTTTCAGCAGGAAGTTGAAAATCAAAGTTTGCTCTTTCATTATACTTTGTGGCAGCATCTCACTGTTCACTGTTCTCCTGTATTTGGGTACCTGCACACGCACACACAGGACAGTCTAGAAGTGAAAGATTTAGATACGGTCATCTCAGAAAGTTCACGTCAAACACGTCAACTGCAGAATCGAGTGAGTGCGTGTGTGTGTGCGCGTGCGTGCGTGTGTGCAGGGGGGTAGGGGCGGCGCGTGTTTTCTAATGGAGTTCGCAAACAGGTTCAGATTAACCAAGTCTGACCATACTTCCATCTGGAAACTATATTTTCTAACATGAGCCACATTCTGAAAAACAGATTCAGATGTTTGGAACTGGTTCAGAACAGTTGTAAGAAATGTTCAGTACAAATGAAAAAATTAGTCTTCAATGTCTTCTCCTCTCAGCTTTTCTCACTGGCTAAATATGCCTTCTGGGGGGTCAGAATACTGGTGACGGAAGAATGGAGAGGAAGTAGGACTGAAGGAAGGCCATTTCCTAGAACCTAAAGCGCATGTTACTCTTGAATGCATATCGAATGGGTAACTGCTATTTGATTTTTCCCACGTTGCGCACTAGGATTTCAACTCTGCCCCTGGAAGGCTTACTCTACCAAGTGGAGATAATTAATTCTCCTTTTTCAACTTCTGGGAAACAGGGCTGAGATGCTTAGTGAAATATAGTAACCTTTCTTTCCTCTATGATCCTTCCTTCCTGGTTCTACATTATCACAGAAAATGAGGCTGCTGGGTCTATGCTTAGAAATAATTACCTTTGTTCTGTTTGTTAAATGATAAATTTTCATAAGAATACAAGAAAATGTTTCAAAATAATAAATAATTTTTATCCAGTAAGATCTCTAAAATCTATCATCCAAATCAACAGTTCGTAACAACTGAGTCCTAAATTTCAGAATGCATAAAAACTTCATCTTTTTAGTTTGGACATTAGGGGAAAAAAAAACTCAACAATGACAACAAAAATCAAAATGCTCCACAGCCCTCACCCCCCCCGGCCCCCCATGCCCCCCACACCCTCCCCACCCCCCCGCCAGGCTAGAAGTATTGGGTTCAGTTTTGTTTCTGCCCACAGCCTACCTTGACTTTTTGCTGGATTTGGGTTTTGGTGTGGCAGTTTTTGCTTTCTTTTCCTTTGGCTCTTTGGGAATCTTAGGGGCTTTCGGGGTCTTGGGTTCCTTGGGCTCTTTTTTCTCCTTGGGTTCTTTCGGTTCCTTCGGATCCTTTTTTGCCTTCGGCTTTTTCTTTTTCTTTTTCTCTTCTTGGGATCCATCTAGTGAGTTCCTATTTAGTTCTTGGTTATCAACTCCACCAGGGAAGTCATCTTTACCAAAACTTCGACTGGAATCCTCTGCCACAATGTGGTTGTTTTTCTTTTTCTTCTTCTTTTGCTGTGGCTGTTGTTCTACTGACGGCAGGTAACCTTCGCTCTTCCCTAGCTGAGCGTTCGGTCCGCTAACCTGAGTCATATCCGGCACTGGTTTCTCTAGAAAGGGCTCCGATGGAGAATGCTGAGAGACACAAATAGGAATTGAAATTAGTTTATCATTCTTCATGGTGAAGAAGAAAGGAACTGAAAGTTAGTGGCTGATGTTTCTAAAATGTATTCTATATTCAAGGTAGCAAATATTTTACCAGCTAGACAGTTGTGGAATTTCTCATATTCTCTCATCTAAAAATACGTATTTCTTTAATAGGAAAGTTTCCAAATAGAGTGAAAAGAAAACAGTAATTTAATAATACGGTAAAAAATTCAAGTCGGGAAGAAAAAAAAATTCACATTCAGCTAAAAATCTTGTCCATGTTCTAACCAGCCTATACGGAAAGTGGTGAGCGGCAAAAGTGCAGCAAAAGCTAAACCGCAAAGAATAAAAGTAAGTGAAATTCTTTTCCCCATGATGGAGTGGGGAGTCAAAGGAAAGACAGGTAGTTTAGCTATTTCAAAAAGAACAAGTGTAATTAACATTGCAAGGTTCTGGGACAATGAAAGTCTGAAATCAAAGCTAAACCAGGGCTTTGAATGGTTCCTTCTGGGTTCAAACACCGCCCCCCGACCCCCCCCCCCCGCCCCCGCCACTGGGAATTTGCATTTCTAACAAGCTCCCCGGAGATGTAGCAGGTAAGCAGGTTTAGAACTCAGGCCTCCTGAATCCTAGAACAGGATTTTTCCCTTATGTTACTCCCTGACCAGCAGTATTAGCATCGCCTGGGAACTTGTTAGAAATGTAAATTCTCAGCAGGGGTTCAAGCCTGTCCAACAGGTTCAAAGCCCTAGACTAAACACAGCAAATAAATCTTACACAGTCTAGGTCATTTCTATGTTCTCCATTAAAATATTAAATTAAAAGTACATATCCAAACATAATAACTTTGGATTGGTGAAATTTCTTGTACTGATATGAAACATGGACAATACTTTTCTTAGCTTTTTGAAACTTCCCATTTCAAAATTTCACTGAGGGAGAGAGAACCAGAATTGTCAGGGGTGACATGCTCTGCAGGAGATCACTGTCATTCACTAGGAGCACCCCCAGAGCCCGCTTCAAGTACACTGGAGAACTCCAATAATTAGGATGGGATGCTGGGGGTCAGCTGAGATCACAGTAAGTGACCAGGCAAAAATTATGACTTCTAATGGACCTTCCAACGAAAAATTAGAAAACCAAGTGTTAAATATGTGAATGTTACTCATTTCTGCCTTTTTCATAAGCTTTCCCTGATAATTAATACTAACTATAATACAAACAGCAACACCACCAATAATGGCTGCTAATGTTTACTGAGCCATCTTACTACGTACCAGACATGGGCTAAGCATTTTATACCCCTCTCTACCCTGGTGGCGCAGTGGTTAAGTGCTCGGCTGCTAACCAAAAGGCAGGTGGTTCAAACCTACCAGCCGCTATGAGGGAGAAAGATGTGGCAGTCTGCTCCCGTAAAGATTTACTGCCTTGGAAACCCTATGGGGCAGTTCTACTTTGTCCTATAGGGTTGCCATGACTCAGAATCAACTTGACCGCCGTCTTCTTTTTTTATTTATTTAATACCATTCAATCCCCACAACAGCCCTGAGCGCTAGGTGTGATTGTTTTTCTAATTTTATACGTGAGGACACTGGCACTCTGGGATGAAGTAACCTGCACAGGGAGGGATAGATGGTAAGTGACGGAACTGAAACTGACATCAAAGCAGATGGAACCAGGGTCTCTACTCCCAAGCACATGCCCTACGAAAGGAGAGCAGGCCGGAAGCTCAGGCCCACGTCCGCCAAGGCCATGGCTTACATCAGCAAAGTAAAACCCAGCTGCTGCCGAGTTGGCTCTGACTCCTGGCAACCCCATGTGTGTCACGGCACAACTGTGCTCTGTAGGATTTACAAGGGCTGATTTTTCAGAAGTAGACCACCAGGCCTTTCTTCGAAGACACCCCTGGGTGGATGCCAATCTTCAGACTTTCAGTTACCAGCAGAGCACGTTAACTGTACGCACCACCCAGAGACTCCATCAGTCAAGGAGGAAGGATAGAACCAAACTTTAAAATATAGGTGCAGGAAATCAGATTTCAATATGACTAGTAATTACTGAGTATTCGATGCCAGAAACTGGGCTACGTACATTCTTGTGTTAGTTCACCTGAATCTCTTAAGAAAAATGTGAATATGTCCCCCAATTTTTCAGAAAGAAGTAAAGTTCAAAGAGGTACTGTGGTCAGCCAGGGCCACACAGTAAGGGCAGAGCTGAGATTTAAATCGAACTTCCTAATTCCAGGGACATTTGACTCTGTCCATCGCCTGAAATTGTATACACGGGCCACGTTCAGAAAGGCTCCACAGGTTTCATTTAATTCCAAAGTGGTTGTGACCCAAAACCATTAAAAAGTATGTATCACTGTATGAAAAGAAAGCGGTTATATGGTTCCCACTGAAATCTGCCATGGTGGCTAAAAAGACCGACATTCAATTCTCTCTCTGTGTGCCTGTAACAAAAGAGCCCAGAAGCCAAGTCAAGAGATTAGCTGTAGAGTCTGGGGAAAATCATTCTCCCTTCTGAGATTCAGTTTGTTAGTTTGCAAAATGAAGGGTTCAGGTTAGATGATTTCTAAGGTCTCTTTCAAAATCCTAGGGTACTTACAATTCTTAAAATACTTATTGCTGTTTTTAGTCATTGCTGAGAGGGAAAGAACCTGAAGAAGAATAAGGAGACACAGAAAAGACAAACGCAAGGATTGGTGTCTGGGGAAGAATACACAGCCGTAAATGGGCCTGAGTGGATTTCCGTACAGGGAAAACACAGCTAACCATCACCCCGCCTCTCTGTTTCCCCTCACAAATACTCGTAGTTGTGACACACTTTAACGCAGGCACTGTCCAAATTCTCATTAACTAAGAACCAGCGGGATATGATTTACTTGTTTCCTGACACTTAAGTTGCTTAAGTCAAGTTGTTATGCATTATTTCAGAATGTAACTAAAAAGAAAAATGCCTTGTCTTTTTCTAAAGGACACAGAGCTCAAACTTACTTGGGACAACCTATTTTTCAGGAAATGGAAGAAAAAGTTATTCCTGGGAAGAGGAAACTCTACCAGTAAGCAATGGTTAAAACTCAGAATAGTGAGTTAATTCCAGGTATGTGTACCCTCCTTAGTCTGCATGGTGGTAACTCGGCTAACAGAGTGCCAGCCTCCAACGAGAGATCCCTGGTGTACAGTCACATATTAGAAAAAGCACATAACACATAACAGCAAAAGACTGAAAATAATCAACACGCTTTACCATACAATTCCTCTTAAGTGCTGCTTTTAGTAATAAATGAAGCTATAAGTTAGTATCTCAGTAAAGAATTTCATCTTCCATTAAGACGAAAAAAAACATAAAGGTTAAATTTTAAAGAAAGGTAGTAATCCTGTTGCATATGTAGCAGAATTATGTTTTGGTGTTATTTGAAATAGGGTGAAAAGGGCGCTCAGAAATATTACAGTGTTTACCAGACCCATATCTCCTTAAATCTTTTAGGAGAAAGCTGTTTTTGTAAACATTTAACAAAGAACAGATGGCCAGCCTTAATCATGCGGTGGAACAAGGAACCTGGAGCTCAGATTAATGCCCTCCACAGCCTACCAGGCCCAGCCCTCCCCTTCCCCGCAATGTGTGGCATTCTTCTCTGATGCCATTTAACATTACAGTGGACATTTCCCATCAATTCCCACTGCCTGACAGCTAATCAATGCCATTAACATCTGATATTCCATATAAATAGGGCCTTCCTAAAACCTCTCACTTCTTAGAGCAAACATGGAGAATGTGAGATACAAAAGGTACTGTCAAAAATGCACCATAGGACTTACTGCCGGACAGATTTTCTATCGTAATTTCATACATCTCGTGGAGTATTACGGGATATATAAGGATTGTGCCATAAGCTTCTACAACTGTAACAGTATGCTCAATATTTAAACTATAAATAAAAGTGATACGAGGAGATTTTCTTTTTTCCCTAAAATTCTTGGGGCCAAAGATAATTGCTTTCATTTTAATGCCACTGCTCATAAGATATACAACAGACAAAACACACAAATAAGCTAGCTGTCTTACATAAAGAGCAGAATGGACAGGAAAAAAATTTAACCACAGAGAGCTGGGGTAGGGGCAGTGAGGGCAAGCCCCCTGCTCCTATTCAGAGGAATGAAACCAATGACTCCCATGCTCAGGGGCACTTGCTGGGCTAACGTACCCATTTTCAGTTCATTACAAGAGGAAAGAGTGAGATGAAACTTTTTTTTTAACCTATCTCAAGTGTGCTTTTCTTCCAGAACTCCTCAGCCCTTTCTGGCTTAAAAAGGTATTTTATTTAATCACATTTTGCCTTAATTGTGTTCTTGAAGCCTTGACCTGTTGGCTATGCCAAGCAACGCAAGAACGTTGTGTAATATTAACAGGAAGCAACGTTTCCGATGCTCACAGTCCCTGCAAACTGACAACCTTCTGTGATACATCAGTGGGCAAACCCTGTATTTTACCGAGTGAGTTAAACAAATCTAAAATCCAAATATTGCTTTATAAAAAGGAAAAGATGCCACCAACATGACCAGGGTCACGAGGTACTTCATGCCCCTCCCCACCAATTAAACCAAAACCAAACACGTTGCCGTCAAGTTGGTTCTGACTCACAGTGATCCTATAGGACAGAGTAGAACTGACCCACAGGAGTTCCAAGGAGCGGCTGGAGGATGTGAACTGCTGACCTTTTGGTTAGCAGCCGTAGCTCTTAACCTCTGTGCCACCAGGGCTCCGAATTATGCAGCAGGAACAGCGCTTGTGCCCTCAGAGAAAACGGCTCTGCTGAAGCAGCGGCAGATCAGTTAAGACCCACGTAACAACAAAGGCAAACTTAAAATGCACTAAACTATGATTTCAGTGGTTTGTAAAAATACATATATTAAGTATCCATTTAAAATATGAAGAGTGCGATCCTGTATTTTAAAAATGGCTGTGGAGACACATCATGAGCAGAGCAAGCTACTGCCCTCTGCACCCACCATTCTTAGCTTTTTATTTTCCAAGTATTCCTCAGGTCTTGATCCCTTTACACTCTTTTAAGAAAAGAGTTCTGTATAAAAGCTGAAGTCCAATCTTTAGCCAGAGGAGTGTACCACAGAGTTAGAAGAACGTTTTCGCAAAGGTTCAAGAAGTCCTTTTGAGATTGTAACACCCATTTCTTATCAATGACATTGATAAAAAGAAGATACACCCGACATCTGGTGCCCAATCCATTTACGCATTCAACAAATATTTAGTGAGGATAAAACAGGAAACAAGGCAGCCATGGTAGCTGTTAGAGGAAAGGGGTGGCGCACCTAGCCCAAGCTAACACCTCGGAGGTGTCCTGGAAGAAGTTGAGCTTGCGCTGGGATGAACAGGGAGGCCAGCGCTGGCCAGGAATCCTGTCTTCACCAGAACCAGCCTGAGCAATAAGTCGGCATTGAGTCTGAGTGACCGATGGCATAAAAATGCATTGCTAGCAAGGTTTCAAAACCCTCTTTGTGGGGGGAAAAAAATTTTTTTTTTTTTTTTACTTCAAGATTGGGGGCATTAGTTTGAACTGACAACTGAAATATTTTTTAACTTTCATTCTTTGATATAAAATAATAAGCACAAAAAAAATTCTTAAGAAGAACCAAGGACTAGAGTATTTTCTCTTTGGCTAATTTTGGTATTAATGGAGTCAGGGCCTCAAGATCAAGCCTTTTATATGCCAGTTAGTTTTATTCAGCTCATTCTTAGCAATTTCCAGGAATAATTATTTATTGGATGAATACATTTATGAACACAAATACACTACACAAGTGAACAATATCAAGCACGCTGGTCATGTGAATTGAGAAAAAGCAAAAGGTAAAACCCCTTGCCATTAAGTAGATTCTGACTCAGTGACCCTAAAGGACAGAGTAGAACTACAGGGTTCCAAGGCTAAAATCTTTACGGTAGCAGATCACCAGATCTTTCTCCTATATAGTGGCTGGTGGGTTCAAATCTTTGTTAGCAGCCTAGTACTTAACAGCTGCACCATCAGGGTTTCTTGCAAAAGGCACAGAACACCTTTTTTTTTTTTTTTTAAGTTTAGGACATTAAATGTTGTTACACATTGCAACTCCCATCCATTGCCAATGGAATGCAAAATGATACAGCCGTTGTGGAAAACAATCTGGTGGTTCCTCAAAAAACTAGAGGTAGAACTGCCATACCAAAACCAACCAAATCCAGTGCCATCGAGTCGATTCCAGCTCATAGCGACTCTACAGGACAGAGTAGAACTGCCCCATAGAGTTTCCAAGGAGCGCTTGGAGGATTCGATCTGCCAACCTTTTTGGTTAGCAGCCGTAGCATTTAACCACTATGCCACCAGGGTTTCCATATGACCTGGCAATTCCACTCCTACATATATACCCTAGGGATCTAATAGAAGTGGCATGAACAGACATAGTCACACCTATGTTCATTGCAGTACAATTCACAACAGCAAAAAAGATGCAAACCTAAGTGCCCACCAATGGATGAACGCACAAGTAAAATGTGGTGTGTACATACAATGGAATACTACTCAACAATAAAGAAAAATGAGTCCCTGAAACATCCTACAACGTGGATAAACCTGGAGGACATTAAGTTGAGAAAAATAAGTCAATCACAAAAAGAACCAAATATTGTATGTTCTCACTTTCATGAAATGACATAATTAGGTAAATATACAGAAGCTAATGTTCATCAGAGGTTACCAGGGGTGGGCATGGGGGAAGAGGGAGAAGTACTCCCTAGGTACTAGTCGCTTTTTGTTTAGAGAAATGGGAAAGGTAGCACCAAATATGGGTGAAGTTTGTACAGCATGGCTGATGTAACTAACGTCAATAAGCTGCACACAGGAAAAAGGGATAAATGGGCACATGGTAGGTGGTGTATGGTTTGCAACAGTAACAAGAACCAAGGGAAAAAAAGAAATGAGGCTACAGATGCTGATATTAATTAGACATAACAATCACCTCATAGATTAGTTCTCTTGGTTGGGAATCTCAGGGCCATGGTCTTGTGGGACAACCCAGTCAACTGGCATAATACACCTCTTAAAGTTTATGTTCTACCCTCCAGTAGGGTGAGTAGTATCTGGGGTCTTAAAAGCTTACAAGCAGTCATCTAAGATACAACTATTGGTCTTTATTCAAATAGTAGAAAAGGGAAAGAGGGAAACCAAAGAATCAGAGAAGGAGCTAGACTATATGTCTACATGAACCACTGCCTCCTGGCTACCAGTACTGAACTTGCTGATCAGGGACACAATAGATGAATCCTGATAAAAAGGAGAAAAATGAGGAACAGAACTTCAAATTCTTAAAGAATCCAGACTTACTGGACCTACTGAGGCTGGAGGAGTCCCCAAGACTATACGGCCCTGAGTTGCTCTTCAAACCTTGAATTGAAGCTATCCCCTAAGTTACCTTGAAAGTAGGTAATGGGTTAGCCCAAAGAGTAAAGATTGTCATGCTTGACTTCTGGCCATCATGGCACCATAGACAGAAGGACCATGCCATCTCTCCACAGCAAAGACACAAAAAACTAAGTAAAACATAGACAGACATCAATCCTGGAACCCAAAGTGTTAAATGAAGAGATAAAGAACTCAGCCAAGCACCAAATGGAATAAGAAACTGAGAACAGAGGGCCAGCAGAGATACGTGCAGAGGTCCCCTATTAGCTAATGCAGCACAGATTTGCCATCTTGGACTCCTTTCAGAGAAAGGCAGACATGGGGCACAAGAAAGCAGCTTCATGGAGCTCCCAGCAGGAGAGAGAGCACCCGGTAACCAGCGATACACACTTTCCCATCCCCCATCCTCTACCTGCTGCACTACCTCCGTGCTTCCTGGCTGGCAGCCGTGGCTCAGCCAGCCAGGAAATGCAGCATCTGTGCTGCTTGGATTCACCCCACCCACATCGGAGACTGGAGGACAGGGAGTATGGGAAAGCAGGTTCACGAGGTTCCCAGGAGGAGACAGACCACCATGCAACCAGTGATATGTGCTTTCCTAAACTCCATCTTTCTCTCCCCCCCCAGCCCCCCGCCCGGCCTCCTCTGCTTCCCATCAGCCACAGTCTCCTGGCTAGGAGGCAACTGCTTTGGCCACAGGCAGCTTGGATTCACCCTGCCTAAGCTGGCCGACTCCCTGAATGCCATTTGTCTGTTGTTGCTATTGCTTTTTTCCGTTTCTTTTGGTTTCTTCCGTGCCTCCCACCACTTTCCCCTCCTTTCTCTCCAACACCTGGCCTCATGTGCCATCTTTGCTTCCTCTTGAAAGGTTGTTAAGCACCACTCAACTGGGGAAACACTCCCCTGGCCCATGATACCATGATGCTGGGATCCCCAGGGCTTTCTTTTTTTTTTTTTAATTGCTTTCTTTTTCTTGTTTGTTTTCTTTTTCTTTTTGTGGCTTGGAAGCCCCTTTTTGCCGGGCTGCACTACACAGCTTAGGAGCCACTTTCCAAGTCTACAGAGCCAAGTCAGTGGGATCCCTGGGGGCATTTTTTTTTCTTTTTTCCTTTCTGTCTTTTTTCACTTCACAGTTCTCATCTCACTGTACTTACCTTTTCCCCCTGCCTCTTGAATACCTGGAGCTATGTGACATCCATACCCTGCCCCCCCACCAGCCAGGCTATACTGTGCAGCCGGGGAACCACTTCTGTCATCTTCACAGCTGCACCAGTGGAACCACTGGGGGATTTTTTTTTTTTTTAAATTTTTATCTAGTTATTTTTTTCTTCCCTTTTTCTTTTTTCAGCTTTGTTTTTCTCAGTTTCTCATCTCTCTGCTCCAAAACAAGCTCCATTAGTACTCTTTTTTTTTTTTTTTTGGGCTCTTGTTTCTGCTCTCTCTCCTCTTTCCTATACCCATATCAGCTCCACTAATCACAACCTCCCCTCTCCTTCCTGCCTACCTGCATCATGCACTGAATATCACATCCCTGAGCAGAACACTCATGGCCTAACAGAACCTGCACAACCCTCATTCCCAGTCGACCTTGTCAGCCCAAGTACGTACCATAAACAGCCCATCCCAGCCCCGCCCCTTCAGCTGACCTGCCCTCCTGCACAACAGCTGAGCGACTGGACCTGCCCATTGGATAAGGAGGCGAAAAGCATCATGATGACAGGCAAGTAAACAACAAAGAACGTACAGCCCAACTGCTCAGACATAACCAAATGAAACAAAAAAGCAGGAAGAAGCATGCAGATCTACAATCAATAAATGAAGAAAATTACTGAATGTCCCAAAGACAGCAGACAATATCAAAACATATTTAGAAAAACAGGATAGGATGGTTCCAGTACAGTCCGAAATAAAACACCATATGACTTTAAGTAGATAAACAGAAATTAAAGGGATGTGTAAAACCCAAACCAAACTTACAAGAATTATTAAAGGGAGTCCTTAGGTCTGAGAACAAACAAACATCAGACCACAGCCTGAACTAGGATGCAAGATTGTACCAGCCAGATACCAACCTAGGAAATGAACTCTCAAGGACTATCCAAAACCAAAAGAATTACAACAGGGAACAAGAGAGGTTAATCTGTAAATGGCAACAACATCAGAAGAATAAAAAAGGGAATAAATGGTGTAGGTATAGAACTTTCTAATGGAGAGAATGGCAAGGTGATACCAAGTAATAATAGACTGGTTCAAATCTAGGAAGATAAGGGTAAATTTCAGGTAACCACAAAGTTAACAAAACTACTTATCAAAATAAACAAGAAAAACATAAAGTCTCAATTAAAAAAAAACTACAAAAACAAAAAATCCACCAACAAAAGGAATTCACCACAGAGAGTAAGAGGAACAAAGAAAACGTTAGCACCACAAAAAAAAAAGCACTACAAAATGACAGCAATAAATTCACACCTATCAATAATTACACTGAATGTAAATGGCCTAAATGCACCCATAAAGAGACAGAGAGTGACAGAATGGATAAGAAAAACAGGATCCATCAATATGCTGTCTACAAGAGATACAGCTTAGAAACAAAAAAAATGTAAATGTATTAAAAATCAAAGGATGGAAAAAAATACATCAAGCAAATAGCTACCAAAAAAGAGCAGGAGTGGAAATACTAATCCCAGATAAAATAAAATAAAAAAAAAATCCACCATAAAAGACAAAGAAGGGCGCAATATAATGATTAAGGGCATGATCCATGATGAAGACTTAACCATAATAAACATCTATGCACCCAATGACCAGGCTCCGAAATACATAAAACAAACTCTAACAGCACAGAAAAGAGAAACGGACAGTTTCACAATAATAGTAGGACATGTCAACACACCACTCTCAGTAAAGGACAGAATATCCAGAAAGAAAGTCAACAAAGACACAGAAGAGTTAAAAGGGCACAATCAACCAACTTCACTTTATAGACATATATGGAACACTCTACCCAACAGCAGCAAATACACATTCTTTTCCAACGCACATGGAACGTTCTCTAGAAACGACCACATCTTAGGCCACAGAGCAACCCTCAACGAAATCCAAAACACTGAGATAATACAAAGTATCTTCTCTGATCATACCACCATGAAAGCAGAAATTAACAACAGGAAGAGCAAGGGAAAAAAATCAATTACATGGAAACTGAAAAACACCCTGCTTAAAAATCACCAGGTAAAAGAAGAAATCAGAGATGGAATAAAAAATTCCTAGAATCAAATGAGAATGAAAACACGTCATACCAAAACCTATGTGACACAGCAAAGGCAGTCCTCAGAGGTCAATTTATAGCAATACACACACACATCAAAAAAGAGAGGGACAAAATCAAAACATTAGCTACACAACTCAAACAAATAGAAAAAGAACATCAAAAGAACCCCGCAGCCACCAGAAGAAAGGAAAAAATAAAGATCAGAACAGAAATAAATGAAACAGAGAACAGACGAACAATAAAAAGAATCGACAAAACCAAAAGTTGGTTCTTTGAAATGGTCAACAAAATCGACAAACCACTGGCCAAACTGACAAAAGAAAAACACGAGAGGATGCAAATAACCCAAGTAAAAAATGAAATGGGGGACATTACAACAGACCCAACTGAAATAAAAAGGATCATAACAGAGTACTATGAAAAACTATACTCCAACAAATTTGAAAAGCTAGAGGAAACGGACAAATTTCTAGGAACACACGACCTACCTGAACTAACACAAATCCCCCTTCCCCCCCCTCCAAAAAAAAGCCCTGGCCCAGACAGCTCCACTGGAGAATTCTACCAAACATTCAGAGAAGAGCTTACGCCAGTACTACTCAAACTATTTCGGAATGTAGAAAAGGAAGCGATACTTCTGAATTCATTCTATGAAGCCAGCCTAACCCTAACACCAAAACCAGGCAAAGACACCACAAAAAAAAAAAAAAAAAGAAAATTACAGACCAATATATCTCATGAATATAGATGCAAAAATTCTAAAAAAAAAAAATTCTAGCCAATAGAATTTAGCATCATCTCATAATAATAATACACTACAACCAAACAGGATTCATACCAGGTATGCAAGGATGGTTCAGCATTGGAAATCAATCAGTGTAATCCACCACAAAGATAAAAGGTAAGAACCACATGATCATCCCAACCGACGCAAAAAAGGCATTCAACAATTCCAACACCCATTCCTGACAAAAACGCTCAATAAAATAGGTATAAAAGTTAAAAAAAAAAAGAGTTTTTTTTATAGAATGGGAATTTCTCAACATATTAAAGGGCATCCATGCTTGGAAACTCTGTGGGGCGGTTCTACTCTGTCCTGTAGGGTCGCTATGAGTCGGAATCGACTCGACGGCACTGGATTTATGCAAAACCAATGGCCAACATAATTTTTAACAGAGAGGGGCTAAAAACATTCCCTTCAAGAACAAGAAAAGGCAAGGATGACCTTTATCGCCACTCGTATTTAACACTGTGCTGAAAGTCCTAGCTAGAGCAATAAGGCAAGAAAAAGAAATAAAGGGCATCCAAATTGGTAATGAAGAAGTTAAACTTTTCCTATTTCCAGATGATATGACACTATACATAGAAAACCCAAAAGACTCCACAAGACAACTACTGGAACTAATAGAAAGCTTCAGCAGAGTTGCAGGATACAAGATAAACATACAAAAATCAGGATTAGCACTGGAGACCCTAATACACAGCATTAATACGATACACACCACAACCAACAATACACCAACTCCAGAAGATAAGCGAGGTAAGTGGGTTCTTCTAAATATTAAACACATAAGCTCATCAAAAATTTCACCAAAAGAGTAAAAAGAGAACCTACAGAGTGGGAAAAAATTTTTGGCTGTCACGAATCAGACAGAGGCCTAACCTCTAAAATCTATTTTAAAAAATTCAATACCTCTACAACAAAAAGATAAATAATCCAATTAAAAATGGGCAAAGGAAATGAACAGACACTTCACCAAAGAAGACATTCCAATGGCTAACAGACACATGAGGAAATCCTCAAGATCGCTATCCATTAGAGAAACGCAAATCAAAACCACAGTGAGATATCATCTCACCCCATATTACTGGCACGAATCAAAAAAACTGGAAATAACAAATGTTGGAGAGGCTGCAGAGAGACTGGAACTCTTATGCACTGCTGGTGGAAATGCAAAATGATACAACCATTTTGGAAAACGATATGGCACTTCCTTAGAAAGCTAGAAGTAGAAATATCACATGATCCAGCAATCCCATTCCTAGGAATATATCCTAGAGAAATAAGAGTCGTCACATGAATAGACATATGCACACCCATGTTCACTGCAGCACTGTTCACAATTGCAAAAAGATGGAAACAACCTAGATGCCCACCAACAGATGAATGGATAAACAAACTGTGGTACATATACACAATGGAGTATTACGCAATGATAAAGAACAATGAATCTGTGAAGCATCTCATAACATGGATGAATTTGGAGGGCGTTTTTTTATGCTGAGTGAAATAAGGCAATCACAAAAGGACTGGTATTGTATGAGACCACTAGTATAAAAACTCGTGTAAATGTTTACACACAAAAAGAAACAATCTTTGATGGTTATGAGGGAGGTAAGGGGTGGGGATGGAAAAACACTAAATAGACAATAGGTAAGTGGTAACTCTGGTGAAGGGTAAGACAGTACACAATACTGGGGAAGCCAGCACGACCTGTACAAGGCAAGGTCATGGAAGCTTCATAGGCACATCCAAACTCCCCAAGGGAGCGAATTGCTGGGCTGAGGGCTGTGGGGATCATGATCCCAGGGAACAGCTACCTCAATCGGCATAACAGTTTATAAAGAAAATGTTCTACATTCCACTTTGGTGAGTAGCATCTGGGGTCTTAAAAGCCTGTGAGCGGCCATCTAGCATACTCCACTGGTCTCACCCCTTCGGGAGCAAGGAAGAATGAAGAAACTAAACGTACAAGGGAAAGATTAGTCCAAAGGACTAATGGACCACATCTACCACCGCCTCTACCAGACTGAGTCCAGTACAACCAGATGGTGCCTGGCCTCCGCCACTGACTGCTCTGACAGGATTACAGCAAAGCGTCCCGGACAGAGCTGGAAAGAAGTGTAGAACAAAATTCTAACTCAAAAAGAAAAATCAGACTTGCTGGCCTGACAGAGACTGGAGAAACCCTGAGAGTACTGTCCCCAGAAACTCTTTCAGCTCAGTAATGAAGTCACTCCCGAGGTTCGCCCTTCAGCCAAAAATTAGGCAGGCCCATAAAACAAAAAGAGACTAAAGAAGCACAGTAGCCAAGGGGCAAGGACTAGAAGGCAGGAGGGGACAAGAACGTTGGTAATAGGGAACCCAAGGTCGATAAGGAAGAGTGTTGACATGCCATGGGGTTGCTAACCAATGTCATAAAACAGTATGTGTACTGTTTAATGGGAAACTAGTTTGTTCTGTAAACTTTCATCTAAAGTACAATAAAAAAATTTAAAAAAAAGATTGTCACCCTTGAGTATTGCGTTAAACAAAATCTACATAAGATCAAAGGGCGAGCAGCTATTTTAAAGCACAGATGAAAAGATTGGGGAGCAGAGAGATTAAATAAATGGAAGTGAAACAACTAGAACAGAAATAACAAGAATGTTGACACAATGTGAAGAATGTAACCAACGTCACTGATCATTATGTCTAGAAACTGTAGCAGGGCATCAGGTTTTACAATGTATATTTTCTCCGAAAATACATAAAAAAATTTTTAAAGTTGTTATGTGTCACATGAAACCCACAGGAAAAAACCCATTGCCATCGATTCGATTCTGACTCATAACGACTCTATAGGACAGAGTAGAACTGCCCCATAGAGTTTCCAAGGAGCACCTGGTGGATTCGAACAGCCAACCTGTTGGTTAGCAGCCATAGCACTTAACCACTACACCACCAGGGTTTCCACATGAGTTTAGAGAATTCCAGGTTAACCGAAGTTAAACAGGGGTCTTCACCATAGGACTCCAGGGAGTGCAGGTACAGTACGCATAGCGTGTACTAAAGGTATTCAACTAAGGCATCTCTTTTTTTTAATAAGAATATCTCAAAATAAAAATGTTCTAGGAGTCCCTGTGTGGCGCAAATGACCAAGAGCTCAACTACTGGCAGTTCAGAAGACAGGCCTGGCGATCTACTTCTGGAAGGTCATAGCCATGAATACCCCACAGTGCACCTCCACTCTGCTTGTATAGGATCACCATGAGTCGGAATCAGCGGGATGGCAACTAACAAAAATAAGCATTCAATACTAAAAATTACAAACAAAACATAAATTAAAATTTTCTTCAAAATATACTTTGGCTTGCACTGATCTGGTTAAAGCAGTACAAATTCAAATTTCTCTGGCATGGAAATAAATGTGTGTGTTAAAAAATTTTTTTTTTTTTATGTGTACACGTACATGTATGTTTATCAAAATAACGGTTATTAAATGTTTTAAAAGACAGTGTATGACTATGAACAAATATAATTTTATACATAATGCACTGAAACAAGTCACTGGGCTGGCAGTTTCTTTTATGTTCTATTTAAAAAAAAATTATTTAAGTCACTGGTTAAGAATAAAATAGGAGTATTAGTATAATCATACAAGGGTGATTTGTACAAGATAATTACCAAGTTAAATAAAATGCATTTTTACATATAATGTAAAAGTTTGTCTTAGCACATACCTCAGAATCATTACCTTTTAGAATTACATTTTTTAAATTGCTGTTGAAGTACCTAATTTAAAAATCATTTTAATTGGGGTTGACAACCAATATCATAAAACAGTACACGTATTGTTTAATGAGAAACTAGTTTGCCCTGTAAACCTTCATCTAAAGTACCAATTAAAAAAAATTTTTTTTAATTAATTACAAATAAAGGGATTTGATGTCAGCCTAATAAAATAAAAATCATTTTAAGCCATTTTTGAACCTTTGGTTTTCTGCTTGTATTTTTAAGCTGTCTTACAGCAGATTCACCATACAAAATCTTAAAAGCCTACAAATTTAACATTAGACACTTCCGTGGCATCTATAATTATCACACATTTGAATTAGTAAATCCAAAATGGAGCCCTAGTGACGCAGCAGTTAAGAGCTATAGCTGCTAACCAAAAGGCTGGCAGTTTGAATCCACCGGGTGTTCCTTGGAAACCCTACAGGGCAGTTCTACTCTGTCCTACAGGGTCGCTACGAGTCAGAATCGACTTGATGGCAATGGGTAAAATTCAGAATAATGAAAGAGTCAAGTGGCGGTGTTAATTTAACTTTAAATCCATCCACATCAGATTCAGCACACTGAGCTTTACCTGCCTATGAAGGAATGGAGTTATGTCCCCAGAACCATCACACAGCATTCTTAATGTGTGCAACACTCAACTGTAGAGTTTTTACAGTCAGTTTGACTAAAACTCAGCTAATGCAAAACCCTTTTCTAAACATCTGAGAGAGTCAGGCTGGAGTGGGCTCCCTTTCAGTAGAGAAGTGGTAGCCCACTGACACTTTCCTCTACGGCTCACCCGCCAGGCCCTTCTGTCTCCTCCTGGCCGGTCTCCCTCCTCACCTGGGTAACCACACTGTGCCTGGTGGCCGCCGGGAGAGGAGGCAATCTTGGCCTCACTGCCCCCAGCCTGGTCCTGTGCAGGACAGCACTGACATGCTGGTGAGGAGGCCTCTGAGGAGAAACATGGGTGGTGAGAAAAGACAACTGGGAAGTCCTGGAACCATCCCAGGACGTCGGACCAAATGCCTTTTTGTTGTTGTTGTTTTAACCATTTATTACACAGTTGCACGTGCCATGTGCTCTGCTAAGCAGTTTACAAGCCTCTTCTCCTTCAGTCCCTATAAGAACCCTATAAGGTTGATGCCATTGTTGCTCTTTTATAAATGTGGCAACTGAAGCTTTAATATTAGCTTACCCAGAGTCATACAGCTAGAAATGGAATTCTAGGCAGAGCTGGAATTTTAACCTAGGAGAGCTACCTACAAAGGCCATGCTCTTAACCAAGCGTCCACACCGTGGCTGTGGAGTGTGACTCAGGCAAGCCCAGTGCTCTCGCCCACGGGGCAGGGAAGGAGGTGGCAGGGGAGGCAGAGGAGTTTCCCACGCCAGCTGTGGGCCAACCACAGACCAGGGAACAGCCTGCTTTCCTCCTCCACAGCCACAAAGGACTTAGCTCTAAGATGCTAATGCAAATCTGCAGGTAAGATGGTTTTTAACTGAGCACAAACTTGGAATTCTTGCCTTGGAAGCGTCAGAGAAAAGTCTAGCTCGGGTCCAAACCAAGGCTGTGGGTAATCGCTGACTTTTCATCCAAAGATAAAAATGTGGATAAGAACTGACATTCATATTGTGCTTTGACGCTACCAAACACTATCCAATTTGATTCTTAAAACTGCCCTGTTCAGCAGAACAGAATTCAGTTGTATGATGCTGAGACCCCCTCTGTGCCAGAGGCTGAACCCGGTGTTTCAGAATCCGGAAAAGAAAAACTCAGCTCCCGCCCTGCCTTGAAAACCCCCCCAAAGCCTCCTCTAAAGAACAGTTTCTATGGTTTTTTATTCAGTGTGCTATATGGTAAGGAATTGAACACAGTTCTTTTCTTCAGCACTGTAGCACATGAATTGTTACTTCTTAGCAAAAGCACCAGATGATGTAGGAGGCTTGCACTTCGGGGCCACATAGTTGAAATAATGTGCATGTCTCCTGTTTTGTCTACATACACACACACGTGCGCGCACACACACACACACATCCCTTGGGCACAGAGCTGAACTGATGTCAAATAAAGCATCCTTTTGATGTATCTTCATTGCTTCATAAATGCTTGGAAAAGCTGGCTTAATTGTTTACACAAGACGTGAACGGTGTTTTTACATGTGTTAAAAAAATTTTTTTTTTTTTAACATGTTAGCTTTCCAAAAAATGTATGGCAGTAGTCAGACTGTTCTGGTTGTGAACATCTCCTATCCCTGAAGTGCTTTTGACAAAAGGAAGAGAAATGTAGAAGGAGCCACCAGAACCCATCATTACTTTAGACAGGGGAGAAAAGAAAAACAACCAAAAAGTCAACACAACTCAAAGCTAGCACAGTAATGATGAATAACTTCTTAGGTCACCTGGGCCACCACCAGCATTCTGCCCACCTATAAAGATGATACACATTCTCCTCAAAGCAGACCCTGCAAATGTTCAGTCATGTACATCATGGTGCCTCTGACTTACAATAAGCAAACCAAAACAGGCATTCATTAGAAGAATTTGAGATACAGTCACACTTTCACCCTCTTGCTGGGAATTTTAAGCTCATTTGGGGCAGTAAACCATTGTCATTTACTGGGCACTGCTTTCTAGAAGTGAAGATTGCAAAGGTTATTACTATAGTCAGGAGGGTGTAATAAAGTCAACTTTATTGTCTCTGCCTTCCTGCTTTCTTCCTTCTCTCCCACCCTGCATACAGTATCCTTCCCCTCACAGGCTCAACTCAGTAAATATCAGTCAAAGAGAATCTACAAGAGCCAGTTCCCATTTCACAAGCATTTGTCTTGCTTATCCCAAGTTAGAACTAAAGTTCACGTTGCCCTCAAAGGTGCAATGGCAGGTTTGAATTTGGCAGCAGACACCTAGACCTGAGCTTACCAGGGATCAAACCTCAGCAAAACACAACTCAACAGTGCTTCCAGGCTGTTAAAAATGTTTGCAGAAGTAGATTCTATTCTAAGACACTAAAGACAAAAACCAAACCTACATATTGAAAACAGTTTAATTCAACAATTTTTTTTTACTGTATACTTACACTGTACATGGTATTCTGTAATCATTGGTATACCCAAAGGCAAGTGTGACCCTTAAATTGAAGAGGTGAAATGTGTAGAGTTTGTCCCTAAAAATCAATTTATACCAAGCTTGCCTTTAGGTTTTTACAAACTTTAAAAGGTCAATATTGAAAGGAACTTACTCTGCTGTTCCCGTGAATTTAAAGAGCCAAACTTCAATAAACTGAAAAGAAGGTGTGTCATTACTGAACACTGAACAATCTATCGGTTTGTATACAAATGAGAATAGAACAATTTTTGAGGGGAAAAAACTAAATTTAAGGAACTCAGTGATAAAGCTAATCTATACACTCTATGCAAGTTCCCCAGGATAAGAGAACATGAGTTCAGCAAGTGTAGTTTGCAATAAATGGTTAATGGTGGACTACCTCGGTCTCAGAAAACTTCATTCTCATCTTATGGGAGGCAAATGCTAAGATGATCTTTATCTCCTGGTGTTGTGTCTCTTAAGCGTGGTGGGACTGTAACTTTTGGCCAATAGAATATGGTACATGAGGTTCCAAATCAGTTGATTTTGTGTTAATCAAAGGGAATCCTGGGTGAGCCTTACCTAATCAGGTAGATGGCTTTTAAAGAGGGTGTGGGCCTCTCAGAGACCCTCTCTCTGTTGCTGGCTTTGAGGAACCAAGTCACCATGGAGGGGAACCCAACATGAAAGGAACTGCAGGCAGCCTCTACAAGCCTATAGGTGTCCCAGGTAACAGCCGACAAGAATTAAAGTCCTCGCCATGCAGCCAACAAGGAAATGAATTCCATCAACAACCTGAATGGGCTTAGAAGCAGATTCTTCCCCAGTCAAGACTCCAGATGAGAATACCATCCTCACAACACCTTGACTGCAACCTGGTGAGACCCTGAGCAGAGGATTCAACTAAGCCATGCCCAAATCTTCACCCACAGAAACTATATGATAATAAACACTGCTTTAAGCTTGTGGTTACTGTTACACAGCAATAGATAACTGAAAACATATCTTAAAATCTTCTGTGACTCTCATCTGAAAGTTTCTCCAATTCTTTCATCTAGGATCCCCCTGTCCATGCCAGATATGCATCCCTCCACAGACAGGCAGCACATAGACTTCCTGCTCTCTTCTAATGCCCGCTGCCGCTGCAAGTAACACCTGACACCTGTTCACAACAACCTTATGAAATCATCCCGACTTTATAAATGGGAAAACTAAGGCACACAAAAGAAGGTAAGAGATTTGTCAAACATCACAAAAAGCTGGCTACACGAGGAATCGGGATTCTAACTGACGACCTCCCTTGCAGAGCCCACGTTCCTGGCGCTGTGCTGTCCAAACGCTGTGTCTTGTGCACTCCTGTGAAAGTTTCTCTAATAAAAAGGAAGATGCAAAGACAGAGGCATCTGGGCATAAGGGGGCACCTGGACAGACGGGGGACCCGCTCCACTATAAGCAGCCAGACAAGATGCAGGTTGTGGCTATTACCCACAAGACAGCATTTCAAAAAGCTGGACTACAGACATTGTTGGATGGCTAACTACCACTAAAATCATCACCAGAAGATTTTTAAAAGGAAATCTCCTCATCTTTAAGTAAAACAATATAGTGAACAGCACTCTCAGCAAAAAGAAAGGTTCCTAATACCTATTTTAAAAAGAAAGTTTAAAGTGCATTAGAAGCAGTTTAACACTTGGGGGGGGGGCTGTGTCCCCAGGACTCCCTCCAGCTGGAATTACCCAGGAGACAGAATATACCAAAGCAATTAAGTACTTTATAAACACTGCTGAGGGGTCAAAAAGAGGGAGGTTCATTCACTGACTAATAGCACAGTAATAAACAAACGGCAATGTTAGGCAACTGAGAAAATGATCATAATTGAATCTACACAGCTGGGCGAGGCTAGAAGCCTGGTTATGTATATTAGCTCACAGAGGCTCGGTGTGGGTGGGTTTGAGTTTTAGAACTGTTCAGGTTTGAGTCCCTGTTACCATCAGATTTTTTCCATCTGAATACAATCCCACAATTACAAGTGAGCAGTGGAAAATAACAGACTCCCACTAGTTATTTGCTGAGGTATTTTCACTCCAGTAGTTAAACTTTCTTGAGATGCACTTGTTTTAGCCCTCTTCCAGAGACGTTTGCCTTGTTGGCACACAGTAATGCGAATAATGAATGGTGGTGACACACTAGCATGCTGAAGGGGAAAAGCCAGGACAAAGTTGCTTTCAACATTTGAACACTTAGCCCCCTCGGTATTGCTGGAGTTTCCTTTACACTGAGAGTTTCCACTTTGTAGGGCTTTAGGTTTGTCTGTAACGTGTACACCAGGAGGATGGTCAAAGACACACCTTCAATTGCTGTACTTAATTGTACACAAGTGTGTTACATAGGGACGGGAGGGTGATTCATATGTTCGCCTGGGTAAAAGGCACAGTACTAGAAGAATCGAAGAAACACTGTTCTCTTGAGTCCAAGAAAGAGCTTAGTGAAAACCTAAGGGGAACAATAACCACCTGCTACGCTGCCATCAACTAAATGTAGTCAAAATGCAAACCAAAAGTAAGTTAAGTTTCTTTCTGGGAGAATGTCTAGCTAGATGTTACCTTTATTATTACATGGAATTTTTTTTTAATTAAATGACTAAACCTGAACAAATTCATGATGTATGTTATGTTCCAGTCTGCATAATATATGAAGAACTTCAAACATGAATGGTTGATTAGCTAACCAGAAGGGCAGAGGTACATATGTATCTTCAATACGCACACATTTTACATCAGTGATATCTATTTTTATGAGATAAAAGTACTAAAGCTTTAATGGTGGCAATTAAAAAAGCCAAGAGTTTGAGTAGCTCAATGGCTGAGTCACAGACCTTTTACCTATAATGGGATCCATTATGTCCCTGAATTCAGTTCGAGGGAATAAAAGAGGAGCAGATTTTTAAATATGGTTATAAAACAGCAGTGCCCTCTGAACCAAGCTGTTTCCGTTTAAACGGCTGTGTGATTTACCCCGAGCCTCAATGCCAACATCGTTCAGCAGCCTTCTTTAGCCTTCTTAAATACATGTGTGCTTGAAAACATTCAAACAATTTGAAAATGCTGCAAAGAATCTATCACCTAAGGATTTGTATCTGAATAATTTGTTTCTATTTTAAGTAATTTGTGTCAACGTTCATCACCGATCTGAAAATACGTAACTTCGGATGACTCTTGGCAGGTATCATTTCTGCCTTTAAATACATTTTCAGATCCTCATGTAAAATAATCAATTTAGGGGAATAAATAAGAATGCCATTATTCACAATAAGATAAAGGTCTTTTGGCAATATTTACGTATGAACATCAGCAAACGAAGAAATGTGTTTTTTTTCCCAAGGTGGTTTAACATTATTATTCCAAATTATTAGAAAAGTAAGCTCTGGAGTTCCAAACTGTAATAATCATCTAATATCTAGTCCAACGTTGACCACTTCTTTAATTCAAGAACCTGAAAGTTTTCTCTTTAGCTGCTACTACAGCAGATTGGGAAACGTAACTATGATTATTTTGGGAACAATCTCACAGGTTTCTGCTTTTTTTTTGTACCACTACCATCCCCAGAGGTGGCTGGCAAACAGGAAGCAACAGGCAGAACAGATTTACCTCTGACCAGGAAGGGCCACACCAGGAGGGACCAGGGGGCGGCCCAGAGGGCCATGAGGCAGGCCTCCTCCCAGGGCCCGCCTGAGTCTGCAGCCACACAGACGAGACAGAAAGTCAGACTCCTCCTCCCGGGTCTCCCTCTCCATGCTGGCAGCTCCCTTTAGGTTTGATTTCTGGCTCTCTGGGGGCTTTAGCGATCAAATGGGAAGATGATCAACTTTATATGCCTCAATTTCCTCACCCATAAGATGAAGAAGTTGAATGAACTGATCTCTGAAGCTCCTTTTAAGCCTAAAATTCTAGGGGGTCTCTGCTTTTAAATTCTGGCTTCCGTCCTGCTTGAATGATAAGGGCCCACACACACCTAGCTTATTCTGTGAGTATTAAGCATTTCCAAGGTGGTGCGGGAGACAATTTCAGAGGAGAGTACTAGAAGTTTCTCAAATAAATACAAAAAATCAGTAAAATTAATTTGAAAAACTACAAGAGAAAGACAGACAATACACAAAGCATACCAGAATTAGCAATCCAACTAAACCTTAAAATATACAATTTACTTTTCCCATAAAAAAGAAAACATTCAGAACTGCATTTGTCATACATAATCTTATGGCACAGATACCTAACTGAACATCTACTATGTTTTCTAGTCTAGTCTCTGCTCAAAATAATATGTCATAAAATAGTACGTATTACACACCTCAGTATGCACAGGATAATGTTAAAACATAGAAAATTCACTCAGGGCTGCGGACCTCTGAAGTCACAGATCCACACACATAAACCATGGGGAGGAGGCAGGGAAGTGGGGGACGAACAAAGGCAGGGCAGAAAGAACGAAATTAGAAGTCACTCAGCATGAGCCCCAGGACTACACACGTCACATGTAGGAGCCACTGGACAGGGAACATCTCCCTCACCTAGGCCTCTGAGACCTTTGGAGGGCCATGTTGAACTCACGGAGGCAAGTATAGGGAACCCTCTGGGACCTAAGTTCCTCACGGCACAGCCAAGGGTGTGGGTGGCTCACCACCAGGGCACCCCAAGCCATGACCACCAGATAAGGCAAATCCTACACTGGTTTCCAGCCACCATTATCTGCCCCTCTCACCAATACATAACACTTGCAGCAACACTCTTTAAAACAGTAGTTTCAAAATGTGGTCCATCATACAATGGGATATTATTCAGCCATAAAGAGAAATACAGTTCTGAGACGTGCTCTAACACAAATGAGCCTTGAAAACAAGCTGAGTGTAATTAGTCAGACACAAAAGGGCAAGTATTGTATGATCCCACTTGTACAAAATATTCAGGCTAGGTAAAAGTACAGAGACCAGTCTGTCAGTGGTCACTGGGCTGAGGGAAACAAGGGTGGAAGCTTCTGCTCAGGATGCTGGAAAACTTTTGGAAGGAATGGACAGCAATGACAGTTGCACAACACTGTGAACATAATTAATGTCACTAAACTGTACACTTAAAAATGGTTAAAATAAAAAATAAACATGTTTAAAAAACAGTCACTTAAATGAGTTCTGCCTCACCCGGTAATTTAAATAGCTATGCCCTCCAAATGTATCTTCAAGTCTCTACATTTGAATTGGCCTCCTGCCTTACCACAGTTCTGTCCACCTGAAATGTCCCTCCACCCCTCTCATTCATTTTTCAGGTATAAAGCATCCCTTGGCCCCACATCTTCCTAACGTGCCATTTCTCTGCTCTAAAGGGGAGGCATCCTTGAAAGAGTGGCGATACTTGCTGTCTTCACTTCCTCTCCTGCCATATGCTCTTGAATTTGCGCTAAACACACAGATATTCCACAAACAGGGCTCTCCTCAAGGTGGCCTCCAATGGCCTCCTCCCTCTTCCTCACCTAGCCTGGGCCCTCGGCAGCATTTGACACAGCTGCACTCGCCCTGCATCCTAGGCCTCTGGACAGCCCTCTCCCCCTCCTTGCTGGCTCTTCGCATCAACTTCTTGACCTTTGGTTTCTGAGATGCTCCAAACCTCCACACTTGGATTTCCTCTATCTATGCCCCCTCCCTCAGCCAGTGCCATTGCTCTAAGCACTATCTATATGCGATGACTCAAAAATTTCTTTCTCCAGCCCAGACAGCTCCCTTGAACTCTAGGCCTGCCTACCCAACTGTATACTTGACATATCCACTTGGATGTCCCAAGCAGATATCTCAAACATTCTAAGGCAAATTCTTGATTTCTCCACCGAACTCCATAAACGGTTTCTCCACTCCACCAGCTGATGTTGTTAGCTGCCATCGAGTTGATTCCGACTCATGGTGACCCCATGTGTGCAGAGTACAGCTGCTCCATAGGATTTTTAAGGTTGTGACCTTTAGGAGGTAGATCACCAGGCCTGTCTTCAGAGGCTCCTCTGGGGGGGGTTCGACCCACCAACCTTTCAGGTAGTAATTCAGCACTTAACTGCCTGTGCCACCCAGTGCATCCACTCAGCTCTTCTCCTCATTAACTCCTACTCAAAATGGTGGAGGCCTCATCAACTCCTCACTCAGTCTCATGTTCCACATCCAGTTCAACCTGTACATCCTATTAGCTCTACCTTCAACGCACAGCCTCTCCCACTGCTAGCCTTGTCCAGGCAATCACCCTGCCTTGCCTGGACCACTACAGTAGCCTTTATGACTGACCTCCTTGCCTCCAGCCTCAGCCTCAACCCCAGTCTCTGTGCTACACAGTCTGAGCCATCCTTTAAAAATGTAAATCAGATGTCACATCTCTACTCAAAACCTCCAACACCTGCCCTCTCATTCACAGCAAAACCCAAGGTCCTCCCCAAGGCCATAAGTGACATGGACTCCTGCTACCTCCCTAACTTCATCACCTGCATTCTCCTCCTTGTTCTCCCTCTCCAGCACATGGGTTACTCCCTCATCATCAAACAAGCTCTGTATGCTCCTGCCCTAGGCCTTTGCACAGGCTGTCTCTGTCCAAAAAGCTCTTCACTCAGATATACTTTCTGTGCTTCCTGCACGAGGCTCAGGGGGCAACCGATTAAAGTTAATGTGGCAAAATATTAACAACTGCTGATTCTAGGTAAAGGATAAACAAACACTCATATTCCTTCAACTTTCCTATAAAACCTATAAAACCAAAAAAGAAAAAGAAAAAAAAAACATTGCCACTGAGTCAATTTCAACCCATATCAACCCTACAGGACAGAGCAGAACTGCACCATAGGGTTTCCAAGGAGCAGCTGATAGATTTGAACTGCCGACCTTCTGGTTAGCAGCTGAGGGAAAAGCCCTTTGCTACAATGTGATTCTCTTTTGTACCCTGTCTCTGACCCTTCTCTTGTTCACCCTCTCCTGCTCTCTGCTTCCTTTAAGCTAGTGGTCTTCGGGGTTCTGCTCTGGGCATGACTGTAGCCCGGCAGGCGCAGGAGCTTATTTCAACAACTGTGACAGCACCTTTCCCGTCACCTGCCCCTCTGGTACCTCAAGATCAGCAGACCAAAATTCAAAATCCCCTTTCTCCCCCAACCACCCCGTTTTCCACCTTGGTTGAAGACCCTGTGTTTACCCCGCCACCCGCCCAGATGGAAGCCTTGTTCCCTCCTCATCCTCACTGGCCACATCCAACTGGTGATCACCACCTGCCTCCCTCCAAACCCTCTCACTCTGTCTCTGTCTCCTTTGCTAGTCCAAGCCCACGCCAAACACCTCTTCACCAGCCTTCGTCTCGCTGGTTTCCTTCAATGTACCCTTTCTGTCTTAGCACAGAGATCACTCTAAAATGTTGATTAACTACGCTGCTTTCCTTTGTAAATTTGTCAATGAGTCCTTGTACACTACCCTTAAAACTAAAACTCTCAGCACAGCTGTTGAGGCCCTCCTCATAACTGCCCCCAAGCCACACACATTGCCCCTACCAAGGAGTACCTACTTGTCATCACATAAAGGCATGTGCTCTCCCAACCGGTGCCTTTGGACACATTACTTCCTAGAACATCCTTTCCTATGCTCTTCTCCTAGTTAACTCCTACTCTATGTCAAAACTCAAGTCAAGCACAACCCTTGCTGAGGCCTCCCCTGCTCTCCCAGGTAGAGTTGGAGCACTCACAATGCCAAGTCATGTTTACCACATTCCTCAACTAGTCATCATGGATCCTTCCAGCTCCTGGACTAGAAGTCCTTGAAGGACAGCAGCATGCTACATTCCTGCTTGTTGTACATCTCCTCGACGTGGAATGTAATGACTGATACATACAATAAGCTAGTGTTTACTGATGGAGCATCAAAGCCTTACCATTCCTTCACTTCTGCTCACATAGTACCCCACCTTCCGAGCCACGTGTTGTTCTCCATTTTCCACAAGGGCATCACACTGCCTCAGTCTGTTATACCTTACAGCATCTTGTCCCTCCGCCGTGCTCAGCAAAGGGCCTGAAACCATCTGTTGAGTTGGTAAGCATAGTGCCAATAATCGTGCATGTTGTTGACTAATCAAGGCAATGTTGGCATATCTACTGTCCTTTGAGAGCACCATGGTCTGGGCTTGTATCTGCATAAATTTCTCCTTCATCGCCCCTTCCACCTGACTCAAGTAATCACCTTCTCTCCTGACCCTAGAAATAATTAAGTTACATCTCTCTTCCCATAGAAGTCTGCATTTACCTCTTTTCATTGCAGTTCCATCACAGTAGGAAATCTGAAATTTTTTAGGGGAGAAGAGCTTACTTCTATACCTTCAGGACCTCATACAGTGGCTGCCACACTGTTAACACTCAACAATGTTGACTCACGAATGAACAAATGAATGGATGGATGGATGAGGTGCTTACATCACCTTTGAATATTTTAAGTAAGAGTCAACAGGCACCAGAGGTGACCTCCCTGCTATGAACTAATTATGCCAAACAAAAACACTCTCTGGAAAGAGATCCAGAAAGTTCTCAGAATCTGACCTCCAAAAACAAAAGATATTTTTTGGTAATCAGTGAACTACATCCACCATAAAACATTTGTATCAAAAATGCCTTATTAAATTTTATATAAATTTTAAAAGTCAAATGGCTTATGAACTACTGCAGTCACTTTGGATTAAAGGTTAAGGCATGTGTGCAAATGTTGACATGTGTATGCTTCCCCTTTTTTCTCTGACCACAGCTCCTATCTATCTGATGGGGTGCGGTGATCATCTATCTTCCCTATGGCCCAAGAAGAGAGTCCTTGAACCAGAGAAAGGTCGAGAGGTAACAGCAAGGGAGTCTGTGTGAGGAAGTGGAAGGAACAGGCCACAGTGGCCGGGTTGAGCTTAAAGCACCTCAACTCCATCTCCCCAGCCTCAAAAACATAAAATCCTCTACTAAGCCCCGTCTGCATGAAGCCCAATGTCCTACCTAAACCTCAAACTCCAAAAGTTAACTCCTGGCCCCTGTATTTCTGAAAACACAACCAAAAAAAAGCTACCACTCACCTACAACCAAGCAAGAAAGCCAGCAGTGATCCTGTCCATCATCCGACCTCAGTCTCTCTCCAATCAACTTCCTTCCACACTGCCGCGTCTTAATTCAAGGCCTCATTAGCACCCAGCTCCCCATACCAAGGCCTGCACTGTCCGATGCAGGAGCCACAAGCCACACGTGGCTACTGAGCATTTAGGCCAAACTGAGATGTGTAGTAGCTGGAAAATCATACCAGATCTCACAGCCTCAGTGTAAACAAAGAATGCAGAATATGCCATTAATATTTTTATAGTAAATGCTGTTTGTCAAAATGATATTCAAATGCTACATGTTGAAATAATGTTTGGGATATACTCACTTAAATAAAAATATATTATTAAAATGAATTTTCCCTGTTTCTTTTTACCTTTTCCATGTGACTACTACGGCAACCATGGCTGACATCCTAGTTTTACTGGGCGAGGCAGCCCTAGACCAGCCCAGCCACTTGCACAGTCTCCTGTCTCAGACCTGCCCTCCAGTTGGCCTCTGCCACTGCCAGGCCACCCTGTCCTGACTCGCTTCACTCGCCACATATAACTCAGCCCAGAAGGCACCTGCCTTCCCTGGCAGGACGTCCCCCTCCCCCCAGCCCCAAGAAACCTGCTCTCCCATACTGCTATCACAGGGTATCACACATTCAACAAATACTGGCAGAACATGTGTGCCACACTCTGATGACACATGGAGAAGATGACAGGCAAGGTCCCTGAACTCACCTAACTTACAGTATAGCAGGGACGATGGACTGTACTAGTAAAAATGCAACAATAGTAGCAGTAATAATAGTAATAAAGTGACATTAATACTACATTTATGGCATTAGTACTAATTTGCAGGCAGTTTACTATGTACTAGGCACAATTCTAACCATATTACACATATTAACTCACTATCTTCCTAACAACACTACTAGGTAGATATTAGTGTGATTCCCATTGCAGAGCTGAGAAAACTGAGGCCCAGACAAGTAATTTGTTCGAGGTCAAAAAGCTCATAGGTGAGAGGGCCAGGCCCCAGGGCACATGCGTGCTGCCCCATCCCTGCACAACAAGTAGACAAGTGATCCTGGCATGGTAGGTCCTGTGCTTCCGAGAGGGAGATGGGGGGGCTGGCTCTCAGAAAGCACAGGCTGCTCTGGAAGCATGAAGGAGGGGACTGTACTCCATACCTAGTGGGGTCAGAACCGACTGTGCAGAGGAAGAGTTTTCTAAACTGGGGATGAATGTTCCGGTGTAAAAGCCCTGAGGTTCTGAAGAACAAAATGAGTTCACTGTGCCTGTGCAGGAGAAAGAAACGGCAGTAGCTAGAAGGGAAGACAGGGCTTTGCTTGTTTGTGGCTTCAGGAGGAGCTTTCAAGAGGACTTGGACAGAGAGAGGATGCTAACGGTCCAGAAGTCTGGGGAAGGAGGTCCCCCTCCTGGGACCTGGAATTTGAGAAATGAGAATAATTCTGCAGTTCTCACACCACATCCCAGTGAGCCTGAAGAGACCTGGGCCTCCCCTGTCCTCTAGAAAGGTAGGAATTCTCGTGCAGATGTTCCCCATCAGCACATCTGAATTTCCAAAGAATCTGCCTAGTATCCAACTGAGACAGACATCCACGAGTTTAAGAAAATTTCTAATTTATGAGGCTGTGAAGTGGAAATGTTACAAAATGGCTGGCATAAGCATTTCCCCCGGGGTACACTGCAAGTGCACCAAAGAGGATTCACAGCATGAAAAAAGCACGGCTTCCTTAAGCATCGGAATTTTTGCTTGAGGCTTTGGGGCAGGGTAGGATTAAATAATTTAACTGCTAAGCAAACATGATCTATTTGAATAGACTGCAAAATTCACATTAATTTTAAAGATGAAATGTGAGCCTTATAAGCAATGTTTATATCTTGCCACACCCCAGCCTGGAAAATTTTACTGAAATGTGGCACCTTGGAAGTATAGTCATTTTGCTTTTCAAGTGGGTGTCCTCTCATAAATATCTTCATAAGCCTTAAAAACCCACTGCCGTCAAGTCGATTCCGACTCATAGCGACACTATAGGACAGAGTAGAACTGTCCCACAGTTTCCAAGGAGCACCTGGTGGATTCGAACTGCTGACCTCTTGGTTAGCAGCCGTAGCACTTAACCACTATGCCACCAGGGTTTCCTTATAAGCCTTAGGACTGGTTATTTTTTTACACATCTGCAGGTGTCAGCAGGAGGATAGGAGCAGAGACTGAAAGGCAATAGGTCTTGGTTCTAATACTAGTTTTGCCACCAATTAACTGCAACCATTTCGTCATTAACTTCACATACAGCAAACATTCAATCTCACATAGTTATCGTGGCAAGCACTGCACTAACAACTTCACACACGTTTTCTCCTCAGATGACAACAAAGCTGGGAGGTCTAGAAGGGCTGTTCTCACTCATCTTGGTATCTTAAGAGCCAACATAGCCTGGGACATGGTAGATACCAAGTGCTATATTAAGTACCTCTTGGTGAACCGCTCCCTCAAATTTAGAATTCTGCTAAAATTCAACAAAGAAATGAGTTGATTTGCTACGTGTAGGGAAGTATATAAGAACATGGGAAAGGTTAACCTTTAAGACTGAAACTCATAAGACTTGGTCCTCATCTTATTCAACCTCACAGTAGCATTAGAACCAACTGATCATCCTCTATTGAAACCCTTCTTTCACTTGCCTTCCAGGGCCCTGCATTTTCCTGGTGTTTTTACCTTCCTTACTACTCTTCTCATTGTACAGAACTTCCTGGACCCATTAGTCTAGAGCATTAAATGATAAACTGTACAAGTGTTCTAGCCTTGGATTGTTCTTCTACCCATTCGCCGTAAATGATCTCATTGAATCCAATGGCAGAAAGTACCATCTACATGCTGACAACTCTTGAATTCATACCTTCAGCTCAACCTCTGACCTAAACTCTAGTCATATATCCAACTGTCCACCTGAAATTTCTGCTTTAGTTTCATTAAAAAAATATTTTTTTTTCATAAGCATCTCCAAATTAACATACCTAAAACCAAACCTGATTTATCTGCCCTAACCTGCTTCTCCCACAATCTTCCCAATCTCCCAATTACTCAAGCCAAAAGCCTTGCTGTCTCTCATCCCTCAAACCTCATTTCTAATATATCAGCAATATCTAGAACAAATGTACCAAGTATGAATCTAGGAAAATTGGAAGCTGTCAAAAATGAACTGGAACACATAAACACTGATATCCTCGGCATTAGTGAGCTGAAATGGACGGGTATTGGTCATTTTGAATTAGACAATCACATGGTCTATTATGCTGGGAATGATAGCTTGAAAAGGAATGGTGTTGCATTCATCAAAAAGAACATTTCAAGACCTGTCCTGAAGTATAACGCTGCCAGTGATAGGGTAATATCCATACACCTACAAGGAAGACCGGTTAATACGACTGTTATTCAAATTTACGCACCAACCACTAAGACCAAAGACGAAGAAATTGAAGATTTTTACCAACTTCTGCAGTCTGAAATTCATCAAACATGCAATCAGGATGCATTGATAATTACTGGAGATTGGAATGCAAAAGTTGGAACAAAGAAGAAGCATCAGTACTTGGAAAATATGGCCTTGGTGATAGAAATGATGCCAGAGATTGCATGGTGGAATTTTCTAAGACCAACAACTTCCTCGTTGCAAACACCTTTCTTCACCAACATAAACAGCGACTATACACGTGGACCTCACTAGATGGAAAACACAGGAATCAAATCAACTCTATCTGTGGGAAGAGACAATGGAAAAGCTCAATATTATCAGTCAGAACAAGGCCAGGGACCAACTGCGGAGCAGGCCATCAATTGCTCATATGCAAGTTCAAGCTGAAAGTGAAGAAAACTAGAACAAGTCCACGAGAGCCAAAGTATGACCTTGAGTATATCCCACTTGAATTTAGAGACCATATCAAGAATAGATTTGATGCGTTGAACACTAATGACCAAAGGCCAGAAGAGTTGTGGAAGGACATCAAGGACATCATACACGAAGAAAGCAAGAGGTCATTAAAAAGACAGGAGACAAAGGAAAGACCAAAATGGATGGCAGAATTGACTCTGAAATTTGCTCTTGATAGTCGAGTAGCTAAAGCGAAAGGAAGAAATGATGAACTAAAAGAGCAGAACAGAAGATTTCAAAGGGCGGCTCGAGAAGACAAAGTAAAGTATTATAACATGTGCAAAGAACTGGAGATGGAAAACCAAAAACGAAGGACATGCTCTGCATTTCTCAAGCTGAAAGAACAGAAGAAAATATCCAAGCCTCTAGTTGCAATATTGAAGGATTCTATGGGGAAAATATTAAACGACTCAGGAAGCTTCAAAAGAAGATGAAAAGAATACACAGAGTCACTATACCAAAAAGAATTAATTGACGTTCAACCATTTCAGGAGGTAGCATATGAGCAGGAACCAATGGTGCTGAAGGGAGAAGTCCAAGCTGCACTGAAGACGCTGGCGAAAAACAAGGCTCCAGGAATTGACGGAGCACCAAGTGAGATGTTTCAACAAATGGGCGCAGCTCTGGAGTGCTCACTCATCTATGCCAAGAAATTTGGAAGACGGCTGGCTACCTGGCCAACCAACTGGAAGAGACAGATCTATATTTATATATTTATTCCTATTCCCAAGAAAGGTGAGCTCACCGAATGCGGAAATTACAGAACAAAATCATTAATATCACACAGAAGTAAAATTTTTACTGCAGCTCATTCAAAAGTGGCTGCAGCAGTATATCAACAGGGAGCTGCCAGAAAAACAAGCCGGATTCAGAAGAGGATGCAGAACCAGGGATATCATTGCTGATATCAGATGAATCCCAGCTGAAAGCAGAGAATGCCAGAAAGATGTTTACCTGTGTTTTATTGACTATGCAAAGGTATTCAACTGTGTGAATCATAACAAATTACAGATAACACTATGAAGAATGAGAATTCCAGAACACTTGACTGTGCTCATAAGGAACCTGTACATAGATCAAAAGGCAGTCGTTCGAACAGAACAAGGCGATACTGCATGGTTTAAGGTCAGGAAAGGTGTGTGTCAGGGTTTTATCCTTTCACCATACCTATTTAATCTGTATGCTGAGCAAATAATCCAAGAAGCTGGGCTGTATGAAGAATGGGGCAACAGGATTTGAGAAAAACTCATTAACAATCTGAGTTACGCAGATGACACAACCTTGCTTGCTGAAAACGGAGGACTTGAAGCACTTACTAATGAAGATCAAAGACTACAGCCTTCAGTATGGATTATACCTCAACATAAAGAAAACAGAAATCCTCACAACTGGACCAATAAGTAACATCACGATAAATGGGGAAAAGATTGAAGTTGTCAAGGATTTCATTTTACTTGAATCCACAATCAACACCCATGGAAGCAGCAGTCAAGAAATCAAAAGATGTATTGTATTTGGACAAACCTACTGCAAAAGACCTCTATAAAGTGTTGAAAAACAAAGATGTCCCCTTGAAGACTAAGGTGCGCCTGATCCAAGCCATGGTATTTTCAATCGCGTCATATGCACGAGAAAGCTGGACAATGAATAAGGAAGACCAAGGAAGAATCGACACCTTTGAATTGTGGTGCTGGTGAAGAATATCGAACATATCATGGAGTGCCAAAAGAATGGACAAATCTCTCTTGGAAGCAGTACAACCAGAATGCTCCTTAGAAGCAAGGATGGCAAGACTACATCTTACGTACTTTGTACATGTTGTCAAGAGGGATCAGTCTCTGGAGAAAGACATCATGCTTGATAAAGTTGAAGGTCAGCAAAAAACAGTAAGACCCTCAAAGAGATGGACTGACACAGTGACTCCAACAGTGGGCTTAAGCATAACAATGATTGTGAGGATCGCACCAGACCAGGCAATGTTTTGTTGTGTTGCACATAGTGTCCCTGTGAGTCAGAACCAACTCGACAGCCCCTAACAACGATAACAATGTCTACAACAATTTCTGGCACAGAATATGCGGTCAAAAAATATTTTCTGAGTGTGACTGAATTAATAAAAATATAAAGGTGAAACATCTACCAAAGCAACCTATCCTAAGGAATAGTAAAAAGGTACCTAAATTGGACACTTGAGACTATGTTGGCATCTCCTGCCTGGAGGGGAGATGGGAGGGTGGAGGGGGTTAGAAGCTGGCAAAATGGACACGAAAAGAGAGAGTGGAGGGAGACAGCGGGCTGTCTCATTGGGGGAGAGTAATTGGGAGTGTGTAGCAAGGTGTATATGGGTTTTCGTGTGTAAGACTGACTTGATTTGTAAACTTGTACTTAAAGCACAATAAAAATTATATTTAAAAAAAGGGTACCTAAATGAGTTTTTTTTTTAAATGAGTTTTGGAAATACCAACAGCTAAGTCCAATCAAGGTGACCAATATGCACTCAAGAAAAAAGAAGTAACCAAAAGTTGTACAATAATCAATTTTCTCAAACCTAATGAAAAGAAAGAACATTTTATTATTAGGAAGAACATAGCATGGTAAGAATCCAAAGGGTATTAATTTAGCCAGCAGGATTGAGAGGGTGCACGGGATCAAGGAAAACCTCTAACAGGAAGTGCTTGACTTTGTGACAGATACAGAGAAGCCTGGGGGAACATCCTCAAAAAACCAAACTTCCAGAAAATCCACTCCCTTTGGTTCCTACTGTATTCTCACCAGTCAAAGCCTGATCATGAATTTGGGCTCCTATGTACCTTGACATCAGAAAACGGAGGTATACAAATATGCTAAGTATTATATAGTATTGACTGGTATTTTAGGCATCTAGTGCTGCTGTAACAGAAAAGCACAAGTGGATGGCTTTAACAAAGAAGAATTTATTCTTTCACAGTCTAGGCAGCTAGAAGTCCGAATTCAAGGTGCCAGCTCCAGGGGAGGAAACCCTGGTGGCGTAGTGGTTGAGCTACCGCTGCTAACCAAAAGGTCGGCAGTTCGAATCCACCAGGCCCTCCTTGGAAGCTATGGGGCAGTTCTACTCTGTCCTATAGGGTCTCTACAAGTTGGAATCGACTCAACCGCAACGGGTACGGGCAGCTCCAGGCGAAGGCTTTTTCTCTCCAATGACTCTGGGGGAAGGTCCTTGTTATCAATCTTCCCTTAGTCTAGGAGCTTCTCCACACAGGAACCCCAGGTCCAAAGGACATACTCTGCTCCCGGCACTACTTTCTTGGTGGTATGAGGTCCCCTGTCTCTCTGTTCACTTATCTCTTTATATCTCAAAAGAGATTGACTCAAGATACAACCTAATCCTGTAGATTGGGTCCTGCCTCATTAACATCACAGAGGTAGGATTTACAGCACATAGGAAAATCACATCAGATGACAAAATGGTGGACAATCACACAATACTGGGAATCATGGCCTAGCCGAGTTGACACACATTTTAGGGGGACACAATTCAATCTATACCAACTGGCCTTTATTATCTTTACACATAAGCTTCTGGCACCTCATCACTGACTCAGTCCCAAAGAGTGTAATCAACTCGGGATGTACAGATTCAGTCCAGATTTCTGAGGCTGAAAACCTCCATGAAGCCTTGCCTACCCGAAGTTGAATGGCTTATCCTAACACCGTAACTGTACTTTGTGGTCGCTCTTTACAAACACCAACTACACAGTCCTTCATACACATGCTTACCACTCTGTGTTATCTATAACTGAGCCACGTGGAGTCATCTCTACATTCTCAGTATTTACCACATACTAGGCATCCACTACCCTGGTGGCATAGTGGTTAAGTGCTATGGCTGCTAACCAAAGGGTCGGCAGTTCGAATTTACCAGGCAATCCTTGGAAATTCTATGGGGCAGTTCTACTCTGTCCTGTAGAGTCACTGAGTCGGAATCGACTTGACGGCACTGGGTTTGGTTTTTTGGGTTTACTAAACATTTGATGAATGAGTGAATGAATGAACAAACAAACCAGTGATCCCACCAAGACCCAGCCATTCTCCTTTCTCAACAACTCTATTTCTTCATGTTCTAACTTAAACCATTTTTTCTTAACATGTGATTTTTCATTAAAAGCATCTTTAACTCCATGCTACTACAGAGTAAGTAAGAAGAGAAGTGACCGTCGTGGGTTCCACTTCCCTGGGGCAGCAGGGATGCTGATGTGAGTGGCAGTGGAATTCACCTCTATTTACCGCTGCAGAGCAATAGAAAAGCTTACCAACTAAATATCCAGTCCCAGACCCCAATTTAAAGTGACCTGTTTATTGTAAATGCTCTCTTACCAAAAGACTGTAAAAAAAAAAAAGCACCAGCAGCAGCAAACAGCATTAGAAACCTCGAGTCACTCAAGGGCAAAATTAATCCATCTGCCTCCTCCACTCACAGGCACTAGACTCACTCCAGTTCAAGATGGGGCCTGGAAATGGAAGTAATATCCCGGTTCTGCCTTACCTGCCCACGCCCAAGCAAGGCTTAGGGTCCCCCCCACCAGATAAAAATGGATTTGCAATTTTATAAGGAGAAGTTGTTATTTGGAATTTACTTCTCAGCCAGTGGTCTTCAAAGTGTGTTCTATGGACTCAGAGTGAGTAAGGCATCCACAAAACCAAAACTTTCTTACCCGGTGAGACCTGTGAGAGCTGGAACTTAATAGGGCTGCCTTGTTTTACCGGCTCTCGCAAGTTGTCCACCTTCAACAGGGCACAATCTTACCATTTCTCTATCGCTCGTTTTAGTGGGAAATATTTGCGTTTTCCTCCTCTGACAGGTTTCCACCTTATACGGGTTCCAGCTTTCACAGGGTTTACCGTGACATGCTAGGATATTATTTGCCTTTTTCACTATGTTGACATTTACTACACTGATGGTGCGAAAGCAATCAAGGCAATGACACCAAACCATACCAATAATCATTATTTTCTTCACTGCCGCACACTCCCATTAAAAAAAAAAAAACGGTTCACATAAGAATGTCCTTGATGAAACTGTAATAATTGATTTTATTACATCTCAACCCTTGAACACACAGCTATAGGTCGCTATGAGGAGAAATCGACTCGACGGCACGGGGTCTGGCGTGACAAAACCAGAAGTCCACCTGAAACACTTCCTTCCCTTGCCCGCAGGTCATCACCAGGAGAGCACAGGGGTTCTGAGTTGAACTGGCTGCCTTTTTTCAGGCAGCACTGTTTTCACGTGAAAGAACGACTGAAAGGCGTGGTTATTCAGACTTAGGTATTGGGCAGTGATGTTCTTGAAACGAACAAGTGTGCCTGTCCCTTCGAGAAAAATAACTGACAATGTTTGTTTCCAATGATAAAATATGAGCTTTCAAACAAAAACTGAAAGTTTGAAAACTTGTAACTACAACCCTGAGCTTGACAAGTTCAAAGTTTTAACGTCTTTTCTGGTAAGATGGTGGTGATACTTTCAAAAATGTTAATTTTTTTAATAGTGCATAATAGAATATGTTAATATTTAAAAAGGAAGCATAATTCAGTGAACCAATGTTTTCCAAATAATCCATGTATAATGTTAAAAATTCATACATGGTTAGAAGAACTATTCAAAGTACAAGTCATAGATCAATGGATTTGAATATAACAGTGTATGAAAAGTTAATGGATACAGCTTCAGATCCCACATTCCAACTAGTCTGTAAGAAACTGCTACTTGTTGAGTTTTGGTGTAGTATCAGAAACCCTGCTGGTGTGGTTAAGTACTACGGCTGCTAACCAAAAGGTCAGGAGTTCGAATCCACCAGGCACTCCTGAGAAACTCTACAGGGCAGTTCTACTCTGTCCTACAGGGTCCCTATCAGTCGGAATCAACTTGACAGCAACAGGTTTGGTTTGGTATGAGTTTGGTGTAGCATCAAAGAAAAATATCCAGGATTTTCTGAGAAGACCATGGAAATACTTCTCTCCTTTTTTCAACTATATATCTGTGTGAGGATAGATTATCTTCATATACTTCAATCAAAACAATATATTGCAAAAGATTGAAGGCAGAAGAAGGTACAAGTTCCAGCTGTCTTTTATTAAGTCAAACATAAAATGTTTGCAAAAACATAAAACAATACCATTCTTCCCTCTATATCGTTTGTTAGATAATAGTCGGTTTTTATGTTATTTATGTTAATGTAATGGGTCTATTAACATTTTTAAGTGAATTAATATTTTCCATTTTTGCTTTAATCCGATAAGGTATTTATTGATAGATATAACCCTCATTAACAAAAGCCCTTTGGGTTCTCAATGTTTAAGAGTGTAAAGGGTTCTGAGATCAAAAAGTTTGAGAGCCACTAATTTAAACAAAACTTCCTGTTGTAACTAGATGAATAGGGACCTACAGGTAGTTACATCATTTACTGAATTATCTGAATGTATGCCCTCCTGCCTCAGTAACAGGAAGACAAGGATTCTTTCTTATCCTTATATCCTGTTTTATTATCTAGAATAGTCCTGGTATTTAAATGCCAGAAACAAAGAGTTCAAAATACATTACATCAAAACTAACACTGTTATCTTTGGTATCTATCCTCTAAACATTAATGATTTGTTGTTGTTGTTAGGTGCTGCCAAGTCGGTTCTGACTACAGCAATCCTACGTACACTGCCCAGTCCTATACCATTGTCACAATCTTTGCTAAGTTTGAGCCCATTATTGCAGCCACTGTGTCAATCCATCTCGTTGAGAGTCTTCTTTTCCGCTGACCCTCTACTTTAGCCAAGCATGATGTCCTTCTCCAGGGACTAATCCCTCATGATAACATGTCCAAAGTACGTGAGATGAAGTCTCGCCATCCTCGCTCCCAAGAAGCACTCTGACTGTACTTCCAAGACAGGCTTGTTTGTTCTTCTAAGACCCGTGATATATTCAATATTCTTTGCCAATACCATAATTCAAGGACATCAATTCTTCTTTGGTTTTCCTTATTGATAGTCCAGCTTTCCCATGCATATGAAGCAACTGAAAATATCATGGCTTGGGTCAGGTGCACTTTAGTCCTCAAGGTGACATCTTTGCTTTTCAATACTTTAAAGAGGTCTTTTGCAGCAGATTTGCCCAATGCAATACATCATTTATTTCTTGACTGCTGCTTCCATGGGCGTTGATTGTGGATACAAGTAAAATGAAATCCTTGACAACTTCAATCTTTTCTCCATTTACCATGACGTCGCTTACTGGTCCAGCTATGAGGATTTTTGTTTTCTTTATGTTGAGGTGTAATCCATATTGAAGGCTGTAGCCTTGGGCCTTCATCAGTAAGCGCTTCAAGTCCTCTTCACTTTCAGCAACCAAAGTTCTGTCATCTCGGAAGGTCAGCTCAACTGGACTGGACCAAAAGCAAAGAAGTTTCCGGGATAAACCGAATGCTTCGAAGGTCAGTGGAACAAGGGCGGGGGTGTGGGGACTACAGCTTAAGGGGACTTCTAAGTCAATTGGCAAAATAATTCTATTACGAAAACATTTTGCATCCCACTTTGAAGCGTGGCGTCTGGGTCTTAAATGCTAACAAGCGGCCATCTGAGATGCATCAATCAGTCTCAACCCACCTGGATCAAAGGAGAATGAAGAACACCAAGGTCACACGATAACTGTGAGCCCAAGAGACAGAAAGGGCCACATGAACCAGAGGCTTACATCATCCTGAGACCAGAAGAACTAGATAGTGCCCGGCCACAACCGATGACTGCCCTGACAGGGAGCACAACAGAGAACCCCTGAGGGAGCAGGAGAACAGTGGGATGCAGACCCCAAATTCTCATAAAAAGACCAGACTTAATGGTCTGGCTGAGACTAGAAGAATCTCGGCGGTCATGGTCCCCAAACCTTCTGTTGGCCCAGGACAGGAACCATTCCCGAAGACAACTCATCGGACATGCAAGGGACTGGACAATGGGTTGGAGAGAGATGCTGATGAAGAGTGAGCTACTTGTATCAGGTGGACACTTGAGACTGTACTGGCGTCTCTTGTCTGGAGGGGAGATGGGAGGGTAGAGAGGGTTAGAAACTGGCAAAACCATCACGAAAGGAGAGACTTGAAGGAGGGGGCGGGCTGACTCATTGGGGGAGAGTAAGTGGGAGTCTGGAGTAAGGTGTATATAAGTTTATATGTTACAGACTGACTTGACTTGTAACTTCTCTTAAAGCACAATAAAAATTATTAAAAAAAAAAAGTTGTGTCATCTGCATATAGCAGGTTGAGGAGTCTTCCTCCAATCCTGATGCCATATTCTACTTCATACAGTCCAGCTTCTCAGATTATTTGCTCAGCATACATATTGAATAAGAATGGTGAAAGGACACAACCCTGACACACACCTTTCCTCACTTTAAACCATGCAGTATCCCCTTGTCCTGCTCAAATGACTGCCTCTTGATCTATGTACAGCTTCCTCGTGAGCACAGTTAAGTGTCTGGAGTTCCCATTCTTTGCAACATTATCCATATGATTGAATGCCTTTGCACAGTCAATGAAACACAGGTAAACATCGTTCTGGTATTCTATGGTTTCGGCCAAGATCCATCTGACATCAGTAATGATATCCCTTGTTCCCCATCCTCTTCTGAATTCAGCTGGAATTTCTGGCAGCTCCCTGTTGATGTACAGCTGCAACCATTTTTAATTATCTTCACCAAATTTTACTTGTGTCTGATATTAATAATATTGCTCGATAATTTCCACATTCGGTAGGATCACCTTTCTTTAGAATGGGCACAAATATGGATCTCTTTCAGTTGGTTGGCCAGGTAGCTGTCTTCCAAATTTCTTAGCAAAGACAAGTGAGTGCTTCCAGCGCTGCGTTGTATCCATTTGCTGAAACATTGCAATTGGCATTCCATCAATTCCTAGAGCCTTATTTTTCACTAATGCCTTCAGTGCAGCTTGGACTTCTTCTGTCAATACCAACCGTTCCTGAACATATGCTGCCTCTTGAAATGGTTGAACATCAACAATTCTTTTTGGTACAGTGACTGTGTATTCCTTCCATCTTCATTTAATGCTTCCTGTGTATTTCAATATTTTGCCCACAGAATTCTTCCATATTGCAACTCAAGGCTTGAATTTTTTCTTCAGTTCTTTCAGGTTGAGAAATGCCAACCATGTTCTTCCCTTTTGGTTTTCTAACTCCAGGTCTTTACACATTTCAATACTTTGCCTTCTCCAGCCACCCTTTGAAATCTTCTGTTCAGCTCTTTTAATTTGTCATTTCTTCCATTCACTTTAGCTACTCTACGTTCAAGAACAAGTTTCAGAGTCTCTCCTGACATCCATTTTGACCTTTTTCTTTCTTTCCTGTCATTTTAATAACATTTTGTTTTCTTCACATATGATGTCCTTGATGTCATTCTACAATCTGTCTGGTCATTAGTGTTCAATGTGTTAAATCTGTTCTTGAGATGGTCTCCAAATTCAGATGGGAGATATTCAAGGTTATACTGTGGCTCTCGTGGACTTGTTTTAATTTCCTTCAGCTTCAACTTGAACTTGCATATGAGCAATTGATGGTCTGTTCTGTGTTCAGCCCCTCGTCTTGTTCTAACTGAAGATATTCAGCTTTTCTATTGTTTCTTTCCACAGACATAGTCAATTTGATTCCTGTGTTCTCCATCTGGTGAGGTCACGAGTATAGCTGCCATTTATGTTGTTGAAAAAAGGTATTTGCAATGAAGTCGCTCGTCTTGCAAAATTCTATTATGCAATCTCCGCCATCATTTCTATTGCCAAGGCCATATTTTTCCAAGTACCAATCCTTCTACTTTGTTTCCAACTTTTAATGATTTAGTACTAACTAAGTCCATACAGTATGTTAACTTGTTCGGTTACCTGGGATCTATCTTCTACTAATTCATCCTAGTTGATACACTAGCAGGATATGTTGTTAGTTGTTGTCAAGTTGGTCCTGACTCATGGTGACCCTATGTACAACAGAATGAAATGCTTTCCAATCCAGCACTATCTCCATGATCAGTTGGGGATCTGACCATTGTGATCCATAGGGTTTTCGTCGGCTTCTTTTTGGAAGTAGATCACCAGGCTTTACTTCCCAGTCCAATATTACTCAGCAATCTATGGAAAGATTACTAAAGATATCTACCAAGGTGGACAACCATTGGTAAAGCCTGCTCCGAAACTTTTCAGGCCAAAATCATCTCTGCCATGCTCTCAAGCATGTCTTCTTGGCCTCCGATGCACAGCAGAATCACCTAATGACCTTCTACGAAACAAGTCCACAAAGCCCAAGCCAGCAGCTCAGGCATCATTATTTAGAAAACACTTCCGGGGTGATTCTCCTGTCCTGAAGATGTTAAAGCCAATGCTACAGTATAACTGACCACCCTAGTGGTCTTCAACCAAAGATAAGTGAAACCCTGGAGATCCCCAAAGAACTTCCCAGAAGCACGGATCGTCTGAGGGGATTGTTTTCCAGTTTCATAAGAGCCATCTGAACCTTTGTTGCTTCTCCTTTGCCACTGTGCTTTTCACAATGACTTCTCTTTACCAACATGTCTTTCACTCATCTAAAATCTCATTAGAGTGCCTTGCCCTGGAGTATAAAAACCCCTGGGGCACCAACCAAAAAGCAATTTGAGAATGTGTATCTCTTAAGGAAGAGTCCCTTGACAGCCAAGCAAAGAGCTTTGGTAAGAAATGTCAAAGGAGGCAGTGCCTTTTCATGGAGGTGACAAATTCATGTTTAGTAAGTGAGATGACTGCCATGCAGACACATTTTAACACATTTATTTGAATTGAAAAATAAAGTCAGAATAAAAAAAAATACCTTTTCAAAATTATTTTAAGGGACAAACTGTTTGAAGACACTAAAATTGTGGTGTTCAGTATGGTAGTCACCAGCCAAATGTAGCTATTTGATTTTAAATTAATTTGAAAATTAACTTCTCAGTTCCTTGGTCACACCAGCCACAGTTCAAATGCTCAATAATCACACGTGGGTAGAGGCTATCAAAATGGACAGTGCAGAGAACATTTCTATCGCCCCAGCAAGTTCTACTGGACAGAGCTTCTCTAGAACCTTGTCCAACTATTTAATATAAAGGGCTGAGTTCCTTCCTAGAGGAAATCCTGGACTTAGAGGTGGGAGATTGCTGTCTAGGAGAGATGGCATGTTAGGAGCTCCACTTTCACCCCACAATCTTCTTTTCTGGTTTCCAAAGAAAAGGGCTCTGTTCTCCACGATTAAGATACAAAATTGGTACTTTAGACCCATTTTTTTTAATTGAGGAAAAATTTATATAACAGAAAATTAATAATTTTGAAGTGAACGATCCAGTGGCATTTACTGCCTTCACAATACTTTAGACTTTTGATGGCCAGAGAATTTAAGTCACATTTTCTTCTACCCAGGTTCTATTCATGTCCTAATTAACAGACCAAAAACCTACAGGAGATTGCCTAGGACATGCAGCCCACCACTTCACACATTTTAAGCTTGACTACTCTACCAAGCCCTGGTGGTGCAATGGTTAAGCATGTGGTGGCTAATCAAAAGGTAGGCAGTTCAAATCCACCAGCTGTTCCTTGAAAACCCTATGGGGCAGTTCTACTCTGTTCTATAGGGTCACTATAAGTTGGAATCGACCCGACGGCAATGGGTTTCTTTTTGGTTACTCTACCAAGCAGGACCTCTGGGATGCTCGCACTAGGCCAGACTGATGCACCCTCATGGGCTGCCTTCACCGTGCAGACCAAATGTGAGGCCCAGAGATGTTACCATCAATGGGCACTGAAGGAACGACCACACAAAAAAATATAAATTTCTGCATTTGTTGTAAAACTCCTCTTGTCGAGAAAAGTGTTTGTAATGTCACTCCATATCTCCTACATATAAAATACACCACACAACATTTTTTTAGAATTTGATGTCAAGAAAAGACATCTCTCAGAAAAAGAAATACTACCTTTTTTCTTATAATGAGAATTATACATCTTGTCATTGTTTCCTTTGCACACTCACCAGGAATCTCACAAAATAATTTGATGATCAGTCCCAGCACCACCCCAATCCCATAATTAGCATATGTCCTTGCTCTTCCATCTCAGAACCCTGATTTACGGCTTCCTTTATTTAAACACACACACACACACACACACACTTGTCCTTTTGTCACACTGTCTCAAATCCTTTTTGGAAAAATATCAACTAAATGATCATAAGTTAAATCTCTATTAAACGTGTTTTACCCTCTGCCACTAACGATATATCGTAAAATTACGAGGCAATTACAATTTTAACAGAGGGCCAAGTTCACACTAAGATAACACCTTACAACAACTAACGTTTCTTGCTTGCCTTCAATGCTAAATAAAGACACAAGTGCCTTCTGATTAAAAGAGAGCCATACAAGTATACAGACCAACCTGGAAATACAAAAGGCGTAGCTTAGGAGACCCGTAACTGAGATACAGCTGCTATGAGTACTTGGGAAAATATCCTGAATTTTTTCCTCCCATAAATGAGGAGACTGATTTTAATATCAAGTAGTGAGAAATATTTTTTTAAATCATCAGCTATGGTAGCTTTTAACTTATGAAATCAACTGATATAGATGAAGCATTTATAACTAGGACTTCTTTGAGGAAAAAATTAAATAACTTTCTACAATGCCATTTATACCTTAAGATAAGAAGACCTATTCACATTCCTTAAAATAGTATCCTGTGTTTAGCAACAACTGACTGGTACACAGCAAAGATTTATTCCAAAAATAACGAAGTGCAATGTGCCAGCGCTACCATGTATGGGTCACTATATTCTATCACTATCTAGCAGGGCCAAAAGATACGGAGGCCCGTGGATTTAGGGCCGTCTGGGAAGAGGTGAGAAGGAATAAAAGTAGAAACACAAAGCTTACACTGGCTGCATGAACCAAAAAAAAAAAAAAAAACTCTCTTCCATAGTTTTCCTTGTGCTCTACTTTTTATTTCCTGGTAATACAAATAATTCGTCTTATTTGGTTATACCTGAGCTGTCTAACAGGCTGCCACTAGCAACTGTGGCTATTAAAATTAAAATAAATTAAATTTCAGTCCCTTAGGCTCATGGGGTCATCATGAGTTGGAATCAACTCGATGGGCCTCTCGCTAGACTCATTTCAAGTGCTCAACAGTCATATGTGGCAAGTGGCTACCACACCAAACAGAGCAAGCATAAAACATCACAGAAAGGCCTATTGGATGGTGTTAGGTTATGTATTTTTGACAAACTTTGTATTTTTAGTATGATATCTGAATATATGATCAACTTTCTTTAAAAAATAACTTGGGAAAACACTAGATACGTGTGGATAAACTTCAATACACAGTTAAATATATTTAGAAGGTTTTTCTTTTCCTAAAGCTTGAATTAAATGAAAGTATATGACACATATAGACTGTAACCACGCTACAGTATTTCCCTAACATGAAGGGGACGTTTCATTTTATACATGGATTGTGTCTAGATTATGGTTCAATAAAGTAAATACATGTTATATCTAAGGGACATGAGACAATAAATAGGTATTCCCATTTTTTTCCTGTCTCATTTTTCTTTAATCAATACTCTTTAAAGAAAGGGAAAAGCTGTTACAGAAGTGTATGAAGTGTGAATATGATAAGCAAAATGGCTTCTAGTTAAATGAGAGCAAAGACATTGCTATGACCTTTCTTAAAGAACAGAACACTGGGCTCCAGGTCAATTCTAACACCAGCCCTTTCTAGCTCTAAACAGTAAACTTTAGAAAGTGGCAGCAGTGCTGTGAGTCAGATAAAAATTTTCTCCAAAAATAAAAACATCACATGCTGAAAAACATGCGAACTTTTTTTGGGGGGTAGGGGGCATTTTTTCTTTAATTTAGCTACTAAAACTGCAAACTCCTTTTTATTTTCTTTTGAGACCGCCTCACTTTAAAACATCAGAAGTTTTTTTTATTTTTAACTAGGAAAAAAAAAAGAAGATTGGGATTAAGAAACATTAAAAACATCTTAAACAGTACGGTCTTTGCAAATCAGCCTGAGTTCAAACAGCCATAAATGCTATCCAGTGGGAATCCATTTATTCACAAAGTTCTAGAATCATTTCCAGATATCTGAGAGCACGCTGCGAAAGTACACCAAGGTTCTGACAAAAACAGAAGTCCACTAAGGCGCTGGTAAACTCAGTGACGGGGGGTACTGCACTGAAGTTTACCAGCTCTGAGATTAAATTGATATTTAAGAAAAGAAAGGCTTAGTACTACTGAATGATATACTGTTCAGAGGGTTAACCTCTTGGAGGGAATATGAGCGAATCTCCTCAGCAATAAAAAACAGGATGCCAATTTGACCTTGGCTGTTGGGAGTTTCTGAAAACTGAGTGATGACTTTCTGCCTTGGTGGGAATTAGGAAGAAATTAAACACTGGGCAAGAAGTTGGCATTTTATACAGAGCATCACATTTCCCACAGATTGAAATGGAGTTTGCTTAGTCATATGATATCAGTTTTGGCCCCCAAAATAAAAATGTGAATGTCAGTTTGCCTTACACAGTATATGATAAATTAATGGTTTTTTTTTTTTTTAACGCATTGATACACAGCAAAACCTGCGAAAGGCAGAAACCTGTCAGAGAAGGAAAACTAAAATATTGTCCACTAAAACAAGTGATACAAAAGTGGTAAGAATGCACCTTATCAGAGGCAGAACACCTGTGAGACCTGGAAAAACAAGGCAGTCCCCTCGAGCTCTGGCTCTCACAGGTTTCACTGTATAATGTCCTGTTTTACAAAGTAAGGGAAAGTAGAAAGTGAAAAGAAACCTTCCAAAAGCCCATCTCAACAACCACAGTAACAGTAGTTATAATAAAATATGTAACATTTATATTTACTGAGCACTTACAGCATGCCAGGTGCTGTGATACATGCTTTAATACCGTTATCTCCTCTAATTCTCCTAATAACCTTGTGCAATTGGTGCAATTATTATTACCAGGAAACAAAGGGTGAGGAAAGTTAGAGAAGTCACCAAGATAACCTGGCAAAAAAATCGGGAGACCCAAACTTCACATGGAGTTCTGGGTGCGCATGAAGCCCCGGTCTCACCTGTGTGACAGCGAGTCGCAGACAACTGACCACGCTGCCCAATATGTGGACCACTGGACAGAAGACTAGGGGCAGGAGGCACTAAAGAAAATACAAGGGACACACTGTACTTGACACAGTAAACTGACACTCATCTCCTCCTACTTACCTATTCTTGGGATTAAATCTATGTCTAATATAAAGGACCACTCCAGTACCTAACATGGCATGAGATGGATTCTCATCCAAGTCTTAAGCATACTAATCATATTAAAACTGATCTTGTGATTCAGATCATTTTGGCTCTAAAAACCAAAAAAACCAAATCCGCTGCTGTTGAGTCGATTCCAACTCATAGAGACCCTATAGGACAGAGAAGAGTCCCCCATAGAGTTTCCAGGGAGTGCCTGGTGGATTCCACCTGCAGACTTTTTGGTGAGCAACCAGAGCTCTTAGCTACTATGCCACCAGGGTTTCCACCCTAGTCTAGAGACCTTATTTATATGTAGGTATTGGTTTTTAACTTTCTTATAAAAACTAAAGCTGTAAGCTTTAAGCTCAGTTCTAAAGACAGATCTTTTCCAATTCTGACTCTGGAATATTTATTTCCTTCTTCAAGTTAAGTCTTCTACTGTTATTTCAAAAGTAAGAGGGATATGGATAGTGGTGATGTTTGTGTAACATGGTGAATGGAATTAATGTTACTGAATTGTACACATAAAAATGGTTGAAATGGCAATTTTTTTTTAATATATTTTACCACAATAAACACACAAACAAAAAAAAAGTAAAAAGGATAACTTGTTGAGTCAGAAGTCAAATTCTGTAAGGCTCTGAGCACAAAAGCTGCTATACAGCATCTTAGCCTAGCGTGGAAGATGAGGGTATGCCAATTAACACATCCGGCTGGGAAAGGGTATGGAGGAGTAGTTGGTAAAATGAAATACTGCTCTGCTCCTTACTAAATCATCAAGCTTCTTCCCTAATGCCTCTGGCTTACTGCCTTTAAGCCAAAGTATGCTCCCATGTATTTCAACACTCTCCTTTATGAAGATGTTTTTGCAACATCAGAGAAGCCAAAAATGGGGTTGGCATAGTAAAGTCAGCGCATCCTCCTTGTTCGTTGCCCTGGTTCCATTTCTCTCAGCAGGTACTTACAGATCATCTACAGATTTACAGCTCTAATTACAGAGACTGGAGACTGATAGTAAGATGTCAAGATGAAACTCTCCAAGTTGGTTCCCACTGTTCCATTTCTGTCGGCCTCAGAACTTAACTGTGTTTGGCCGTCTCTTAACGCTGGCTGTTTAGGCATGTTTTTAAAATTAACAGCAAAAGAAACACATCGTAACAATGACTAACCCCACAAATTTATATGATTTTTTAGGTTGAAAAGAATCTTCATGCTATGAGTCAATCAAAACACACGATCGGAATATTTAATTTCAAATATTCCTATATTCAACACACATTCAGAAATATAATTTCTGAAAAGTTTCAGAAAAAGAGTGATCTTGAAATCCTTGCCTATTGGCTAGCAGGGAACCCAATCTCCCCACCCCCTGCACTGAGGGGCTATGGGCAGGAGGACGGGGCCTGCAGAGCCCATGACACTGGTCAGGGCAGGATCTTATGCAACTGCTGCCAACCCCCTCCAGCCAGCCCTTACCTTACCTGCCTTCTACCACACCACCAAACTGTGTCCTTAATATACTGCTTGGCACACAGCCGGCACTCAATCGCTAGTTCTTTCATGTAGCTGAATGAAGGCAACCATGATACATGGCTAAAATGCATTAGCTAAACATGGTTGCTTAAAAGTTAAGAGAATCAATCTGCTGCTTGGGACACTACCAAGTAAAGGCTTAATACCCAGCCTTTGCAAATAAACCAAAAAAGCTGAATTCTTCTTACTGGCAATACATTTCAGAGTCCCAGAAAACAATTCTTCACAAAGCAAAGGCTACCTGAAGGCCAGGCTGTCACAAACTGTGGGGTGCATCCTGCGTTCAGGCCATGTGGTTTTAAGGGCCGCACGCAAAGACAGAGCTTCTTCTGGTTAGCAGCCAAGCATTTAACCCTCGCCACCAGAGCTCCTTACCTCCCTTAATCCTAGTGGTCCTTTAAAAAATGTTTCCACCTAAGTCTGTTCTCCTTCATAGTAACTATATATCTGGACCAAATTAACAAAAGGGGCACAGATCGATCCAAAACATGCTTATTCTAAAGAACTCAATGCTGCATACCCTAAAAACTCCCACAGAATTTTCCAAGCTCGCCATTAATCTGTGAACCACGCCGACACATACATGCACCTGTGCAGTGTAAGTTATTCAGAAACTTGGGAATTTGGTTATTAGCACAAGGACAGTCCATTAACCAGGCTTTCTTAATGCACACGAACATTCTGCGCTTTCCTTTTACATTGTCCTCATCCATGTCCACAGTACCCGTAAACGCTGGCCTGTTAGTCCCACCCACTCTCCGTTCCATCTTCGGCCAGAGGCCCTGATGAAGCCTGCCCAACAGGGCCCTCTGACTCCTCCCTGAGACCTACAAGGTCCTGGGATCTGCACTTTCTCCCTCCTATGCTCTATGTCCTCCCTCCCCCCGCCACATCCCAGCAATACTGAGAGCCACCAAAACCCACCGGCTCACTCTCATCTTTGCACTTGATGTTTCCTAGACCTTAAACTCTTTCCCTCCCCCTCTACCCACCCTTTTCTCAACACAGACTGATGCTTCACATCTCAGCAAAGACTTTGCTTCCCCCAGAAAACCCTCTCAGGCCCCAGCCACTCACCCACCCTAAGGGCAGAGGGTGAATCTCTGTGGGCACTTCCACGGCACACACTCCACTGCACCACTCCTCCCCCAGCAGGTCCTCCTCTCTCCCAGTGCGTGGCCTACAGGGGGCCTCCATGTTTGACAAATGTCTGCTGAAGCTCAGGAAATGAAGTCAAACAACCCTGACTATATTTTAACAGTGAAAGGAGTGGTAAAAATTATTTTTAAAATTTTGCATCAGACAACTTTGAACATTTGCTGGACGATAATGTAATATTTTTGAGTCCCCACTATCTGTGCCATAGCAGGTTGGGTACTCCAGGGACATGACTGCTAACTTACTATCTCTTGAGCCAGGAAGGTAGGTCAGCCCTCATTCTAGAGATAGTGAAGTGGAGGCCCTGAGGTCACATGACCTGTCCAAGGTCACAGGGTTAGTCATCAGTCAGGGTACTTGTGTTCAAAATCTCCACACTTCAAAGCCACACTCCCTCCTTCATACCGATGGTTCTGAAGTGTGGGCCCGGAACCCTGGGGGCAAGATCAGAGCTATTTTTATGATGATACTGAGATGTTATTTGCCTTTTCACTCTGAGTGGATTTTTCCAGAGGCTCAGGACTTGCCTGCACACTCCTCACAGAAACAGATGTGAGACTCTAACATTTGTGAACACGTGAGATGATCCCACTAATTTTTTGGGTTTTGGTTTGGTTTCTTATTGTTATCTTTAAATGAATGAACAAATAAGTATCTTAAACTTTCCTCAATTTTCATTTCTAAGATAGAAAATACCAATACCTATAAGCCACAAAATAAAAGCTCTTTGAAGTTCTGCTTTTAAGAGGGTAAAAGGGCCCGAGATCAAAAAGTTTGAGAACCAGTATTCTAATTAGCTATTAAAAAAGAAGTAAAAGCTAGGGCTTTTTTCCCCCTAAATTTCATCAAATAGTCAGGATAGCCCAGAGTTTCCGGGAAAGAACATGTTCACATACCTAAACATAAAATTTTGTATATTCCGATGGATGAACTTTGGGCTTTCTGTTCAAATATTTTCCTTCGTTGACTCTTCGGTGTAAAGTTAAGCTTATCTTTAAAGATTCTTAATTGTCTTGTATCATTTAGAAAATATCTGTCCAGAACCTATGAAACACTTAAAGAGCCTAACTTCTAGGTTTAAAAAAGTGAAACACTCAAGAAGAGAAGGGAATCAAGGAGCCTATCATGAATACCATCACTGTAATCCAAACGACACCAATGTTGCTACCTGACCTGGTAGCTTCCCTGCAACACGGCATGGATTTGAACCACCAATCTCTCAAAGACGAAACGCAAAATAATTTTACAAGTTCTAAAGCAAAACCTATTTAGAGAGAGATGTTCACTAGAGTAAAAAATGTGCTAAAAGAGGGGTATTATTTGCACAAATTGAAGTTAGTATTTCATAACTAAGGCTATATTTCATAGTATTCAACTTCTTCCTTAAAAAATAAAATTAATGTTATATGATATCTGCATGTGGAATGATACAACTATGAAGCAAGGTTCAGAGCAGCTAAGTAACTTGCCCACGGTCACCAAGCTATTAGTGATCCAGATACTATTCAAACGCTTTTCTGACTTTAAAGTCTGTGCTAGTCCCAAGACATTACACCACCTCCCAGTATTATATTCAAAAGCGCGTGCTTCAAAATCTAAAGAGGATGCAAGGGCAGGCAGAAATAAGAAAGCAAACAGCATGAGCAAAAGTCATCAGCTGAAATGCCTGTTGAAATACTTGTACTCTTAAAACTCGGAGCAGTGGGAACAGATCAGCAGTCCTTATCCAGGGATCAGGCGGGGACCAAGGGGCGTCTCCTTCACGTTGCCTTGCCCTCCAGCCTGCTGGGACAGGGAAAAGCCTGAGAGGCACTGCTCTCTTTTCAGATTCCCTGTTTAAGAACCTTTCCAGGGAATAAAAGAAAAGAATAGTTGCTGGAAACAAGTCATTTCTGCCCTAGCAGCCACCCAGGTCTCAGGGAGGCACTTTTGGTCCTTTTTGAGGCGGGGCATTTTGCCTCCAGGTTTATATAGAGAAAAACAAATTAGCTGCATTTTATCAGTTTTATCTTGGTCCTTCCTCTGTTCCTGCTCCTCTGTCCCCAGCGCCCTTCTCTGAAGCATCTTGTCAGACCACCTATAGGTGCCCCTTCCACACTTTCCTCTGCGCCCCAAGCCCCTTCCAATTTGGCTGCTGCAGGTTACATCCCGCCAGCAGTGACACCACAGAGGATTCAGGCGGCTGAGGAGGCAAGGAGCTGAGTCCAGGAGGGTGGCTTCTACTGCCTTTGGGGCTCTCCTGGGAATCGTCCCTCCATTTGCTCCAGGCCTGAGGAGGCCCCCCGACCTCCACTCCTGCAGCGCCTCCAATGCTGGAGCTTCCGAGGCTCTGTCATAAAGGCACCTGGCATAGGAGCTGGTTGAATGGACAAGGGAAACCCGGGGTGGAAAGGGGGAGTGTGCTGTCACATTACAGGGATTGCAACTAGGGTCACATAACAATGTGTGTATAAATCTTTGCATGAGAAACTAACTTGAGCTGTAAACTTTCACCTAAAGCACAATAATAAATAAATAAATAACAAAAATAAGTAAATAAATGTACCTCCATCTACCCGAGAAGCCCAGAATGGTTGCTTCCTGATCAAATCCTTTCACGTTCCCACGACCCCATCCCTGGTCCAAACTGTTGTCTCCGCCCTGGACAGTGGCTCACATGTCACCTTCTGGTTCCCCATTCACTATGCACACTGTCTAACCAATATCACCGGCTCCCTATTTAAGTCCAAATTCCTGAAAACAGCACACAAGGCCTGTACAATCTGGCCCTACTTGAAAGCCCTGCTCCCCAACCCCACACGCCCTGCAGCAAGCTCTACTTCATGTTCCCATTGTTTGATAAACTATCCTCCAACGTGCCTTGGTGTCCTTGGTTCGCTTGCCCTGACTAAGTCCCAGCCAAACTCCATGGAACCTGACCCACAGGCCTTTCTTCTGCCTGACATCTGTCACCTCATCGTGCGTGGTCTCTTACTCTGCGGTACATTTGCACGTACTGGCCATGTTTCCCAGACCAGTGACAAGGTCACTAGAAATAAGTACTACACCTTACACCTCTAAACTCACCTACTGTGCCACCCAAAACCAGGGTGGCAACAATAGTGGATAATCAATGTACGTTTCTGAACAGCATTCAGCATAACCTGTACACATAGTAATTCGTTTTTACTTGACCCAGAGCCCAAAAAGCAAGATTTATAACAGAAAGATGTCTCTCTGAATACCTGTTATGGGTTACACTGTACACTCCAAAATGATAGGTTGAAGTTCTAACACCTGTCACCCATGAAGGCGACTTTACTTGGAAAGAAGGTCTTTGCAGACGTCTTAGTTAAGTTACCTTGAGGCCATATTGGAGCAGGGTGGGTTCTAATCTGAGTGCTGTACTTATGAGACAGGCAGGCACAGAGGGAAGACAACCACGTGAAGGCAAGAGACTGGAGTTATGCCGCCACAAGCCAGCGATCACCTGGGGCTACCAGAAGCTGAAAGAAACAAGGGAGGACCTTCCCCTAGAGCCTTCAGAGAGAACGTGGCCCTGCAGACACCCTGCATCCAGACTTCTGGCATCCACAACTGTGAGAGAATAAATTTCTGTTATAAACCACCACCCACTTTGTGGTAACTTACTAACAGCAGTCCTAGGAACTAATACCAAAGCTTAAAACTTAAATCTGTTCTCTTATAAATTTCATAGGATAACAAACATCACAATTTACCCAAAAAAAGGAAGACTCCTCTTTGAGTGCTGGGTATCCAAATCTCTTTGAAACCAAACACATTCTGTGGATTACTGTTTACATTTTAAGTTTACGCTAGCATTCAACAATTGGCAAAACAAATATTATAAAAGTGCCCAAGAAAAAAGCACAACATAAAGGGCGGAGGGGGCTACCACTAACACCTAAAATTTTGCTGGGAACCAAGTTTCAGTGTATTTTTAAAACAGAGAGAGAGAAGGAGGAAAAATGTTTGCCTGACGAGCTTCAAGTCCCATACTCTTTCCCAGCTGGCAGGACAAAAGCTCCTTGCGAGCAGAGACCAAGTCTTAGTCACAGCCATGTGTCCCTATTACAGAGGAATTCAAGAACTTCTGAACAAATGCGTGAGCAATAAGAGAGTAAATACAGGGAGAAGACAAAAAATGAGATTTGGAGGCAGCTGACAAGATAAAAATTAAGGCACTCATCATGAAAAAGATCTTCACACTTAAAAGAAAATTCTGCTGGATAAACATAACTGTGTTGAATAGCATTATTTACGTAAAGGCAGAACACAACTTACCTGACGCACAGGCACTTTCTGCGGGGTGTTCTGGGGCGAGGGGTGGAGCTGTGCCCACGGCTGGTGGTGAGGGTGCGGTGGGGGTGAAGACTGGTGGGGCACCCCCGGGTGGGGCTGCATCGGAGGGCAGGTTGGCAGCTGCTGGAAAGATGGCTGCTGGCCAGGATGCTGCTGGCCGGGGAGGAGTCGCTCTTGTATTGCTTGTGGGTCAGCAAGGCCAACACCAGGACAACCATTTGGTCTCATGTGCCCGGTCAACTCCCTCGGTGCTGAGGACATGCCTAGAAACGGACGAGACTGCTGCAGGTTTCTGGGGCCCATATTCCTCTGTCCAATTCCCATGGCCCCAGGGGGCTGGTGAGACGGCTGAGGGTGGGGTATATTTGGATAACTGCCAACTTCCATGGGCATCCCAGCACTTCCAGGCCTGACTTGCGGAGGAGGCGTGCCTGCTGGGTTACTCATTGCTTTCATGGGTGACATGGGAGGTGGAGAGGCGTAAGTTCCCTGAGGCTGTGAAGGATGCATAGTTTGTGTGTTCATTTGGTTAAGTGAGCCGCTGGGGTGGATGGGCTGCTGGTGCATTAGTCCTTGACCACTGTTTGATGGAAAGCCTACAGCATTGGAGTATCTTGGTACGGACTGATTCATTGGAGTATTATTTGTAAGGCCTAAATTTTGATTCATCCCTGTATTGTTAACTAATCCCTGATTTAGGTTACTGTAAGGATATCGAGAATACTGCCCTGAGTTGTTTATAGTAGGTGAGGGGACCGTCTGGCTCCGAGAACTAAAATTAAGGGTTTGTGGCCTAACAGTCCCTTGTTGAGGAGGATTAGGGGAGAATCTGGGACTGTGGGCAACGGATTCTCCATGGAGAGCAGTAGGGGGGTGATGATGGAACTGCTGTACAGAGTGACGCAGGGAGGGTGCCATGCTGGGGCTCTGCTGGGGCACGTGGGACAAGTGGCCAGGTCCTGAGGTGGCAATGAAAGGGTTTCCCTGACTGAGGCCCTCTTGGCCTTGGGAAAACTGGCTCATCCTCTGCTGCGGCTGACCATGCTGCTGCATGGAGAAGTCCCCACGTGCCATATAGGTCCCCATCTGCTGCATGTGCGGAGGGTGGCCCTGAGTCGGGGGGCCTGACGGAGCCGGCTGGGGCGGGGGCGGCTGCTGCTGCTGCTGGTAGGGGGCTCGTATCTGGTCTGGCACCTGCACAGCCCGTGGTCCCCACATAGAGCCACTGTCCACAAAAGATTGCCCATGCCTTTCGTTCTGCAGGCCGGGGTAGACGCCCATCTGGCCGCCACCACTGCCACCGTGAGGGACCTGAGGAACGGGAGGGGCGTGATATTGCGAGTGAGGGGACGCGAGTCCATTCCCAGGGGCGCTACCCATCATTCTATTGGGCTGATCCATCAGATGCATCTTTTGTTGTTCGTACTGATTATAGTGATCAAAATGGGTCAGCTTGGTTTGATTCTGATTAGTGGAGGGATGATGAAGGGGCGACTGCAGAGGGGCAAAGCCTTGGTCTATCGGCATCTGTTGGCCCATGGGGTTGACCGGATTTTCAGGGTAACCACACTCTCCAAGGCCTTCCAGGCCCTCACTGAAAATATTCCCATCCTCGCCAAAAAGACTCATCATTCCTGGATCCGCCATCTTCTTCCAACACACGGCTCCTCCAAACTTCAGCTAGGGAGCTTGTCTGTGCTTCACTTCACTGAGGTGTCTGTCCTCAAAGCCTATAATCCTTAGCTAATCTTCTTCATGTCATTCCATATTTCCTTAATTCTCTCGGACCCTGCAGTGTCAGGTAAAGTCTGGTTATAAGTCCTAGAAGGGAGTGGAGGGTAGGGAGGAAGAAGGAAGAAAACAAAGAATTAGGAACACGTGATAAAAAAAAAAGCCAGTATTTTACGCACGTGAATTTGTTACCCATCAGACAATACTAATCTAGGCCCCTCGCTGAGCAGTATTTTATAAATCTAGTTCACTTTAAGACAAACTCATTAGCTTCTACCAGAAGCATTATTATGATTGGTTACTTAGAAAGCAAGCAAAACACTAACCTTAACCTTAAATTAATCCATTCACTACACTCCCTAGCGTTCATTCTGGGACGGAACAGAACAAAAGAACACAACATGAAGCAGCAGCAGCTGCCACAGCAGGCAAGCAGACGTATGACTACAGCCAAGCAGCCCATCTGCTGAACCAAAGCCCTGGAAATGCTCTGGTTACCAACAGCACGTCCTTAACCTTATTCCCCGAGCAGTGCAATCAGATGAGAGGCAGCCTCGCCGAGGGTTGGGAAAAGCTCAACTTAGTTAAACTGAGGAGAGGATTATATAAATATCGAAATCAGTCATTTCATACAAATTACATATTTACAGCCAACATAAAACTATGTCACACACAGTCACAGAGACGTCTGTGGAGAACGTGTCCATGGCGATGTTGAAAAGGAGGCTGGAGAACGGTATAATTCATTCAGATTCATCAGGCAGGAATGTACAAGACTCAGAAAGAGACTAAAAGAAAAGCTCTCAATCTACAGGCAGACCAGTCTCCGGCAGACTGAACCCTTGTAGGACATGGGACCACTGCACCCCCACCCTGTGCCCGATGGTGCCAAGGGCGAAGGGGCCCAGTCACCAGGTGTACTGGCCACCCATGTCCCACTGGGCTCTGGTGACAAAACAGGATCCTGCTGACCACTCAGAAGGAACTCCAGCTGGGTAGGCGGTTGGTATGGGATAGCTATTCTCATCAGCGAAGAACAGAAAATTTGCCTGAAAACTAGTCAAAACCAAAAATTACTCCAACAGAATGAAATTCAAAATATCCGCACTGGCCTCCCATGGCCTCAACCCCTTTGGGGAACCAGGCAGGACCCTAAGTGGGTAGGAGAAACAGCGTTCACAGCCCATACCCACAGCACTTGACACACCCCATTTTATCCCAATAGCTCCTAACAGGTTTGTAACAGATTAAAATGACTAATTTTAAAGAATCTTTCCACAAACAGGAAAGTGTTTTTGTTGAATGCTAATCGAATCAATGGCCTAATAAAGAACTAATTCACACAGGAAAAAATGCCTGAAATCTTAAACATCTTTGGAATTTAACTTTTTTTTTCTTTCTGTCTTATAAGCATTGTGTGATCCTGGCCCACTTGGGAGAGGGAGGGAGGGGACATATGCCGATGAATTTCAGAAGTGATGTTACACACAGGCTCAGTCACCAAGTCTGCGGGCACACTTCCATCTGCGTGTGAGCAAGCAACGTGGTGGCCGGTGCTGCTGCTGAAAGCCCCGTGAGCAGATGAGAACCTGGTCTCTGCCTGCCCTAGTCTAACATACCCCTAACACGGGGAGGATTCTGCTTACAGGACATGTAAACACCGCTCCTGCTTCCTGTCAGAACTGCAGAGATCTACCCTGAGAGGGTCTCCAGGTCTGCCGTCTTCAGGTGGCAGCTGTCAACTCGAGCCAAAGGTCTCCTCACTCAGCCGCTAACTGCCATGAATTTTCTGATCCAGTTTCTCCAAAAGCAGAGGTCATACGGGTGCAGCTCAGGTGAGCGTGGATGCCGTTTTATTTGAAAGACACTGCCTTTCTGCACAATTACTCTAAAATCCAAAATAAAGAAGAGGAGAAATCTCCAGTGCCAAATGCAACAAATATATATAAATTGAATTTACTCCTAAAAAGCTGAGGCAGTCAGTATTCATTTATTCAAGGCTCATTCTAGCTTTCAAGGAAATAAATACGGGGATGGACTTGATAATAGCTTAAACCAGCCATGCAGACTAACCGCTTACACAGAACAACCTTTCAAATTCGCTTTAGGTAAATAGTGTCTGGTTATATTTCCGACAGCCTTGTTTGATAGGACAACGGTTTCATCCCCCAGGGTCCACCAGTGACACAGGAGGAAACACTGTGGGTGAGGCGGGGTCCCCAGCCAGCTCTGGGGAGAAAGGGTCCCAGAGGGAAGGGACGGCACCATCTACCAGTGACCCTGCTGCCAGACGCGCAGCGGCACAAGCACAGCTGGCCTGGAGGGGCCGGCAGAGGGGTTGGTTCTCATTAAGGCTGGGCAGAAAGGGGAGACGCACAGTGTGCAGGCACGGGAAGGGACAAAACAGAAACCTCTAGAGGAGTCGTATCTGACATGTGCGTTTTGCTCCTTTGCCTTCCAGTTCCCTAGTCCTTCCCACTAAGGGTCCATTTCCTGGCAGCATGAGAAATGACAGCAGACAGGTAGCCCACACAATGTGGCATCAAGTAAGCATGTCACCCACCATAACTGTGACCACACTCAAGTGAGCTGAGAGTGGGAAGTTTACAACTGTGGCTCGAATCTATCATTAGTGACCACTCTCGCTCAGCAGCCATGGCGCTTCCTGCCCCATTTCTGACCTCAGGAGACTGTGGACAACTATGCCAGGAATCCATCTGGGAGCGGGAGTTCATAATTCTAATTTGAGCTAATCTAATTCATTTACTTTGGTCTTTTTTTCTTTTTTATTTGATCAAGACCATTTGAATGCCCACTCTCCCAAAGTCACAGCTGCAACATATAATTTCGTGTTTCTACAAAAGACATTCATTTAAAACTACTTTTTGAAGGCTTCTCCCTTCTCTAGTCAATGTATCTACATTTTCCACATCTAGATCAGACTGTCCAATAGAGAAAAATATAAGCCACAAAAGCCACGTCATTTTAAATTTTCTAGAAGCCACATTTTTAAAAGTAACCAGAAAAGAGTAAAATTAATTTTAATAGTATTTTTATGTAACCCAATATAACCAAAATATCATTTCAACATATAACCAATATAAAGCAGTAATAAGATAGTTTACACCTCTTGGTATGTAACTTTGGTAAGTTTTCAAAACCTAGTGTGTATTTTATACTTACAGCACATCTTAATTTAGACTGGCCACATTTTAAGTAAAAATGGAGACATATGGCTACTGGCTACTGGACAGCATAGTTACAGATTATTAAAAAGAAACAGAAATACAAGTCTCAAATAATTATAATTCTGACTTGGTTAATAAATATTCAGGAGCCCTGGTGGCACAATGGTAAAGAGCTTGGTTGTTCGAATCCCCAGGCATTCCTTAGAATCTCTATGGGGTAGCTCTACTCTGTCCTATACAGAGGGTCACTATGAGTCAGAACCAACTCAACAGCAATGGGTGGCTTTAAATAAAAATTAAGTTAAATCTCATATCACAGTCACTCATTCAAAATATATCTATTGGGCACCTACAGCGATCCAGGCACTGGAGTAGGTGCTGGGGATATGTCAGTGAACAAAAACAAACAAAATCCCCTCTTGTCTTCACAGAGCTTACACTCATTTGTAATACCTCTGAAAATGACAATCTTCTTAAATAAGAACCAAGATGTAGGAAGTTATATCGTAAAAATTTAGGATATCGTTTTATAAACTATTCCTTGGTAATTTATTATGACAATTGTTTTAATTATGTCTGATGTTGTACAGTAAACAGTCCTGGTGGCATGAACTGTTAAGTGCTGGTCTATCAGCCGAAAGGCTGGCAGTTCAAACCCACCCAAAAGTGCCTCGGAAGACAGACCTGATGATCTGCTTCCAAAACGTCAGCCTTGAGAACTCTGTGGAGCACATGTCTACTCTGATGCACGTGGGGTCGCCATAGTCAGAATCAACTCAACTGCAACAAAAGACAACAATAGATAAATATAATAAAAACACAGTCATTTAAGGTTCTACCCAGTGGCCTACTGGCAAGCATTTTCAGAAGACGTTTGTGTTGGGGGTATGGGAGGGGTTCAGGGAGACTAGGCAACTAGCAGACTAGTCAGTACTTGCTGCACACTCACTGTGAAATGAATTACGAAAACGTTAGAGCTGCAAGAGCTTTGGAGACCATCTATCTAATCCAAACCCCTCTTCGTTTAACAAATGAAAAAATCCTTTTACAGACGGAGCGTAGTAAACATCTTCTACAAAACAATTGATGAGGAACAACTCCCAAAGATCAAAGAGAAATGTATAGATTAAATAGCAACTTATTAGAGAGGGCAAAAAATTGAAGGACTACGCTGGGTCCATTTTATTCAGATATATTACTAAAACAATTGCTGAGGCCACCAAATAAAAGTTTCTCAAAAATATTTTTTTTTTCTTATTATACTGTATGTAACTTTTAGGAAGCCAGCACCTATCAGCACCACATGGAGGCAATTTCACTGGGAATAAGCAGGTTGAAAAATAGGCCCAAACAAACAAATGGCACACAGAGAATCAGGGAGGAAGATAAAGGTGGCACAACCAACTACGATGAATGAGAGTATTTAAAAATATGTTAATATTTTGAGCACATCTTTTGCCTCTGAAAACGTAAATAAGCAATTCTCCACCATCAGACTATTCTCAATGGTGTTCTGGAGCCACACTGTATTTGGCTTCACGGTGAACCTTTCCCTCAGAGGTGTGGAGGGCTAACTTAGCAAGGAGACAGGTAAGTTCAGAATACCTTTCATGTCTAAAATATCCCTATAGCTCAAAGAAATTCACAAATATCTAACACATGCAAGCAAATGTGAAGGAATAGAGCATTTGCCCACTAGATTCTGACTCTGCTGTATGTAGCTTGATTTTCAATTGTGAACTTGAAATTCCTTTCCTCCACCTTTGAACACCCTGAGGTACAGAACATAGCTCTGACAATGACTCTTAGGACAGGGATAAAGTATGTATCAGAATTTCCAAAGGCATGTCTAGCAGCTGGAAAAACAACACATCAACACCATTGCCACCCCTTCAGAGACTCCTTTCAACCCTCATGGTTACAAATCATATCAAAAGGAAAGGGGCCAAAGCTGATAGGGGAACACACAGAACTGCTGAGCTTCTGCTCCAAACCAAAGTCGTTTCAGCAGAAACTTTCAGTAGCCAGTTAGATCATGAAGCTTATGGACAGCATCCCCCTCTCCTCACCAATTACCACCTGGGAAAGAGCAAAGTCTAGTCAGGCATCTATGATTGCTGTTGTATCTATCCAACTGACAAGCACCCAGATAAAGAATCAGGAAGTGTCTGCAAGCTACCAACATCACTTTACCACAAGGCAGTTCCAGATTTGCCTCATGGACCAAATGATGGCCCTCCTCAACACCCTGACATAGACCACAGTTTCTTTCCTAATGAATGTGCCCAGGTCGCTATGAGTAGGCATCAGCTAGATGGTAATGGGTTTGGTTTGGTTTATGCCTGGACAGTGTCAATACACTGTTACTGTGCTTGTCGATCCGTTGCCACTAGCTGCATATTGCTATCTAAATTTAAATTAAAGCTAAATAAAATTTAAAATTACATTTCTCAGTCAAACCTGCCATATTTCAAATGGTCAAAGCTACATGTGGTTGATGGCTGCTGTACTAGACAACGTGTATGTGGCACATTTCCATTATTACAGACTATCCAATGGACAGCACAGACAGAGACCATAGTAAACAGTAGCAATCCTCTCTCAGGAACAACTCTTCTCCTGCCCAGAGGTCAGTATTCTTTTAAAGGCCCAAGTTATTGTCGTTTGTAGTTGCTTTTGAGCAGTCTTTGAGTCATGGCGATCTTATGGACAACAGAACGAAATGCCGCCCAGTTCCGTCCATACCTACCCCTTAGGATAAAATGTATGACATTCTTTCCATATAGCATATTTTTGTATTAATTAACTACATTTTCAATCTATAAAATGTAATTATTTTCCAACATGTATTTCTATACTTCTTAATAATAATTTTCACCATGTAAGGGATCGTCCAAGACTATACAAAATCCAAAAACTTGGGGACGATTAATTTCAAAATCCTTTTCATTTTATAATGGTCTCATTACTGTTGCCATTTAATGAAGTATTTGCAAGCTTAATTTTTACAACAAAAAATCTACATAGGCCCGTTTTTCCTAGTGGCTTTGTGCATTATTTTCATTCACTATTTTATTAGAAGAAAAAGGTTAAGGATGTAAAGTTCTTCAGAAGGTCTGTGTTAGTTCCAAGCGTCATATTAAAAATAAAATCATGAAAAATAATAAAGAATTGTATTTATAGGTTGCTTGCTTCATTCGTAACACCAGGTACTCTCCAATTTTGCAGACATTAACTAAAAAGATATGTATTTGTATAGGGCAAACTATGCTCTGAATTAGTAGTAACTCCATCCACTTCTCTAACTAGCCAAACACTAGAAAATAGCCCTAGAAGCCCTCCTCCATGCATTTATTTTTTAAATATTTAATGAGTGCCTACTTAGTACACAGCAAACAAACATGGCTCCTGTCCTTAAAATAAAAAAAAACCTTACGCAGCTAAAAAAAAACAGTTGCCATCAAGTCCATTCTGACTCATGTCAACACGATGTGTGTCAGAGTAGAACTGTACTCCATAGGGTTTATGATAGCTCATCTTCCGCAAGTAGGTTGCCCGGCCTTTCTTCCAAGGCGTCTCCGGGTGGACAAGAGCCTCCAACCTTACATTAGCAGCCAACCGTGTCAACCGTTAGTAATATTCAGGGACTGTTCATGCAGCTTACTCTTATAAATACTCCTCGGATCTCCCCCATATTCAACCCATCATCAAGCCTGCTAATTCTGCTTCCTGAATATCTCACAAGTCTACCCCCTCCTCCCTATTCATATCATGCCTGATGGACCTTGTCTGATGGAGTGAGGCCTTGATGGTTTAGTGAAGGGCGAAAACTAAAGGTCTCCCTGGTTCTCCCCAGTCCAGTCTCCATACTTTCACACTACTGTTGAGTGATCTTCTAAGGCAAATTGATATCTCTTCCCTGATTAAAATCCTTAAAGGCCTTCCCATATCTTTCCAAAGGCTTCAGCATGGTTGACAGCACTTGGTAGTCCAACCCCACCGACTGTTCCATTCCCAATCCCCCACGCACCCTCCCTTCTTCTGCCCCTTGAAGCATTCACTACGTCCGCACGAGCTACATCAAACCCTTGCAGGTTTAACAAGGAACTGCCCTTTCTCACACCTTCCTTGCCTTCACACCTGCGGTTTCTTCTTCTCTGGCTGGCCTCCCCTTCACTGCACAGAGTCTGGCCTCTCGGTTCCTTTGTTACCTTTTGCCCCTCTGACCCCTCACCCCTCTCCTCCTCAAGCTCGTTCTGGAGCCTTCTCCGTATTTCCACTGCATCACGGGCAAGGTCTACAACAAATCAACACCATTGCTCTTGTTTGCTTCCTTGCCTCTCTCCCTAGAGACCAGCCAGCTGCCATCTAGTCAAGCTGACTGTGACTCTGGCAATCCCGCGTGTTTCAGAGTACTGTGCTCTATAGGGTTCTTCAAGGCTGTGACCTTTCAGAAGTAGATCACCAAGACTTTATTCCAAGGAGCCTCTGGGTGGGTTTGAGCTGCTAACCTTTTGGTTAGTTGTTGAATACTTAACCGTTTGCACCACTCAGGGTCCCCTTCCTAGAGACCAGAGCCTTGCTATTGGAAGCGGGGTCCTGCGAGCAGCAGCACAGGCTTCCCCTGGGAGCTGGCGAGAAATATAGACTCTCAGGCCCACCCCAGGCCTCCTGAACCAGAATCTGCATTTTATCAATAAGGGTTCCAGGAGATTCCTGTGCACGTGAAACTTGTGAAGCCCTGCTCTGAGACTCTGCGCCCTAGCACATTACTGACTGTTCGACTACTGTGTGAATGAATAACCAACATCCAATGACACTTACTCAAAAACTTCCAAAGCAAATAAAAGAATTGGCACTTATTACTGACGAAGAAGTAATACTGACATTACCCAAAGAATTATAACTAGCCCTCAGTGACAAAGTTTAATCTGTAATGGTTTACAAGGGGTGGGTATCAATAGGTGGTTTAAAGTTAAAGATCTGCCCATCTGCTGCCAATCATGCTTGCAAGACAAAAAATGCAGTTAACATTAATGTCTAATGGCATGTTACATAACACATGATTTCACAGGCTTCTTGCAGAAATCTTTCAGTTATTTCCACATAACTTCGAGAAGTCTGAATATCGTAAGCTGCCTCTCAGATAAAGGTTATTTTTCTTCTACATAAGAGTGCCAGTGTTAGCACGTTTCTTTTCAAGACAACTGATGTGATAGCTCTCAGCAAACAGCTAATACTAAGTGCATGCCCACAGCACTATTTCCTTTTTTTGAACGGTCAAAGGAACATATTCTCCCATACATAAAATTGTATCACTAAAGCATAAGAAACAGGGAATCTATGCCCTTTAGAGAACAACCCTCACACCCTGCAATACAACATTCAAATACGACTCCCTGAAACCAGCTCCTGCAAAGACTACACCCCCTTGAGAAGACAGCCAGCATCTGATCCTAACCCAGATGACAGTGGACCCACTCGTCCTGCCCAAGACACATGGGAAACATATCCAGGACGGCTCTCTTTCCACAGGCAATGTCAAGTGGCCAGCGACAGACCAGTAGTATTGTAATTTCACTTGAAGTACCAGCACTACATGAGAGAAGACTGATGAGGACAAGCATGCATCTATATACTTAACTGTATATGAGCTGAAAGGTTGGCAGTTCAAACCCACCCAGAGGCACCTCAGAAGACAGGCCTGATAATCTGCTTCCAAAAGATCACAGCCTTGGAAACCCTATGGAGCAGTTCTACTCTAACACATGGGGTCACTAGGAGTCAGGACTGACTCCACTGCAACTAACAACATATAAAATATGTATCTGTGCACAATATTATGTCTATACAATGTTTTGTTAATGCTATCCTAATTCATTTTAATATGCAGCCGGGGAAAAGCAAACGAAGTGACAAGAACAGACATACGTAAATGGAAAAGTTTTAAGTCATTTAACTGTGACAGGGGAAGATTACATTTCAGAAATGTATCTCAACAAGCCTGGCCAGGATGTCTGTAGTGCAGACTTGGGTGCGGGGGGGTGGGGGGGTGAGGGAGTGGGGGCGTGGGGGGGGTGTAATATAAAGTTTAAAAAAGTTGATCACTAGTATTTTTGCTTAATATTGTAAAATATGCTGGAATATTTTAAACAAACTTGGTGGGTTTATAAAGGCCAATGACACCTTATGTTTATTAGTTCAACGAAAAAAATCATGATTAGAAAATATCTTTTCCCACTCGCTCTAGACTTGTTTCAAGCTACTGACTTAGCACACACAGAGAACATCTAGGTGCTCAAGCGTGCAAGAGGTGAGGCAGAGAGGGGATGCAAGGAGAGAGGGAGGAGGAGGCTGCAGCCCCTGGGACGTCCTCTGTCAAGGGCACCCTGGCAACCACCAACTCCTATATCTTGGACACTAACCCACAGGGGTGCCCAGGGCAACATGCTCAGGGGCTGAAAACCAACAGACACAGCTAAATGCCCTTGTTAGGAGCCGTGGTATTTTTATACAGACTGTAGATGTCACAAATTAATCTGGTAATTTCCTACATACTTTTTGCATTTTAGAAGTTTCTAGAAAGCTGAAAAAACCAAGCCTGTTGCCATCGAGTCGATTCTGACTCATAGTGAGCCTATGTGACAGAGTAGAACTGCCCCACAGGGCTTCCAAGGCTGCACTCTACAGAAGCAGACTGCCACAGCTTTCTCCCACGGAGCGGCCTGTGGGTTCGAACCACCGAACTTTCAGTTAGCAGCCGAGCACTTAACCACTATGCCACCAGGGCTCTTTTCCTTATTCCAGGAAGAGTTTAAACTGTACCCGATCCTGCCTGGTTTGAGAGGAAGAGAGAAAAACGGTGAATTAAACAGTCTTCTCTGACAGCACAACCAACATTCTCAGGAATGAAGAAAAAGAGAATGTGGAGGGAAGAGGAAAAAATGCGAGGAGAGAAAGGAATAGGGGAAAGGAGGGAGGGAAAAGGGAAGGAAGGAAGGACGAGAGAGATTGAGACCAACCAGCCAATCTTCGGCAACACTGCAGCTAAAAACAATTTCTTTGCTATAGCAGGGAGTGTGTGATGGGAAGGGAGGCTTATCCATCATGAGTAAACGAGCACAAAGACAGGCTAAGTGACGCAGGACACCAGGGGCAGGGGGCACTGCAGTAAGCTGCAGGGTTTTCTAAGGCCAATGCCTACCAAGACGCCATATCTCAGACAACAGGGAAATACACAAGTATTATAGTAATTCAAATTTTCATCAAGGAACCAACAGAATTGCTAAGGAAATTTGAAGAGGTCTTTGGAAGAGTATTACATTAAGTGTTTTGGAAAACTGCACATAGTCTCAGAAAAGCAAATTTACAGGGAAAACAATGTAGCTTATTCAGTGACTACCACGTTGTTTGTTTCAAATAAATTGTATTTGACCGAGAAAAAGGATACAAGGCTGGAATAGACAGTAAACAGCTTCACATTCACTATTTCATAATCATTTCAACTTATAACAAAGTTGGAAAACATTTGTCCTGTATTTATATTTATCATAAAGACAAGTAGGTTCTACAATGCCACCAGAGTCAATTCCATGCAGTCAATTCCAAGTAGACCTGATATATCTTTCAGTCAATTTTTTAATGTCTTCATTCATATTAAGGAGCCCTGGTGGTTCAGGGGTTAAGCGCTTGGCTGCTAACTAAAAGGTCATCAGTTCGAACCTAGTAGCTGCTCCACGGGAGAAAGATGTGGCAGTCTGCTTCTGTAAAGGTTCTGCAGCCTTGGAAACCCTACGGGGCAGTTCTACGCTGTCCTATAGGGTTGCTATCAGTCAGAATCTACTCAGTGGCAGTGGGTTGGTTGGGTTTTGGTTCATTCATATTAGCATACCATAAAGACAAAGGTTTTATCCTTAAAAACAAAACAAAAGTTGTTGTCATCAAGTCAATTCCTATTCATAGCAACTCAATAAACCAAAAAAAACCAAACCCTTTGCTGGTGAGTCAATTTTGACTCATAGCAACCCCATAGGGTTTCCAAGGCTTTAATCTTTATGGAGGAGCCCTGGTGGTGCAGCAGCTAAGCACTCAGCTGCTAACCAAAAGGTTGGCCATTGCGAACCCTATGGAGCAATTCTACTCAGCCCTAGAAGGTCACTATGAGTCGGAACAGGCTCGAAGGCAATGGGTTTAATCTTTATGGAAGCAAACTGCCACATGTCTCTCGCACAAAGCAGCCGGTGGGTTAAGCCGCCAACCTTTCAGTTAACAGAACTGTTATTTAACTTGAGATTTTCCTACACCTACCACAAAGGCTCAACTCTAACTTGCCTTCTGGTTACCCAGCAATCTTCCGGTTTTCCTTTCCCCGATTACCTGTGTGCTTTGAGGAAAACTAATGTTATGAAACAGCTTTTATACTATTCTAAGTACTTAAATTCATAGACTAATCCTCTTTCCAAAAAAAAAAAAACCAAATACAAGTCTATAAGCAATTCTTGCCCTGTTTTACTGTACCCCACATTAATCTACCTCATTGGAAGCCGACTACGATGACCTGCTTCCCCCTCGAGTTTTTCCCCTGAAAATCATGTGACTACTCAATTCTAACTCTGAAGGAGTTTATACACGTTAGCATACAGGATTCTTAACATTAGGATATTATTCTAACTTACAGGTAAACTCCGCATTTCAGTTTGAAAAGGGATCCACAGATGGCCATCCTTGATCACAGGTCAATTTGAAGCTCGCCTCAAGTAAAAGAGATGGCAACATAAAAGGAACGTGAGAAGATAAACTACCACCAGACACCACATTCGTTTCGCATAATGAGGATGATCAAAATAATTTAAGGCTACCTGTGAGGCCTTCTAATTAAATTTTGTGCTTGGTTTAATCAAAGACTATAGAAAGAATCAGACACCTACTCAGCTTTAAAACACTGGCTTTTTACTAAGGCTTCTGACTGCTGAACCCAACACTTTTTATGGTTTTAACACAGCTTACCTTTTATACATCAGTCACTAATAAAATTATGATCCAGATAAAGAAATCAGAAGAATTAAATTTCACTCATGGCAGTACTTACATTTTTTAGGTTGCTTCTCCCATTATCTATTACATCTCTTATATTGCCAAACACACCAAATTTTCTACTTTGGTACAATTTGGAAATGTCCACGATTACTCCTATAAAGCCATTCTGATACGTAACTTCTCAGGCTGTGTAATATTAAAAGGACAGCTTGTGCCTTGCTCTCTCAATCTCTGAACCTCTCTTTCAGGTTGAAGCCAGCCTCCATTTTGTGAGGATACTTAAGCACCCCTGTGGAGAGGCCCAGGTGTGGAGAGGCCACAAGGAGAGGAACAAACTTTCCAGCACCAATCTGTCACCCAGATGAGTGGGCCACCTTGAACGCAGATCCTCCAGCCTCAATCAAGCCTTTAGGTGATTCCAGGTGATCAAGGCTGTGAATCTTCAAGTCTCTCATCTGAGACCCCAGACATCACAGAACAAAAGCAAACCTTCCCTACCAGTGCCTTATCTGAGTTCCTGTCCCACTGAAACCACGAAATAACTAACCATCATTGTTTTAAACCACTAACTTTTGGGTACTCTGTTACCCAGCAATAGATAATACAAAGAGTCAGAAAGGTAGGGGAGAAATTAGGACAGTTTTGGTAAGAATTTAAATCTATAAAAAAAGCTACTTGTTCTATTATTACTGACGAACATCCAGTGATGCCCTGTACTTCTTTTTTAAATTACATTTTTTTAATTGAGATATAATTTATATGCCATAACAGGCACAGATCTTAAGTGCTGTTCAATAAGTTTTGACAATTATATACTCCCATGTGACCACCATCCAAACCAAGATCCATGAAATGTCTATCACTCAGAAAGTCCCATTCTGCTCCTCTTTGGTCAATTTTTCATCCCAACCCCACCATTACTTTATGATTTCCATTGCCATAGATTAGTTTTTCTTCACATACATGTGTTAAAAAAAAAAACAAAACTATTCTGAGAAATACAAGCTAAAGGTTTCTAACTCAACTACTAAGAATTCAGAGCTTTTAAAGATCAGAGGCTCTGACAAACATATCTGTAATTTTCTAAAAGAGCCTTAAAAATTCTGTGTAAATCAAAGTGTCCAACAAAACAATATGTTTTTGCCTACAGTACATCTTCCAGATTGCAGCTTATACCTAGAGAGAACAACAAAAAAAAGTTCTGTCAGACCATGTACCTCAATTTCCTATTTCAAAAATCAAACTCACAGCTGCTCTGCACTGGTCTAGTCACCATCAGAGCTCCGCGAGGTCACTGCTACAGTCCCTTGGCTCTAACTGTGCCATCCTAAAATGGGGAGGAGATGGCTCATGCCAAAAGTTCTTAAAGATCATGGGGTGCTTGAAATTGTTTACATCAGCGGTACCCAAATCATCTTTATTGGCTGCATACAAACTGCGTAGTCAGTAGCTTTTAACCTGTCAGAATCAAGGGTAGTTTTTTTGTAGAGTGGATTTAAATTTTCTGTGCAACTTTACTATTGAAACATCCTTTCCACATTCCTTTTCATTGAATAAGCGATGCCCTGTTTAAAGGCTGACATGTGAACACAGACTCCATTCCTGTCATCACAACCCATTTAAATGTTCCTTCTTATTGTCAGCTGCTGTTGCGCTGGCTCCAACTCACGGTGACCTGATGTATAAAACAGAATGAAACATCGCCCAGCCCCGCACCACCTCCATGATGTCCCCTACTCTCTATAAATACATCCCCGCCCCCGGTCAGGTGAGTCCATCAAGGCAGCCCTGCACTTTCCATCTGTCGCTTTGTATCCCAGTGCCAGGCCCAAGGCCTCAAAAATGTTGATAGACTCAGCCGCTGGGTAACAGAAGCATAGAAGGGTGGCTAAACTGTGCTGCCTCTTCAGGGAAGAGGGGTTGGGCTGGGGCGGGGAACTAAAGGACCTACCATTTAAAAGGAGACACCACACTGGTGGCATTTTTCTAGCTTTACAACCTCTCGCTCCTGTGATGACCTGCTCCAGCCTCCAGGGCAACCTACCAGGGCGAGGTGGCCTGTGTCGTTTCCCACCCCGAGGGCCAGAGAGCCTGGCAACCTTTTCTCCCTGCTTTGCCTTCTACTTATACTTTGGTGAGCCCCAAAGAGAAATGCGTTAAGTGCTACCTCCTGCTTGTAAAGGGATCCCTGGGTGGCATAATCGGTTAAGCGCTCAACTACTAACCAAAAGGTTAATGGTTCAAACCCACCCAGCAGTGCCTTGAAACAAAGGCCTGGTGATCTGCTTCCACAAAGATTACAGCCAAGAAAATCCTACGGAGCAGCTCTACTCTATAATACACGGGGTGGCCGTGAGTTGAAATTGACTTGAAAGAAACTGGTTTGGTTTGGTTTTATTGTTTTTGTTTTGTTTTGCTTGTTATATCTGAACATCTTTTATCCAAAAAGTCCTAACTTTTCTACATGCTGCTTTCTCACCTATTTGAAGCAGCACCAATATTCACTCACAATCCAATATTCAAGTATCTCTTAAAACTATAAAATTATCTGGCATAATAGACAATAAAATGTTTGAAATAAATTTTGATTGTTATATTCACCTAGAATACATATCCCCTTCAGTTGGCAGTTTACATTTAAGCATTTCAGATATAAATCTGAATATAAAGCAAGTAACCATGTGAATATGGTGGCAATAATTGGCTCAATAAGTCAGAAACAGCCTTTAGAAAAACCTTTTTTCTTGCACCCTTACATACTTAAGTCTTCATATAAATAGCTTTGAACTCCTGCGTTTATTTTTTGTAGCTTTTCTAACTCCAATACTATTTTGTTGTTCCGAGAAAGCACTCTAGTGAAATGAGAACAGGGCCTGAGGGGACACAGGGCACCCCTCCCTGTCCAATATGGTGGCCACGAGCCACACGTGGTGATTTACATCTAAATTCAATAAAATTAAATAAATCTTAAAATGCAGTTCCACAGCCATACTAGCCCCGTTCAGGTGCCCAAAGGCTAGCATGTGGCTAGTAGCGACAGACAGGGACAGAGCAAATAAGGGACATCCTCACTGTGACAGGAAGCTCACAAACATACTGGTCTGCAGGATCTGCCCAAGCCCAGGCCTGAGGGGCAAGCGGGAGACTGAGGCATGGCAGGGCACAGGAAGGATGGGACAGTCAGGACAGACACAAATGTCTGCAGTGATGCAGAAAGTCTGCAAATATCTCAATATGGTGTAAGTGGAAGCCAGATGATGAGGGGTCTTATCATTTACTCTGAATTCACTGAGAAGTCACTCCAAAATCTTTAAGCTCTGCATTTTAGAAAGATGCGCATTTTAAAAGAATTGCTCTTGCTAAAAAAGTGGATCATGGATTAGGGCAGGTAGGGATGGTACAAGACTGAGGCCAAGGAGACCAATTAGAAGGCTCCTGCAGGAATTCAGGAGAGAGACAACAGTGCGGCAAAGAAGGAGAAAGATGCTGAGGAGATGTACCACCCAAACATCCAACTTGGTGCCTGACTAAAAGTCGGAAGGTGAGAAAGTCTAGGATGATAAACAGTACTCTGGCTTGGATGACCAAGCAGATGGTGATACCACTCACCAAAATACAGGGAAGAGAAGTGAAGCTGGATTTACCTGGGGTAGTGGCGGGGTGCAGAGAAAATCTACAACCAATACAACATAAAAGTGAGGTGCTCAAGAGAGAAAGCTGGGCTGAAGACCTGACTGTTCACGTCATTAACCAAGAGAAGGAAGGTCAAGTTTTGGAGCAGATAAGTTCACTCACCTAGAGAACATACTGACAGTGAGAAAAAAGGCAGAGACTTGAAGAATAACAATGCTTATAGAGCAGGCAGGAGACTCAGCAACAAGAGAAGGAAAAACCAAGAAAAAGCTTTCAGAAGGTGGTAATCACCAAGTTCAAGTGCTACAGAGAAGGAAAGTAAGAAAAGTGTCCATTAGAGGCAACAAGAGGCTGTTAGTAACTTTGTTAAGAGTAGTTGCTATTAAATAGTGGACCAGAAGCTCAGCTGTGCTCAAGTTAAGGTGCTGATGGGTGGAGAACGGCCATGTCAACAGCTCCCAACATTCAGCTGAGAAGGCAAAAAGACAGATGGGGCCTTCGTGGAAGGGGATCAGTCAAGCACTGGTGTTCCTCTCCTTAAAATGAGAGGAATGGGATTGCCTTCAAACAGGGCCCCGTAGCCCTGGGCATGTCCGTGCCTCAGTTTGAAGTGTTTATTCCAGAGGGCTATTAAGAGAATTAAGTGAGTTGATGCTTACAAAGTGCTCAGAACAGTGCCTGCCACGTAGTAAGCACTTTGCAGCATTTGTTAAACAAAATATATGGGCCCACAGAGAGGGACAGATCCGAGAAGGGCAGAGAAAGTAGGGGGGTTACAGAATGAGGTCGCCGAGGAGGTGAGGCGAGACAGGATTTCCGCCTCTTCGCTGGGACACGCAGAAAGACGTGCGGACAAACGCAGAGGCTAAAGGAGGAGTTGGTGCAGTCTCATGCTGATGTCTTCTCTTGGCGTGGTGACTCGGAGGGCGGTGGTGGTGGTGAGGTGTGAGTTTTAAGGAAAGAATCGGCAGAACAAAAAGGCACATGCAAAGGGCACTCTGAGCTCAGTGAAGGTCTGAGAGCCAACTGGAAAGTGACTCACCCCTCTCTAGAACTCCATGTTCTCTCGATAAAACACAGGCACCATCCCTCTAAATTAGGTCACGCACATAAAGCACTCGGCTGGATACCCAGCTCATCATTACTACTCAGTACAGATGATCAAACATTTTCTGCTTGGACGTGAAAAGTTTAAACATGTAAATATGCAGACTAGGCTGTGTGGCCCTGATGGGGTCACTTAACGCCTCTGGATTTGTTCCCTTATCTGTAGAAGAGGGGAAGGAGCCCTGGTGGTGCAGTGGTTAAGAGCTACAGCTGCTAACCAAAGGTCAGCAGTTCAAATCCATCAGCCACTCCTTAGAAACCCCGTGGGGCAGTTGTATTCTGTCCTACAGAGTCGCTATGAGTACGAATCGACTCAACAGCAATGGGTTTGAGGACAGGAAAAGGGGCTGGACAGATGGTGAGCTGCCCTTCCACCGTGACTCTCAGCTAACTAGCTTCTCAATTAGAAATATGCAAAGAATAGCTGTCCTCTTCTGAAAGTCATGTTTCTGGTGACAGAAAAAAATAACCAGAAGTTCAAGAAGCACAGACCGCTGATAAGTAAAAAAGCAATTATGCAGATAACTCGATGTACAAATATGTAAATGATTCAGTGAAGCTTCAGTTTCAAACACAAAATTTACCAGGGAACTACTAACAATTCTAAAGTAACTACTTCTCCCTAAAGATAAGTTAGCATAGTAAGCAGAGTTCACAAAGTAAACAGAGTCCCTGAGTGGTGAAAACTGTTAACATGCTCAGCGCTAAGTGAAAGGCTGGGGGTTCGATTCCACCTGGAGATGCCATGAAAGAAAAGTCTGGTGATCTACTTCCATAAAATCACCCAGTGAAAACCCTGTGGAGCACAGCTCTACTCTGACGCATCTGGGGTCACCATGAGTCCGAAATGAGTCAACTGCAATTGGTGAGTTTTTGTTGTTTTTTTATATGGCAAATACTGTGTATTTCAGCGTTAGTGTCATAAGCTACTTCTCTTCGCATGTTCACTTACAATCCCAGGGTGTCATGGAAAATCCCTCTGCTTCAGACCCCTACAGAAGGGAAGTCGAGGCCAGGGAAAACCCTGCAGGTACTATCTCTATAAAAAAGGCCTCAGACTCCTCCCGGGCACATTCCCAGACGTCAGGAGTGTTGGTTCAAAGTGGAAGAAGTCACCTGAAGCAATTCTGTCAGAACGGCCAGGTGGGGCAGGGTACTCTCCCTCCTGGTCACCAGGAGCATGAGCTCTTTGGGAATAAAATCAGAATGCTTCCATTAAAATACCAATTTCTGGGTTCAGAACAAAACCAAAAGGCATCCTATAATGCACTGAACCAGATGCTAAATATTTTCCTTCCATTTCCCATTTATTTGCTGAACAAATTTGCAAGTAACCTCCTTAAACTTCTTCCAATAACAAATTAGGTTAATATCATCAACTCTCATCATCAGAGATGTTGTGAGGATGACTTCGTTGCTTCAAATTCTTCCAAAAAGTATGCTGAGTAATATGAAAAAACACATAAGAATTCTCATTCTCTGCTAACTGGTCTTAAAGATCTACCTGGGGACACTTCTTCCCCGAGAATTCCTGACCATGTAGATGGAAGAGGTCTCTCCTCAAGAAACCACAAAAGCGATCTGCAAACGATCCTTGACTGCAAAGTCCACAACTTCAGAAGAGGTCACAGAACATTCCTTCAGCACATCTCTCGCCCTTACAACAGCCATCAGTAGTGTTTACACATCTGCAATGCAGGGCTTCCAGCACCATGCCCACCTGGCGCCCTCCCCTGAGACAGGGAGGGAGGGGAGAACCATCCCAGAGGCCCCCCCCACGTCCCATGCCGTGGGCTCACGAAGGGCGATCATGCTTCCTCTTGTGCCCAGTGCTCATCACGACAGCCAGGGCAAAGCAGGTACCCTAGGAGTTTGCTAAGGGAATAAAATATACGCATTTTTTAAAATAAATAATCCACAAAACATTGAGTTTCTGGTTCTTGATGTGGAAAGGCAAACTGGGAACATCTGAATGTCGCACACTGGCACATCCTGTCGACTGTTTTAACTCGCCCAAACAAAGCACATCTGTCTGCAGTTTTCCACAGCCAATCCCCTGAGGTAGACCCCTTTTCAACCCAAGTTTATGATTTAACATCAGCATTCTCTCATCTACGTTTTTATTGCCCATTGTCAAAAATTAAGTCCATAAATGTTAAGCAGTTTATTTATAAAATCACCAACTCTCATCAAAAATTAATGATGTCCCATCATAACATCTCTTCAATACCTTAGAAGAGCTTAAAACAGTCACAGAGAAGAAAGAAGTCTCATGGTTAGGGGAGGGGTGTGGGAAGGTCTCCATCCAGAAATGTAGGGAAAACCAGCTTTGCAGCCACCTAGATCTGGCTCAAACACTACCTCTCTACCTCAGGCAGCTCCCTGAACTTCAGCTTCCTCATCTATGAAAATAAGTATCCCATCACATCCCTCAAAGGGCTGCTGGGGAAGCAATGTCATGGAATTTTCACAAGCAGCCATTCAAAACGCCTTGCCCACAGCAGCCAGTCAGTACATGCTGGTTGTTGCTCTCGTCCCAGTTCTGCATCAGTCTTAACCCGTCACCTGACTTTTCTTGTTCCCCAGTTTTACCCACCAAACAAAGCGGGTATATGGATTAGGAGCTGACAGCATAAAACTCAACTGCAGTCACGCCAAGTTCTAAACTATCTGCTGCATTAAGAATCAAAAGGCTCCTTTCAAAAACCAGAACCACGAGAAGCCTGCTTCCTTGCTAAGGAGACAGGGCTGGAGGGAACGGGCTGGAAGGCTGCAGAGCAGCCGCGCAGCGGTCCGCCTCACAGACGGGGAAGGGAAGGCTGCAGAGCAGCCACGCAGCGGTCCGCCTCACAGACGGGGAAGGGAAGGCTGCAGAGCAGCCACGCAGCGGTCCGCCTCACAGACGGGGAAGGGAAGGCTGCAGAGCAGCCGCGCAGCGGTCCGCCTCACAGACGGGGAAGAGAAGGCTGCAGAGCAGCCACGCAGCGGTCCGCCTCACAGACGGGGAAGGGAAGGCTGCAGAGCAGCCGCGCAGCGGTCCGCCTCACAGACGGGGAAGGGAAGGCTGCAGAGCAGCCGCGCAGCGGTCCGCCTCACAGACGGGGAAGGGAAGGCTGCAGAGCAGCCGCGCAGCGGTCCGCCTCACAGACGGGGAAGGGAAGGCTGCAGAGCAGCCACGCAGCGGTCCGCCTCACAGACGGGGAAGGGAAGGCTGCAGAGCAGCCGCTCAGCGGTCCGCCTCACAGACGGGGAAGGGAAGGCTGCAGAGCAGCCACGCAGCGGTCCGCCTCACAGACGGGGAAGGGAAGGCTGCAGAGCAGCCACGCAGCGGTCCGCCTCACAGACGGGGAAGGGAAGGCTGCAGAGCAGCCGCTCAGCGGTCCGCCTCACAGACGGGGAAGGGAAGGCTGCAGAGCAGCCGCTCAGCGGTCCGCCTCACAGACGGGGAAGGGAAGGCTGCAGAGCAGCCACGCAGCGGTCCGCCTCACAGACGGGGAAGGGAAGGCTGCAGAGCAGCCACGCAGCAGTCCGCCTCAGACGGGGAAGGGAAGGCTGCAGAGCAGCCACGCAGCGGTCCGCCTCACAGACGGGGAAGGGAAGGCTGCAGAGCAGCCACGCAGCGGTCCGCCTCAGACGGGGAAGGGAAGGCTGCAGAGCAGCCACGCAGCGGTCCGCCTCACAGACGGGGAAGGGAAGGCTGCAGAGCAGCCACGCAGCGGTCCGCCTCACAGACGGGGAAGGGAAGGCTGCAGAGCAGCCACGCAGCGGTCCGCCTCACAGACGGGGAAGGGAAGGCTGCAGAGCAGCCACGCAGCAGTCCGCCTCAGACGGGGAAGGGAAGGCTGCAGAGCAGCCACGCAGCGGTCCGCCTCACAGACGGGGAAGGGAAGGCTGCAGAGCAGCCACGCAGCGGTCCGCCTCACAGACGGGGAAGGGAAGGCTGCAGAGCAGCCGCTCACCGGTCCGCCTCACAGACGGGGAAGGGAAGGCTGCAGAGCAGCCACGCAGCGGTCCGCCTCAGACGGGGAAGGGAAGGCTGCAGAGCAGCCACGCAGCGGTCCGCCTCACAGACGGGGAAGGGAAGGCTGCAGAGCAGCCACGCAGCGGTCCGCCTCAGACGGGGAAGGGAAGGCTGCAGAGCAGCCACGCAGCGGTCCGCCTCACAGACGGGGAAGGGAAGGCTGCAGAGCAGCCACGCAGCGGTCCGCCTCAGACGGGGAAGGGAAGGCTGCAGAGCAGCCACGCAGCGGTCCGCCTCACAGACGGGGAAGGGAAGGCTGCAGAGCAGCCACGCAGCGGTCCGCCTCAGACGGGGAAGGGAAGGCTGCAGAGCAGCCACGCAGCAGTCCGCCTCAGACGGGGAAGGGAAGGCTGCAGAGCAGCCACGCAGCGGTCCGCCTCACAGACGGGGAAGGGAAGGCTGCAGAGCAGCCACGCAGCGGTCCGCCTCACAGACGGGGAAGGGAAGGCTGCAGAGCAGCCGCTCACCGGTCCGCCTCACAGACGGGGAAGGGAAGGCTGCAGAGCAGCCACGCAGAGGTCCGCCTCAGACGGGGAAGGGAAGGCTGCAGAGCAGCCGCGCAGCGGTCCGCCTCACAGACGGGGAAGGGAAGGCTGCAGAGCAGCCGCTCACCGGTCCGCCTCAGACGGGGAAGGGAAGGCTGCAGAGCAGCCACGCAGCGGTCCGCCTCAGACGGGGAAGGGAAGGCTGCAGAGCAGCCACGCAGCGGTCCGCCTCACAGACGGGGAAGGGAAGGCTGCAGAGCAGCCACGCAGCGGTCCGCCTCACAGACGGGGAAGGGAAGGCTGCAGAGCAGCCACGCAGCGGTCCGCCTCACAGACGGGGAAGGGAAGGCTGCAGAGCAGCCACGCAGCGGTCCGCCTCACAGACGGGGAAGGGAAGGCTGCAGAGCAGCCACGCAGCGGTCCGCCTCACAGACGGGGAAGGGAAGGCTGCAGAGCAGCCACGCAGCGGTCCGCCTCAGACGGGGAAGGGAAGGCTGCAGAGCAGCCACGCAGCGGTCCGCCTCACAGACGGGGAAGGGAAGGCTGCAGAGCAGCCACGCAGCGGTCCGCCTCAGACGGGGAAGGGAAGGCTGCAGAGCAGCCACGCAGCGGTCCGCCTCACAGACGGGGAAGGGAAGGCTGCAGAGCAGCCGCTCACCAGTCCGCCTCACAGACGGGGAAGGGAAGGCTGCAGAGCAGCCACGCAGCGGTCCGCCTCACAGACGGGGAAGGGAAGGCTGCAGAGCAGCCACGCAGCGGTCCGCCTCACAGACGGGGAAGGGAAAGCTGCAGAGCAGCCGCTCAGCGGTCCGCCTCACAGATGGGGAAGGGAATCCTGCCTCCACGGTGCTAGAACCTGTGAACCACGGAACATGACAGCTAAGACTCAAGATCCAAGCAATCACAGCTAGAGGTGGTGAGAAGTTACATGCTTCATCCAGCTAGTCCGAGGGAGAGAAGGACGAGGACGCAGGTCTCTGACTCCCAGATGAGCACTTGCTCCCAGACCTTGCTGGGTTCCACTGTAATAAACAAACAAAAAAAACCCATTGCCATTGAGCCAATTCCAACTCATAGCGACCCCACAGGACAGAGCAGAACTGCCCCCTAGGGTTTCCAAGGGGCGGCTGGTGGATTTGAACCACCGACCATTTGGTTAGCTGCTGAATGTTTAACCACTGTACCAGCAGGGCTCCGCACTGTAATAAATCTCCCAAACTAAAAACGTGTCCACTGTTTTTAGGTGAGCAACAAGGTCCTCTCAGACTACAAAACTGTATTCGTATGTACTCGGGAAAGTATTAATAGACTTTGATGCAATATGATTTTAAAACAGTACATCCAGACACAATCTGTGGAGTTAAGATAAAATCACAACGTGAAAAATTCTAAAAGGCAGCATTGGAAGCCATGCCAAACCTTGGCATGTTCACTGGATGTACTGTACTGTCTCCAAGGTCACTACTCTGAAGGAAGCAACACTCACTTTCGTAACTTCTAGTGTATTTCACTTTAAGTCAATTATGTTGTAGGGATTTTTTTCCCTTTTAACCAGCAGAGTACCCGCCTCCCCGAATGTCACCGAGTGGCCCTTGTCTACACAGGATATCTGCCTGTCTGCCGCCATTCCTGACCACTGCACCCCTTCCAGACTAGGGCTGCATGTCATATGTCATAAGCCATTTGGTTCAGAGTAGATGGAGAGGTAGATGTTTTTAAGGACTACGACAGAAAGCTGGGTACCTATTTTTATTTAAACTAATCTAAATTTTTAGTTAAAAAGTTACTGATTTAACGTCATAAAGGATAAACTTTCTCAAATAACCAAGATAAAGACCAAAACACCTATGTTCTAAAAAATGATTTCTTTTCCAAAACCAAATAATACAAACCGCTCAAGTGACAGGTAAATAAAACAGAGTGACAGCCAAATATGGATAGCAAAGGGAAGTATATGGACAAAACAACCAGCAAGGTGAGCCAAGGCCAGCCTCAGTGGCTCCTTATAGTCCAAAGTCCAGATGCAAGCCCCTGCAGCACCAAGAGAACAAGCGGTTCTCCAAAGGCAGCCCAAATGCAGGGGAGGTCAGCACAACTGGACTAAACCAAAAGCAAAGAAGTTTTCTGAATAAACTGAATGCTTTGAATACCCACATAGCAAGGGCAGGGGTTTGGAGACCATGGTTTCAGGGGATATCTAAGTCAATTGGCATAATAAAATCTATTAAGAAAACAATCTGCACCCCACTTTGGAAAGTGGCATCTGGGGTCTTAAACCCTAGCAAGCAGCCATCTAAGATGCATCAATTGGTCTCAATCCATCTGGACCAAAGGAGAATGAAGAACATCAAGGACACAAGGTAATTACGAGCCCAAGAGAAGAAAGGGCCACATAAATCAGAGACTACATCATCCTGAGACCAGAAGAACTAGATGGTTCCCGGCTAAAACCATTGACAGGGAATGAAACAGAGAACCCCTGAGGGAGCAGGAAAGCAGTGGGATGCAGACCCCAAATTCTCATCAAAAGACCAGACTTAATGGTCTGACTGAGACTAGAAGGACCTCGGTGGTCATGACCCCCAGACCTTCTGTTAGCCCAGGACAGGAACCATTCCCAAAGCCAACTCTTAGGACAGGGATTGGACTGGACAATGGGACAGAAAAAGATGCTGGTGAAGAATGAGCTTCTTGGATCAAGCAGACACTTGAGACTATGTTGGCATCTCCTATCTGGAGGGGAGATGAGAGGGAAGAAGGGGTTAGAAGCTGACAGAATGGACACAAAACGAGAGAGTGGAGGGAAGGAGCGGGCTGTCTCATTAGGGGGAGAGCAATTAGGAGTATATAGCAAGGTGCATATAAATTTTTGTATGAGAGACTGACTTGATTTGTAAACGTTCATTTAAAGCACGATAAAAATTAAAGAAAAAAAAGGCAGCCCAAGCATGTGTCCTGGGGCCAAGTGAGACCTGTCACGGGCTGCACAAGATTAAAACTATTTTCATAATAATACTAAGAAGTTTTCCTGGTGTTGACATTTCCACAAGTGCAAAAGCAGTCGTGTACGAAACTGCCGGCACCTTTGCCAGCACGAATCTAGGCAGTGATCCTACAATGTACCATCAGTAATTATCTCCTTCCCTGCCAAGCACTTGGGGTGAGGGGGCTGCCAGTTTCACTTAAGAATGTCCTTGATGAAATTCTCTAGAAAAGCAATTGTGCATCACATGGAGTCACTATGAGTCAAAACTGACTTAATGGCACCCAACAACATTGAGACTGCTAAGTGCATGCTCATCATGGGACCTGCTGGCCAAGAACATAGGGTGCTCCTGCTCTGTTACTGCAGAAAGGCAACTGTGCAGCTGAGGTGCAAGCTTTTCTCACGGGATGCCATTTTTGCTTGAAAAACACCGACTGACGAAGTATGGTTATTCAGACTTCAGTATTTGGCAAGCGTTTTCTCACAAATGAACAAAATAAGTCTGCCACTGCAAGGAAAACAACAGACAGTTTTGTTGCCAGTTTTCAAGCAAGTATCATTATTTCGGAGAGCCTAGATCTTCCACAATGAACAGGAGAGCTTCCCAATACTTTAAGGCTTTTCGACACAGGTGGTGATGTTAATAAATGAGATTTCTGTACATAGTGTACAGTGAAATGTGTCAACATTTGAAAGATGTGTGTAACTCACTGAGCCAATGTTTTCCAAACGACCAATACAAGATACCACAAAACCATGCACAGATAAAAGAGCCATTTAAAGGCCAAGAGACACCAATGAATGCCAATGAAACCAAGTACAAAAACTTTCCGCTGATATCATTTCAGATTCTACATTGCATCGAATCTTCTAAGAAGCTACTCCTTGTACAGCCGTGATACAGTACCAAATTGCCTGAAAAAGGCTACTCAAATATTCCTCCCTTTCCCAACTACACACCTGCATGAGGCCAGATTTTCTTCATGTTCTTCGACCAAAACTACATATCACAACAGACTGGATATGGAAGCAGATCTGAGAATCCAGCTGACTCCGCTTATGCCAGCCATTAAAAGGGTTTACAGAAAATGTAATGTAACATCACATGTTCTCACTAAACATTTTTTGTTTTGGAAAATAACTATTTTTCATAAAAAGTATATTATTTACAGTCTCATGTAATTTACTGTTACTTTAAATATTTTTAAACTTCTCAGTTTTCGTTTTTAATACAGTAAATGTCAATACATATAACCCACATAAATAAAAGCTCTTTGGGGTTCTCAAGCAAAGTGTAAATTGGTCCTGAGACCAGAAAATTTGAGAACTGTGGCTCTAAATGATTAGCTCCCTTATTGTTAGTCAATGGCATCACTGAAAATGTGAAATATCTGTATGTACATTTACATCATGAAGCATTTTCAACATGGCAAACTCAGTATTTTCCACTGCCCCAATCACCAAAAAAGCCCCAGACATCCTTGACAAGGAAGAGTCAGAAGAAGGAATTGCAGCCTCCACAATAAGGGCCACTTGGCTAAAAAGTCTGGCTTTTAAGAGCAGGTGGGGTAAGGACTTTAGAGAAGTAGGTAAAGAGAAAGTCCCAACAGCCAGCAAAGCAGATGACCAGCAGTATACAGTGAAGAAAAGGAAGGAACACCTTACTCTTGCTTCACTGCTTATGATTAAAATACTTTGTCACTCATTCGCTTGTTCTCTTTTTTAAAAAAGAATGCAATATCCTCTATCCTACCTCAGCTACTCTGTATGAAGATCACAGGAGGATCCAAAAGCTTTTATCTTGCATCTTGGTTCAACAACCCTACGAGATATGCAGGATAAACATTTTCCCCACTGTGTAAGTGGTGAGACTGAGGCTCTGAGAGTTGAGATGGCTTCTACAGTTGAGTGAAAGAGCTCAGACCCCTACCACAAGTGTTCTTCTTGGAGCTTCTTTGCCAACGTGTCCTAGAGCAGTGGCCCTCCAAGTGTGGTCCCACATCGGCAGCATCAGCATCACCAGGAAACTTGCTAGAAATACGACTTCTCAGGTTGACCCGGACCTGCTAAGTCCAAAATTCTAGAGATAAATCCCAGCAATCTGTGTTTTCACAAGCCCTCCAGGTCATTCTGACATCTGGGCCGCTGGCCTAGAAGCAACGATACCACAAACAGGCTCCCATATGCTAGTACAGTGATTCCCCAACTTCAGAAGTGAAATCCTCCAGCCCCACACCAAGGCTGAGGCCGCTGGTCTGGGACCTCCCCTGCAGAACCAGTGACATGAAGGAACAAAGAAAGAAAGAGCAACTGTCAAGGGAATCCCAGCTCTGACAAGGATCCAAAGCAGCTGAACAGGATTCCTGGGGATGCAAACAGGGAAGTGAAGTAGGAGGGAATGTCATTTCATACGCTGGTGCCTGGCGATGAGGGCGTGGCCCACACCTCCTGAGCACTGACTGGTGGGCCGGGCGTGCTCAGGCTTCAGATGCCCCTGTCCATTTAATCCTTGTCATCCTCAGCACAGGAGTGGGCACCGAGGAGTTAAAGGTCAAGTGGCCTGCCATGGAAAAGTGGCAGAATGGGAATAATCCTTGAGACTGCTGTCTGAGCCCGTGGTTGTCACCTCTCCTGTCCTAGAATGGATGAGAACACAAGATGCACACCTCTCCTTCCATCACAGGTAGTGACCACAGGAGCTAGAGGCCAGAGGTACAACAGTCATGAGGGCAGGCTTCAAAAAACACACATGGAAAGATACTCAACTTCACAGCAATAAAGAAATGCACCTACCAAACTGGCAGAGACCAATAATTCCAGAGTTGGAGAAAAACAGGCAAGTCGTGCTCCACCGAAAAGGCTGCAAACAGATCGCACCTTTCAGGGGAGCAACACAAGACCACGTCTCATAGTTAAAGCAATTCCGCCTTCTAGGAATCCATCCTGAAGGTGCACAAGAGCTGTACGGAAAGCCTCCTCTCTACCCCAACACTGCTCAGTAGAGAAACACTGGCAATTACCTAACTCTCCACCAAAATGGGGAACAAAAAGGAAGTTCTGTGGAACACGGTATAGTTGTTGGAGCTATTTAAAAAGAAAGTAGAGCTCCATGTACTGATAGGAGAAGCTCAACCAGTTCTCTGAAAAAAGGAAGTCACATACGTATTGTATGTTTACACTGTGAAAACCCTCCTTCCACTAAAAAGCCTAGAAGGGGTGCTTGCTTCAGCATCACAGATGCTAAAACTAGAACAGTGCAGAGAGGGTTAGCAGGGCCCCTGTGCGAGGATGACAGACAAATTCGTGAAGCATTCCATATTTCAGAAAGAGCCTAGGAGGATAATTAGCGTGCTTGTGTTTGTGGGGGTGGAGACAGTCACTTCCTACTTTACACGTTTGGTGGCTTAAAATTTTGGCATAAGCATGTATTACTTACAATCATCTAGATGTCAGAAAAATAATTTATTACAATTTCTTTTTCTATGTCAAACAGCTACCATCTTAGCTCTGCCCCAACTATGTCACCCTGGCTGGATTATTTTACCTCACAATGCCTCAGTTTCCTCACAGGTGAGCAGGGTAATTCTGGGGAGCAGGATGCCCCTGTCTGCCCTCTGTGTTCCTTCGTGGGACTTTTTAGGGTTGTGCAATGTATGCCTTGTACCCCTTTATTATCCCAGGACCTCCCAGAGTGCTGAGTACAAAAAGGTGATCAACTAATAATTAATGGACGAGACAAACTATAGCTAGTATTTTTAATCGATACTAATACAGTAAAACCTGCAAAAGCTGGAAACTGTGTAAGGTGGAAACCTGTCAGAGAAGGAAAATGCAAATATTTTCCACTAACAGAGACTGCACCTTGTAAAAGGCAGAAAACTTGTGAGACCTGGAAAAACAAGGCAGTTCCAGCTCTCATTGGTTTCACTGTAATGTAAGAATGTATTGGTCTGAGACTGATAAATATTTCACTTTCAAGGAAATTTTGATCAAAGATGTATAAATCTTTGAACCTTCACACATGCTCTAAATATTTTAAAGGTATAAAAACCAACCTATGGCCTAATTTTCTTTAATGATAGACAAATACAACAAGAAATATACAAGCAACAGAAGACAAAGTAGATAACTGGGACGTCACAGAAAGTACGTACTTGAGTTCATCAAAAGACTTTTTCAAACAGTAAAAAGACAACCTACAGACTGGGAAAAAGACCTTTAGGAACCACATATCCGATAAGGGGCTAATATCCACAATATATATAAAACTACAACTTAACGAAAGAAAACAAATGACCCAATCAAAAAAATGGGCAAAGGACATGAACAGACACTTCTCCAAAGAGGAGATTCAAGTGGCCAACAAACACATGAAAAGATGCTCGTTGCCAATAGTCATTAAAACCCGCGGTCATTGAGTCAATTCCAACTCATAGCAATCCTACAGGACAGAGTAGAACTGCCCCGTAGGGTTTCCAAGCAGTAGCTGGTGGATTCAAACTGTCGGCCTTTTGATTAGCAGCTGAGCTCTTAAACAGATGCAAATCAAAACTATAATGAGATACCACCTCAACCCTACTAGAATGGCAATGATCAAAAAACAGAAAACAACAAATACTGGCAAGGATGTGGGGAGATAGGAACCCTTATTCACTGCTGTGGGAATGTAAAATGGTACAGTTGTGGAATTGAGCTACCATATGACCCAGTGATTCTATTCGTACTCTGATGTTCACTGTAGCACTACTCGCAACAGCAGAAAACTGGAAACAACCCAACAAGTGCCCCTCAGCTGATGAATGGATAAACAAAATGTGGTACATACTTACCATGGAATATTACTCAGCCTTAAAGAAAAATGAAGACGTGGATGAACGCCGAAGACATTTATGCTGAGTGAAATAAGTCAATCACAAAAGGACAAATATTGTATGGTCTCACTTACATGAAATGACAAAAACAGCTAAATGTATAAAAACCAATGGTTATTGGGGGCAGGGGAAGGGGAACTGATTCTACAAGAAGTACTGAATGCTTGTCTAGGTGATAGGAAAATTGGTATCAACTAAGTATAATAGTTATACAACTTGATTATTGCAACTGATATCAATAAGCTGTATGCTAGAAAAGGGGGGAGGGCAAAATGACAAATTAAATGCTACAGTTAATTTTACAACAAAAAGAGTAGGAAAGAAAGAAAAAGAAAAAAAGTCTGCAGCCATTGATAATTCTTAGCTACAAATAAACACCTCACACGATTAGTTTTCCTGGTTCAAGAGTTTAGGGTGGTGGTCTTGTGCGCCTGCCCAGTCAATTGGCCTAATATTGTTTTTAGAATTTCTGCTCTTCCCCCTAGTTCGGTGGGTAGTGCTTGGGGTCTTAATAGCTTGAGAACAGCCATAGGGCCATCCAGGATACAACAATTGGTCTCTAATCACCTGGAACAGCAGAGGGAGGAGGAGATCCAGGAAATGAAGAAGGAAATGGTTTGTAGGTCCAGTTCCCTCTATGAACTACTACCTCCCTTGCCATGAGACCAGAAGAAATAGACGGTGCCCACCTACCATTATTGAACATTTTGGTAAGTGACCCAACAGGTGGCTCTTGATCAAAAGGAGGCATCTCAGTTACCTAGTGCTGCTATAACAGAAATACCACAAATGGGTTGCTTTAACAGAATTTTATTTTCTCAGTTAGGAGGCTAGAAGTCCAAACTCAGGGCAGCAGCTCTAGGGGAAGTTTTTCTCTCTCCATCGGCTCTGAGGGAAGGTTCTTGTCTCTTCAGCTTCTATTCCTTGGCTCCTTGGTGATCTTCATGTGGCATGGCATCTATCTCCCCCCATCTCTGCTTGCTTGCTTTAAGAGACTGACTTAAGACATACCCTACGCTAACACCATCTCATTAACTGGATTATAACCACAAGAATAGGGATTAGGATTTACAACACATATTTTGGGGGGACACAATTCAATCCATAACAGGACAAAAACTGAGAAACGGAACTTCAAATTCATATTGGATATAAGACTTACTGGATGCACAGAGACTGGAGGAACCCCGGAATCTATTACCTGGAAATGTTTGAACTGGGAGCCAAAACTATCCCATGAAGTCATCTTTAAACTGCTGTAGCATTTAACCACTATGCCACCAGGGTTTCCAAGACAATAATTTGGCTCAAAAAATAAAGAATGTCTGTCTTGAGCATTGCGTCCTATTGAAGAATTGTCTATGTGAGGCTGAAATAACAACAGTAGCTCTAAAGCATAGATGAGAACTTTAAGGGGCAAAGAATATAAGATAACAGTGATGACGCAACAGGGGCAGAAACAGTGAGAATGGTGACAAAGTGTGAAGAATGCAACCATTGTCAGTGAACTAACTGCACATGTAAAAATTATTGAACAAGTGTATATTCTGCTGTGTATATTTTCACCAAAAATTTTAAAAATAAAAATTTTTTTTTAAATCTACGTATCTAAACAGCTGCTAACCAAGAGGTCGGCAGTTCAAACCCACCAGGTGCTCCTTGGAAACTCTGTGGGGCAGTTCTACTCTGTCCTGTAGGGTCGCTATGAGTCGGGATCGCAACGACAGCACTGGGTGGGGTATCTAAACTCTGAAAACCCTGGTGGGTGGCATAGTGGTTAAGAGCTACAGCTGCTAACCAAAAGGCTGGCAGTTCAAATCCACCAGATGCTCCTTGGAAACTCTATGGGCAGTTCTACTCTGTCCTGTAGGGTCGCTGTGAGTCAGAATCGACTCGATGCAATGGGTTCTTTTTTAATCTAAATTTTTGACAATTGAGGAAGCTCAAAATGAAAGATGTTCCCAAATTTTCCCTATTCCTGCTTTGGAATTGTAAAAAAGTATTTTCGGTCCACTCATCTAAAATCATAACGTAGGCTGATCTGAATCAAAAGAGGAAGTCTGTCGCCACCAAATTTCCTACCTCACAGGTATCAGGTTAGTCAAGTAGATGGTCCAGAATTCAAGCACTATCCAAGAACATAAGATTCACCATCAATCAATCAATCCACACTGCTAGTTACTCTACAGTTTTCACTCACACCCTCACCCCACACGCCCCTGCCCTACACGCACACACCTCCCACAGCTGAGGTCACTACTGATTCTACATGGGCATTTGAGGGAAAGTCAGAGGCAAGAAGCTCCCGCGCTGCTCCACCACTCAGGCCTTGCCTGCATGAAGACCACAAGTAGCTGCCTCTCTAGATAAACAAAATACACAGAGCCAGAGACACACTGAAATAACAAATGAGAAACAATCGTAAGCTCTCAAAAGAGTCCTATGCCAAGATACTGCCAAGTCCAATAACAAACCAAAGTGTTTCCATTACAGCTAATAACCAGTAACTAAATGAAAATACACAATGGCACACTCTCCTTCATTTTTCAAACAGGCAAATCATTATAATTCTAAGGTTATGAACAAAAGTCTAATAATTTCCTTTTCAAGACAGAATGAATTACCTCTACCAAATGACCAAGCTACCCACCTCCAGTAAACAGGGTATTCGGACACCATGAGCCCCACAGGATGCCCTGAGGGAACACACACCATCGCCCATGCATTTCTCTGGTCCAATAAAGGCTTAGCCTAAATCTAAGTCAGGGGAAAAAATCTAATTTGCTAATTAGTTTGCTAATTTGATTATCTCAAAGGGAAAGGATGTCTTTAATTCCTGCAAGTTGCAATACTCTCACAATATTTGCTATCTTGCTTGCAAAGCTTCAGCGGCTGTAGCATGCCAATAAACATTTATGACAAAGAAGAGAACTAAAGACATCTTTCCCTCCAATGATTAGCCACCATACCTTTTTTTTTTTTAATTGTGCTGCTTCCATACACTTTTACTGAACAAACATTTACTGAATACCTACTAACAGCCAAGCCCTACCGTAGGCACTGGAGATAGGTCAGTCAACCTCACGGGCAACGATGCCCCTTCACAGAGCTAATTATATTCTAGCAAAGAGAGCATCAAACAAAAAAATAAACAAAATATCTAAAAAGTAAAGTTGTTATTGCTAGGTGCCGTCAAGTTGATCCCAACTCATAGTGACCCTATAGGACAGAGTAGAATTGCCCCATAGGGTTTCCTAGGCTGTGATCTTTGTGGGAGCAGACTGCCACATCCTGCCTCCAAGGAGTGGCTGGGTGGGGATTCAAACCACCAACCTTTCGGTTAGTAGCCAAGTGTTCAGCCATGTGTCACCAGGTAAGTGGAGAAGACAGACAGCATGGAAGGGGGCTGGGACAAGTTGGGGGGAGGGGGGTGCTTTACAGAGAGGGCGGCTCTGAAGGAAGGTCTGGAGGAACGCGAGGAGCTAGGAAGCTGCTACCAGAGACAGTTGGGGAGGACAAGCTCAAAGGACAGCAAGGACACTGCGTGGCTGCAGCACGGGGGTGGTAGAAGAGCCTGGGCTGGCGTAGGGCACAGGAACCACGGTCTGTGTCTGTAAGGACTTGGGTTGTAACTGAGGAGGGAGCACTGGAGAGGTTTCCGCAGAGGAGGACATGCTCTGACGTAGGTGCTGACAGGTTACTTTGGCTGCTGTGTTGAAAACAGACTGAAGGCAGCAGAGGCAGAAGCAGGGAGGCCAGTTAGCAGGTACTCAATAACATGTACAGGTAAGAAATAACGGCCACCCGGGCCAGGGTTGCAGAAATGGAGATGGAAGCTGTTGGTTCCCACATATAATTTAAAGATGGAGCCACAAGGATTTGAGGACAAGATCTGATGTAGCATAGGAGACAAAGCGAGGAGTCAAAGAAGATTCCAAGGTTTCTACCTAATACTCCAATTGTGATGAAGGTTCTAGAAACAATGGAGATGATGAATTACAGCTGATTAGCCTGAGAATGTTGTAAAGCGCTTTAACGTATGTCATCTCATTCCACGCCACGTGGTCCCATGAAATAAGCTGGGAAGGGGTACGAAGCTGCCACCATTTACAAAAGAAGGAATGAGGCGTGAATGGCTAACTGCTATGCTCATACATACAGTGGCATCAGAAACAAAATATGAGCCTTGATTCCCTGTCACCAAGTTTAGCAGAGATTTTTTTTTACATTATATCATGCATCTGTTTTTTTTTTTTTTTTCTTTTTAATGTAAAGTATTCCAGGGTGTTTCAAAGGCTCTGCTTGCACCGTCAGGTGAAGGAGGCAGCCGCTGCAAAAGGGACTGTCCAAGGACACAGTGCTCCTGTAGAGAAGCTAGGTGCAGGCGAGGCCTCCTGAACGCTGACAAGTTCCCTTGCTGAGCTGGAGTCTGTAAAAGATTCTCTGATGGACTCTGTAAGGGATATATACATTAGAAGAGCAGCAGTGGTTCCTCTGTCCCAATTAATCAAAAATGTCCTCCTAAGTTTAGCCCAAAGTTGTCAACTCTCCACTCTCATCTCTCTCAGGAAGCAAACCATGCCAATGTGGCTGCTGTTGTTTTAAACAGCATCTGTGAAACTCAGGCCTCATTCTTTGGTCACCTTTCTCACTGACCATGCACTTAGCTATCCCACCAACACCATGAAAAAATGTTTCCGACAGAATGTTTCTCTTTCCAGCAGGATGTCCCCCTTCCCTATCTCCACCCATCACTTGCACCCTGGAGACACCCACCACCACCCTCCTGCAGCCTGTTGTCCAGCCTCTCATTTGTTCAGCAAATATCTACAGAGAGCTAGACTCCCACTAGGCTCTGCCATCCCACCCGCCCAGCAAATCTGGAACATGTACAAGTAGCCCCCAACTTACGACGGGTTTCCGTTCTGACGACTCCATCATAAAAGTTAGTTCTGACATAAGTCTAATACCTTTTTTTTTCTTTTTTTAGTTTTCATTATTATTGCCTTTTATTATCGGTATCTTTATAAATCCAATCTTTAATTGTCTTTGGGGATTGGAAACATTACATATTACATATATCTGTAAGTGAACATCTAAGAATAACATCAGCAAATTATACACTGCAACATTGTATGTAATATATATTACTACAATGAGATGAAAAAAAAAGACAGTTTTAAGTGCTGCTTGTTGTAACTTGAATACTTCATAAGGCAGAAACTACCTGTAGTTACAAGCAGGACGAGTGTTCTGAAGCAGGACAGGCTGCTGGCAAGGAGGCCATGTGGCCAGGGCCTAACTGAGGCTGCGGTCAGGGAGGGGCTCCCTCACCATCCAAGACCACACTGAAGAGAAGGGCAGGACTCAGCCAGGTGAGGGGAGACAAGATGAGCACGGTTCCCAGTGGAGGAGGCAGCTGCTACAATGACCTCGAGGAAAAGACACCTCAGTACACTCGAGTCATGAAGGCAGGGCAGCTAACCCAAGGGACCTGGAGGAGCTAGGGAGGTGGGCCAGATGGCAAAGAGCCTTAGAACCTCATTGGATTTTCTGGACTGTATCAAGGCAATGAGAAGTGGATAAAAGGTGTTTAACAGAGGTGTGACAAGATCATATTTTGGGGTGGGGGAAGGGCCAGGGAGAAGGTAATTTTGAGTGTGATGCTTTTCCCCTGGTTTCCTCCCCCAGAATCTGTGCTCATTTACCCCAGTCAGCAACAGCTCCAGAAGAGCTCCTAAAAAACTTCCCACCTCCCTCCAAAGCCTCTGGGCCTCAAAACAATCCTGACACCAACATCTTAAAAGAAAGTTGCTATCTAAATCAAACAATGTTTCAATCCTGCCATTCTCATTTAAGAATTCTGTGATTGCTGCTGAAATAAAATTAAACCTTCTGATCTTCCCAAATTGCCTGTCACCATTATGTTCTAGCTCAGAAAATACACATACAGATCCCTTCTCAAGAGTACTGTTTTTTTATTTAAAAAAAAAAAAAAATCTTAATATGTCCATACACGCTTTCATGGTTAATTTAATTTTAAAATAGTCATTTCCTTTTAGTGCTATGTATTGAAATGTTTAAAAATGAAATGATGTATCTTAGATTTGCTTCTAAATAATACAAAGTATGGGGGAAATGGGTAAGGGTAGAAATGGATTAAGACTGCCCATGATGAGAACCTACTATACAGCCACAGTAGTCAAAACAGCCTAGCACTGGTACAGCAGATACATAGACCAATGGAACAGAATTGAGAACCTAGACGTAAATCCATCCATCTATGGGCAGCTGATATTTGACAAAGGGCCAAAGTCCACTGAATGGGGGAGAAGACAGTCTCTTTAACAAATGGTGCTGGCATAACTGGATATCCATATGAAAAAATGAAACAGGGTCCATACCTCATACCATACACAAAAGCTAACTCGAAGTGGACAAAAGACCTAAATATAAAACCTAAAATGATAAGAGATCAAGGAATAAAAAATAGGGACAGTGCTAGGGGCCCTAATACATGGCATAAATACAATACAAAGCATAACTAACAATGTGCAAATACAATAAGATAAACTTGATAACTGGGAGCTCCTAAAAGTTAAACACTTACGCTCATCAAAAGACTATACCGAAAGAGTAAAAAGAGACCCTACTGTCTGGGAAAACAAATTTTGGCTACAACATATCTGACAAGTGTCTAATCTCTAAAATCTATAAAATACTTCAACATCTGAACAACAAAAAGACAAATAATTCAATTAAAATAGGCAAAGGATATGAACAGACACTTCACCAAAGAAGACATTCAAATGGCTAGCAGCCACATGAAGAAATGCTCTTGATCATTAGACATTAGAGAAATGCAAATCAAAACAACAATGAGATACCATGTCACCGCAACATTACCGGCACGAATCAAAAAAACAGAAAATAACAAATGCTGGAAAGGCTGCAGGGAGATTGGAACTCTTACGCACTGCTGGTAGCAATATAAGATGGTACAACCGCTATGGAAAAGGATATGGCACCTCCTTAAAAAGCTACAAATAGAAATACTGTACAATCCAGCAATCCCACTCCTAGGACTATATCCTAGAGAAATGAGAGCCATCACACGCATAGATGTATGCACACCTATGTTCACTGCAGCTTTATTCACAACAGCAAAAAGATGGAAACAACCTAAGTGCCTGTCAACAGTTGGGTAAACAACTTACAGCACATACACACAATGGAAAACTACACAACAATAAAGAACAATGATGACTCTGCAAAACAACTCACAACACGGATGAATCTGGAGGGCATTATACTAAGTGAAATAAAAGCCAATCAGAAAAGAACAAGTATTGTATGAGACCACTCTTATAAAAACTCATGAAAAGGTTTACACACAGAAAAAAACAATCTTTGATGGTTACGATGGAGGGGAAGGGTGGGAGGAGAATCACTAACTAAACAGTAGACAAGTGCCAACTCTGGTGAAGGGAAAGACAATACACAATACACGGGAAGTCAGCACAACTTGACCAAGGCAGTCACAGAAGCTTGCTAGACATCTAAACACCCTGAAGGACCAAGCTGCTGCAGCTGAGGGCTGGGGACCATAGTCTCAGGGGACATCTAGGTCAACTGGCATTACACAGTTCATAAAGAAAATGTTCTACATCGTATTTGGCGAGTAGCATCTGGGGTCTTAAAAGCTTGCAAGCAGCCATCTAAGATAAGTCTATTGGTCCCCGGAGAAAAGGAAAATGAAGAGAACCAAAGACGCACAGAAAATATTACCCCAAAGGACTAAAGGACCACATGAACCACAGACTCAATCAGCCCGAGACCAGGAGAACTAGATGGTGTCCAGCTATCACCAACAACCACTTTGACAGGGGTCACAACAAAGAGTCCCGGGCATGGCGGGAGAAAAATATAGCACAGAATTCAAATTCAGAGACTGGAGGAACTCCCAAAACTATGGCCCCTGGGCACTCTGCAAACCCAGAACTGAAACCATTCCCACAGCCCACTTTTCAGACAAAGAGTAGCCAGGCCCATAAAACAAAAAATAACACACATGAGGAAGGTGCTTCTTAGTTCAATCAAATATACAAGACCAAATGGGTAGCTCCTGTCCAAAAGCAAGACAAGAAGGCAGGAAGTGACAGCAACTCGACAAATGGACACAGAGAACCTGGGATGGAAAGGGGGAACGTGCTATCACATTATAGGGGTTGCAACCAATATCACAAAACAATGTGTGTAAATATTTGAATGAGAAATTAACTTGGGCTACAAACTTTCACCTAAAGCACAAAAAAATTATTAAAAAAAAAAAGAAGACTGGCCATGAGCTCCATGTGGCAGGTACAGGACAGCTGGTTCTATCGTTCTGCCTGTTTTGCCTGTGTTAGAAATGTTCAATTATCTGAGCATCTGAAGCATCTCAGAATCCTCAGATTTTGTATAAATTCCTTTTCTTTTGCTGTTACTTTTCTCTATAAAAGATCATGTTGCTTAGGATGATACCAAACATACCCTCAGAGATTACCCATTGCCGTCGAGTTGGTTCCGACTCACAGCAACCCTAAGGACAGAGTAGAACCGCCCCATAGGGTTTCCAAGGAGCAGCTTGTGGATTCAAACTGCTGACCTCTTGGTTAGGAGCCGAGCTCTTTAGTCGCCATGCCACGAGCTGTAGTAATTCTGTCAACAAACATCCCCAAAAAAGAAAATTGTGATTTCAGGGCCAGTTACTTGATGAAGCATTTGTAATGTCTGTTTTAGAACAGTCCTGCCTAAACATCTTCCTCCCACTGAAATGGTTTGAGTCAAACAATTCTACTGGGCATTTGCAGCTTTGTAAAGCTATAACTGACTTGTGTTAACATTTATGCATTTCAAAATAACCTACTTACATCAACTACATATCTTCTACTTCATCTGAAACTCCCAAGTCTATACATGAAAAATGTTTCATATATGTTGGATACTGACTTACAGAATCATTGACTTCCACAGCTGAAAAGGACATTCAAGGTTTTTTAGTCGACCGACCATCTGACGTTTTTGTTTTTAATGTATATATGTAGTCCGTTAAGATATAATGGATTATTTTACGTTGCAAAATATGCGCATGACATACAGTAGGAAACACAAATGGCAGTGAACACTTCCTTAGCCCACAATGGAGGGATCACTTACTAGTGCCCTCCTAAAGTCTCACTCTAGATAATAGCTATCCTTTTAAGAGATAAAACAACACTACTATCTCTATGGAAACACCTGGTGGCCTAGTGGTTAAGTGCTATGGCTGCACACCAAAAGGTCAGCAGTTCAAATCTACCAGGCGCTCCCTGGAAACCCTACAGGGCATTTCTACTCTGTCCTATAAGTTCGCTATGAGTCTGAATCAACTTGATGGCAATGGGTTGGGTTTTTGTTTTGTTTTACTGTCTTTATGCCATGTTACAGTTTCTACTGGTAGCAATTATAGCCAACACCTTCCAAAAGTGTATTCTGCCACACTGAGTTCAGTTGTTAGCACTTCTCCACAATCAATGTGAGGAATAACACCATTTCCACTCCCTGCTCAACATTTAAAAAGTCATCAAATAACTCAAGATTTCATTACCATCCTGTACTGACAGAGACCAATATTAATTATTATTTGAATTAACCTCTGAGCCATGGTTTTCATCAGTACTCAGAAAAGACAGGGACAATTTCTAATTACATGCCACCCTCATTATAAGTCAGTAGGCCGCAAAGCTGCGTCTGATGAGGCAGCTACACTTTGCCTTCAAACCACTTTAGACTCCATTTTGAATCTCCTTATAGCACCTTCACAAAAAACAAAATTATTCTGCAGACCACAGAGTCTTTCCCCTTGAAAACTTCACGCTATTAAAGTCCTTAGTACAAGGTAATCAGCTATTCAATTGTGATATTTTCCTATACATCTGAACAGTAACAGCCTTTTCATAGTTTCACTGGTCAACATGACTTTGTGAACCTCCAGTCTTAAATATCCCACTGCTAATAACGAATTATAAAGAGTTGAATTTATACTAATGATTTCTATGAGACACATTTTATACTGCTCTGTAGAATATACATGTTTAAATGTCACTTCCTATTACCATTGCTACTATAAATAATAAGCTGTAACTAAAGCCTCCTTTCACCCTTAAGTATAGTTTTAATTTCTATTTAAAAACCTAAAAGTAATAGGGGAAGCTGGAAGGGATGGGGAAGAGGCAGTATACGGGAATTTTCTGTATTTTTTGTTCAACTTTTCTGTGTAAACCTAAAACTACTGTAAACAATAAGGTCTATTAAAAAAAAAAGTATATATGCTATGACAGATACAAGTGCAAGGTTCTAGGAATAAAAGTAAACAAAAAAGTCTTGATGAACTCAATCTAGTCAGAAGGACAAAGAAGAAAGTAATTCATGACACCATGTGAATTAACACTAATAATTTAGTTAGAAGGTAACAGTTCTGACCAAATTATGAGACCGCCTTCAAAGATCTTACAACATAATAGAAGAAAACAAGAATGTACGTCATTAAGCCCAAGACAATCTTAGAAATTCTGCAAAAGCAGCACCAGGGATGGAGCCATTAGTCTTCTCACGAGAGGGGAGGGCCAGCAAAGACTCTACAGGGACTTCAGGAGATTTGCGGGCGAGATTCTGCCTTTTTTAACTTGGCACCTCCAGAGCTGGGCATAGTTTAGGACTTTGCTTACGTACTTACTGTCTGAGCAATCTACAAGGGGACCTGTGACCCCAAATAACTAGAAAGAGCAGGCAGTATAAGTAAGGAAACTGCATTAGTTGAAAAGAATAAGAAATGGTGTTAGAGAAGAGGTAGTGTTTGAAATAGAATTTAAAGACAAGTCGGATTTTGGCAGGCAAAGATGGATTTGAATGGACAAAAAAGGTACTTGAAATAGGGCAAAGCAAAGCAGAGGCATGGAAAAGGGAAAGGACTATGTTGGTTTAGCGACCATGAACAACCCAGTTGAATCTACAGTGAGAAATCAGGCTGGCATTAAGAACGAAGGCACCAGATGCCAGGTAGAGGGAGTCAATTTAGTTTTCAGGGGAAAATGCAAACAGGGGGGTAGGAGTGTGAAATGAGATGTGAGCATTAAAAAGACATCTGAACAGGCAGAGGCAGAGAATCCCCTTAAGAAGTGTTTGCAATAGTCCAGCAGACAGGCCCAGGAGACAATGAAAGCTGGGAAGAAGCAGAAAAGCCACGGTAGGGAGACAGAGCTACAAAATCTGAGGGCTTTCTGGACATGGAGGATTAAAAGTGAAAGTCAGAAATGAAGTGGAGCTGGTGTTCCTGGATGAGTGGGAGAAGGGTGGGTCAGAAAGCACAGGGAAGTCAGGAGAAGGCTGGAAAGGATTGGGAGTACCCACCACACGCATCTCTCATGTGAAAACCTGCCAGGGCCCCCTGGTAACCAAATAAGCCCCAGCTCATAAGAAAGTCACCTGGAGCTAATCTTCACATCTCCTCTATCCTATCCAGACCAAATTCTTCCTGTTTCCTAAAAACAAAGCTTTGTTGCTTTTCTCATACTTTTTTCCCCCTTCTCCCCATCCCACCACCACCTTCTTCAACGATCACCCATTCTTTAACTCCTGCGTGAAGGCAGATTCCTCCGGGAACCCCCCAATTTGTATTCATGCATGTATCCTGAGTGTCTGCCAGAGCAGGCTGCTATCAACAGGGCTTGGTGAGTCATCTATCAATAGCTACCTAATTCTGGCAATCAATTCTTCATAATCGCTATTCAAATCCTTCAAAAGAGATTCTTATAAGGGTAGCCTGTAAGCTTTTTCCATTAGTCCAATCCATTCATTCATCAGTAAAGGAAATAAGTGGTACGTTAGCAGACATACCTACAGGTGTCCCATTTCACAGAAGCAGTATATGTCATAAAAGTAGGAGAATAAATGGCATGATTCGAACAGAGCAGGACTAGAGAGAAGCCACTGGGGGAAGCACACAGATGCTTCCCGCGAAGAGCTGCCTGCCAGGCGCAGGTGCCTGCTGAAGGCACCAGCTCACGGCACTTCAGTTGAAATCACTATCAGTAAATCTCATTTTGTCAATATTTGCTTATGTCAGCCTCGGTGGATGCAATATTAAAGTATGCAGGAATAAACAAGTTCCAAGACTATGTAAAACAGCACCAAAAGTTGGTTTTCGTTAACATTTATCAGCTTTTATATCACAGATTTGGAGTGCCTCTGCAGAATCCTAACATCAGTTTACACCTTAAAATATCTCTGTAGGTTACTTGGTAAACAACGTTAAAAGGACTTCCCTTTTCTTCAGGTATGAAAATTAACTTTTAGCATGCTGGATTTTTAAAACGGTAAGATAGTTTCACTGGTAGGTTTAAAATTTCTTAAATTAACCAAACCATGGCTAAATTACTATACGTTCACCCTTGTTTTGAAAATTAATGTGTTACTCTCGTTTATCTTTTTACTATGACTATTCAATAATTAGAGCAAGATCCTCTATTCTTAAGAAGTCTAGGAGCACACAATTATATAACAAACGGGCTACGGCCACCCTTTCTTCCTCCACTGCCTAAACTCTTCAGATGTCTGTTTTCCCCTGCTGTTTAAACTACTTTTCCATTATATGCAAAATTCTAGTCAGGAAGAAAAATATTCCCTAGTATCATAAAACTCACTCTTACAAGTTTTTAAAAATATTAAATACTATAGTGCTCGCTTCAGCAGCACATCCTAAAACTGGAATGATACAGAGAAATTAGCCCAGACCTGGACAAGGATAACATGCAAATTTGTGACATGTTCCATATTTCCAAGGTCGAGAAGGGGAGACTGTTGACATGTCGTGGGGCTGGCAAGCAATGTCACAAAACAATATGTGTATTGTTTAATGAGAAACTCATTTGCTCTGTGAACCTTCATCTAAAGTACAATAGAAAATATACACAAAAAAAAGTGTAAATGATAAAAAAATTAAATATTACAAAAAGGTGCTATATGCCAAAGTCAGAAAAACAATTTGTGTATAAATTGTTGAATGAGAAATTAATTTGCTCTGTAAAGTTTCAACTGAAGCACGATTTTAAAGTTTCAGCAACAACCAAAAAAATGTGTCATACTAAATTATTCCTAAATGTTACCAGCTTAAGCCATTCATAAAGGTTCAATTACCTATCTCAAACTTTAACCATTTTAAATAATTTTGCACAGGCATAACAGCAAACACAAAATACTAATCACAAAACTTACTACAGCAATCAGATCAAAAGCGCACAGTAAACACAGTGAAAAGGGGTCTGTGTATTTGTAGTAGGCTGTGTTATTTGGAACTGTGTAAGTTGGGTCCACTAAAAAAAAAAACAATGATCCCGTCCTTTCACAATGTCCATGCGGACAGGCACATGACCCTGCTCAGGAGTCATGGGAACTGGAGTCAAGTTGGCCCCTTCACCTGCTATGGCTGCTGGGAAATCCCACATTTCTTCTTCTATAAAATGCCACCTGTCCTCTACGGATTATTGCATCAACGTGTGTTAAGTGCCTGACAGCAATAAACCACGGTACAAATGTGAGGCACCTATTATATAATTGTGATCAATGTACTGGGATTCAAGTTAAGTCCCATCACCCAGGTAGTTACCCTCTCTCTGTTCTCTTCACACCTTGAAACTTTGTATCTACACCTCAAAGAGCAGGTATTAATGCAGTTCTCTAAAGTCCAGGCACCCAACTACTGGCAAGAATTCTTTCATTCTCATTCCGTGAGGGCTTATTTATGGATACCTTATATCCTAACCCTGGTGGCGTAGTGGTTAAGAGCTACAGCTGCTAACCAAAAGGGCAGCAGTTTGAATTCACCAGGCACTCCTTGGAAACCCTATGGGGTAGTTCTACTCTGTCCTATAGGGATGCCATGAGTCAGAATCGACTCAGCAGCAATGGGTTTTGTATCTTAAAAGTTGGTAATGGTCAGGAAGTAATGAGGATTAATTTAGTATTGCATATGCTATTAGCATTTTCCTATTTTTGCAAGCTTGGTAAAACAGTGAGCTATCTTTCAGATGTAATCCCATATTTAACCCCAAACAGCAAGTCTAACTTTTCAATTAGTCCAGTTTTGTCCATGAAACCCATTAAGTAACTATTAATCTAAAACTGTACAAGTTATAAATAAGTATGCTTTATATACATACTTCTTTGCCTCAACAAACTTATATTCTGGCTGGAAGTAGCCTCACTTCCTACTTTCCAGAGAAAATAGGAGCCCTCCTATGGCTAAATTCAGGGGTTCCTCACAACAAACTCACAGACTCACTGAAGTCTGCACAATCCTGCTGCCTCCCTGCTACCACAGAGCTGCCATTCTCTTCCACCCAGCCCTCCTCCCCCCTCCCAAGAGTCTTAAACTCTCAGTTATTCTTCACTCTCTCCTATATAGCCCACTCTGTTAAGCAAAACATCAGCAGTTTGAATCCACCTGTCACTCCTTGGAAGCCCTATGGGGCAGTTCTACTGTGTCCTAAAGGGTCACTATGAGTTGGAGTTGACTCAACGGCAATGGGTTTGGTTTTTGGTTTTTATAAGCCAAGTTTCTACCATTTAGTTAAAGAAAAAAGTAGACAGACCTTGCTTGGTTTGGAGCGGAGGGGAGAAGAGAAAGGTAATGAGCCTGCATCTTGGTGTCCGGCCAGGGGTGCTACACACAGTTGGGTGGGTTAACCGGCCCTTCACTCCACATGGTGCAGAAGGTGGCAAACACGTGTGAAAACCCAGCCAAACGTGCTACCAGCCAAGTCCTCTGTCCTAAAGAAAGGGCCCCTCTCATTAATCTGCATAGGTACTAAAGGGGCTAGAGATAACCCCATGAGTATCAGTCACTCAGCTAGCCATTTAGACAATCAGAAACCCAGGAGTCACCAAGGACACCTTCTTCTCCCTACAGCTCACCACATCCAATCCATCACCAAGTCTTACTGATTTTACCTGCTACATCTTTCTCAGATCCATCCACCTCTGTCCATTACCACCACACCAGGTCACATTACCAACACCACCCGCCTGGATCACTGCAATGGTCTTATCCTACCCACTCCAGCTCCTCCCATCTAAGCACCTGATGTGCCCAGAGCCATCACTTTCCATTGTTCTCGGTACAGGCCAAGCTCCTCCCAGTGCAGCCACCAAGCCTTCATGCCGGAAGACCCCGGCTCAAGCTCATCTCCTCGGGTAAGTCGGCCTTTCCTCAGCTCCTGAATTAAGTCAAGCCCCACCATCACACACTCCACAGAACCAAGTACATACAGCTCCATTTTTTAACATTACAATTGCACTTTTACCTGTCTGTGTGATTACTGATTAACATCATCTACCCCACTGGCCTGGGGCGTCTGGTGTGGCCTTGCTCACCTCTGTACCCCCAGCACAAGCATGGCGTCCAGCCACAAACAGTCATCATTACTTTCTTAGATCAATAAACGAACACAAAACAATTAATTCTATAGCCAATACCTTAGAAAAGATGAGATGACACGTACAGTCTAGTACATGAGGGCTGAGGACATTCAAACACGGGAGAATTTTATGAGTGTGTTTAATAAGAGACGTTAAAAAAGGGAAAGAGCATTAAAAAAACAAGGCCCTAGGTCTGGGCACAATTCAGGGAAAGCCGCCTGGATGTGGGCAATGCTGTAAAGTAGATAGAACAAGGACAGAGGAGAGGATGGCCACAGAGGGCCTTCTATAGTTAAGTGTAGAACTTCCGCTGCAGATTGAGGACCTGAGCTGTGGTCACACAGACATTAATTTGGCAGAATGAAGGGAGACATACCTGCTGCCACTCAGCTGATTCCAACTCATAGCGACCCTACAGAACAGAGTAGAACTGCCCCATGGGGTTTCCAAGGAGTGCCTGGTGGACATGAACGCCAACCTTTTGGTTAGCAGCCATAGCTCTTAACCACTATACCACCAGGGTTTCCAAGTGAGACAGAGGAGGAGGTAAAAGTCATGAGATGTTTCAGACGAGCAAACAGCAGCAGACTCGGAGAAGGGAAGGAGAGAGAGACCCTTGGGTGATTAGGAACTGAACAAGTTGTTCACAATGACACAAGAGAACTTTCAGTGACTACTACCAGAAACGGCCAGCCCTTCAGGAAGTAGCCGAAAACATGGAGCTCAGTCTATGCTGCAAGGCAGGAATGTACCATCAATTCAATGACCTCTGTGGCTACAGTTACTGAAGCGTAATGGATTTGTTTTGTTTTGTTTTGTTTGATGGAGGGGGCAAAGAGTGTAACTTCCATTAAGAGTCTTAGCCAAATAGAATTTCAAGAACTTGCCCTAAAATGGCTTCTAAAATTTAAGTACTATGATGGGGAAACAAAAGCACAAATCATCTTCTGTTCTTGTTGTGTTTTCTTCTTTTGTTTCCTTCCCATAACCCTGCCTGGACCAATAAGAGGAAGACAAAGCTACAAGATCATAACAAGTTCTCTGCTAGTCCTTTCACTTCAGTCCTATGGCCGACTGTCAGCTGGCCCAAAGCATTTTGTAGAAGAAACCAGAGAAGTGCACACACACTGTGAAGACAGGTACAGTGAGGGCCCCAATCTGCTCCCACCTCTGCCACACTGCCTGGCCATGTGACCTGCTCTGGCCAGAGAGATGATAGCAAACTTCAGGCAAACAGACTTGGAAAGCGGCTAGGCACTAGCCTTGCCCTCTCTTGCTGCCCCTGGGACAACTCTGTTGCCAGGTGAACAAGCTGGAGGGGGGAGGGGACCAACCCACTGGAATATGAGACATGTGACCCAGTTGCTTACACACAGACACCCCTAACGACGATTCATCAGTATGAGGCCATCAACCACCAGTTGACCACAGATAGAGGAGTGAGTCCACCTGAGACCAGTCCAAACGGCCAACCCCCAAAACTGTGAGCTGAAAAGATGGCTGCTGTTCCAGGCCACTGAGTTTCAGGCTGGTTTGTTACCCAGCAGCAGGTAACTGATAGTTCACGGCCAGAATGGAGCTACAGGCCCCGACGAATTCCTTGTCATGTTCACATTCTATTCAACAGCAACTGAAAAGCTTGAGAAAGAATTGGTATGAGAAATTTTGTTTCTAAGTTTACAACTAAAATCACAGTTGCCACCTCCTCAAAAGTTTGTTGCTGGAGGGTCTTAGCATAAAATGCTTTACTTAGTTACGGGACTAAGTAGATTCCATTTGCCCTGTGAAGTTGGAATGAACAGTTAGGTTAAAGAGAAAACCAAAGTCAGTGCTGCAAGTGGCAAGATGTGATACAGATGCAAAGACCATATCGCCCTAACGAAAAATCAGGAGGAACACATACTCTAAAAACAAAAGCATAATATTTGAAATAAGAAAACTCTGTATTTTTCTACCACACATAGAAAATTAGTATGAAAGTAGGGAAAAAATAAACCAGCATTTATCAAGTCCTCACTATATACCAGGCACTGTGCTAGGTGCTTTGGACACACATACACCCTCACCCTATAATCCTCACAACTACCCCCTGAAGTGTCATCTGTCCACATTTTATAGATGAAGAAACTGATCAGAGCAATTAAGTAACTCTCCCCAAATCATAAAATTAGCAAGCGGAAGAGCTAGGATTCCATACCAAGTCTCGCTAACTTTGAAATTGTCTCATCCTCCCATTCTGTCTAGGGGAGAAAGCACGGGTCTCCACTCCATGCCAGGAACTGGGAGGACTGAGTAAGAGGCTGCAACCAGTCCTACACTACGAAAAACCTCCTCTAGAGAGAAAGTGAACAAACCACAATGGTGATGGGTGCCTCCCCTCAAAAAAGTAGGGGAGAAGCTTTTAAAAAATCCCCGAGAAGGTTAAAAAATATTCCATGAGTCCATGTGGAGCTGTTGTTAAACCAAATACCTTTCAAATCAGCAGTTTGTTTTTTCTCACCCTACACCACCCCTCTAAATAAAAATCGCTCTTTAAAAACCAATAAAAAGTTGTTCCAAGAGGGAGCCATTATACTAAGAAATATTCCCATTATATAGTGTAGACAGCTACACAAAAAAGAGAAATATGATACTGTAAAATAGCCTGTGCTATAATGATTACACATGTGGAAAAACACAATATAATCTTCTGGTAAGAAATAACCTCTCCATTAAAACCCATAACTCCCATCCATTCCCAACCATACTTCCAAGTATAACTGTAAGTTAAAATAGAGGGAAGAAAAATAATCTACTTAACCTGAAGGAATTTACACTTATTTCCAGAAATGAAATGGGCAGTCCTCAAAGATACTGAGACGCCAAGCTTCATACAGATGACTAAATCCACACGATTGAAAAGACTCGCTCTTTGAGCCATAATCTTTTCCATCCCAACTACCATTTGCTGAATTCCTTATTGAGTACTCGGTACTCCACCCATAACCTTATGGACATTTTATAAGTGCTCTCTCATATACGGTGACTAAGTCATTGCTACTGGTTATTAAGCTGTATTAATTGTAACTTCTCTTTTTGTTTTACCTACAGTCTGCTGATGGGGTTGAATTACTGCTGTGTATCTGTCACTATCACATAAGATGTCCTAAACTACCTCTAGTTTATGTCCGTGAGCGTGTGTTTGTTCACCTTCCATCAGATTATTTTCCAGTTCAAACATACATCATTCACATACTCACTCCACTCAAAACTAAGACATAATTCAAATGAACAGACTGTTGTAGTCTTGGAAACCAGCCCACCATTTCTGAAAAGTATTACATTCTGATGCAATGACAAGCTTGCCAGGGCTGCAATGTTGCCATCGTAGTCACTGTCATCGTCATCATCATCATCATCATCATCCCATCTAGAGTGCACGCCAGGAACGGGTCTCCTTTTCAGGAACTGGAGTTTGGAGAATTTAAGTAATTTTCCCAAGGTCACGTGGTAAAGTGAGGTGTCTAAATTAGAACCAGGTTCTAACTCCAGAATCCATGCCCTTAACTGTTAGGTTATACTGCCTCTAATGGTTATCAGCAGCAGATCTAGCTTTGGAAACCTTCATATTTATAGACCATCTGAGTTAGTTTAGTTTAAACAAGTGCCTAGCCAGCACCAAAGCTGGCAACATTTCGAAGTTCCTACAACTATTCTGTCATTTCGCATGACAGCCTCTCCTCACGTCAGGCGAAATGCACTCATCTCCTAATTCTGTGATGCCGACTGCTTTGGGTTTAATGTCAAGCACCTCAACCTCTGTCAGGGCAACACACAGCAGCGACTGACAAGTTCCACAAGAGATGCAACCACACCTTCACACGCTGCAGGACAGTCACTGGCTGCTATGATCACCGTAAGCTGGTAAGCTTCCAGAAAGGTCCCAGACACGATACAGCTGGTAAGAGCCTGGGGCGAACAATCACCAAATACCAATTTAGTACTCAGCTTCCTTCCCAATGATTTTTTGAAATTTGGCTGTTTGGAATTAAAAAATTATTTCCATGGAAATAATCTCTAGCTTTCAAACAGTAACAAGACAAAAATGCATTTCACCCATCATGAAGCTGAAGGTGAAAACAGGCAAAAGCAGGGTGGAAAAGGAGATGACACTTTCTACAAGCTCCTTAAGGTCCTCACTATTTCTTACCCTACTTTTCTCTTCCCTCCCCAACCCCACCCAGCAACAGAGAGAAGCTCTAGAGAAGGAAACAGAGAAGTTAGGATCTATTCCATAGCAACAGGGCTGGGGAGCAGGGCTGGCTACAGCAGAACAGGCTAGCCCAGATTTAAAAAAAAAAAAAGTGAAAATGGAGTAAGCTAGCCTTGGCTTACTCTCACAAGGTGACTAAATACAAATGAGTGAAAACACCCATGTTACACAATTTCGACATCACTGCAGTTCTTCTGGATGGTCATCTAACTTTTTGGTAACATTGAAATCGTTGGTTATACTACCTAAGACACAGAAATCTCTGGGGTAAAGCAGAGAAGCCCCAGCACGTTGCCCAAAGCACAGCCTCTACACGTCGCTATACCCTAAGCCCTCGCTGTCATATTAAAACCTCTCTATCTTTTTATCCTTTAGCCACATGATACAGGGGAAAACCCAGAAAACTCTGACCAAGATACTACTAGCAAGATGTTCTGCAGGTAGTTGCCACAATCATGCTTCCAGTTTTTTCGTTTAAAGATGTTAATAACTGATTGCTCTCGCACTGCAGGACACTCACTATAATGCTAAAAAGGCGTTATCTACTGTCTACCTGAAATCTCCACAATCCCACTAATAGACACCAAAGTTTTGCAAATCTTTACACCTCTCACTTTGGAGCTCTCTTTACTAAGAAACAAAGCAGGCCCTGACAATATTAATAAGGGCTGGTTTTAATGCATGCTCGGTGTCTTAGTCATCTAGTGCTGCCATAACAGAAATACCACAAGTCGGTGGCTTTAACAAACAGAAATTTATTCTCTCACAGTGTAGGAGGCTAAAAGTCCAAATTCCAGGTGCCAGCTCTAGGGGAAGGCTTTGTCTGTCTGTCAGCTCCGGGGGAAGGTCCTTGTCTCTTCGATTTGTTTCCTGGTTCCTTGGAGATCTGCTTGTGGCTTGGCATCAATCTTCCCCCATCTCTGCTTGCTTGCTTGCTTGCTTGCTTGCTTGCTTGCTTGCTTGCTTGCTTGCTTGCTTGCTTGCTTGCTTGCTTGCTTGCTTGCTTGCTTGCTTGCTTGCTTGCTTGCTTGCTTGCTTGCTTGCTTGCTTGCTTGCTTGCTTTTTTTTGTATCTCAAAAGAGACTGACTCAAGAGACACCCTATACTAATCCTGCCTTATTAACATAACAAAGACAACCCATTCTTAAACAGGATTATAATCACAGGCATAATAAAAAAAAATATATAGGATTTACAACACACATTTTGGGGGGACACAACTCAATTCATAAATAACACTGGGTACGTGCCAGGCACCATTAACCCCATTTTATAAGCAAGGAAACTGAGGCACAGGCAGGTAATTAATTTGCCCAGTGTTGCATAGGTAATAACTGTTGGAACTAAGCTTTGAACCCAGGCCGTCTGACTCCAGACCCTTTGCCTTTAACCTTTATGCAACGCTACCTCTTCCAACTTCTAAGTATACATTTAAAATCCAAAACCAAACTCACTGCTGCCCAGTCAATTCAGACTCCTAGCGGCCCCACAGGGTTTCCAAGGCTGTAAATCTCTACAGAAGCAGATTTCCAAATCTTTCTGCCCAGGAGTCTCTGGTGGTTTCGAACCACCAACCTTCTGGTTGGCAGTCAATTGCTTTAACCACTGTGTCACCAGGGCTCCTTAATTACTATTATTTTTCTGAAATTTTTTCTTATGGCTTGGGTGGGAGGAATCTTTGACATCATTAGGGTAGTTTTACATCTGGATCTAGGGAAATCTACCTTCCCTGTGTTCTTTCAGTACCGGCATCACAGTATGTGATGTGAAATCTCAAATCATCCTTGGTAGGAAAGACCAGAGGTGGGCCCTTCCTCGCTTTGTGTCAATGAGTAATTACGCTGCAAGCCCTTTATGACCAGGAACCATTCCTATGACTACTTTAGCATGTACACAGTGCCAGCCTGGTGCTAAGCTCAGAATCCATACTCAAATACTTCTTGATGATTTGTCCAAGTCAGGCATTAGGTGGTTAGCAGTACGTTTTCTTGTTTTATTGTGTTTTAATAGATTTTGGCATCATTCTTGTTGAACAGTCTCGGTGACACTGGTTTATGGTATCAAAGTGTTGACAGCAGTCTGGCAGCTTAACACTAGAAAGGGTTGCCCACTGTCTGCTTACATTAGGTGCCGTAGCCAAGCAGGGTCACGATGAAATACCAGACTCCGGGTATGTGCTGTTCACGGCAGTATATAGCAAGATGTACAGACAGACACCAGGTGCGATTAAAGTAACACACAGCTGTGAAATCTTTTTGCTAAACATTAGAGGCTTAAGTTTCCATTTCAGATGCATTCATTTTCTTTTCGTTCAGTAAACAAAACTGAAAAATCTAACTGGGTGCAAACTGAGGATTTATTTTTTAACACATTCCCATGTTTTGTTTCTAAGACATACATTCTTTTCTCATTTGAATATATCCAAAATAGAAATACATCTTAAAAGTGATACCACCTTAGATTTCACAAAATACAGCAGTAAAATATTGTTGCATGTATTCTATGATTTTCAAGTTTTTAATACTACCATCAAGCCATTTATTCGTAATTAATTCAGGTGACAATGTTAACAACTTCTGTCTTTTTTTCCTTTCCTTATCCTGTTCTCTCTGCCTAAGAAGATATAATAAAGAACATTTATAATAAAGAACATAAATGAAAGGTAACAGAACTTCAAGGAGACAAAAGCTTTGAAGCTATTTTATTATAGATGCAAAGCTGCTGCCCGTCTGTGAAGAAAATACAGCCAGAGAATGTCTCCAGGCTGTATGCTGCCCAAATGTGGTTCTTCCATGAGAAAGACAGATTCCAAGGTGAAAGCTTTCCAGGTGCTAAATTCTTCCTCCTAGCCTACATCAACCCACTCCAAGACAGTAAGCCTTTTAACTCAAGCTCACAAATTTCCAGGGTTTCTCCTCCACCTCCCAAATATCAAAATCATGCTCACACATTTTAACAATTAGGTGAGATGTACAGAAGCTCGCACTAAATATGTCTGAAGTTTGAGTGCTAAATGTGCAGATATTAACCAAATTCAGAACTTATCTACAGACGTTTTAAAAGATAACTAGTGTTTCCTCTGACTTCAGAAAGCAAAAAAAAAAAAAAAAGTTTTTTTCTTCTAAATGCAACTTACTGTACAACAAAATTACTTTGGAATAGGAGAAATACTGCCCTAATACAAGAAAAAGGAAAACACTATCAGGCAAAATACCAAGTTGGGAGTATTTGTTTCAGAAATGCAATGGCTAAAATTATTTAAAAAAAAAAAAAAAAAAAAGAAGCCCAAAAGTGTCTCACCTATACCACAGAAATGCTGAAAACACCACAAAAATTCCTCCCACATATGTATCAGAGAGCTTTTTTGAGGGTTTTTTGTTTTTTTTTTAATATTTTCCCTGATTGTACAAGCAGCCTTCAGTTGAAAAATTAGCAAATATAAAGATGATACTAAAACCCACCCGCATCAAATAGCTAACATTTTCTGAATGTTACCGCGACAAGCACAGTGTGAAGTGTCTGGATGCGTTATTGCACTAATCCACATAAGCCTATGAGGTACGTATGACCAGCATCCCCATGTTACATACAGATGAGGAAGCCGAGTCTTTCATAAATCCTATAACTTGCCTGCGTGCATACAGCTAGTACGGCACTTGTCCAGCGTCACACGGCTACCCATTGGTAGGGCAGGAATGCAAACCAGGTCTGTGCAACTCTGGAATCAGAGCTTTTGACGAAGTGAAACTGCCAGTGCGTGAAACTAGCAATTTTTAAATTCCGATGTATTTTCCTTAGTCTTTTCCTGTTCTTAGCATGCAATTTATAGAAAAAAAGGACCATATTTAATACATAGTTTGTACTCCAGTCTTTGAAGTTTTGTATTTTGCAAAAACATGATTTGTAATCCTCCCATGATATCCTAAAATGTGGATATAGCATAAATTTAACTGTACTCAATTTCTCAGTGTCAGGAAAAATTGCTGTGACTTCTCATTCATAACAGTATACTAGATTTCAGGTTTTTCCTTAGGAGAGATCACTGGTACAACTGGAGTAGCCACTTATAAAGGCCTTGATACACATATTATCAAATTTCTTTCTAGAACATTTGTACTTACTGGACTTCAGCAGTAGTGAGGGTGCCAGTCTTCACCATACTCTTGCAACATCAAGGTTATTTTTAAAATCTTCATTAATTTGATAAGGAAATAAAGATATTTTAACTTACGTTTCTTTTTTCACTCCATGATTTAGAAATTTTCTCATTTATTGGTAATTAACAGTTTTCTTTTTGTACAGTCCCTATTTATATCCAAAACAAAACCCAATGCTGGCAGTCAATTCCAACTCACAGCGACCCTAGATGACCTAGCAGGACTGCCCCATAGTTTCCAAGGCTACAGTCTTTATGGAAGCAGAATGCCACATTCTTCTTCCATAGAACATGCTAGTAGATTCGAACTGCGAACCCAACAGAGCAGTTAACCATTGCACCACCCAGATTCCTTCCCTATTTATATATCTTGCTATTTTCCTATCGGTCTGCAACTGTGTTTCTCTACTGTAATCTCTCATGGAATATACTGATGTGTCTTATTGAAACAGATTTAATTCTCTCATGGATTATGTTGGTATGTCTTTTTAATAAATTTGTCAGCAAGTGAAGAGCATAGCTAAACTATAAAACATGAGATAATTCTTAATGTTAGAACACATATTCAAAACAAAGTTGAGCTACAGTGAATTGCTAACTTCAATTTCTAGTAACTATTTTATTGCTCTCTTACATACACCGAGGCGCCCTGGTGGTGCAGTGGTGAAGAGCTTGGCTGCTAACCAAAAGTTGTGCAGTTCCAATTCACCAGCCACTCGGTGGAAACCCTATGGAGCATTCTACTCTATCTTATAGAGTCGCTGTGAGTCCGAATCGACTCCACGGCAACAGGTTGGGTTTTCTGATTTACGTAACCAAAATTATCACTGTGCTATTATAAATTTGAAAGCAAGATTAATATTGTACAGAATTGCATCATATTACTCTGACTCTACCCTATTTGTAAGAATGTTTATAACAGCCAAGCAAATCACAAGTGAAAAATAGCTACAAAATAATTTTTATAAGAGTCTGATTGTATTTTTTTTTTTAAGTTAAACATGTTGTCTTTTCTTGAACTGCAACTTGCAGAATCTCACCAATGAGCAGCTTTATGTTGGAACCGGCCTGAAGGGACTTTTTTTCCATCTACTTTACTCTCCTCCAATGTTTTTCTATTTTTAGAGCTTATCTATGTTCAAAATGCCGAATTTTCTTCCTCCTCAAAGGGGGCTTCTAAGCCATTCTCAGCTCTACGCTGGGCCCTGGAACCGTGTTCTCGTCCCGTCCCTCCCTCTGCCCTCCCTCAGAATGTTCCAGGCCTCGACTCTCCCCCTTCCTCTCCGTCCATGTCCTGTGGCAACCCGCCTCCCCCACTCCTGCCTGGACTACTATGGCTGCCTGAGATTTTTTGCCTCCAGTCCTTCAACTGCAATCCATCACGTGTTGGCGAACTAACCTTTCCACTCCGTTTCCATTATGCACTTACCCTATGAAGAGAAGCCCTGGCAGCGCAATGGTTAAGCTCTGGGCTGCTAACCAAAAAGTCGGCGGTTCAATCCACCAGCCTCTGAGGAAGAGAGATGGGGCAGTCCGCTTCCGAAAAGATTACAGCCTTGGGAACCCTTTGGGGCTGTTGTACCCTGTCCTATACGGTCGTTAGGAGTCGGAATCGAGTCCACGACAATGGGTTTTTTGTGTACCTCTATCAAAACTACCCTGTCTAAACGAAAATCTTGAGCCCCAAGGACAAAAAACCCCAAGGAGAAACCTCCAAGAAGGAACCCCTGAGGATCAATCCCGAGGACGAATCCCGAAGACGAACCCCGAGGACGAGACCTGCGCCCCGCGCACGTACCTGGAAGACGAACCAGTGTAAGTAAGAGCCCTGAGCACGAGCCCCGAACGCGACCCTGAGGACAGGACGAGTCCCCAGCAGGAGCCCCGCGCTGAGCCGCGCCCCGACAAGGTGGCGCCGGGCAGATGCTAGATACGGACAGCGGCTTCCGCAGGGCCTCTGCTCCGCTCTGTGACCTGGAGGCCCAGCCTCTTAGACGAACCGCCCAACGTGCCCTCTGGCTCCAAAGCGAAGGTAGCGCATGTGTCATCCGCCGTTCCTCCTTGCTGGGCCCAGAAGGTGGGGCCTTGCTGCTCTCCCCGGGGCCACGGCTCCCTGTCGGGGCGCCCTGCCTGCACCCTGCTGGTTATACTGGGAGAGTCATGGAGAGGGCGTTGGCCACCGCTCTGATCCAGCGCAAGAGACTGCCCGTAGGCCAGAATAACCAGCAGGGTGAAGGCAGGGCGCAGGCAGGGCGCCCCGACAGGACCTTGGCCCCGGGCAGAGCAGCATGGCCCCACCTCCTGGGCCCCACCTCCTGGGGCCAGGAAGGAGGGAAGGCAGATGACACACGCGCGCAACCTTCGCTTTGGAGCCGGAGGGCACGTTGGGCAGTTCGTGTCCATAAGGCCGGGCCGCCGGGTCACGGAGCATAGAGGATGCCCTGCGGGAAGCCGCTGTCGGTATCTAACATCTGCCTGGCGCCACCTTGTAGGGGCGCGGCTAAGCTATTTCTGGGCTCGTCCAACCTATCCAAGGAGAGCTCCAGTCATACTTTCCGATCTTCCTTTCTCCACCCCAAAGCCTGCACTCGTCGAGCCGCTGCTACTACACGACGGTATCATACCTTCCCAGCACTTAGTTACATACCGCCTTGAAGTGTTCGACACTGCTGTGTGCGTCCAACTTCACTTCTTGGCTGTGGATAACATTTGTTCTGTCTTCGCGGAGCTAAGTACACCTTTGACAAACCTTAAATTAGCCCCCCAAAAGTTTGCAAGAATATCCAGAAGACCTGCAGGCTCATAGTTCTCATCTACCTTTGGAAGGAAAGTAAGTCACCGGGCGCATTCATGTTTTCAAAAGCCAACGAGATTTTCTATAACTCTCACGTACCCCCCCCCCAAAAAAAAAAAACCCAAACCAAACCCAGTGCTTTGGAGTCGATTCCGACTCATAGCAACCCCATAGGACAGAGTAGAACTGCCCCACAGAGTTTCCAAGGAGTGCCTGGCCGATTCGAACTGCCAACCCTTTGGTTAGCAGTCGTAGCACTTAACCACTATGCCACCAGGGTTTCAAGCCTCACATAGAGAATTGCTATTTGTTCTTTAGAGCTGTAAATCTGAAAATAGCAGTGAATCCTTTACTCGTCATTCACTGCTGTGTCTTCAGGTTCATTAAAGTCCTTCCATAGAATTATGCTGGCTATGGGCCCTTTATGTGAAAGTTCGCTATTACATGAACTTTGATAGGCCAAAGTTTCTGACACCTCATTCCTTAAAGCCTGTTTATAATGCAGGCTTCTCTACCGATGCCAGTGTCACCAAATGGTTTCCCCGTGCTGGCATCAGCCCTACGGCACAGTGCCTTAGGTGGCTCACCTCAGCAAGCAATTCCTTCCCAAAAGGGTTTCAGTTGCTAGTTTAGTAATTTTCCCTCCGACACACTATTATAACAAGGACCTTATTGTGCCAGCCTACAAAAGCACTGGATTAACCCCAGGTATACTAAATCCTAACAGTGTTACCATGGGAAAATACGTTCCAATCAGAGACTAGGAACAGGGCAATGGGGTCCCAGGAGGCCAAAATAACTCTCAGCCCTCCTTCTCCTACCCACTGAGGAAGCCAGGGGGACGTGCACTTCCTATGACCAGCTCAGCAATGAACCTGTCAGGCCCTATTGTGTGAGGAGGCCTGGCCCATGGACGCTGCCCCACAAGCCCTGCCCCAGGAAGCTCCCCTCCACAGGCAGATCACCCCAGAGAAGGAGGCAAGACTAAAGCCTTGGGTCCATCTCCTAAACCCAGCAGTCAGGGAGTGAGGCCTTGGCTGCCTGGGCAGAGTGGAGGACCCAGAGAAGGGGCAAGAGGACTCCTTCCACAGAGCGACAGGAGGGGAGGGGAGTGTAGGTTTCCCCAAACATGGACTATCCACCTCCTCCACCCCCACCCCCACCCCCTGAACTCACAACAATAACAACAATGGCCTAACAGGCTGGGGCCATGTCAGAGAGGGTCCAGCATCAGAGGAAGAAGCAATGGACATAAAGATGCAAGGACAAGGTGTCCACTGAAGAGGAAGAATCTACCACACCAGCAACTCCTGATCAAGGAACCAGAAACAGATGACATCAGCAAAGACTCAAGATCTGGAACCCAGGTTCAAGAGAGAGCACTGCGTTTGGAGTTTCAAGCTTTTATGTTTTTGCATAAAACATGAGTTTTATTTTACGTTGGGAATGTTAAAGATTAGAGTCTGAGGAGCTGATGAAAAAAAAAATACAGACTTAGGGGTTATGCACACAGAAAGAGCTGAAGCTGAGGGCCAGAGTGAGACTCTGGAGTAGGCCAAGATGGAAGCCCTGAGTATAGGCCTTGTTTAGAGAATGGGAAGAGGAGGAATGAGGAACTGAGGAAGCCGCCTCCAATGGTGCTTCACTGCCAAGGTCCAGGGAGTTTCAAGAGTGCTCAAGAGTGGTCAGCTAGGGCTAAATCGGACAAGGAGGCAGAAGGATGAGAAGAGAGCAATTGAGACAAAGATTAGATTTTTAAGTACACCAAAAAGAGCAAAACAAGTTTTAGCTGCAAGCTCACTTCACTCAAGCTAGACAGTTTGTTCAACTGTACAGGAAAAATATAACTATAAACATGTACAGAATCCAGAAATATATCATAGACTATCTCTATGAGGCAAAGTAGTATTTAGCAACAGAACACCCACACACCCTGTAACATATAAGTCTACCGAGGTATTCATTTGAATTGTGTACCTATATAAATGACACGTTTATGGCAGAAGACAGCCTGCTGTCTTGTGTGCAGCAGAAGCGGTCCACAAGCATTTCACAGAGGCTGAGACTTCACATAAGTTAATGTAGATAAGAGGAACAAGGGCCATGACTGGGAGCCTAAGTAACATCTTGGGTTCCTTCCTGGGCAGGTCTACTTTTGTATGGTTAGAAAAAGACACGAAATGAACTACGTCTTGAATTGAGCACTGGGGAGAGACTCTGAAAAAAGTCAATTGTTTGAGGTTGGCTACGTCACGAACTGACAAACAAAAATGGGTCTAGGAAACGAGTAAGTCTTGCAACCAGCATGCATCTGTTAAATGTAACTGTTTGCAACTGATAAGATATGACATCTAAGCAAAAGGGGCCTCAACTACAATCCATTAATAGACACCTTTTCAGCTTCTCAGCTGCCCTCCTTGAAAGCACAGGTGTGTAAGGTCTTGATATATATGCTCTCCCTGCCCTGCTGGCACAACAGTTGTTAACAGAAGGGTGAGCAGTTCGAACCCACCATCAGCTCCACAGGAGAGAAGACCTGGTGATCTGCTTCTGTTTAGAGTACAGCCAAGAAAAGCCCTGTGGACTAGCTCTACTCTGTAACACACGGTGTCGCCATGAGTTGGAATCAACTCGACGGCAACAACCACCACCTAGGTCTTATATCTTATGTTAGATATAAAGCTAGGTCATTTTGACAGGGTCGTCCAAAGCAATTTTACAGAGAGGTTAATGCTATAGGCTCTTCCTTAAGAATGTCCTGATTTGAGTTCCAACTCCTCCCATTAATAGCTATGATCTTGGACAAATTTATTAAACAATAGAACTCCATTTCTTCATCTGTAAAATGGCAATTATAGTTCCTACCTTGGCGTTTTGATCAATCCTACTCCAGAATTCAGTGAAAAGAGTTCGTGCAAACAGCTTAGCAAAATGCTAACTCACACAAAGTTTTTGCTCCATAAATGTTAGCTATGAGATCAATTTCTTAGAGTCACTGTTGCTTAAAAAGAAAAAAAAAAAACTGAAGAAGAAGAACTTTTTACTTTGATACAAGCTTGCAATAAAGCAGGGCTTCTGACCCGTTCGTTCTGGTTCAAACCCCTGCTGAAAATTTGCATTTCTAACAGGTTCCCAGGTGATGCTGATGCTGCTGGTTAGAGACCAGTTCTGAGAAAGCAATGGTTCTAAACATTTGTTATACATAAGAATCACCTGGGGATCTTGTTAAAAAGTAAGTTCTGATTCAGTGTATCAGAGGTGAAAATGCAAACTCTCAATAGGAGTTCAAACCCGAATGAACCGATTCAAAGCCCTGCAGTAAAGTTGCAAGAATGGTACAAGGAACACCCATACATACATATACAATCACCAATTGTTTACATTTTGCCCCATTTGTTTTAGTATTCCCTTAAAGTTACTTCTAAGTCAAAATAAAATGAAAATTGTCTACATTCCATCTCTTCCATTTTCATGGCAGTCCAGATAGTAGTGGAACTACCCCATGGTCTCACCTTTTCACTTTCTACTTCAAAAGCTATTCACATTTCCCCTCCAACCCCAGACCTACTCTCCTTAAGATCTCATCTTCTCTCTTCCTTAAGCAGTAAACAGAATTAAAGAAAGGACTGAGTCCAATGCTCTGAGATTTGAGGAGCTGCAGCTCCCCCACATTTTCGGGACAACCTGTGGCTCTCTAGTCTGAACCAGAAGGCTCTAATATTCCAGAACAAATCAAATATGCCCACATAACTGATCACCTAGCATAATATCACCCACTATTTTTAGAGAACTGCAGGTTTGAGGGAGAGGAGGAATAACTCTTACTAGAAAGACAGCCATAATTTAGATAATATACAGTCAAAGAGGAGAAACAGTTACCTCAAATTGGTAATTTTTAGTGCCTGGATATCCGAATTACCTCTGTGTAACCAACAAGAGGACTGGGTAAATATCAACTGGTTATATGGCTGAACAGAGGTACATATAGATATTAATTTTCAAATTTTTATTCCTGAGGAAAAGTAAAAACTGTGGCAGGCCGCTTGTTATTTTCTAGTCATAATTTAGGATTACAGTCTTCTGGAAATGTTTTTCAACTAAAAAAAAAACAAGATGCATAGTTTGATCAGTTCAAAAATTAAGAGTGAGCTAAAAATAGTACTGTACAGTGAAACCTGTGAAAGCTGAAATTTGGCTTGTTTTTCCGGGTCTCACAAGTTTTCCGCCTTTGACAGGGTGCAGTCTTACCACTTTTGTATCACTCGTTTAGTGGAAAATATCTGAGTTTTCCTTCTCTGACGGGGTTCTGCCTTACACAGGTTCCAGCCTTCACAGGTTTTACTGTAATAACTGCTAAGTAAATGTGCCATGTGCTATACTCTAAGTGAGTTAGTTAGAGAATCTCACGTAATCTTCCCCATAATGCCGAGCAGTCGGTACTATTATCACCTTCATTTTTTATTCACACCCTGATTTGTCCAGCGTCAGAGCTTAAATTCTTAGCCAGGACAAAATAAACCCTCCACAAGAAACAATCATTCTCCCTCTCCTTCATTAGGGGTGAAAGGCATGGAATTTGGTCACTTTAGGTGGCAGGCAATCCCAAGATACATGGTCACGTCAAATGCAGTAGGCACAAACAGAGGGGGTGCGGACAGAGAACGAGCTGGCCTGCTGGAATATAGCAATGGGGGTGATACAGGATTACAGGGTGTTGGTGGTTTTTAAGGGATCTTTACTTAAGATTAAGGAGTCCCTGGGTGACATGACTGCTTAAATGAACTAACTGAAAGGCTGGCAGTTCTAACCCACCCAGAGGCACCTCGAAAGAAAGGCCTGGCAATCTACTTCCAAAAAGTTGCAGCCACTGAAAACCCTAAAAAAGGGAGCACGTTTCTACTCTGACACACCTGAGGTCACCATGAGTCAGAATGAACTCAACAGGAGCTGGTTTGGCTTTGGTTTTCCTTTTAAGATAGCAATGACACGAACCTCAGGGCTAGCCCAGGTGACTGCTAGACAGATGGTTACACACACAGATCCTGAAGTTAGGCCAACCTGGATTCAAATTCCTCGCCAACATTTGCTACAGCTATCTGGCCCTGGGCAATTTAACCTCTCAGCCTGAGTCTCCTCATCTATACAATGGGGGTAATAATTCTACCGATTTCTTAGAGCTGTTGTGACGATTAAATGAAATGATCCACATAAAACACTTAGCATAATGTCCAGCTGACTGAAATGCTCAGCAAGTGTTAGCTAGTTATTATGGTTATTGCTATTATTTTTAATGTTTTGTTATTTCTGCCCTTTTATTCAATTTTTCCAACAAACACCTAATGGAGAAAATAAAAGCTGTTTCTTGATTTAATCAAGATTTTTAAATTCTCAATGAGTCTGCATGATTTTTCTGACAAGATCAACAGATCTGCAATTGGCCAAAGCAAAATTTCAAGTACACACAAGGCTATGTACACACAAATATAAACTACTGCAGGACAGTATTCCGAATACAGAAATTTCAGAATACAGGAAAAAAAGTTCACTTTAAGGACCTAGGTTTAACAGTTTCAATAAATTGTCAGTTCCATCCACAAATAAACTGCTAGGCCCACAAACTTAAAAATACATCTCGAACTAAGGTATAGTTTTGACTGCACACCTATGTTCAAATTGGCTTTATTATTCATTGAGTACAATGGCAGAAAAGTGACTTGGAAGCAAAGGCATGTTTATGATTCTGCAAGGGACTTGGCGCTACCTGTCTACTTATTATCATGCTGACGATGTCTGATAGTTTTCAGGAATGTTGGAAAAATAAGTACGTGTGTTATGTATGTTTTAAGTAAGAAGACAGATTTCTAAATTTTTAGGGTTTCTTTCAAAAGGACAGCAAGAAGAGAAAGTGGATTCTTTAAAGGTTAAAGTAGCCCACAAACCTGCTGCAGAACTAGGGGGAAAATTAATTATCTAGCAACCACATGCCCTGTAATAGACATACTGCAGCATGGTGTAGAACCTGCAACTGTTTTCCGTTGAGGGGACCAGGGAGAGTAAGTGATATGTCAGACCTGCCACCCGTGTCCAGTTCCCTGCCTTTCCCTACACAAAGGCTGGGTGGTTGGTCACCAAGGCCATGGCTGCCCCCGCACAGGTGCCCGGGTTATAGTAGCTGTTTGGGGAGCATGGTTCATTGCCTGACCCCATACTGATGAAAATACATGGCCAAAAACTCCAGTCTACCACGTGACCTCTGCTGCCCCCTCTGCCTCCGCTGCCGGCCAGGATGAGAGGCAGGCCCCAAATAAACATCCTCTTTCTTCTTCCACTAAAAGCCACATCACAGGAGCCTGCATGCGGCTTTCCATTTAGCTTCTACACCTCTGAGGTGGAAATGATTTCTTAAACCATAAGAATACACTGTTGATGGGATCAAGCTAGAGAATGCACTTTAAAGAAAATTTAAAAAGGGCAAATTTAAGAAACAGTACCAGAAGTAAACAGCCACAGAGTCGTTTACACAAGCCCATCTGAAACTGACGTCACCACACCAAGCTTTCCTGCTCCTCCACGTGGGAACATTACTACTCCTGAATTTAATTTATTCAAATAATCACTCAAAACCACCAGAGGCGAGAGTAAAACTTTCAGACGCAGCATGTCCCTACAACAAGCCACACAATCTTTCCCAGCCTGCAGGAGACATGGAAAGGCCTGGTGGACATGACTGTGAGTCAAAATGGCCACCAAAAAGGCCTGTGAGGAACAAACAATGAAAAGAAAACAATAAAACTACCTTTGAAATAGAACTCCTACCAAAGACAACGAGCCCCAGGAAAAATATCTTTATGTATACCAAGAACAAAAATCAGATCTAAAACAAAAATAGTTTAATAGTTACCTACATAAACTGGCAAACACAAAAATACAAACACTTCTATTTTAAAAAAAAAGTTTGAAGGTTGATGATCAGGATTTTCATGACTTGGTGTCTCATAATATTAAAGGTAACAACTCAGACGTTTTTCTGGATTTCAGTTATCATCTCTCACTTGCTACCAGACAACACCTCTTTATAATAACTGAACAAAGTGGCTGTGAAGATAACCTATGTATTAAACTGGTGAATATATACTCCACTAAAAGCTAGGTAAATATTCTAAGCAAAGATGCCTTTTTCTCCTCAATTATTTAAGTAATGTATCATTTCTCTCGCCACCGTGTATGTGTGTCTGATGGCACCATCTCAGAAAAGACAAACCCTCCAAGGTAGAAACGCAGTATGGGTCCAAAAGATCTCTGCTGGGAGCCCAGGAACCTCAGCCCAGCACATAACTAGCCTCCAAAATGCATTGTGTCCCTAGGTCTCCAGAATGCAAAGACACAGAGGGACAATATGTAACAAAGTCTGGGTAACCTCGGGATTCTATTCTCAGTCAATGACGAGCAAACTGATACAAAGTGCTACCTATTAGGTTAAATGCTCGACTACTCAACAGTGTGAACCCACCCAGAGGTGCCTCAGGAGAAAGGGCTGGCGAGCTCCTCCTGAAAAATCAGCTACTGAGAACTCTTTGGAGCACAGTTCTACTCTCACACGCACGGGGTCGCCATGAGTCAGAGCTGACAGCAACTAACAACAAGCAATTAACCAAGGGTCCTCCCCCTCACTGCCATTTCACTGAACCCACCAGCAATCCTCGGCAGGCACATCATTTACCAACCTCCCTCTGAGGAAGATTACTTTTGGAAAGCTTCGGAATGCCATTAACCATGTCAAGAAGGTCTACAACAATGGGGTCATGGCCCATTCTTCCTCCTCAAACCTGGTCCTTGTTGGGTGTTCCCGGCCACAGAGGGCAGCACCAGCCAGCCAACCAGCCACGCAATGAATAAGCTAGGAACCTACCTTCCCTGAGAGCAAACCTGTCATCAAAGTCCTATTCATTTAACTCCCTAAAGGTCTCTCAGATCTGTCCATCTCTCCCCATCTCCATGGTCAACAAGCTGGTCCACACCATTGTCATTTCCCCTCCCTAAGCAGGATGATGCCCCCAACCTATTCTCCCTCCCTACTCCACCCACCAGTTCAATCATCTCCAAAACACATGTCAAACACCGCCTAAGACTCACCAGGGACTCCTACCTGCTTGTAAAACAAATTCCAAATTCCCATCCTACAAGCCCTGCCTAAGCTGGCCTGACTGCCTCTCCACCTCCTCCCACACAGCTCCTCAAACACAGACCCTTTCAAGTATGCCAGCACTGCCCAGAACACCCCCACCCCCTTCTTCTACCATCATTTGGGTGGCACTGCTAAGGTCACTTCCTAAGGGACAGCACCCCCCAAGGTTAGTCTAGTCCCCAATAAGCTCTCATTCCACCTGCATTCACCACCTAGCACCTACGACCCTGTGCAGTGGCTTTATCTTCCATGTGGGTCCACCATGTCCCCACACAGCTCCTCTGTACTCCTAACTTGTAGGACAGCACCTTTCAGGTAGCAGGTACACAATAAATAGTTCATGAATTGATGAACAAGGAAATGGGAGCTAGGAAAACTGACCACAGTCAAGATTCAGCTGCTACAAGACCCCAGCCTGACACCACCAGCAGGGAGCAAACGGCTGGAAGAGTCACTGAAACAAGCTGCAGTTCTGATTCCACGTTGGCACAAGCAAACGACCCCAAGGGCCAACCGGCCCTTTGTTAGTAAGTTATACTTCTTCCTCAGGAGCCCGGTGGTGCAGCGGTTAAGAGCCTGGCTGCTGAACAAAAGGTCGGCAGTTCTAACCTACCAGCATCTCCTTGGAAACCCTACTCACCAATATTTGACACTATTTTTATTTTAAAAGGTTTTTAGAATTTCAAAGGCAAAACAAATCATATTACTGTTGTTATTAGCAGCTGTCAAGTTGGCCCCTGACTCATGAGGACCCCATGCACAATGGCACTGAACACTGCCCGGTCCTATGCCATCCCCATGATCAACTGCAGATTGGGCTGTTGTGATCCATAGGGTTTCCATGGGCTGATTTTCGAAACTACATCACCAGGCCTTTCTTCCTAGTCCATCTTAGTCTGCAAGCTTTACTGAACCCTGTTCAGCATCATAGCAACACACAAGCCTGTGCTGACGGATGGTTACCAGGCATGAGATGCACTGGTCAGGAATCGAACCTGAGTCTCCCACATGGAAGGCAAGAATTCTACCACTGAACCACCACTGCCCCCCAAACCAAAAACAAACTCGCCGTGGAGTCAATTCCAACTCATAGCAATCCTAGAGGACAGAGTAGAACGGCCCCACGGAGTTTCCAAGGAGTAGCCGGTGGATTCAAACTGCTGACCTTTTGGTGAGCAGCCAGGCTCTCTCAACCACTGTGCCACCAGGGCTCCAAATGCAAACTGTAACCCCCTCAAAAATACTGCGGTGAGCTAACAATTATGTTTGCAGTCACCTAACGTTAGTTAAAAGGTACAGGAATCTAGTTATGGTAATGAATGCATGCCTGTAAAATGAAAACAGTAATCAAATCTTGGAATAATTATCTCTGCATTTTTCTCGATGGATAATCATAGTTTTCCAAAAAAACTCTACACCGTGACACTGTAGAAGCAAATAAATTACTGTTGGCTTAAGAACACCTGTACAAGCTGGGTTACCGTGTGCTATAGGGCACCTAAATCACAAGGTCCTTTGGATTCAGAGTATTAGAGGGAGGCCTGAGCATACCCAGAAGCAGCTCATCCGACGAAGACACGGGGCACGGGGCTAGGCACCCTGAGGCCAGTGTGACTCGGGCAAGCTCTGCAATAGCTGGGTGACGAGCCGGAGGCAATTCGTTTAATTAATCTCTCTGGGCTTTAGTTTCTTAATCTGGAAAATGAGAAAGTTAAACTAGCCCTCTAAGGCCCTCACACTCTATTTAGCCAAAGGTTTCCTAATGCTTATAAATGAATTTCTCTTTGACAACATCAGTATGGTTTCCTACACCTATTTATCATTTTACCATGAGTGTGTAGTTTCACCTTAGATTTTTAATATTGGAAAAGTAAGATATAAAAGAGCAGGATTCACAACGCTTTTACTTTCCTGGCTCTTAAATCAGTCTATGAGCAACTGCGGGCTCTGCCATAACCGCAGCCCGTGTGACACCCAACCGGACATACATCACTGCATCTTCATATTTTTTGAAGAAAAACTAAGGGATTGTCCACTTCCAAATTCTTTTATGCTTTAATGTCATCAGTCATCTTTGAACATCAAATATTTTTTAAGAACTAAGATTAAATGACAAAAGTTTTCTAGACGAAGAGGGATATTTTATTTGCCAAGCTAAGAAAGCTAGAAACCTGATAAGATATAATACTTAATTCAGCTCATTTAGAAATGGTAATAAAAAGGGTAGTTTTTTAAAACGACAGACAAAATGTGACCATGTGAAGGAACCAGACAATTCAAAGAGCCCCATAAGGGCTCCTGACGCTGTCGCCACATCACCCGCTGTCGCCACATCACCCGAGATGTTTCTTCCCCACTGTTTTTAGTGACTTCAGCTATGTGATCTATACCTATTCATGGGCTTGTTTGTTTACACATAGAAATCATTTGAATATTGGAAATGAACCAACTTCCTTACAAACTGAAGATGTAAGGGCCTTCTTTTGTTTTCTTGTAGTCACACACTTTGCTCAGTCCTGACTAAGCCGTTTTTATTCTTGTGATGCCTTATTTATAGCTGTTTATAAACTGGCCATGGTGTCTGCTAGCAGAAGTATAACTAGTATCTCCAAACTTAATCTCCTTAAAAGTTAAATTCAAATTTAACCTAAATTTGAATACCTGCTTACCTATGGAACTGTGTCTTCTACTAGATGGTAACCCGCCTGAGGGAAGCAGTGCCTCCTATTTCTTGTTTCAGACATTGAAGGCTTGCCAGTGTTTGCTGAATCGAAATTAACTCAAAAGGAACTGTCTGAAAAATTCTTACTCAAGCACTGGGAATACAATGCTATAATCCTAGGTGTGAAAGAGCTACCGTTAACTTGGTACATTATTCTCACAGTTACACAAAGTGTACATAAAAAGCACTCAGATTGTATTCTCTCGGAGATGAAAGCATTCTTATTCTTTTGGCCTAATTTCTTAAAAACTACAAGTATTGCATTATTGACCTTGCATCTGAATAAAGGAAAAGTTTCACATTTCCCTAATGCAGTATCACAAAGGTATTCCGTGTGGTATTCATTTTAACTCAATAAAAAGTAAGGTTAAACTATAAGACGCTCATTACAGAAAAAGTTTTGGTTACGGTCCTACGAAGTCGAACTGAAGTACAGGTGAATCTATGAAAGTACTATTCTAAATTCAGTTACTGGGAGGATTCTTTTAAACTTGCGCTTTACATCTTCAGCTTGGGAAAAGTGTTACCCCCTCCCCCGCCCAAGAGGAAAATAATGTTTGAGTTTTAGTCATTGCCTATACAATTACTCTTCATCATTTATTCTGCCTTCTGTGTAAAGACATAGAAAAGTTTTTAATTAATTTAAAAACCAATGCATTGATGAAACCAATGTAACTATAATTTGAATTCATGTACCAGTTTTTTTTTTTTTTTAATTAACTTCGAATCTGAAACTTATCTGAATCTTAAAAACATAAACCTAGGTTAGAATTCATCACATTTCAATTTAGTAACTTGCACATAGGATGAAAAAAATAGAAAATATCAACAAAATATAAGTGATAAAAACCACAGCGCTAGAAAACACCCCAGATTCTTGAGTGCCATGAGGAGGAAATTCACCTGTTACAAGCCTCACAAAAACCCGTTATGTTTATCAACAGGTCACCAAAAAAAAAAAAAAAAAGAGAGAGAGGAAATGCCATATTCCCACTATTTGGCAATATACGAAAATTTAGCTCCTAAAATTTGCTGCTCAAGCCCCTTTGCATTTGCAAATTCTATTTACTTATTTACCTTGTTACTTTTTTGTAGAGTACAGATTTTTTCGGGGCGGGGGGGACTTGCCAAGAGCAAACTGGAAGACATAAAATGTCTTCTACTTGTTATCACCTAGAAAGGCAAAACCGAGTCTCAGTCCATGCCCCAAGCATCTAGCTTTCAGCCTCTTTATTATCATTGTCAATGAATGGGCCCCAGTCAAATGAAAGCTGCCATTTTAGGGTAAAGACTGGAGGGCTTCTGTTGTGCAACAGCAAGACAAAAACACTCGGCGACAGATGTACTCTGGGGGCTGGGAAACGGGCTTCAACTTCATAAAATCGCTGCTCAAGTTATTTCTGAAATAGGAATTACACAGTGCATACACATTACTGCAACCTAAATAGATTACAACTGGATAAATCAGGTACCCGTGTTGCTAAGGTCACAGTCACTAAGAGTTTTGGGTCATCGTTAGATCTATGAGGAAATAAGAGAAACACTTTTATTTTATTAGATAATTACATAAAATAGGTACCCCCCACCCCTTACAGGAGAGAATTGGGGGAAATACACTCAATCCCTCTGAAAGGCATCGCCCACTGCAAAGACGGCTTAAATTCGAATTTTTAGAAAATAAAAATCAGGGCCTTCCCATAATCGTTTAAAAATACAGTTACAATATTTGATATATTCCAGAAAACAAGCCCAGAGGATGAACACATTTTAGGATAAGTTATTTAAATCGACTTGCTAGATAAGATACAAGGGAAACTAAAAAGTATACTTAGCAAGTGGAAAGCTGGATAGTGTATCTAATTCTAGCAATTCAAAAGGAAACTCTCCATGTGGGTTGCTACTTTTCTTTTGTCCATTGTCTGTTCAGAAGGGGGAAAAAAACTAGTTTAAAACCGAGGTGTGAACAGTCTGTAAAAGTGACCGGGAAAACCGTCCGCCCCATCGCCGAAGCACTCCCCGCGCCGCCCGCTCCACGGGGGCGCTCACAAAGCGGGCGGACGGCGAGAGTTTGGGGTGCGCTCCCACGACGCGGGGTTCCTCGAGGCTGAGCCATCCGGAGAAAGGCGGCTCGGTAATGATGGCTGCTCGGAGCCGGCGGCTCCTTCCCCGGAGCCTCCCGGCCCCCGCCGGGTCCGCGCCCCCGCCCGCGGCCACCCCGCGCCGCCGCGGCCACCCCGCACCGCAGCCACCCGGTGCCCCGCCCGCGCCCCGCGAGCCCAGTCCCCGGTGCGAATCAAACAAACAACGCGGCCCCCGCCGCCCTCCTTCCTCTCCCCGCTGACCGCTTGGCCTCCAGCCACCTCGGCCGTTCACGCTCCGAGCCGCGGCTCTCCGCGGGGGCCAAGCGCACCCAGGCCACCTCGGGGGCCACCAGGCAACCCCCCCTTCCCACGGTGCTGACCCCCGGCGGGCGGGGGCGGGGGAGCCGCGTTGCTCCGGGGGTGAAAGTCTCTATTATGCAGCCGCCGCTCCGGCCAGCTCGGCAAGGTGGGGTCCCCTCCGCGCCGCGCCGCGCCTCCCCGGCCCGTTCTCTTTCTTCTCCTCCGCGCGCACTTGGAACCGCCGGGAGCCCCGGGAGCCCCCTGCCCGGCCTCACAACTCGGCCGCCGGGGCAGCAGCGGGTCGGGCTGGGACGCCCCCCGCGCCGCGTGTTCGCGTCGCCCCGCCCCACGCGGCGCCCCGCGCACTTTCCCCGCCGCCGACCCACCTCGCCTTAGCCGTCCCCCCGCGGCCAGTGCCGCCGCTCTAGGAGGGACACACTTTGTTCGCGCCGGTGTGGCCGCGGCTGCCGGCGAGCGCGGCGTGGTCGGTCCGGGGCGGGGGCGGGGGTCGCCGCCGCTTCCGAGCCGCCACCGCCTCTCAGCCGGCCCGCGCCCGCGCGCCCATCGCCCGCTCGCGCTGGAGTTGGAGCCCAACTTTTCCTCCTTCCCTTTTCTCTCCAAGGGAGCCGGCAACTCGTGCTCGGCGCCGGCGGGAGGACACGCGCTCGCGCTCCTCCGCACGCAGACACGCTCTCTCCGGTCCCCGTGCCCCCCCACGCCGGCAGCACAACAAAAAGCCATTTACATGCGAGGAAGTGACCCTCGGCCGGACCGCGCGCCCCCGCCGCCGCCGCCCGCGAGCGCAGGCAAAAGTTGGGGCGCCTGGCGGCGCTCGGGCGCGGGTTCGGGGCCCACGGGCAGCTGCGGCGACAAGGCGCGGGCGGCGCTGCGCTCCTGCCGCCCCTGTCGCCCCGGCCCTCCGCCCCGCACACGCCCAACTCCTCGCTCCCAACTCCGCGCCGGCCCCGGCCCCGGCCCGGAGCGGTTTCCTGCCGCCGCCGCCGCCCCTCCCGGGCGCCCGGCGAACTCTCGCGCTCACCGGGTCGCTCGGGCTCCTCCACTGCCGGCGCCAAGGGGAAAACAAAACGCAGAGCGGGCTCCGGAGTTGGCTCGGCGGCCGCGGCCGGGGGCTGAACGCACGGGCGCGGAGTTAGCCGGGGCGGACGGGGCTCTGGCGAGTTTCAGGGTCTCCGGCCCCCGGGCCGCCTCCTCCGCGGCGCTCCTTTGTGTAATTTCACTCGATCCAAGTTTAATCCGATAGTTCCCGAGCACGAGCGCGTCCGCACCACCACGGCTCAACCCCCGCGCCGCCGCCGCCGCCGCCGCCACCGCTGCCGCCGCCGCCGCCGCCGCCGCGGCCCCAGCACGCCAGCGCCTGCGCGCGCCCGGCACGCCGCGCGCGCCCGAGGCCGCGGGGCCGCGCGCGCCCGGCGCCGGGTCCTCAGCGCCGCGCCCGCGCCCGCGCGCCGCCACCTGACGTCAGGCGCGCCTGGCATAATTTATGCAAGAATTCGGCCCGGTGGCGGAGGCCGAAGGAGAGGCCGGGAGAAAGGGGCGGCGCGGGGCTGCGGGGCCCGGGCTGCGGAGGGCGGGCCGGGCGCCACTTCCCGTCCCCGGGCGGCCGGGCGCCGGCGCTGCGGGCGGCTTCTCCCCGCGGTCCGTGCGCGGCCGCCGGCAGCCTGGCCGGCGGGGCTCCTCCGAGCGCTCGGCCGCCGCGCGGAGCGCCCGGGCGCGGACTGGCACGGCTGCCACGTTTCCCCGCGCGGCACCTTCCCGGCCGAGCCGGTGCGCCGCCCCGGGGCAGGAAGCGGCCGCTGCGAGTGCGAGCAAGGCTGCGCGGACGGCGGCGGCTCGAGGTGCTGGGCTACCTCTTCTGTCATCATCCTGCAACTCGAAATTATTTCCCCACACGAAATTATTCGGAATGGACACGTTCCATTTCAAATAAATCCATCCTGCTTCTCCTCGTGGCTTTTTCTACATCCTCGTTGATAGGACAGCCGGATGCTAATAGTAAATCAAAAAGTTTAACTAGATGGCGTTGAATTTGTTGCCATGCCACAAAAAGAATAGAGAGAGTTCAGTGGTTATGAAACAAAGAAATAGGTTGTGTGCCCATTATTAAACACGTCAGGACTAGAAAATTTTAATCATTCGCTGGCAAAAAAAAAAAAAAAAGGGCAGTTTTATATGATCTTCCAGCCGTAAGTATCTGTGCCTCCTGTTGTATTTCTCTTCCCAGTACAAGATAAATATTAAACTTGAGGGAAAAAATTCTTTTACTAATTTTTCTTTTAGAAGGTAGATCTCCAAACATTTATTCAGCACCTCCTATGTGCAAAACGCTGGGCAATTCTAATTTGTTTAAAACCGTAAACAATTGTAAACTTTAATAGGATTTGATTCGGTTAAAGATTACATTTATTTTTAAATCAAGAAAGGAACTTAAATCAACCGAAGATTGCCCTAGAATAGACACAGGGTAGATTGACTTGCTATTATTGGATTTCAAAATAAACTGAGAAAATTGCAAAACTATCCAAAATATACTTTCTCACTGTCTGATGGTTATACTATCCCTAGTCCTAAGTCTATAATCACAATATTTCTATTTGAACAAGAGAGTGCTCAGAACTATTTTGTTATGTAACTACTACAACTATTCGATAACAAAGTATGATTAACCTGGACTTATATACTAAAACATTTGTTTTCCTAATATTAGTAAAACTTTATAAATATTTTATTGTGCTTTTGACTTTATTGCATCATATAGTTGGTGTTTTAAAAGAAGTAAATATTTTAATCAAGGAGTTTACAATCTTCAAAATGAAGGTTGATAGTACAGAAAGAATTCTGACACTAAAATATTGAATAATATCAAGTCAACCGGAGCATAAACCAAGAATCAGATTTCTGAGGTTAGGCTTACATTTCCATTGAAGTCTATCTGTCAAAGAAAGAATATGGGGAGTGCTTTGGTTTGCATTTTTAATGATAAATTTATGTGTGTGTGTATACACGGATGTACATATGTATTTGTACATGTGTATATGGGTATGCTTGTATGTATATCTAATACATATAAGCCTATCTCCAAAATAGCATTTGTTGAAGACAGAACACAATCTCTAAACAGAAACCGTGAGTATCTGACTATATGAGAACACGTAAAAAATGATAATGTAGCATGAAAGATGAAAGGAATTACTTCTGTTTTACAGTATACTCCTGCTCATTATCAGATATGCATATATTTCAAGACAATTTATAAGCTAAAATAGATATCTACATATAGTGAAAGTATAACGTTACAGTTAACCTTTAATCAATGTCTTGTGCCCTAGTATATTTAACTGAAGTGATAAAACTCCTTTGAAATGTACCAGAAATAGTACATCCAGTGTCCAAGGTAGAAACAAATAGCCTTCTAGCCCCCTCTCCCCCCCCCCCCCCCGCCCCACCAAATTACTCTCCTTCCTCATCCCTTATCGCTGTCCTGAGAGCCATTGTGAAGAAGTCTCTAAGCTTTTAGAGGCTGTTCAGCCTGGGAACTTGAGCAGCCAGCCTTGAAAAGCAGAAACCCCCAGGGGCAAACTCCTAGGCAGGCCTGGCCTACCTAAATCATAGCTCCACCCCTACCCCTATCTTTTAGTAGCCTGGGAAGTCCAGATGATTCACTGTTGAAGTTTTCCTGATGAAAATAATTTGAATTTGCAAGCTTTCCCTTAAATAAGCAAATATCTCAGGGAGAAAGATAAGGGATTCGTGGCCATTCACAAACCAGTATAAATTTGTTCAATGAGTTGTTTCCTCAGAACAAATTTAGGGTTTATTCATGTCTACTAGGTGTTGGGCATGGTTCTAGGGTCCAGAGACACAGCCACGAACAAAAGAGACAAAAATCCTGCCCTCACAGAGTTTAAGACCTAGCATATATTGGTAGTTTTGATTTAGCCATAAAAGAAAATGGTAATTTTGGAGGTGAGCGTTTGGGAAATAGGAAAGCCTGAGTTAGTTGTAGCCAGAGGGTAACAAAAGGTACTTGGGACCTGGGAGTGGGGCATTAGCAGGATGGCATGGGTGCAAGCAGGAGACTAAAACCAAAACAAACTAGCTGCCACCGAGTCATCCCTGGGTGGTGCAAGTGGCTTTAAGTGTGTGGCTACTATTGAAATGTTGGTTCAAACCACTTAGAGGCCCTTGGAAGAAAGGCCAAGTGATCTGCTTCCAAAAGATCGCAGCCGTTAAAAAGCCTATGGAGCAAATTCTGTTCTGACACACATGGACTCACCATGAGTTGCCAAGCAGAAGTCATTGACAAAAATACCAAAGACAACTTGACCTCTTACAATTTTCTCTGTTGTTGTTAGGTGCCATTGAGTTGGTTCCGGCTCATAGTGACCCTATGTACAACATTGCCTGGTCCTGTGCCTTCTTCATGATCATTGTTATGCCTGAGCTCATTGTGGCAGCCACTCTGTCAATCCATCTCGTTGAGAGTCTTCCTCTCTTTCGCTGATCTTCTACTTTACCAGACATGATATGGTTCTCCAGCTACGGTCCATCCTGATAACACGTCCAAAGTATGTGAGTCAAAGTCTCACCATCCTAGCTTCTAAGGAGCATTCAGGTTGTACTTCTTCCAAGACAGATTTGTTCATTCTTCTGGCAGTCCATGGTATATTCAATATCCTTTGCCAGCACCATAATTCAAAGGCATCAATTCTTCTTCTGTCTTCCCTATTCATTGCCCAGCTTTTGCATGCATATGACATGATTGAGAACACCATGACTTCGGTTAGGTGTGCCTTAGTCCCTAAAGTACCATCTTTGCTTTTTAACACTTTAAAGAGGTCTTTTATAACAGATTTGCCCAATGTAATGTGTCTTTTGATTTTTTTTCCTCCAGTTTTTTCTCTTTATTTTTATTGTGTTTAGATTAAGGTTTACAGAGCAAAGCGTCATTTGATATCTTGAGTGCTGCTTCCACGGACCTGGATTCTGGATCCAAGTAAAATGAAATCCTTGATAATGTCAATCTTTTCTCTTTTTATCATGACGTTGCTTATTGGTCCAGTTGTGAGGATTTTTGTTTTCTTAATGTTAAAGTGTAATCCAGTTTCTGTTGACCCCATAAAAAAAAAAAAAAAGACTGAAAACAGTCTCTGCCAAGAACTCAGACAAGACCAGCACAAAAAACTTGTCTCTGGGATTGGACTAGACAATGGGATAGAAAGGGATACTGGTGAGGAGTGAGCTTCTTGGATCAAGTAGACACATGAGACTATGTGGGCAGCTCCTGTCTACAGGGGAGATGAGAAGGCAGAGGGGGTCAGAAGCCGGCCAAAGGGACACAAAAATAGAGAGTGGAGGGAAGGAGTGTGCTGTCTCATTAGAGGGAGAGCAACTAGGAGTATATAAAAAAAAAAAAAAAAAAAAAAACACCAAACTCACTGTCGTCGAGTTGATTCTGACTCATGGCGACCCTACAGGACAGAGTAGAACTGCCCCATAGGGTTTCCAAGGAGCGCCTGGCGGTTTTGAACTGCCGACCTCTTGATTAGCAGCCGTAGCACTTAACCACTATGCCACCAGGGTTTCCAGGAGTATATTGCAAGGTGTGTATAAATTTTTGTATGAGAGACTGACTTTATATGTAAACTTTCACTTAAAGCACAATAAAAATTTAAAAAGAAATATAAAACAACAACAACAAAAAAAACTTGTCTCTGGGACGAAGCCATACTGTATCAACCTATAATACTGGGGGGAGGGGGTGTGCAGGAAAGTAGAAATAATTTTCATATCCAAAATAATTGAAAAACACCAAACTTTTAGAACACCTCCTATCTTAAAAAAAAAAAAAAAAAAAAATTTTTTTGTAAGCCCTTAAAAATATTGCAAAGTTATACACTAATTATACTAATTCCACTGTTGAGGAAATAATAGCGTGCATTTTCAGAACTCATCTTTTGACCTTGTGCTCCGAACCAATTTTCAATTCACAGAAAATAACTTTCTTCAGAGTCATATTTTTCCCCACTGAAAACTGTATTATTGTGCTTCCTCATTTACCAAATTTGCATCCACATGACACTGGCTAACTCCAAACAATACGTTTTGCATTAAATGATGAAGATTTACACCCATTGAAGATACACAGAAAAACATACCAACCCGCCGGACACACGCACACTGTCACATTGCCTGCTAACTCTTGGCCTGTCTGAAGTTGTACATTTCTAAACCAGTCATTCAGGCTGTAGCCTTGTGGGGCTGGACTTTGCTTTGGTGGGGAAATAAAGAGAAAAAAAAAAAAACTGACCTTTTTAGACAGGATTATAAAACAAAAACTAATACCTGTGAGGAATATGCTTCTTAATTCAATCAGATACACGAGACCAAATGGGCTGCTCCTGTCCAAAAGCAGGATAAGAAGCAGGAAGGGACAGAAAGTGGTCAAATGGACACAGAATGACGGTTGGAAAGGGAGAACGTGCTTTCACATTGTGGGGATTGTAACTACTGACACAAAACAATATGTGTATAAATTTTTGTTTGAGAAATTAACTTGAGCTATAAACTTTCACCTAAAACACAATTTAAAATTAAAAAAAAAAAATTGACCTTTTAGAGTTGGTGAAGGGCATATGTAAAATTGGAAGCCCTGGTCGCGTAATGGTTAAGAGCTAAGGCTGCTAACCAGAAGGTCGGCAGCTCAAATTCACCAGGCGCTCCTTGGAAACCGTATGGGGCAGTTCTACTCTCTCCTACAGGATGGCTATGAGTCAGAATCGACTTGATGGCAACGGGTTTGGTTTTTTGGTTTTGGGAGATAGTTATCCAACCTTAATTATTATGTAGATTGACATGTTCATAATTACCACTTACTTGATTACCTGATAAAATAGGGTAAAATGTTAATATTTGGAAAATCTGGGTGAAGAGTACAGAGGTATTCTTTGTGTTACAGAAAGTGTTTGTATGTGTTTTCTGTTGATCTAAAAGTATTGTTTTAAAAAATGGTTAAAATGTTCCAAAGGTAGATAGATAGATATAGATTTTAGAGGTCTATAAATTCTGAAGAAAGCACCAAAAGAAAAGTCTAAACTTTTCCTGGATCACTGGAATAACCGCATAACCTTCCACTGTAATTTTTTTCATGAGGGAAAGAGCCCAGTTGGATAGGAAAGTGCTGTATTGGTTAGAAAGTGGGCCACACACATTCTTTGACATTAAAATGTTCTATTATATTGCCTAAAATTATAATTTCCCAATGATATTACCTTTAGCCTTGTTATTTGTACTACTTTAAATTTACTGGGTAGTTACTGTAACGCTGAATTGTCTAATGTTGAATTTGTAAATGTAGTATATATTTTTACAGTAATAAAAACTTTTTTTTTAAGTTACTTTGTTGTTGTTAGGTGCCCTCGAGTCAGTTCCAGCTCATAGTGACCCTATGCACAACAGAACGAAACACTGCCTGGTGCTGAGCCATCCTTAAAATCGTTGTTATGCTTGAGCTCATTGTTGCAGCCACTGTGTCAATCCACCTCGTTAAGGGTCTTCATCTTTTCCGCTGACCCTATACTCTGCCAAGCATGATGTTCTTCTCCAGGGACTGATCCCCCCTGACAACAAGTCCAAAGTATGTAAGACGCAGTCTCGCCATCCTTGCTTCTAAGGAGCGTTCTGGCTGTACTTCTAAGACAGATTTGTTCGTTCTTTTGGCAGTCCATGATATATTCGATATTCTTCGCCAACACCACAATTCAAAAGCGTCAATTCTTCTTTGGTCTTCCTTATTCATTGTCCAGCTTTCATATGCATATGATGCGACTGAAAATACCATGGCTTGGGTCAGGCACACCTTAGTCTTCAAGGTGACATCTTTGCTCTTCAACACTTTGAAGAGGTCCTTTGCAGCAGATTTACCCAATGGTTACTCTTATTGCAGGTTAAAGCTGACTTGAATATGAAGATATTGGTGTCTTTCCATAAAGACTTCTTTGTTTTTGTTGTTGTTTTTCCTCCAGGTTTTAATGTAGCATATGAGTATGAATTAGTTCAATTTTTTTTTTTCCTGAAGATTCTTAAGTTATTCTTGGGGTACCTTCCTGTACTTTTTAATTTATTAGGTGTATGTGGGGTGAAATATTTTAGCAATCAGTGCATCAGTGTTCTTAAGTAAACAGATAGCATTTTGATTTAAAAATCAATTACAAGTTTTTGATGACCACTGTCAAGGACAAGCCTTATGATAAAGTCAAGATATCAGATGAAAAGAAAATCACTATGGCTACAATTAGGGGTCCCTGGGTGGTACAAAAGGAGCCCTGATGGTGCAGTGGTTAAAGTGCTTAGCTGCTAACCAAAAGGTTGGCAGTTCAAATTCGCCAGCAGCTCCACATGAGAAAGACGTGGCAGCCTGCTTCTGTAAAGATTACAGGCTTGGAAACCCTATGGGCAGCTCTACTGTGTCCTGTGGGGTTGCTATGAATCAGAATCAAATTGACAACAGCAAGTTTGGTTTTTTCAATGGGTAGTGCAAATGGTTAAGCACTCAGCTACTAACGGAAAGGTAGGCAGTTCAAACCCACTCAGCGGCACCTTGGAAGAAAGGTCTGCCAATCTCTGAAAAATCAACGATTAAAAACCCTGTGGAGCACAGTTCTACCTGGACACACATGGGATATCCATGAGTCAGAATCAACTCCACAGCAACTGGACAAGGACTGTATATAGTTATACCATTCTCGGTTCCCCGGGATAGCAAGTTCAGTTAAGCTTTATTCATTCTTTCAATAAACATCCTTTTTGTGTGTGTGCGTGCTTTAGATGAACGTTTACAGAGCAAATTAGTTCCCGTTCAATAATTTATACACAAAGTATTATACACAAAGTATTCCGTGACATTGGGTGCAATCCCCATAACATGTCAGCATTCTTCCCATTTTCACCCTGAGTTCCCCATTCCCATTCATCCAATTTTCCTGCCCCTTCCTGCCTTCTCATCTTTGTTTTTGGGACAATGTTGTCCTTTCGGTCTTCTATAGTCGATTACTCTAAGGAGCACTTTCCTCAAAGGTGTTATTGTTTATTTTATATGCTTTGGTGGCACAGTGGTTAAAATCCATGATGACTACTAACCAAAATGTTGGCAGTTGGAATCCACCAGCTGCTCCTTGGAAACCGTATGGAACAGCTCTACTCTGTCATATGAGGTCACTATGAGTTGGAATCAGCTTGGTGGCAACAGGTTTGTTTGTTTTTGTCTATTATTTGACTGAAGGGTGATCTCTGAGAGTGGCTTCAGATTCTAGTTAGAAGAGTGACTAAGTGCCATAGTCTTGGGAGTTTCTCCAGTCTCTATCACATCAGCAAGCCTGGACTTTTTTATAAGTTTGGATTTTGTTCTACATTTTTCTCCCACTCTGTCCAAACTGTCTATTGTGATCCTTGCCAGAGCTGTTGGTAGTAGTAGCTGGGCACCATCTAGTTCTTCTGGTCTCAGGCTAGTGGAGGCCATGGTTCATGTGGGCCTTTGGATTAATTGCTTCCTTGAGTCTTTGGTTTTCTTCACTCTCCTTTGCTCCTGTTGGGAAAAGACCAATAGTTGTATCTTTCAATAAACATTCTTTCAATAAATTTACTGAAAGCCTACTATGTGCCAGACTTTGTATGGGCACTGAGGATATGATAAAGTCCCTGTCTTCAAGGAGCTTATGGCTATGGCAGCATAAAGAAAGGAGTGATTCTTGCTGCCTGGAACAGCAGAGCAGGCTTCCTAGAATAAGTGAGGCTTCAGTTGGGTCTTGAGTAGGCACAGGAGTTTATCAAAACAAGGAGGGCAAAAGGCATTCCAGACCAGTCAGAGGACCAAAAGCTCAGTGGCTCCAAAACCTGGTGAGTTCAGTTTATTGCACATTTGTTCAAGTTATTGGTTCCATTATGAGTGGAACATCAAAGTTGAGCCAGTTCTCCTCCACAATCTGTTCTGATCCTCTGAGATGGCTGGCTGTTCTTCACTTGTCCTCCCAAAAGGGCCCATCTTCATCAATACATGCCTACATTGAATTACAATGAATTTTTGTTCTACGTTCTGATTGGGTTTTGAGTTACTGGGGGCAATGACTATGTCTTATCTTCTACATCCTCCACCAGTATGGAACGGTCCACATAGAAGGTGATCAATAAATGCTTAAACAAATGCTTAAATAAACACTTACAGTGATGGTGGGGGAAGTAGCAGGGCGTTAGGCTAGAGAAGTAGTCAGGGCCAAGGAGAGCTCCAGGCTGCACTTCAAAGGTTGTGGGGAGTCCTGGAAAGGGTTTCAGTGAGACAGTGACAGGTCAAATCTGTCCTAGCAGGGTGAAGAAAGTGGGGAACTAGTCCTGAAGCAGAGACAGAAGTGAGGAGGATCTCAGAAGCAAAGGCAAGGGGAGCTGCAAAAGCAACTGCAGACTGCTTTTTATTGTCCAGACTTTCAGACACGACCAGAAAAAGAATAAAGTGAGAGGAGCCACAGTCCCTGCTTTCAAAATGTACTTCAAAGCTACAGTGGTTAAAACAGCCTGGTACTGGTATAATAATAGACATATAGACCAATGAAATAGAATTGCAAAGTCCAGGAACAAAGTCATACATCCACAGTCAACTGATTTTCCAAAGGGGTGCCAAGTCCGTTTAATGGGCAAGGAAGAGGCTCCTCAACAAACGGTGCTGGGGAAATTGGATTTCCCCACATGCAGAAGAAAATTAGATTTCCACATGAATCAAGATTCATGCCTCATACCATACATGAATGCCAGTTCAAAATGGATCAAGGACCTAAATATGAAGAGTAAAACCATAAAATTCTTAGAAGAAAACGTAGGGGTGAGGCTCTAGGGCTTGGTGTTTACAGATTATCAGATATGATAACAAAAGCTCAAGTAGCAAAGGACAAAATAGATTGGACTTCACAAAAATTAAATACTTTTGTACATCAAAGGACTTTACCAACAAAGTGAAAACACAACCTACAAATTGGAAGAAAATTTTAGGGAACCATATATCTGATATAGGTCTAATATCTAAAATACATATAAAACTTTTACAACTTCACAACAAAAAGACAAAAAACCCAATTTAAAAAATGGGCACCTAGTATGCATCAACAGATGAATGGATAAACTATGGTACATATACACAGTGAAGTACTATGCAACGATAAAAAACAATGATGTATCTTTGAAACAGCTCACAAAGTGAATGCATCTGGAGGGCATTATGTTGAGTAAACTAAGTCAATCACAAAAAGGCAAATACTGTATGAAACCACTATTTTAAAAACTCATGAAAAGGTTTATACACAAAAAGAAACAATTTTTGATGGTTACGAGGGAGAGGAGGGGTGGGGGAGGGAAAAACACCAACTAGACAATAGATAAGTGGTAACTTTGGTGAAGGGTACGACAGTACATAATACTGGGGAAGCCAGCACAACTTGACCAAGGCAAAGGCATAGAAATTTCATAGACACATCCAAACTCCCTGAGGGACCGAGTTACTGGGCCGAGGGCTGGCGATCATGGTCTCAGGTGACATCTAGCTCAATTGGCCTAATACAGTTTATAAAGAAAAGCTCTACACCCTACTTTGGTAAGTCGTATGTGGGGTCTTAAGAGCTTCTGAGAAGCCATCTAAGATACATCTACTGGTGCCATCCCATCTGAAGCAAGAGAGAATGGAGAAAACCAAAGACACAAGTGAGAATGGAGAAAACCAAAGACACAATGGACCACAACTACCACAGCCTCCGCCAGACTGAACCCAGCACAACTAGATAGTGCCTGGTTACCACCACCAACTGCTCTGGCAGGGATCACGATAGACTGTTCCGGACAGAGCTGCAGAAAAGTGTAGAACAAAATTACAAACTCACAAAAAAAGACCAGACTTACTGGTCGGACAGAGACTAGAGAAATCCCAAGAGCATGGGCCCTTTTAACTCAGCACTGAAGTCACTTCTGAGGTTCGCCCTTCAGCCAAAGACTAGACTGGCTTTATAAAACAAACAATAACAACAAGTAGTTCAACCATGCATACGAGACTAAATGGGTACATCAGCCCAGGGGCAAGAACGAGAAGGCAGGAGAGGGCAGGAAAGATGGACGAATAGAAATGGGGAACCCAAGGTTGAGAGAGTGTTGACATGTCACAGGGTTGGCAAACAATGTCACAAAACAATATGTGTATTAATTGTTTAATAAGAAACTAATTGCTCTGTATACTTTCACCTAAAGCACAATAAAAAAAATATTTTTTAAAGGGCAAAGGATTTGGACTATTCACCAAACAAGATATTCAATGGCCAAAGAAGCACATGAAAAGATTCTCAACATCATTATCCAGCAAAAAAACCCGTTGTCAATTCTGACACATAGAGGCCCTATAGGACAGAGTGGAACCACCCCACAGGGTTTACAAGGTTGTAAATCTTTACGGAACCAGGCTGCCACATCTTTCTCTCACAGAGCAGTTGGTGGAATTGAACCGCTGACCTTTTAGTTAGCAGCAGAGCACTTAACCACTGTGCTATCAAAACCACAATGAGAAATTACCTCAGCCCCATTGGAATGGCAGTGATTTTTTAAAAAAGGAAAACAACAAGTGTTGACAAGATTGTGGAGAAATTGGAACATTTGTCCATTGCGGGTGGGAATGTAAAATGGTGCAGGTGTTCTGGAAAAAATTGGCAGCTCCTCAAAAAGTTGAACATAGAACTGTCATATGACCCAGCAACCACAATCCTAGGTATACACCCAGAAGAAGCGAAGGCAGGAATGTAAACAGAAACCTGTACACCAATGATCATTGCAGCACTTTCCACAACAGTCAAAAGGTAGAAACAACTGAAACATCCATTAACAGATGAATGGATACACAAAATGTGGTCTATCCTACAATGGACTATCCCTCAGCCATGCAGGGAAATAAAGTCCTGGTGCGTGCCACGACACGGATGAACCTTGAAAACATGCTGAGCGGAGGAGGCCTGTTGCAAAAGGACAAGTACAGTATGATCTCACTTATATGAAATAAGCAAATATGTAGAAGCTGGAGATTATTCATGGTTATGAGAAGTGGAAGGGAGGGGGACCGGGGAGTTTTTGCTTAAGGGGAATGGAGTTTATGCTAATGTGGCAGAATATTTCGGGAAAGGGGAACGATTAGGGTAGCACAACATGAAAAATGAAAGCAGTGTCATTGAATTGTCAATGTGCGTGCTGTCGTGCTGAGGCATGTTTGGGTGTGTACATTTCCACCACAATAAAAAAATAGGAAGGAAAAAAAAGACAAGAGCTCGGCTCCTAACCAAAAGGTCATCAGTTCAAATCCACCAGCTGTTTCTTGGACATCCTATGGGGCAGTTCCACTCTGTCCTATAGGGCCACTATGAGTCAGAATCGACTCCACGGCCATAGGTTAACGGGGTTAGATGCTTGCCCTGTGGGCTTGTGACCAGAAGGGGAAGAGGCCAGCCTGAGACCACTCTGCCCTGTGGTGGTGGGAGGCAGTGCTCTGTCAGGAAGGAGCACTGAAGCGGCCCTGCTCCCAACCTGGAACAAGCCACTCGCCTCTTGCTTTTCAGTTACCTGCTCCAATAATCTGTGACTTGGTGTCAACAAACTCATCCTAAGTAATACTGGGCAGTCTTTTAAACCTCTCATTGCCTCCATTTCTAGACTAAAATCCGGTTGCCGTGGAGTCGATTATGGTTTTCAATGGCTGATTTTTCAGGAGTAGATTGCCAGACCTTTCTTCCAAGGCAAGTCTGGGTGGACATGAACTTCCAACCTTTCAGTTGGCAGCCCAGAGTGTTAAGCATTTGCAGCACCCAGGAACTGCATTTCTAGACTAACCAAAAAAACAAACAAAGAAATTGCCGTCAAGTCGATTCTGATTTTTTTTTTTTTTTATAGCAACCCCATCAAACAGAGTAGAACTGAACTCCAACTGCCAATCTTTTGGTTAGCAGCTATAGCTTTTAACCACTACACCACCAGGGTTTCCATTTCTAGACTAATAAATGAACATTCATTTACAAACTACAATAAGATATTTTTATAGAAACTTTGAACTAAAAACATAATGTATTATTCATCCAATAGTGATTGAGCACTTTCTGTGCACCACACACCATGCTGGATGCTACAAACACAAAAACACAGCACTGCCTCTGGCCTGGAGGAGTTCTCTGGCTGCACAGGGGGACAGACGTTTAAGCGCGCCATTGCAATAAGCACGTGTACAATAGCAGCATTATTGGGCGCAGTGAAGAAGGGATGACTAATTCTGGTTCTGCCTAGACATTCAGGAAGGCTTCACAGAGGATGTGAGTCTTGAAGGACTCTGCAGATATCAAATTGTGGGGAGGCACACCAGGCAGGGCCCCCCGCCCCCGCCCCCGCCCCCAGACGCATGGGGGCAGGGGCTAGTGTCGACACTGCCAGTAATCTGGCTCAGCTAGAGCACAACACACACAGGGAAGGAGCAGGAAGTGGGGGTGGGAATAGAAGTCGGGCCAGCTCAGGAGGGTTTTGCAGCACATTAAGAAATTTTTACCTATTGTGTAGATGAATAGGGGCCACCACAGACTGTCAGCAGGAAAACGTTCAGGACAAATTTGGATATGTTGGCTGTGTGACCAAACCCCCGAACACGGAGACTGACAAGAGGATTGGTGATTGGTGATGTTGGTCTAAGTAAGACGTGATAGGGCCTCTACCAAGGAGGCATTTGGGGAACAAGACAAAGGAATAGATTTGAGAGATACTTAGATGACACTTTTGATAAGATTTGGTGAACAACTTGTGACTTTTGGGAAGTGAATGAAGGATAGGGGTGAAGATTCACTTCTAGGTTTCTGTTTTGGGTGACTAGTTATGTCACTAACTTACAAGAAAAAAGAGATAGCATTTTGCAGGAGAAATTTTTGGAAGAAATCAGTGCTTTGGCATAGGAATTTGAGGCAATCTGTGGAATAGTCAAGTGGGAGTATCCGTTAAGTCAGAGGTGGGATTTAGAAGATTGGTCTGGTCTGGAAATGCAGACGTAAGAATTATGGGATATGAACGGTACTTAATCCATTGGAATGGGTGAGATTGCTTAAGAAAAACATGTAGCATGAGACAAAAGCAGGCTGAGGACAGGAATCTTTAAAATACCATTGTTATTATTTTTTTAGTTATCTATTATTGCATATCAAACCATCCCAAAACGTAGTGACTTAAAACAATGATTTATTATTCATCTCGTGGGTTTACTGGGAGTTGAGCTCAGCTGGAATAACTGGGGTGGTTGAATATCTGTCTCTCTCAGTGTCTCTCTCTATATATATCTCTACTTCTCTGTCTCTGACTCTACTGCCCCTTTGGTCTTTCATCTTGGTCATCTTTATGGCATGGAAACCTCTGGGGAGTGTTCTAAAAAGTCAAGCCCCAGTGCACAGGCGCTTATCTAGCCTCTGCTTGCTTCATGTTTTCTGATGTTCCATTGACCAAAGCAAGTCAAATGGTCAAGTCCAGAATCAATGTGGGAGGGGAATACGATAATGCATGGATACTCCGTAGTGTGATTCACTGGGAGACCCTCATTATCCATGCCAAACATATATTAAGATATAGACAGACAAAAAAGTAATAAAGAGAGACATCAAAAGAGAAGCCATTGGAACAACAACCAAAAACAAAAAGTAGGGTGGGGGGCTACAGATGCTGATACTGATTAGATATAACCAATCACTGCATGGGATTAGTTCTCTTGATTTGGAGGCTTAGGGCCGTGGTCTTCTGGGGCAATCCAGTCAACTTGTATAATACAGCTTTTAAAGTTTGTGTTCTACCTCCCAGTACGCTGAGTAATATCTGGGGTTTTAAAAGCTTACAAGCAGCCATCTAAGATACAACTATTATTCTTTATTAGTCTGGAAAAAAAAAGAGAAAGAAGGAAACCCAAGAATCAGAGAAGAAACTGGACTACAGGACTAACTGTCTACATGAACCACCACTTCCTTCACCTTGAGACCAGGAGAACGAAGACAGTGCCCAGCTACCACTCCTAAAATTCTGGTTAGGAGCACGATAGATAAATCCTGATAAAAGAGCAGTAAAATGTGGAACAGAACATCATATTCTTAAAGAATCCAGACTTACTGAACCCACTGAGGTTGGATTGTGACCTTGAATTGAAATGAAACTATCCCCTGAAGAATCCATTAAACTAAGCAAAATTTTAGCCCAAAGAGTAGACATTGTCACCCTTGAGTACTGAGTTTCTTTTAAAATATATATATATATATATGTATGTATATATGTAAGACTAAAGGGTCAACAGCTATTTTAAAGCATAGATGAGAAGATTGAGGACAGGGAGATTAAGTAAATGAAAGTGAAACAAGTAGAACAGAAATAACTAGAATATTGTAATAATGTGAAGAATGAAGCCAATATCACTGGTCATTATGTCTAGAAACTGTGGAATGGGAGTGGGTTTTGCTGTGTATATTTTCACCAAAAATTAAATTAAATTAAAAAAAAGAGAGAAGTCATTGAAGAAAACTCACAAAAATCAATCTGAAAGGAAGAATAAGGCATCAAGGAAGAACAGTTTTAGACGGGAAGGAATAACAGCATCGAATGTCGCAGAGAGATCAGGTAAGGAAGGGATGTTCTCTGGATTTAGTCACTGTTGAGTTTTTCAGTTTCAAGGGTCGAAGGAGGAGAATAGATTGCAGATGGGTGAGAAGTTAATTAGAGTTGAGGAAGTATAGGCAGTTCGTATAGATTTCAGACTTTTTCTTAGAGCCTTGGTTAAGAAATGAAGAGAGTTGGGGTGATATCTAGAGAAAAACTCACATTAAAGAAAGAGCAGTAGTTTTGTTTTTTATTGGGTTGTATTAGCTTCCTAGGGTTGCCATAACAAAGTACCAACTGGGCAGCTTAAAACAAGAGAAATTTATTGTCTGACTGTTCTAGTGGGTAGAAATCCAAATTCGGGATGTGAGCAGGGCCATCATTTCTCCAAAGTCTCTAGTGAAGATACTTCTTTGCCTTTTCCTAACTTCTGGTGGTTCCTGGAAATCCTTGACATTCCTTGACTTATAGATGCATTATCCCAATCTCTGCCTCCATCTTCATAAGGCCATCTTTCCTCTGTCTGTCTCTCTGGATCTCTTTTCCTCTTTTTATAAGGACATCACTCATATTGCATTAGGGTCCACCCTACTCCACTACGACCTCATGTTAGCTGATAACATCTTCAATAACCCTTTTTCTAAGCAAGGTCAACATATCTTTTGGGGGTAGGGAATTCCACTCACACACAAGGTGATAAGCATTATTTTAGAGTAAGATAAAGGAGACAGGAGGAGGGAGAAGATAACTATTTAGGAAATTAAGTCTTTAGGGGAGAGGGTTGAATCAACCTACGGTAGACGAATTAGTCATCATCTGTGTTTCTGAAACAAAACAAACAAAAAAAGACAGATGAAAATGACAATCAGGTTTATAGATTCAGGCGGAAGGAGATGTCAGAAAGTTAAGCAAATTTATTTATAATAGCTTCTATTTTTTCTTATTAGTTCAGGGGTTAATCACCTCCTGAGACTGAAATGTTCATCGGTACTTAAGAGACGCAAGCAAAGTGTTCACTTTTTAGAATAGCCACAATTGGAAGAAAGAAGCTCCAAAAAGAAAGTAAAAGGACTCTCCTTGATTATCAGGCTGAGACTGAAGTGGCACCAAATTGGTACTCAATTTTCCTAAGTTACATTCACCCTCTGGGAGAAAGAGTACACCCAGGAGACTCTAATCCCTTCTGAGGAGATCCAGAGGGACAATTGGCCACATTACCAATGTGAGGGCCAGCTTCCGAGGGGCCACACAAAATCAGCTTGAGTTGTTATCTGGAGCCAGGAAGTAAGCATGACTACCAATCCTTCATTTAAATGTAGGACATGCTGTTGTTGTTAGGTGCCATCAAGTCAGTTCTTACTCATAATGACAACAAAACAAAACACTGTCTAGTCCTGTGCATTCCTTGTGTCAATCAATCTCATTGAGCGCCGCCTTCTTTTTCACTGACCACTTTACCAGGCATGATGTCCTTCTCCAGCTACTGGTCCCTCCTGATAACATGTCCAAAGTACATAAGACAAAGTCTCATCATCCTCACTCCTAAGGAGCATTCTGGCTTTACTTTATCCAAGACAGATTTGTTCATTCTTCTGTAAGTCCATGGTATATTCAATATTCTTCATCAACATCATAATTCAAAGGCAACAATTCATCTTCACTCTTCCTTATTCATTGTCCAGCTTTTGAATACATATGAGGCAATTGAAAATACCATGACTTGAGTCAGATGCACCTTAGTCCTCAAAATGACTTCTTTTTAGCACTTTAAAGAGGTCTTTTGCAGCAGATTTGCCCAACGCAATGCATCTTTTGATTTCTTGACTGTTGCTTCCATGGGCATTGATTGCAGGTCCAAGTAAAATGAAATCCTTGACAACTTCAATCTTTTCTCCAATTTTTATGATGTTGCTTTTTGAACCAGTTGTGAGAATTTTTGTTTTCTTTAGGTTGAAATGTAATCCATACTGAAGGCTGTATTCTTTACTCTTCATCAACAAGTGCTTCAATTCCTCTTTGTTTTCAGCAAGCAATGTTCTTTCATATGCATAACACAGGTTGTTAATGAGTCTTCCTCCAATCTTGATGCCACATTCTTCTTCATATAGTCCAATTTCTGGGATTATTTGCTCAGCATACAGGTTGAATAAGTATGGTGAAAGCATACAACCCTGACACACACCTTTCCTGATTTTAAACCATGAAGTATCCCATTGTTCAGATTGAATGACTGCCTGTAGATCTATGTACAGGTTCTACATGAGCACAATTAAGTGTTCTGGAATGCCATTCCTCACCATGTTACCTATAATTAGTTATGATCCACAAGTCAAATGCCTATGCATAGTCAATAGAACACAGGTAAACATCTTTCTGGTATTCTTTGCTTCAGCCAAGATCCACGCGACATCAACAAAATCTCTCATCTTCTGAATCTGGCTTGAATTTCTGGCAATTCCTTGTCGATGTAATGCTGCAACCATTTTTGAGTTATCTTCAGCAAAACTTTACTTGCATAGGATATTAATGATATTGTTGGATAATTTCCACATTCTCTTAGATCACCTTTCTTTGGATTGGGCACACATATGGATCTCTTCCAGTTCATTGGCCAGATAGCTGTCTTCCAGATGTCTTGGCATAGAGAAGTGAGCACTTCTAGCTTTGCATCCATTTGCTGAAATATCTCAATTGGTATTATGTCAATTTCTGGAGACTTGTTTTTATCCAATGCCTTCAGTGCAGCTTGGAATTCTTCCTTCAATACCATTGGTTCTTGATCAGATGCTTCCTCCTGAAATGGTTGAATGTCAACGAATTCCTTTTGATGCAGTGGTTTCCATCTTCTTTTGATGCTTAATCGTGTAATATTTGCCCCCATAGAATCCTTCAATATTACAACTCAAGGATAGAATTTTTCCCACAGTTTTCTCAGCTTGAGAAATGCCAAGTGTCTTCTTTCTTTTTGGTTTTTTAATTCCAGGTCTTTGCACATTTCATTATAACACTTTGTCTTCTTGAGCCACCCTTTGAAATCTTCTGTTCAGCTCTTTTACTTCAGCATTTCTTCCATTTGCTTTAGCTACTCTATGTTCAAGAGTAAGTTTCAGGGACTCTTCTGACATCTGTTTTCATCTTTTCTTTCTTTCCTGTCTTTTTAATGGCCTTTTGCTTTCTTCATGTATGATGTCCTTGATGTCATCCCACACTTATCTGGCCTGACTTCCGTTGTTAGTGTTCAGTGCATCAAAATCTATTCTTGAGATGGTCTCTAAATTCAAGTGGGATGTATTCAAGGTTGTACTTTGGCTCTTGTGGACTTGTTTTCATTTTATTTTCAGCTTCAACTTGAACTTGCATATGAGCAATCGATGGTCTGTTCTGAAGTTGGCCCCGGCCTCGTTCTGACTGTTGATACTGAGTTTCTTCATTGTCTCTTTCCACAGATGTAGTGGATTTGATTCTTGTGTATTTCATCAGGTGAGGTGCATGTGTATAGTCGCCACTTATGTTGTTGGAAAACAGTATCTGCCATGAATAAGTCACTGGTCTTGCAAAATTCTATCATGCAATCTCTGACATCATTTCTATCACCAAGGCCATATTTTCCAACTACCAATCTTTCTTCTTTGTTTCCAACTTTCATATTCCAATTATCGATAATTATCAATGCACCTTGATTGTATGTTTGATCAATTTCAGACTGCACAAGTTGGTAAAAATCTTCTATTTCTTTATCTTTCGCATTAGTGGTTGGTGCATAAACTTGAATGGTAGTCGTGTTAACTAGTCTTCCTTATAGGCGTATGGATATTATCCTACCACTGACAACGTCGTACATCAGGATAGATCCTGAAGTGTTCTTTTTGACAATGAATGCAATGCAATTCCTCTTCAATTTGTCATTCCTGGCACAGTACACCATATGATTATCTAATTCAAAATGGTCAATACCAGTCCATTTCAGCTCACTAATGCCAAGGACATCGATCTTTCTATGTTCCATTTCATTTTGATAACTTCCAATTTTCCTAGATTCATACTTCATACTTCCCACTTTCTGAGTATTAATGGACATTTGCAACTGTCTCTTCTCATTTTGAGTCATGCCACATCAGCCAAAGAAGGTCCTGAAAGTTTTATTCCATCCTTGTCAGTAAGGTTGACTCTACTTGAGGAGGCAGCTCTTCCCAAGTCATATTTTGAGTGCCTTCCAACCTGAGGGGCTCATCTTCCAGCACTATATCAGACAATGTCACACTGCTATTCATAAGGTTTTCCTGGTCTTTTTTTTTTTTTTTTTTTTAAGAAGTAGATTGCTGGGTTCTTCTTCCTAGTCTGAGTCTAGAAGCTCTGCTGAAACCCTGGTAATCTCAGTGGTGCCAATATCATAGAGTGGAACATAATATTATCATTGCAAATTTCTGGATAATTCTAGGCCAAACAATGTCAACCTCAAAGTTGTCTGTTCTTTGGTATTTAAAATGAGAATAAGCCATAATTTATAGTTGCTTTTATTTCATGTGTCAGATCTCATGCCCCTCCTACATTTGTGTCTGGTTTAGATATGTGCTTGCATGTGACATTCCTGTCTTCTTCCTCCTTGATCAAGATATTCACAGCACATAGCATATTTGATTTGACTTTGCAGGTCATGTGCATACAACCCTCATGGTGCAGATGAAGATTCTGAGGCTCAGAGAGGTTGCCCAAGGTCCCCTTTCTGGTGAAAAGCGAAGATGGGACTCAAACCCAGGTCTTCTAACTCCCTGATCTGTGCTCTTCCTCAAACAGAAATCTAAAGACTGCCAAAAGGCTACTTCCCTTTCTTGTGAGCCACAGTGACGTCCTTTACATCAAGTATTCCATTTTCCTCTGCTTTAAAAGGGAAAAGTTCACATTTGACAGACAAGTCTGCTACCTGATTCTCACAAAGACATGCCTTAGGATGCAGCTCTTGATAAGACAGACTTGAGAATTACACAACTGTTGTGATTAATCCCTTCTCATGGGTGGAAACACTGACTACGCTCACCTAGCCATATCCGTTGTCACATATGTTGACATGCACTCACGTATTCAAGACGTCATTCAGATTTGTAAGAGACTGGTCAGAGCGTGCACCTTGCACAGTGTCTGGCATACAGGAGGTGCTCAACAAATCCTTGTGGAATAAATGTTGCCTTAAAGGCACTGGGCAGCCTGGAGACTGAAAGGCAAAAGCAATTTTTTTTTTTTTTTTACCTTCTGTGCTTGGATCTGAATTTTATCTTAATTTGTATTTTTAAATACTTAACGTCCTCTAAAGTTTCACATGTTTATAATATAACTGACCTGCTGTATTGGGGCTTTCCTTTAGGAAAGCAAGCAAGGATCCATATAAACCATTTCCTAAGCACTTCTCTGGAGGTATTAGCTGCTGTTGAATTGATACCAACTGCTGTCCCCCAACTCATGGTGGTCCCTGACTCATGGTAACCTCACACACAATGGAGAGGAAATGCTGCCCAGTCCTGCACTATCTGCATAATTCCATAGAGTTTTCATTAGAACATTTTTGAAAGTAGATCCCTGCGATGGTTAAGATTGTGTGTTGACTCGGCTGGGCCATGATTCTTGGTGGTTTGACAGTTATGTATTAATGTAGTTTAGCAGATATGTAATGATATAATTCAGCAGTTATGTAATGATGTAGTGATCCTCTATTTTGTGATATAATGTAATCATCTACATGATGTGATCTGATGTGATCAGCCCATCAGTTGTAAGGGGAGTTTTCTCAGGGGTGTGGTCTGCATCTAATATACATATGGACATTCTGACAAAGCTCATTTGCTTGCTCTGGGTCTTGCATCTGGTTCATCATCATCTGACCTCCAGTTCATGGGCCTTGAACCAGCAGCCTGCTGTATTGCCTGCGAATCTTGGGATTCACTGGCCTCTGTGGCCTTTGAGCCAGTCGCCTGCTGTCCTTCTTATCTTGGGTTCATCAGTCCTTGCAGCTACATGAGTCAGGTGAAGCCTCAGCCCGACACCTAACCCACAGACAAGGGGCTTGCCAGTCTATACAACTCCATGAGCCATTTTCTTGAGATAAACTTCTCTCTCTATATATATATATATTTCACTGGTTATGCTTCTCTCAAGAATCGAGCCTAAGACATTTGGTACTGGGAGTAGTTCTAGAGAAATAAAATTGTAAGTGTCAGTTTTCTAAATTGGTTCTCAAGTCTGACTAGTCCTAAAAGCTCTGATGACTCTGCCCCCAGTAGTAAAGACGGCACCACTAATCCATGGCATGAGGTGGCAATATTAATATGCAAAATATCACCACCAATAGATCAAACACTGGTGGGAAGTGGGGCTCTGGGTGGTCACATGTTTGATACTTTTCTAAAATTTTGCCAGAATAAGAAATGTAGGGAAGCTGGTTGGTTGGTCCTAGTTTCGCTACACAAAGTGGTAAAAGAAGGGGATGATCTCAGGGCTTCCGAGTCATAGCCCAAGTGCTACATGAAAGACTTCAAAGTTGTCACTTGTGCCCTGAATGAAAGCCTTATTTGCTGTAGTAATAGAGCTGATATTACCGGAAACCAGACCCAGAGTCTTATTGCAAGAGTGGCTAAATTACACCAACTGAAATTCCCAACCTTGAGTGGTATCTGAAGTTACAGTGAGGGCATCAATTAGGAAGAAATTGGATCCTGAAACTTGGGATTGGGACATATGGGCACATAATCGGGAAGCTGGAGACACTGACCCCTGAATTCCATTGAATCACTCTTCCCAACAGAACCAGGTTTTTCACTCCCATCTGAAGAGATTACTCCATCTTTGTCTGCTAAAGCCACCCTCCCAGTAAAACCAATATCCCCCCTCCCCCATCTGATGAGATTAACCCAGATGTGTCTGAAGAATATTTGTCTGACAACATTAGGAGCCCTAATACAAGGCATAAACAGAATACAAAACATTACCAAAAATGATGAAGAGAAACCAGATAACTGGGAGCTCCTAAAAATCAAACACCTATGCTCATCTAAAGACTTCACCAAAAGAGTAAAAAGACCACCTACAGACTGGGAAAGAATTTTCAGCTATGACATCTCAGACCAGCGCCTGATCTCTAAAATCTACATGATCCTGTCAGAGCTCAACCACAAAAAGACAAACAACCCAATCAAGAAGTGGGCAAAGGATATGAACACACACTTCACTAAAGAAGATATTCAGGCAGCTAACAGATACATGAGAAAATGCTCTCGATCATTAGCCATTAGAGAATTGCAAATTAAAACTACGATGAGATTCCACCTCACTCCAACAAGGCTGGCATTAATCCAAAAAACACAAAATAATAAATGTTGGAGAGGCTGTGGAGAGATTGGAACTCTCATACACTGCTGGTGGGAATGTCAAATGGTACAACGACTTTGGAAATCTATCTGGCGTTATCTTAAACAGTTAGAAATAGAACTACCATACAACCCAGAAATCCCACTCCTTGGAATATACCCTAGAGAAACAAGAGGCTTCACACAAACAGATATATGCACACCCATGTTTATTGCAGCTCTGTTTACAATAGCAAAAAGCTGGAAGCAACCAAGGTGTCCATCAATGGATGAATGGATAAATAAATTGTGGTATATTCACGCAATGGAATACTAAACATCGATAAAGAACAGTGAGGAATCTGTGAAACATTTCATAACATCGAGGAACCTGGAAGGCATTATGCTGAGTGAAATTAGTCAGAAGCAAAAGGACAAATATTGTATAAGACCACTATTAAAAGATCTTGAGAAATAGTATAAACTGAGAAGAACACATACTTTTGTGGTTACGAGGGGGGGAGGGAGAGAGAGAGAGTGGGAGAGGGTTTTTTACTGATTAGTTAGTAGATAAGAACTGCTTTAGGTGAAGGGAAGGACAATACTCAATACATGGAAGGTCAGTTCAACTGGACTGGACCAAAAGCAAAGAAGTTTCCGGGATAAACTGAGGGCTTCAAAGGTCAGCGGAGCAAGGGAGGGGGTTTAGGGACCATGGTTTAAGGGGACTTCTAAGTCAATTGGCAAAATAATTCTATTTTGAAAACATTCTGCATCCCATTTTGAAATGTGGCGTCTGGGGTCTTAAATACTAACAAGCGGCCATCTAAGATGCATCAGTTGGTCTCAACCCACCTGGAGCAAAGGAGAATGAAGAACACCAAGGTCACACAAAAACTGTGAGCCCAAGAGACAGAAAGGGCCACATGAACCAGTGACTTACATCATCCTGAGACCAGAAGAACTAGTTGGTGCCCGGCCACAACCGATGACTGCCCTGACAGGGAGCACAACAGAGAACCCCTGAGGGAGCAGGAGATCAGTGGGATGCAGACCCCAAATTCTCACAAAAAGACCATACTTAAAGGTCTGACTGAGACTAGAGGAATCCCGGAGGTCATGGTCCCCAAACCTTCTGTTGGCCCAGGACAGGAACCATTCACGAAGACAACTCATCAGATATGGAAGGGACTGGACGGTGGGTAGGAAAGAGATGCTGATGAAGAGTGAGCTATTTGCATCAGGTGGACACTTGAGACTGTGTTGGCATCTCCTGTCTGGAGGGGGGATGGGAGGATAGAGAGAGTTGGAAGCTGGCAAAATTGTCACGAAAGGAGAGACTGGAAGGGCTGATTCATTAGGGGGAGAGCAAGTGGGAGTATGGAGTAAGGTGTATATAAACTTATATGTGACAGTCTGACTTGATTTGTAAACGTTCACTTGAAGCTCAATAAAAGTTAAAAAAAAAAAAAAAAAAGAATATTTGTCTGAGATATCACCTGCAGTGGTGTCTGAGTCATTAGCTGGGGCAATGGCTGGGGTAGATGCCTTACAGGAAATTTCTGAATGACCCCAGGACCCGTACCCACCACTCACTTTGGCTTCTAGACCTATAAGTAGAATTATGTAACAGTGAGTCCCAAAAGGTAAAGTACAAAGTGTGACCCAGGAGATTAGCTACACTCCAAAAGCACTGCTAGACTTTTCTAATATGTACAAACAGAAACCTGGGGAATATGTGTAGCAATGGCTATTAAGGGTGTGGAATAATGGTGCAACAAACATAAAGTTGGATCAGTCTGAGTTTAATGATATGGGCCCACTAAGCCCAGATTCTTCATTCAGTGTTTTAGCTTGAGAGGTTAGGAAAAGATCTAATAGTTCATTTGGTTGGTTTGCTGAAGCACGGAACCAAATAAATCAAGCTGAAGTACCAGACCTGCCTTGGTATACTGTAGAAGAAGATATCCAAAGGCTTAGAGAAATTGGCACGTTAGAGTGGATTTATCAGGTTAGACCCACAGACCAACACATGGAGTGCCCAGAAGATACACCTTTTAACACAACAGTGAGGAACAAATTTTTAAAGGGAGCCGCAGCATCCACGAAGACTGCTGTGATTGCTATTTTATGTAATTCAGATTTGACAGTGGGAGCTGCCCTAGTTGAATTAAGACACCTAACTACAATGGGGCTAATTGGACCCTGTGAAGGTAGGGGCCAAGTAGCGGCACTCAATTAACAAAGGCAAGATGGGTGTGGTTACCATAAAGAACAGCAGAATCAAAGCAGTAATCAAAACAGTCTGACTTGTCCGGACTTATGGCATTGGCTACTTAGTCACGGTGTCCCCAGGAATGAAATAGATAGGAAATGTACTAAATATTTACTTGTTCTGTACAAGCAGAAGAAGTCTAAGTCAGGAGAACAGCAGTCTAACTCAAACTGCCAGGATAGAAAGCAACGGTCCCTCAGTCAATTCCTGGACTGGAGCAAGTTTACAGACCCAAGACTTCTTGAAAGAAGAGGAAGCCAGTCCACTTGAGGGAGGACCCCACTACACTGCCCAAAATTTATACTGTTAATCTTTCTCCCAACCTTCCACAAAGGAATCTACCACCTTTTACAAGACTGAATGTTCACTGGGGAAAGGGAAATAATCAGACTTTTGGGGGATTACTGGACACAGTCTCTGAACTGACACTAATTCCAGGAGATCCAAAACATCACTGTGACCCACCAGTCAGAGTGGGGACATACGGAGGTCAAGTTATTAATGGAGTCTTATCTCAGTTCATCTCACAGTGGGTACAGTGTCTCCCCGTATGCATTCTGTAGTGATTTTCCAAGTTCCAGAATGCATAATTGGAATAGACATAGTCAGCAACTTGTAGGACCCCGCACTGGATCCCTGACAAGTGGATTAAGGGCTATTATGGTAAGAAAAGCCAAGTGGAAGCCCCTATCTAAGAAAATAAATAGTAAACCAAAAGCAATACCTCATTCCAGGAGGGATTGCAGAGATTACTGCCACCATCAAGGACTTGAAGGATGCAGGGGTGGTGATTCCCACCACATCCCCATTCAACTCACCTATTTGGCCTGTGTGGAAAAAAAAAAGATGGATCTTGGAGAATGACAGTGAACTGTCATAAACTTAACCAGGTAGTGACTCCAAGTGTACCTGTTGTTCCAGATGTGGTTTCATTGCTTGAGCAAATTAATACTTCTCCAGGTACTTGGTGTGCAGCTATTGATCTGGCTAATGCCTTTTTCTCAATTCTGGTTTCAAAGGAACACCAGAAACAGCTTGCCTTGACCTGGCAAGGTCAACAATACACCTTCACTGTCCTACCAGAATATCAACTCTCCAGCCTTACGTCATAATTTAGTCCACATGGAACTTGATTGCCTTTCCCTTCCACAAGACATCACATTGGTCCCTTACATTGATGACATTATCCTGATTGGACCCAGTAAGGAAAAAGCATCAATGACTCTGGACTTATTGGTAAAATATTTTCATGCTAGGTGGTGGAAAATTAATCTCACAAGCATTCAGGCGCCTTCCATCTTAGTGAAATTTCTAGGAGTTCACTGGTGTAGGCATGTAGAAATATTTCTTCTAAAGTGAAGGATACATAGTTACATCTGGCTCCTCTCACAACTAAAAAAGAGGCACAATGCCTGTGGGCCTCTTTGATTTTGGAGGCAACATATTCCTCATTTGGGTGTGCTACTCTGGCCTATTTATCAAGTGATTTGAAAAGCTGCTAGTTTTGAGTGAGTCCAGAACAAGAGAAGGCAACAAGCTCAGGCTGCTGTACAAGCCGCTCTGCGATTCAGGCCATATAATCCAGCTGATCCAACGGTGCATGAAGTTTCAAAGGCAGATAGAGAAACTGCTTGGAGCCCTTGGCAGGCCCCTATTGGTGAATCACAGTACAGACTATTAGGATTTTGAAGTAAAGCCCCACCATCCTCTGCAAATATCTACTCTCTTTTTCAGAAACAGTTTTTGGCTTGTTACTGGGCCTTAGGAGAGACTGAATGCTTAACCAAGGCCCACCAGGTCACCATGAGACCCGTGCTGCCCAGCAAGAACTGGGTGTTCCCTAATGTACAGAATCATGAAGTGGGGTATGCACAGCAGCACTCCATTATTAAATGGAAATGGTATATATGAGATCAGGCTTCAGCAGGACCTGAAGGCACAAGTAAACTATGTGAGGGAATGGCCCAAATGCCCATGGTCTCCACTCCTGTCACATTACCTGCCCTCTCCCAGTCTGCACCTATGACCTCAATGGGGAGTTCCATATGATCAGTTGACTGAGGAAGAGAAAACTCGTGTCTGGTTTACAGATGGTTCTGTGCAGTATGCAGGCACCACTTGAAAGTGGACAGCAGCAGTCTTTTTATGGGACTTCCCTGAAGGACAGTGGTAAAGGGAAATTCTCTCAATGGGCAGAACTTCAAACAGTGCACCTCATTGTTCACTTTTCTTGGAAGCAGAAATGACCAGATGTGCAATTGTATACCAATTCATGGGTGGTAGCCAATGGCTTGGTTGGGTGGTCAGGGACTTCAAAGCAATGTGACTGGGAAATTGGAGACAAGAAGATATGGGGAAAAGTTATGTGGATAACCCTCTCTGAACAGGCCAAAGAAATGAAGGTTTTTTTTGTCTCATGTGAACGCTTACCAGTGGGTGACCTCAGCAGAGGAAGATTTTAACAATCAAGTGGATAGGATGACACATTCTGTGTAAACCAATCCCCCTTTTCCCCATCCACTCTCACCCTTGCCCAATGGCCTCATGAACAAAGCTGTCATGGTGACAGGAATGAGGTTATGCATGGGCTCAGCAACGTGGACTTCTACTCACCAAAGCCAACTTGGCTACAGACACTGCTGAGTGCCCAAAATGCAAGTAGCAGAGACCAATACTGAGTCCCTGATATGGCACCATTCCTTGAGGTGATCAGCCAGCAGCCTGGTGGCAGGTTGATTACATTGGACTACTTCCATCATGGAAAGGGCAGTGTTTCATTCTTAGGGGAATAGACACTCTGGATACAGATTTGCCTTCCCTGCATGCAATGTTTCTGCAAAAACTACCATCTGTGGACTCATAGAATGCCTTATTCACTGACGTGGTATCCCACACAGCATTGCCTTGGCTCAAGGGACCCACTTCACAGCAAATGAAGTACAGCAATGGTCCCAAGCTCATGAACTTCACTGGTCTTACCTTGTTTCCCACCGTCCTGAAGCAGCTCACTTAACAGAATAATGGAATGGCCTCCTAAAGACTCAATTACCTTATATGGGAGGGGAGGGGTGGAGATGAAAAAACACTAAATAGAAAAAGATAAGTGGTAACTTTGGTGAAGGGTAAGACAGTACATGATACTGGGGAAGCCAGCACAATTTGTCCAAGGCAAGGTCATGGAAGCCCCACAGACACATCCGAACTCCCTGAGGGACCAAGTTACTGGGCTGAGAGCTATGGGGACCATGGTCTCAGAGAACATCTCAACTGACATAACATAGTTTATAAAGAAAATGTTCTACATTCTACTTTGGTGAGTAGTGTCTGGGGTCTTAAAAGCTTGTGAGCAGCCATCTAAGATACTCCACTGATCTCACCCTGTTTGGAGCAAGGAAGAATGAAGAAAACCAAAGACACAAAGAAAAGATTAGTCCAAAGGACTAATGGATCACAACTACCACAGCCTCTACCAGACTGGGTCCAGCACAACTAGATGCCTGGCTACCACCACTGACTGCCCTGACAGGGATCACAATAGAGTGTTTTGGACAGAGCAGGAGAAAACGTAGAACAAAATTCTAACTCACAAAAAAAGGCCAGATTTACTGCGCTGACAGAGACTGAAGAAACCCCAAGAGCATGGCTCCCAGACACCTTTTAAATTCAGTAATGAAGTCACTCCTAAGGTTCACCCTTCAGCCAAAGATTAGACAGGCACATAAAACAAAACTCGATGAAATGGGCAAGGACTAGGAGGCAGGAGGGGACAGGAAAGCTGGTAATAGGGAACCCAGGGTCGAGAAGGGAGAGTGTTGACATGTCGTGGGGTTGGTAACCAATGTCACAGAACAATATGTGTTCTAACTGTTTAATGATAAGCTAGTTTGTTCTGTAAGGCTTCATCTAAAAAGTACTACAGAAAAGAAGAAAAAAAAAAAAAGACTCAATTACCACATCAGCTAGGTGGCAATACTTTGCAGGGTTGGGTCTGTGTTCTCCAGGAGGCAGTATATGCTCTAAACCAGCTTCCAATATATGCTGCTCTTTCTCCCATAGCCAGGATTTTTGGTTCCAGGAATCAAGGGGCAGAAATGGGAGTGGCACCCCTCACTATTACCCCTAGTGGCACACTTACAAATCTTTTTCTTCCTGTCCCTGCAATCCTATGCTCTGTGAGTGTAGGGGTCTTAGTTCCAAAGGGAGGACTACTCCCACCCGGAGACACAACACAGATTCCACTGAACTGGAAGTTAAGAATGCCACCCAGCCACTTTGTGCCTCTGGATCAACAGGCAAAGAAGGAAGTTACCATATTGGCTGGTGTGATTGCTCCTGATTACCAAGGGGAAATTGGATTAACGTTCCATAATGGAGGTAAAAAAAAGTATATCTGACATACAGGAGATCCCTTAGGCCATCTCTTAGTACTACCATGCCCTGTGATTAAAGTCAATGGGAAACTACAGCAACCCAATTCCAACATGACTGTCAATGGCCTAGACCCTTCAGGAATGAAGGTTTCAGTCACCCCACCAGACAAAGAGCCATGACTAGTTGGGGTGCTTGCTGAGGGCAAAGGGAATACGGAATGGGTGGCAGAAGAAGGTAGGTCCAAATATCAGTTACTATCATGTGACCAGTTCCCAACACAAGGACTGTAACTGTTATGAGTTTTTCTTCCTTGCATGTGTGTATCAATTTTTTTTTTCTCTTCAGTTGTAAAATATAAGATGTAAACGGGAGCTAGTGAGTTTTTGGTTGTACCCATGTTAGTTGCATCATGTTAGGCACATGTATGACTTGGTAATTGTCTTTATTTAGAGGCTGTGTATGGTTTAAAGAGATGTATACAGGCACCAGGTTGACAAGAGGTAGACTCTTATGGTTAAGGTTGTGTACCAACTTGGCTGGGCTGTGATTCTCAGTGGTTTGGCAGTAATGTAATGATGGAGTTCGGCAGTTATGTAATGATGTAATTTGGCACTTAGGTAAAGATGTAGTCATCTGCCATGATGTGATCCTCCAATCAGTTGTAAGGGGAGTTTCCTAGAGGCACACCCTGGACATTCTGGCAAAGCTCACTCACTTGCTCTGGATCCTGCATCTAGCTTGTCATCATCTGACCTCTGATTCTTCGGATCTTGGGACTTGAGTCAGTGGCCTACTGTATTGCCTGCCGATCTTGGAATTTGTCAGTCTCTGCAGCCTGTGAGCCAGCAGCCTGCTGACTTACCAAGCAATCTTGGATTCATCAGCCTCCGCAGCCTATGAGCTAGTGGCCTGCCATCTGACGTGCCGATCTTGGGTTCCTCAGACCCTGCAGCTATGTGAGTCAGAAGAAGCCTTCAGCCCTCACCCTGACCCTGGACTTGGCACTTGCCAGCCTCTATAACCATGTGAGACATCTCCTTGAGATAAATTTCTCTCACACACACGCTGGTTTTCTTCTCTAGAGAACCCAGCCTAAGACAATCACCAAGCCTTTCTTCCTAGTCCATTTTAGTCTGTAAGCATCACTGAAACATTTTCAGCATCATAGCAACATGTAAACCTCCACTGACAGATGGGTGGTGGCTGGGCGTGAGGTGCTTTGGCCAAAACTGAAGGTTAGAATTCTACCACTGAACCACCATTGCATACTCTGAGTATACTGCCACTAACTTCAGTTCACATGGCGGAGCTTCACGGGGTCAGAGAGGCAGGAGCTGGACCTGGATAGCCAGCTGCATGCACTCCACCACCAACCTGTTCCAGTCCTCATTGCCACTGTCATGGGGCCCTCACTATCCATGGCCCTCAGTTCATTCCTAAGTCACCCAGTCTGAAGTCGGGTAAGTACAGTTTTACATTTTTTTTTTTAACCAGTAGCCTATTTGTTTACTACATCTCTCAGGAGAGGAATGTAATATTGCCAGACTGGACTAAGTGTAAAATAGTTCCTGTGGGCTCAGTAATGGCGAAAATGCAGGCAGTGCAACAAGAAGGATGGAATTCTGGGAAACAGTGCTGTAGTCTGTAGTGTGTATGTTTCTACCCGACCGAAGCCACAGTACTTTGCAATTTCTCCTTCCCCGAGACTAGCCCACACTAGGTCCCCTCTTCACTTTTCCCCCACTGTGGTGAAGGTCTTTCCTTTTGTGAGCAGAACTGATGCAAACTTCCTCTTGGGAGTCCTCCCTGGAGTCAGAGGCTGCTGGGCTCAATCCTGGGAGCAGTCCTCTGGGTCCTGCAGACTCCCTGCACATGTCTCTAGACACTGGGCCTTGGCTGGGCTGGCTTCCCTTCCCTAGGAGCTGCTGCTGTGGCATCAAGCCCCCTCAGCCCTGCCCCTTGCCTTTCACGAGCTGAGTTGCTGAAACTTAGTGCAGCTCAAGGCCAAGCCTTTCCAAAGCGTGCTGTAGATAATGACAAAAGTACATCGTGACATGGGAAATTTCAGGGAAAGGCAGACGTGGTTGACTGGATAACGCTATAAGACTTTCTCAAGTGACTCATAAAATATTTTTTATAGGAAAGAATACTTGGTACTTGACTATTTACTGGTAAAAAACTGACAGTTATTTCTCGAGCTTTTCCTGTGTGGAAAGAGCTATGCTGCATTCATAGGAGAGTATACTAAAAGTAGGCATTTTCTCCATTGACCTCAGAAAGAGTACATATAATCAGACAGATATGAAGGAATGACTAATGAGATAAACTATGGCTTATCTTTGAAGTAGAAACTACGGGGCATTAGAAGGAATGAGGTAGATACTTATATGCTAATGTGCCATAACCCCCAAACTATACTATTACATGAAAAATATCTAGGTGCAGAAGAATGTATATGGTATATTCATAATAATGGAAAAAAAGGAAAGATTTACAAACACACACATTTACATATATGTTTGTCATCGCATAGGTTATATCTGGAATAATACACAAAGAACTAACAATAGTGCTTGCCTTGGCTGGGTAACCGTGGGTGAGCATATAACTTTTTCCTGTGCCTTTTCTTTTGTGCTGTGTAGATTTTCCATGGTGTGCACATATTACTTTCCAAAAATTTAAAAATGTTTATAAAACCACTTTTAAAAGTGTGTGGTAAGTGCCAAATACGTAGTATACAAACAACATTGGGAGGCTCTCAGGAGAAGGAAAGCTGGCCCAGGCTGGGGCGATCAGGGCAGTTCAAGGAGTAGGAGGAGGAAGCCCTGGAACTGAGCTATACAGCATGGGGAGGCTTTGGGGTGACGGAGGGGTGGTGAAAGCAGAGCAGGACAACATTCTGATTAGATGGCATATAATAAGCAAACTTGGAGTCTTATGGGGTAATAAATTGAACTTTGCCTGGGGTGAAGGAATGCAGAGAGATTTTCCTTCTTTCATGTATGTACACACTGGCTCATCCCAGAATGAATTCAAAGAAGCTTATAAGACAAATAACAACACACAATTATTAAAGTAGAAATAGAAGCTTAAATCAGAACCTAGGAGAAGATAAAAACATTTCTAACCAACTGGCTTAACCAGTTACCATGACTCAGCTGTGCAATTGTAGCTGAGCCTCCTGGCAGCCAGAGTAAAAAGAAAGCTACTAGTACATAGCTTTGATTGTGGAAAGAAACATGGTAGACCATCTCCTTGAGAACAAGTTCTTTACAAGAAATTGACACATGACATCTGGGACTGAGTTGTGGCAATGGGCAGGACCAGTGTAAGCCAGGATGTCTTGGCTGAAGGTCATTCATGATGCAGATGTCCACTGGTCTATCTTAACAAAGTCCTTGGAAGAGTGAATGAGTATTGTGTCTCCTAGAAATATTTCTCTGGGTATCCCTCTCTCAGCTGGGTATTCTTTGGGTTGAGTGTGTGTTTGGTTTTTAATGAGAGCTGGTGACAGGGCTTGGAACTGGTTCATTCTGATTCAAACCCCTGCTGAGAATTTGCATTTCAAACAAGTTCCCAGGCAATGCTAATGCTGCTGGTTAGGGACCATTTCTGGGAACCACTAGTAGAGAAGTGGTTCTCCAAATTCATTATACATAAGAAGCACCTCAGGATATTGTTAACCATAGATTCTGATTCAGTATATCTGGGGGGTGGAAATGCAAATTCTCAGCAGGGGTTCAAATCATAAGGAACTGGTTTGAAGCCCTGGCTAGAAAGCAAGTGATGTGAGGCCAGGCTGGGCAAAGGCTTGGAGGCTGGCATTCGGTATTGCTGATCAGTGGCCAGTCACAAGTTTTAGGAAGCAGACAAAGAGATACAAGCATGAACATTCTACTAGGAAAGCTGAGAAAGCTAGCATTCAGTGCTTTGCCAAGGTGAAAGGCAACCTCCTCTTTCCGTAGAGTGAGTCCATGTACCTTGAGACAACCTCTGGTTGTCCTCCAAGAGAAGCTTTGCCTTTATTTTAGCACTTGGATAATTGCTCTTTCGACTGTCTAATATTCAACACTAACAAGAAATTATGAAGTAAGAGAGCTGAACAGATTTCAAAGGCCAGCTTGAGAAGAAAAAGCAACGTATTACAATGAAATGTGCAAAGACCTGGAGTTAGAAAATTGAAAGGGAAGAACATGCTCAGCATTTCTCAAGCTGAAAGAACTGAAGAAAAAATTCAAGCCTCGAGTTGCAGTTTTGAAGAAGTCGACAGGGAAAATACTAAACGATGGAAGGAATACACAGAGTCACTGTACCAAAAATAATTGGTCCACTTTCGACCATTTCAGGAGGTAGCATATGATTAAGAACTGATGATTCTAAAGGAAGAGGTCCAAGCTGTACTGAAAGCTTTGGCAAAAACCAAGCCTCCAGGAACTGACAGAACACCAGCTGAGATCTTTCAACAAACGGATGCAGCTCTGCAAGTGCTCACTCGTCTATGCCAAGAAATTTGGAAGATAGCTACCTGGCCAAACGACAAGAAGAGATCCATATTTGTACCCATTCCAAAGAAAGGTGATCCAACAGAATGAGGAAATTCTAGAACAATGTCATTAATACCACACACAAGTAAAATTTTGCTGAAGATCATTCAAAAGTGATTACAGCAGTACAACAACAGAGAACTGGCAGAAATTCAGGCTGGATTCAGAAGAGGATGAGGAACCAGGGATATCATTGCTGATGTCAGATGGATCCTGGCTGAAAGCAGAGAATACCAGAAGGATGTTTACCTGTGTTTTATTGACTATGCAAAGGCATTTGACTGTGTGGATCATGACAAATTATGGATAACATTGCAAAGAATGAGAATTCCAAAACTCTTAATTGTGCTCATGAAGAACCTGTACTTAGACCAAGAGGCAGTTGTTCAAACAGAACAAGGGCTACTGCATGGTTTAAAGTCAGGAAAGATGTGTGTCAGTGTTGTATCCTTTCACCATACTTCTTCAATCTGTATGCTGAGGAAATAATCTGGGAAGATGGACTATATGAAGAATGTGGCATCAGGATTGGAGGATATGCAGATGACACAACCTTGCTTGCTGAAAGTGAAGAGGACTTGAAGCACTTACTGAAGAAGATCAAAGACCACAGCCTTCAGTATGGATTACATCTCAATATAAAAGAAACAAAAATCTTCACAACTGGACCAATAAGCAACATCATGACAAATGGAGAAAATATTAAAGTTGTCAAGGATTCCATTTTATTGAAATCCACAATCAATGCCCATGGAAGCAGCAGTCAAGAAATCAAATGACCCATTGCAATGGGCAAATCCACTGCAAAAAATCTCTTTAAAGTGGTAAAAAGCAAAAATGTCACTTTAAGGACTAAGGTATACCTGACCTAAGCCATCGTGTTTTCAATCACTTCATATGCATGTGAAAGCTGGACAATGAATAAGAAAGACCAAAGAAAAATTGATGCCTTTGAATTACAGTGTGCCAGAAGACCATGGAAGAAATACAGCCAGAATGCTCCTTAGATGCGAGGATGGCGAGACTATGTCTCACATATTTTGGACATGTTATCATGAGAGATCAGTCCCTGGAGAAGGACATCATGCTTGGAAGAGTAGAGGGTCAGCGAAAAAGAGGAAGGCCCTCAACGAGGTGGATTGACACAGTGGCTGCAACAATGGACTCAAGCATAGCAACGATTGTGAAGATGGCGCAGGATGGGGCGGTGTTCATTCTGCTCTACATAGGGTTGCTATGAGTTGCAACTGACTCGATAGCACCTAACAACAACAATGTTTTGTGGTTAAGATTTTTTTTCAAGACTGATTTTGTCTTGCTAAGATATACAGTGAAATATTTACAGGTGAACTAATGTAATTTCTGAGTAAACAAAACAACAACAACAAAAACCCATTGCTGTCAAGTGGATTCTGACTCAAGCGACCCTATAGGACAGAGTAGAACTGCCCCATAGGGTTGTCCAAGGAGCACCTAGTAGATTCAAACTGCTAACTTTTTGGTTAACAGCCATAGCTCTTAACCACTCCACCACCAGGGTTTCCAATTTCTGAGAGTTGCTTCAAAATAATTCAGGTGCTGGGAATGGGGCTTGGCAAGGGGGAGAGGGAGAGGAGAGACAGCTGAAACAGAAGTGGTCGTAAATTAATGATTGTTGGGGCTGGGCGATGAGGTCTGGAAGATCAGTGGACGATTCTCTCTAGCGTATGTCTAAAGTTTTCCATCATAAACCAAAACCGAATCCAGCGTCGTCGAGTCGATTCCGACTCACAGCGACCCTATAGGACAGAGTAGAGCTGCCCTGCAGAGTTTCCAAGGAGCTCCTAGCGGATTTGAACTGCTGACCTCTTGGTTAGCAGCCTTAGCACTTAACCACTACGCCACCAGGGTTTCCTTTTCCATCATACAAAGCTAAAAAAAAAAAAATGAGTGAAGGAGAAAGTTCACTCCACATGGAATCACACTTCTCTGTGAAAGGCAAAGTCTACAGACAGATGAGCAGGGAGCCCACAAACTGAATCCTTGAAAAGTCTCAGTTTCAGGTGAAAATAGGAAAAGAGGAGCAACAGGTAGAGTGGAAACATTATGCTGTACTGGCAAAAACCACCACTTTGAAATTCAATCAACCTGGGTTTTCATCCAGTCCCTGCCCACTAGCTTAAGCACGTTACTTACTTTGAGCGCTTACTTAACTCCATTAGCCTCCAACCTTCAGTTTCCTTTTTCATAAGGGAGGATCAGAGTTGCATCTACCTCATAGAGTTATTATGAGGGTTATATGAAATAATGCATATAAAGCATTTTGTACTTGTCTTGACACAAAATGGAAACTAGGGTGCATAGTGGTTAAGGGCTATAGCAGCTAGCCAAAAGGTCGGCAGTTCAAATCTACCAGGCACTCCCTGGAAACTGTATGGGGCAGTTCTACTCTGTCCTATAGGGTCACTATGAGTTGGAATCGACTCGATGGCAGTGACTTTGGTTTTTGGTTTGGTTTGCCGCAAAATAAGCGTCCGTTAAATGTTAGCTAATAATATTATTCTATTAATGAAAATAAGTTGTCCTGAGAGGTAAGAAAAGAAGCAGGGTATGTAGTGTGACAGAAGCAGAAGAAAAAAAAATTGACAAAAGCACGGAGATGATGGTGTCATATTATAATCAAGGAATCTGGTGCCTTAAAAGAAAGGATTAAGCATATTGGAGGTCATTGATGACATCAACATTTTAGTACCATAAAGATGGGGAGAGCACAGCTGATGAAGAGGAATAAGCTGGGAGCGGTAGTGAGGCAAGGAAAGCAGTGGCTGCTGAGTATTTCCTTATTTGGGGATGAAAGGGAGGAAAGAAACGGAGCAGCAAAGACAAGAAAGCCCTTTTTCAAAGTAAGGGAGCTCTTGCAAATCTGCAGGAAGCGAGGAAGACGCCTATGGAGAGGGAGCAATGGAGGGTGTACAGCCAGGAGCAAAGGAAGAGATGGAGGGCTTGTCCTGTGGTGAGGTGGAGATGTGGGGAAGTTAACTCACAGTCAATATGTCTGGAGACTAAAAGCAGGACACAACCAAGAGCAGAAGTGGGGTTTCAGAGGCCACCACAGAGGGGATTGTGAGGGAGGAAAAATTATCAGACGGAGGAGGTAGAAGCACAGCGCAGCATGGGAAGGAGAGAAAAAGAAGGAATAGGTGACCAAAACCATGAGCCGGAATCAACTCAACGGCAGTGGGCAAGTGGGTTTAGGTGACCAAACCAAAAAACACCAAGCACTTGCCGTTGAGTTGATTCCACCTTACGGCGACCCCGTGTGTTAGAGTAGAGCTGCTCCATAGGGTTTTCTTGGCTGTAATCTTTATGGAAACAGATCGCTAGTCCTTTCTTGCATGGTGCTCCCAGGAGGGTTTGAACAGAGAACATTTAGGTTAGTACCAAAAACCAAACCAAAACCACTGCCGTCGAGTCTATTCCGACTCATAGCGACCCTATAGGGCAGAGTAGAGCTGCCCGATAGAGTTTCCAAGGACCGCCTGGCGGATTCGAACTGCCAACCTCTTGGTTAGCAGCCATAGCACTTAACCACTATGCCACCAGGGTTTCCTTAGGTTAGTAATAGAGTGCAAATCATTTGCGCCACTGAGGGACTGAGATGACCAAAGGGCTTGGCATTTTGGCTGGCGGTGGAGGGTGACAAGGATGAATAGGCTGGTTATAAGTGACAGCAGGTTGACATAGGTGCACACTGGGGTAGACTCCAGTGGAGTCAGAGGCCAGAGCAGGCACGGTCTGTACTCTGTCCTGTTGTTGAGATGGTTCTGTGGCCTGTGAAGACATCTCCTGTTGGGTGGTGGAGAAGGGCACAAGCTGAGTCCATGGTGACCCATGGTGGAATAGAGACTTCCAGGTTCACAGGGTGAGACTGCAAGTGCTTCACATGAACATGCAGGAAAAGGCAAACCGATCCAGTGCGACTCCGGGATCACAATGGGAATGTTAGAACGTAAAGTCATTTCTTTCTAATTCCTGAGTCCTTCACACTACCGACATCCTTCACATTCATTCCACCCTTGCCCCACCTCTTAGTCTCATCCTAAGAACAAGGTGATGTTTGTTTTTCACGTTACTTGACAATACAAAAAGCCTGGAAAGTTTTTTAGTGACTTGCTTGGTGTAAAAACTACTGAGCTTAAATATCATAACCTTTTTACAGAGGAATTAAGAGTTGGGAAGAAGACATTTGAAATCCAGATTCGACAGCACTATGATGCTGACATGTTGATATCTTTTTTTAAATGCAGGTATGGCCAACACTCACTGGAAAAGGACATTATGCTTGGTAAAGTACAGAGTCAATGAAAATGAGGGAAATCCTCAATGAGATGGATTAACACAACAGCTGCAACGAAGGGCTCAAACATACCAATGATTATGAAGATGGCACAGGACCGGGAACTTTTCATTCTGTTATAGGTAAGGTCTATACATGAGTTAGAGCCAACTCAACAGCAACTAACAACGTGGCCTATACCCCTTTTTGTCACCCAATATTCATTCCTCTTCTTTTTTCATACTGACAGAATTACTAACTGGGCACTTGGCTGCCCAGAATAAAGGCTGTATATCTCAAAAAAAATTTTTTTTTTTTTTTATCTCAGCCTCCCTTGCAGCTAAGTCTGATTAAGTCTGGCCAATAATATGTCAGCAAAAATGTTAGATGGCAGCTTCTGGAGAACATCCTAGGAAGACAGTTGGTGCGTGTCCTTGGCCCTTTCTTTATCCCTTCCTCCACCCAGGTGCCTGGAATTCAAGTCTAACATGCACCTTGGAGAAGGAAGCATGGTCCATGTGCACACTTGGGATGGGAGGTGAGCTGAAAGAGGAGTGGATCCAGGAAGTGTTAGAGCAGAACCTCATATCAGCCAGTGACTGTCTGCCTTTGAACCTGTATGGGATTGGGATAAAAATTCTATCTTGTCCATGGTAATGTTATTTGAGGAGTTTGTTATTTGCAGCTGAACCTAATTTTGAAAGTAACTGATATACCAAGTATTACAATTAAAATTAACAGTGGTAAAAACAATATTGTAAAAGATAATGACTTGATATTTGTCGAAACATAGTAAAATCAGAAACCGAATTATCATTTAAAAGTAGCTGCCACTGAATTGGCTCCAACTCACGGCGACCTTACGTACAGTGGTACCAACTGTTGTCCAGCCCTGAGTCACCCTCACGACCTCCGGCATACTTGAGTCCACTGTTGCGGCTGTCGTGTCAGTCCGTCTCACTGAGGGTCTCGCTTGCCCTTACTCTCCCTCTGCTTTACCAAACATGCTGTCTTCCTTCAGTGATTGATCCCTCCTGATGGCATGTACAAAGCAAGTGAGCTAGACAACACTCTGCTACTCTGTTATGACCCATAAGATTTGCAGTGTCTAATCTTTTGGACATAGATTGCCAGGCCTTTTTTCCTAGTCTGTCTTAGCCTGGAAGCTCCACTGAAACCTGTCCATTGTAGGTGATCTTACTGGTATTTGAAATCCTGGTGACATAGCTTCCAGCATCACAGCAGCATGCAAGTCACCACAGTATGACAAACTGACAGAGAGGTAGTGGATCATTTATTAAAACCACACTATAACAAAGTTTTCATAAAAATATGTATTTATTCAACCCATGTCGACTGTGTCAGGCCCTGTGGCAGACTCTGGGGGTGCTGTAACCCAGAAGCCACAGGCACTGCTCTCATGAGTCTCACAGTTGGGGAAATTAGAACACAATTACGTGAGTAGGAATAAGCGTGGGGAGGGGGGACTATGGGTGGATCTCCCTCCCCACGAAGACTGAGGTGGGGACTGGGAACTGCTTCCTCAGAGTGGAGGTCTCAGCTGAACCCTAAAGAATAAATAGGGTTTGTCAGACAAGGAGAAGCATAGAAACAGCGTTCCAAGCAGAGGGCTCTACTGTTGCAGAGGAGGCTTGGAAGAGAGGAAGCCTAGCACTCCTGGAGGGTGAAAAAAGTGCAATTACAAATGAGATCCACTCATCCAGACTCATGCTGGAACATGTTAAAACATGGTCTACTCCATGGCAATGACAGTAACAGCAGCCTAAAGTGACGTGGAATGAGGCTTAAAGAGAGTGACGAAGGTTTAAGGAGTGGCAGAGGAAGTCACCAACAGACAAATGTAAAAAGGCTGATTGACTATGAGCCAATAGGCAATGGTGTCAGTGCACACAGCTGGGGAACCCCCCCACCCCGCCCCCACCCCAAGAGCTGGAGCTCACACAGGAGAGCAGATGGATGGCTGAATCAGCACAGGTTGGGGGAGGGAAGAAAGAGTAAATAAGTGAGGCATCAGAATGAAGAGGGTGATAGGGCCAAGGCTGAGGGAACGAGGGTCTCCATGAGGTTGAAGGGCAGCACAATAAAATCACAGTCATCTCGCCTCCATTAGAATGGCAATGATATATTTAAAAAAAAAAAAAATACTAGGTGTTAGTGAGGTTATGGAAGAACAGGAACCCTCATTTATTGCTGGTGGGATTTTAAGTTGGTGCAGTCATTGTGGAAACCAGTTTGACAGTTCCTCAAAAAGCTGAATATAGAACCGCCATATGACCCAGAAATCCCACTCTTAAGTATATACCCAAAATGCCTGAAAGCAGTAGCGTGAACAGACACATGCACACCATAAAGAAGAATGTTATGCTGAGCAAAATAATTGGGTCACAAAAGGACAAACACTGTAAGATATCCCTTACGTGAAATAAACAAATATACAGAGACCATAAGTAATTATGGTTACCAGGGGCAGGAGTGAGGGAGAAATTGGGAGTTTTTGCATTGACTGTATGTTAACGGTGGAAGGATAATTTGGAAAAAGACAGGGAGAATGGTTGCACAACTTGAAAATTGTAATCAATGTCACTGAAGCATACATGTAGAATTTGATGACATGTATGCTTTTTTTTTATGCTTTATTATATACATATAGCTATAATAAAAAAATCAAAGTCACACAGAGAGGATGTGAGGCTGTGGTTACAGGCTGCACACTGGAGAATTTCAGAAGTAGCTCTAGATGATGCCCCAGTGCACTTGGGAGAGTGAGAGTCAGTGGTTAGAGTGAGAGTGGGTCCATAGCAGAGTTTCGCTGGAGAAGGCATGGGGGATGCAGACACCAGACAAGGCCCAGGAGCATGTATTGTGGGGATAGTGAGGAGCACTTCCTGGAGGTGGGCTGGAAGGGGCTCTGTCCTCCAGGGAAAGCTTGAGGATGGCTGTGATCAAAACTCAAACATTTACCCACAAAAGTCAGGGGCAAAGCACACGCAGACCTAAGAGCCAGAGTTCCACTGTAGGGCTGCAGGGTCCTTGACCACTGGTGGTAGATGCTCCTTTGTCGTACAACACAAAGCATGTTGTTGTTGTTAGGTGCCATCGAGTCAGTTCCAACTGATAGCGACCCTATGTACAACAGAACGAAACACTGCCTGGTCCTGCGCCATCCTCAAAATCGTTGCTGTGCTTGAGGCCATTTTTGCAGGCACTGTGTCAATCCATCCTGTCGAGGGTCTTCCTCTTTTTCGATGGCGCTCTACTTTACCATGTATGATGTTCTTCTCCAGGGACTGATTTCTCCTGATAACATGTCCAAAGTATGTGAGATGCAGTCTCACCATCCTTGCATCTAAGGAGCATCCTGGCTGTACTTCTTCCAAGATAGATTTGTTCTTCTTCTGATGTTTTTCATCAACACCATAATTCAAAGGCATCAGTTCTTTGGTCTTCCTTACTCATTATCCAGTTTTTGCATGCATATGAGGCGATTAAAAACACCATGACTTGGGTCAGGCGCACCTTAGCCCTTAGAGTGACATCTTTGTTTTTTTAACACTTTAAAGAGGTCTTTTGCAGCAGATTTGCCCAATGCAATGAGTCCTTTATTTCTTGACTGCTGCTTCTATAGGCATTGATTGTGGATCCAAGTACAATGGAATTCTTGACAACTTCAATATTTTCTCTGTTTGTCATGATGTTTCTTACTGGTCCAGTTGTGAGAATTTTTGTTTTCTTTATGTTGAGCTGTAATCCATACTGAAGGCTGTAGTCTTTGATCTTGATCAGTAAGTGCTTCTAGTCCTCTTTACTTTCAGCAAGAAAGGTTGTGTCATCTGCATATTGCAGGTTATTAATGAGTCTTCCTCCAATCCTGATGCCATGTTCTTCTTCATATAGTCTAGTTTCTTGGATTATCTGCTCAGCATAGAGATTGAATAAGGCTCCTGGATAGTGAAAAGAGTTGGGAGACAAGTCAGCAAGGATAGGAAGAAACGCAGAGCAGAACACTGGGATCCTCCACTCCTTTTGCCAAGGAGGAAACTGGAGTCTATAGACGGCATCAAAGTCACGAAGAGCTGGAGTCTTCTGACCTTCAGGTTCTTTTCCTGTCTGTACCTGTGTTTACCACCAAACCAGTCAAATCCAGCTAAGCTCCATGACAGGTAAAGAATGTGGATAAAGCCAGAGCAAGGGATCCTGTGAACCTAAGACGTGAGGCAGCTAAGAGGTGAGGCAGCTAAGAGGTGAGGCAGTTACTCATGGCATGAACATCAGGGCAGCCCAGAGCAGGGCTAGAGAGAGACTGTTCTAGGCAAAACTGTCAGAGCTCCTTTTGGTCCTGCCCGCCTTGGTCTGTTCTTCTTTCCTACCTTTGCTGTCCACACTCCCTTCTCTGACTTGTCCATCTTGCTCGCTTTCTTGGCTTCAGCAGCATAACAGCAAGCTCTACTGAGTGGGTAAAAGATGATTTAGGCGTTAAAGGGCCAGGTAGAGATGCATATTTTAAAAGGCAACTTTAGAAAATCGAAAACCTTAAGACTCAAAGGCATGAGACTCTATGGCAGAATGGTGGAGGGTGGGGGTGCTGTATTCAGGCAGGAAAGCCCTGCCCTGCTCAAGGTTGGGGCTTGTTAGACGCCATGAAGAGAAGCAGCTGGGGGTTGTCACCCATTCAGCTCTCCTTCCCTGGGAAAGAATGCAGGCGCATTCTCGAATGTGTTAGGGTTTTGCTTTTTCTTTTCAGAACTAGACTTCAACTTCCTTGGAGAAAATACCTCTTATTATTATTGTACAATCCACATCCAGCCAGTTCTGTACATAGTAAGTTCTCAGTCAAACCTGTAGCATGAGTAACCCTTGGCCAAATATTGCAAACTTGGGTAAAGGAATCAAGGGTAATAGAAGAATTGTTTTCATTGCCACTTTATCCATTGGATTTATCGAGGGTCAAGAATAGCAAATAAATATTGCCAATGAAGAATAATAGCTTCCTTTCTTAACCTTTGACAGTGAGCATCGAACACGATAAACTTCATTAAATATTTGCCTTACATTTCTTTATTGTATTTTTGTTAGTTTTTTTCACCTGCAAATATTAGCTTGCTCTTGTACATACTTCAAGTATAACAAAATCAAGATTGTAGCAGAATCCTCTGTAAAATCACAACTATCAATTTTTTCTAGAGCCTGTGCCCCAATTGTCTCCACCATTAGCTATTACACACGAGCAAACGCAGGCTGACATGAATCCCCTTCCCTCCTAGAAATCAGAATTTATAAAAAGGTAATTTATCGCCTCCTTAGATATTTTAAAATCCTACTTGTATTACATATGGTGGGTATATATTCGTACTGGTTATTTTCATAATTTCCATGAGAACTGAATGTGTCCAAGTTCAGTGCGTGAAGGTTTGCAGTCCACATCGTCCTCATCTGACCCTCACACCACCACTGTCAGGGGGTCAAGATGGCAAACGGTTGCCCAGTTTTACAAATATGGAAGCTATGGTTCAGACACAACTTGCAGAAGGTATCAAAACAGCAGACTGGGACTTGAGGCTTTGAATTCCAAAACTCGCCCTCTTTCCACTATACCATGCTCTAGTCACCACAATCTGAACATCTCCACTAAACTGGCGCTTTAGTTTCAATGCCCAATTAACTTGCAATTTCTGTTAAAACCAACAAATATAGCAAATAGCAACCTGAGATCTCATCTTGAGCGTGTGTTCTTTCCAGAGGGTCAGCTCATCAGGTTTGGCATGCTTAAATAAGGCTGAAATATATTTCATTGTAAATCCCCAGCCCCAACCCAGTGCCATCGAGTTGAAAATATACTCTTAAAATTAGCAATTAAAAAAGAAGCTATGCTATATTTTTTAAATCCTCTACCACTCCATAAAGTTGGAAAATAAGATGAAAAGGGTATTTTTTTAACTGAAAAATGCAGTTAACTAAAATGTAATATAGGACTTATCCCAAATCAGAATGCCTAAAATGTTTTCCAAGCTCAAAACTCTCTAAGATTACGTTCAAAAGAGAAGCCATTTCCCCAGCGTTTACTTCTTATCATTTGTTTATAATAGTTATTTGGCATGTACTATAAACAGATATGATACATACTTGGAGAATATTTTTCTTTAGAAATAGTAAATAATTAAAATGAATATATGTCTTCTGCTTTAACTATCATTTTCATTAAATAAATGGCGGCAATATAGCACCTTATGTTAATTACAGCACAAGAGAATTGAACCATATTAATTTCTTTTTATTTTTTTGGTAGCTTAAAATACATTATTTGCATTTACTTTTATACAATCTCATTTTGTTGTTGTTGTTATTTTACTAAAGAAACAAATTCCCCCTCCCTTTTTTTGGGTAACTTTTATTTATTTATTTATTTTACTAAATTCTACTGCCTTCCACCAGTGTGTAGTAAAGTCAACAGACTGGTTGTACAGCCAACAAGGATCTCCTTCAGAGGTAGGCTGAAGGGAAACAATTTGCAGTAGTTAAGATTTATTCCCCTATCCTACCCTCTACATATTACATCTCTCAACAAAGAATTCTTGTTTCACTTTATTGGGAAGGGAGCAGAGGGCTGTTTAGAAGTTCTGCAGGTCTAAGTGTACATATGTTAGCATTGCTGGCTGTGAGGGGGGCACAAGGAAAATGAGAATTCCAATTTGTTACGCTGACATCTCATGTAAACAAAGGAAAATACTAAGGGTACTAGAATTTAAAAAACAAAACAGCACAAGAGCAATTTCTTAAAATACTTTTAATTACTATCCTAACAATTAATAATAAATGAGGAAGCAGAGCTCTCGGCTTAACACTCGTTCCTTCCACTTCTTCCCTAAGTCATTACTGGGGATCAGTTTCATCTCAAAGTTTCAGCGTTTGAGTTTAAAATGAACCTTTCTGCCCAGTTCCACAGGACAGCAAGCCACTGTTTCGGAATTTCACTTCACAAACCGGACATGCTTTATAGTTGCTTGTGACAAAAACACCAGATTAGTGTAAAATTTACATCATTTTTTTAAAAGCCTGTTATTTTTTTTACAGAGATACTTGGAACTACAAAAGGAGGTATTCAAAACTGAAAAACACAGCAATATAAGATGAATGTATGGTGTATACCTAAGGTAACTTGTTACTTGTGGTTTTCTGCTCCCATAGGTGTGCATTCTTCCTGGGCACGCCCACCTCTGGGTGTTCTAGGATTATTAGCTCCCACCAGTACTGCCAGGGCCGTGCTAGGAGCGGGGGAGCAACAGTGAGCATGACGCAGCCCCTGCTCCCAGCCGGGACTGGAATGTAGCACAGACAGGACCACAGGGACTGCAGCAGGGGTCTGGGTGCACTGCAGACTCAGGGAGCCATTATGGGTGCTCCTCATCCTCACTTGGGGAAGGGAAGTGAGGGAAGGAGGAGAAGCCACCTCTGAAGGCAAAGAGGAAAGAGAGGGGCAAGTGTTCCAGAAGCTTGAGAGGACTCAGCACGTTTAGAGAACTGAAAGCGATCCAGGTTAGCTCGAGCCCACGCAACGGTGGGAGTGGTGGCCGATGGAAAGGGATCCAATTGGTGACTTACACGGGACAGGATTAGGAAGGCTTTATAAAGCGAAATTAAGGGGAGAGGACTTAATCCTGAGGACAATAGGGAGCCATTAAAAAAATCTAATTGAGAGAAATAGTGAGATTTACCCTAAGGTAAAGTATCTCTCTGGTTGCAAGGTCGAGATGGGGGAGGGGTAAAACCAGAGGCAAAAACAGCCGTGAGGGGCCGGTAACTGCGGTAATCCAGGTGGGACGCGCCGGGGTCAAAGAGTGACCGGAGCGACAAGCAGACAACGACAAGGACGAAGTAAAACGGGGCTTCATGATTTTGGAGGATGGGGCTGGGGGCTGGTGACCAGGTTTGGGGTTGAGCAATACTGCAGTGTTGACGTTGCTGAGATGGAAACACCCAAGCTGGGAGAGAAGAGTGGAGCTCCCCGTTCAAAGCTCGTGGATTATGAGATTTCTGCGGCACCCAAGTTAAACACGCCCGACCTCAGCACAGGGGTGGTCTGGGGGCAGGACGACGGTCTGGGAGTGGAAACGGATCCAGGGAAGCTCCCCAGGGGCCCCAACCGTGCTGCCGACAGTGCTTCCCAAAACCAAACCCGTTGCCGTGGAGGTGATTCCTAGAATTGCCCCACAAGGTCTCCAACGGGCGGCTGGTGGATTCGAGCTGCTGACTTTTTGGTTAGCAGCCGAGCTCTTTACCACTGCGCTACCAGGGCTCCTGGGACACTGCTTAGATCCCACTTTTCTTCAAACATACACCGAATCACAGAACAGCCTGTGGGAGAGGGAAGGGATTGCACTGCTTTTATTCTGCAGGTGAGGAAAGTAAGTCTTTGGGGCCGGCGCTTGTTCAGCCGGCGGTCAATCTCGATCTCCCGTGTCCGGCCAATAAACCCCTGCTGCACCCTACAAATTAACGCAGTGCACTGCATGGTTGAAACATACTCTTTCAAATTTATGTTCAGAGAAATGGGTGCTGCTTTTTAAATGCCTTTTGTTCCTCCTTCTCCGAATCCTCATACTAAGATACTTCGTCACCCACTTTCAATTTTAAATACCGCCCCACATTAAAGATATCTAACCGCTCTTTTAAAAACCGGACAGAGGAAGGTCTTGAAACGTACCGCCCCCAACACGCACACAACTTCTTCAAGCTCCCCGTCCTGCGCAGACCGCCCAGACGGACGCCGGCCGGACGCCGACCAGCTCGGCACGCCCTGCGCGGGTCTCCCACCCCGAGGACAGGCCCGCTCCCCTCCCCCTCCGGCCCCGCCACCTGCTCCCGGCGCCGCCCCGCCCCCGCCCGCCCGCGCCGGTTCTCACGCGCCGCCCGCGCCCCGCCGCTCCTGCCCCTTCACTTCCGCGGGGCTCCGGGGCCGACTCGCCTCGCGCCGGGCTCCGGCGCCCTTCCGTTCCCCTCCGTTCCCCTCGCCTTCCACCGCTCCCGCTCCGGCTCCAGCCCGCCCGCCCCAGCGCCGCGCCCCCCACAAAGTTCCCTCGCGAGCGCGTCGCCCCCCGCGACGACTTCGGGGCGGTCCCGGGCGGCCGCGCGGATTGGCTGCTTCCGTGACGCCCCGCCCCTGTGCACGCGCAAGAGGCGGGGCGGGGCCGAGGCGCGCGGGCGGGCGCGCGCGGCGCGGCCTCGCGGACGCAGCGTCCGTGACCCGCTGGCCGGCCCGGCATCCAGGCCCGAGCGCCCGCGAGGCGGAGCGGGCTAGCCGGCGGCGGCGTGGTCACGGGTTGAAGCTCGGGCTGCCTGAAGGTCCCCTTTACCCCGGCCTCGGAGCTCCCCTGCGGTGGTGAACACGGGCGTCCCGCGGGACCTGGGCGCTGACCACCGGGCCGGCGGCCGTCGCCAGCCCGGTAGCCCGGATGTCGCTGCCCCCCGCGGCGCGGCCGCCGACGCACTTCTGGGCCCGAGAGGAGGATCGTCTTAAAGGGACAGCGCGTGTCGGAGCCGAAGGGGCGGTGCGTCCTGGCGTCTGTGCGCAGCCCGGCCCGAGGGGAAGCCGCGACGCCGCCGCCGCCCCACGTCCCCACGCCCCCGCCGGGCGCGAGGAGGGTGCCGCGCGCCAGGCCTCGCCAAGGCCGCAGATGGCCGCTCCCGGCCAGGTTGGCTCGGGTCGTGGCGGGTGGCGCCGTGCAGTGCCGTGCCGTGCAGTGCCGTGCCGTGCCGGGAGGCGCCGGCCTGTGATTGGCCGCGGCCGCCGTGAATGCAGGACATTGTCTGGTGGCGCCCGTCGTTGTCCCTGCCCAGCCGTCCTTCCCCGGATCGACATGGGTGCGGAGCGAAGGTCTTAGACGGCCGGTTCCCGCCGGCCTCGGGGTCATTTCAGTGATGGGAACGCCGGGACGGGAGAACGTAACTTTTCCAGCGTCACGGGATCAGAGACTGGAATAAAGGTGCTGTTTGAAAATATAAAATCATCGTCAACAGGGAAATAAAATCATTGTTTGACATAAAGGTTTTTTCCTAAACTGAGATAAAAAAATACCAAGATAACTGAGAAGGGCCAATGTTTTTCTGTTGCAAAAATGGCTTACATTTTGTTTACAAGATTTCCCTTAGCTAGGACTTATGGTAATTCACCTGCAAGTCTTCAGTAAAATTTTAAACAGAATGAACTTCCTTTTGCATAAAATAAACCTCTCTGGGTCTCAGTTTCTGTATGTGTAGAACGAAGACGCTGGACTGTATATCTCCAGGTTTGGTTTGCTTCCATTGTTAAAATATTCTGATTCAGGTTGTAGACTTAAAATTTTTTTTTTTTTAATAATTTTTATTGTGCTTTAAGTGAAAGTTTACAAATCAAGTCAGTCTCTCACACAAAAATCCATATACACCTTGCTACACACTCCCAATTACTCTTTCCCTTCACTCTTTTTGTGTCCATTTTGCCAGCATCTAACCCCCTCCACCCTCTCATGTCCCCTCAAGGCAGGAGATGCCAACATGGTCTCAAGTGTCCACTTGATCCAAGAAGCTCACTCCTCACCAGCATCCCTCTCTAACCCATTGTCCAGTCCAATCCATCCCTGAAGAGCTGGCTTCGGGAATGGTTCCTGTCCTGGGCCAACAGAAGGCCTGGGGGCTGTGACCACTGGGGTCCTTCTAGTCTCAGTCAGACCATTAAGTCTGGTCTATTGAGAATTTGGGGTCTGCATCCCACTGCTCTTCTGCTCCCTCAGGGGTTCTCTGTTGTGTTCCCTGTCAGGGCAGTCATCAGTTGTAGCCAGGCACCATCTAGTTCTTCTGGTCTCAGGATGATGTAGTCTCTGGTTCACGTGCCCCTTTCTGTCTCTTGGGCTCATCATCGCCTTCTGTCCTTGGTGTTCTTCGTTCTCCTTTGATCCAGGTGGGTTGAGACCAATTGATACATCTTAGATGGCTGCTTGCTAGTGTTTAAGACCCCAGACGCCACTCTTCAAAGTGGGATGCAGAATGTTTTCTTGATAAATTTTATTTTGCCAGTTGACTTAGATGTCCCCTGAAACCATGGTCCCCAGACCCCTGCCCCCTGCTACACTGGCCTTTGAAGCATTCAGTTTATTCAGGAAACTTCTTTGCTTTTGGTTTAGTCCAATTGTGCTGACCTCCCCAGTACGCTGTACTGTCTTTCCCTTCACCTAATGTAGTTCTTACCTACTATCTAATTAGTGAATGTCCGTCTCCAGCCCTCCCTTCCACCCTCCCTCCCTCCCTCCCCCCTCTCATAACCACAAAAGAATGTTTTCTTCTCAGTTTAAACTGTTTCTCAAGTTCTTATAATAGTGGTCTTCTACAGTATTTGTCCTTTTGCAACTGACTAATTTCACTCAGCATAATACCTTCCAGGTTCCTCCATGTTATGAAACGTTTCACAGATTCCTTACTGTTCTTTATCGATGTTTAGTATTCCATTTTGTGAATATACCATAATTTATTTATCCATTCATCCGTTGATGGACACCTTGGTTGCTTCCATCTTTTTGCTATTGTAAACAGTGCTGCAATAAACATGGGTGTGCATATATCTGTTCGTGTAAAGGCTCTTATTTCTCTAGGATATTTTCCCAGGAGTGGGATTGCTGGATCGTATGGTAGTTCTATTTCTAGCTTTTTAAGGAAGCACCAAATCGATTTCCAAAGTGGTTGTACCATTTGACATTCCCACCAGCAGTGTAGAAGTGTTCCAGTCTTTCCACAGCCTCTCCAACATTTATTATTTTGTGTTTTTTGGATTAATGCCAGCCTTGTTGAAGTGAGATGAAATCTCATTGTAGTTTTGATCTGTATTTCTCCAGAGGATCTGTATGGCTAATGATCGTGAACATTTCCTCATATATTTGTTAGCTACCTGAATGTCTTCTTTAATGAAGTGTCTTGTTCATATCTTTTGCCCATTTTTTAATTGGGTTATTTGTCTTTTTACAGTTGAGTTTTTGCAGTATTATGTAGATTTTAGAGATGAGGCGCTGATCAGAAATGTCATAGTTAAAAGCTTTTTCCCAGTCTGTAGGTACTCTTTACTCTTTTGGTGAAGTCTTTGGATGAGCATAGGTGTTTGATTTTTAGGAGCTCGCAGCTATCTAGTTTTTCTTCTGCATTCTTAATAGTGTTTTGTATACTGTTGATGCCATGTATTAGGGCTCCTAACGTTGTCCCTATTTTTTCTTCCGTGATCTTTATCGTTCTAGATTTTATATTTAGGTCTTTGATCCATTTGGAGTTAGTTTTTGTGCATGGAGTAAGGTGTGGGTCTTGTTTCATTTTTTGCAGATGGATATCCAGTTATGCCAGCACCATTTGTTAAAAAGACTGTGTTTTCCCCATTTAACTGTTTTGGGGCCTTTGTCAAGTATCAACTGCTCATATGTGGATGGATTTATGTCTGGATTCTCAATTCTGTTCCATTGGTCCATGTATGTGTTGTTGTACCAGTACCAGGCTGTTTTAACTACTGTGGCGGTATAATACGTTCAAAAATCAGGTCAAGTAAGGCCTCCCACTTTGTTCTTCTTTTTCAGTAATGCCTTATTTGTCTGGGGCCACTTTTCCTTCCATATGAGATTGGTGATTTTTTTCTCCATCTCATTAAAGAATGTCCTTAGGACTTGGATCGAAATTGCATTAAATGTATAGATCGCTTTTGGTAGAATAGACATTTTTATAATGTTAAGTCTCCCTATCCATCAGCAAGGTATGTTTTTCCACTTACATAAGTTTCTTTTGGTTTCTTGCAGAAGTGTACTGTAGTTTTCTTTGTATAAGTCTTTTACATCTCTGGTAAGATTTATTCCCAAGTATTTTATCTTCTTGGGGGCTACTGTAAATGGCATTGATTTGGTGATTTCCTCTTCGATGTTCTTTTTGTTGGTGTAGAGGAATCCAACTGATTTTTTCTGTGTTTATCTTGTATCCTGATACTCTGCTGAAATCTTCTATTAGTTTCAGTAGTTTTCTGGAGGATTCCTTAGGGTTTTCTGTGTGTAAGATCATGTCATCTGCAAATAGAGATACTTTTACTTCTTCCTTGCCAATCTGGATGCCCTTTATTTCTTTATCTAGCCTAATTGCTCTGGCTAGGACTTCCAGCACAATGTTGAATAAGAATGATGATAAAGGGCATCCTTGTCTGGTTTGCGATCTCAGTGGGAATATTTTCAGGCTCTCTCCATTTAGGGTGATGTTGGCTGTTGGCTTTGTATAAATGCCTTTTATTATGTTTGGGAATTTTCCTTCTATTCCTATTTTGCTGAGAGTTTTTATCATGAATGAGTGTTGAACTTTGTCAAATGCCTTTTCTGCATCAATTGATAAAATCATGTGATTCTTGTCTTTTTTATTTATGTCATGGATTACATTAATTGTTTTTGTAATGTTGAACCATCCCTGCATACCTGGTATGAATCCCACTTGGTCATGGTGAATTATTTTTTGGATATGTTGTTGAATTCTGTTGGCTAGAATTTTGTTGAGGATTTTTGCATCTACATTCATGAGTGCTATAGGTCTATAATTTTCTTGTGGTGTCTTTATCTGGTTTTGGTATCAGGGATATGGTGGCTTCATAGAATGAGTTTGGTCGTATTCCGTCCTTTTCTATGCTCTGAAATAACCTTTAGTAGTAGTGGTGTTAACTCTTCTCTGAAAGTTTGGTAGAATTCTGCATTGAAGCCGTCTGGAGCAGGGCTTTTTTTTTGTTGGGAGTTTTTTGATTACCTTTTCAATCTCTTCTTTTGTTATGGGTCTATTTAGTTGTTCTACCTCTGTTTGTGCTAGTTTGGTAGGTAGTGTGTTTCTAGGAATTCATCCATTTCTAGATTTTCAAATTTGTTTGAGTATAGTTTTTCATAGTAATCTGATATTCTTTTAATTTCAGTTGGGTCTGTTGTAATATTGCCCATCTCATTTCTTATTCGGTTTATTTGCTTCCTCTCCTATTTTTCTTTTGTCAGTTTGGCCAATGGTTTATCAATTTTGTTGATTTTTTCAAAAAACCAGCTTTTGGTCTTGTTAATTCTTTCAATTGTTTCTCTGTTTCCTATTTCTTTTAGTTCAATGCTAATTTCATTATTTGTTTTCTTCTGGTGCCTGTGGGTTTCTTTTGTTGCTCTCTTTCAATTTGTTCAAGTTGTAGGGCTAATTGTTTGATTTTGGCCCTTTCTTCTTTTTGGATGTGTGTATTTATTGATATAAATTGGCCTCGAGCACTGCTTTTCCTGTGTCCAAAGGTTCTGATAGGAAGTGTTTTCATTCTCATTGGATTCTCTGAATTTCTTTATTCCATCCTTAATGTATTCTCTAATCCAGTCTTTTTTGAGCAGGGTATTGTTCGGTTTCCAAGTGTTTGATTTCTTTTCCCTGCTTTTCCTGTCATTGATTTCCACTTCTGTGGCCTTATGGTCAGAGAAAATGCTTTGTAATATTTCAATGTTTTGGATTCTGCTAAGGCTTGCTTTATGACCTAATATGTGATCTATCTTAGAGAATGTTCCATGCACACTACAAAAGAAAATATACTTGGCTGCCATTGGGTGGAGTGTTCTGTATATGTCTACAAGGTCATGTTGGTTGATGGTGGCGTTTAGATCTTCTGTGTCTTTATTGAGCTTCTTTTTGGATGTCCCATCCTTCACCGAAAGTGGTGTGTTGAAGTCTCCTACTATTATTGTGAAGCTGTCTATCTCACTTTTCAACGCTGATAGTTTGTTTTATGTATCTTGCAGCCCTGTCATTGGGTGCATAAATATTTAATACGGTTATATCTTCTCGGTGTATTGTCCCTTTAATCATTATATAGTGTCCTTCCTTATCCTTTCTGATGGATTTAACTTTAAAGTCTATTTTGTCAGAAATTAATATTGCCACTCCTGTTCTTTTTTGATTGTTGTTTGCTTGATATATTTTTTTCCATCCTTTGAGTTTTAGTTTGTTTCTGTCTCTAAGTCTAAGGTGTGTCTCTTGTAGGCAGCATATAGACGGATCTTGTTTTTTAATCCATTCTGCAACTCTCAGGTGTGTCTCTTTATTAGTGCATTTAGTTTATTTACATTCAGGGTAATTATGAGTAAGTATGAATTTAGTGCTATCATTTTGATCTCTTTTTTTGTGTGTTGACAGTTTTTTTCCCACTTGATTATGTGCTAAGTAGATTTTCTTTATGTATTGTCCTTTTCTCATGTTTGTTGTTGTCGTTTTTGTTTCTGCTGAGTCTGTATTTTTCCCTTGTATTTTATTTTGATGAGTAGGATAGTTTGTCTCCTTTGTGGCGACCTTATTATTTACCCATATTTTTCTAAATTTAAAACTAACTTTTATCTCTTTGTATTGCTGTGTCTTCCTCTCCATATGGAAGGTGTATGATTACATTTCGTAGTCCCTCTTTATTATTTTAATATTGTCTTCTTTATATAATACCATTGCTGTTACCCTGTTTTGGGCTTTTTTCTTTTTTAATAATCTTGCTTTGTTTTTTTTTTTTTTTATTTCCCTGTCTGGGTTGACTTCTGGTTGCTCTGCCCAGTGTTCTAGTCTTGGGTTGATACCTGATATTATTGATTTTCTAACCAAAGAACTCCCTTTAGTATTTCTTGTAGTTTTGGTTTGGTTTTTACAAATTCCCTCAACTTGTGCTTATCTGGAAATGTCTTGATTTCACCTTCCTATTTAAGAGACAGTTTTGATGGATATATGATTCTTGGCAGGCAGTTTTTCTCCTTTGATTTTTAAAATATGTCATCCCATTGCCTTCTTGCCTGCATGGTTTCTGCTGAGTAGTCCGAGCTTATTCTTATTGTCTCTCCTTTGTAGGTGACTTTTCGTTTATCCCTCGCTGCTCTTATAATTCTCTATCTTTGGTTTTGACAAGCTTGATTATAATATGTCTTGCTGACTTTCTTTTAAGATCTACCTTATGTGGAGTTCGATAAGCATCTTGGGTAGATATCTTCTCATCTTTCACAATATCAGGGAAGTTTTCTGCCAAGAAATCCTCAACAATTTTCTCTGTATTTTCTGTTATCCCTCCCTGTTCTAGTACTCCAATCCTTCGTAGGTTATTTCTCTTGATAGAGTCCCACATGATTCTTAAGTTTCTTCATTTTTTTTAATTCTTTTATCTGATTTTTCTTCAAATATGTTATTAGTGCCAGGTGATTTATCATCAAGTTCAGAAATTCTAGCTTCTACTTGCTCAATTCTCCTCTGACTTTCTATTCAGTTATTTAATTCTGTAATTTTATTGTTAATTTTCTGAATTTCTGATTGCTGTCTGTCTATGGATTTTTCCAGCTTATTGAACTTTTCATGATGTTCCTGAATAGTCTTTCTAATTTCTTCAGTTGCTTTACCTGTGTGTTTCTTGGCTTGTTCTGCGTATTGCCTCATTTCCTTCCTGATGCCTTGAAGGGTTCTGTATATTAAACTTTTGTATTCTGCATCTGGTAATTCCAGGAATGCACTTTCATCTAGAAGATCCCTAGATTCTTTGTTTTGAGAGCGTGCTGAGGTGATCGTGGACTGTTTCTTTATGTGACTTGATATTCACTGTTTTCTCCAAGCCATCTATAAGTGATTGTATTAGTTTATGCTTGCTTACTGTGTCATAGCTGCTTGCTTTGTTTTGTTTTGGTATACCCCTATGGGTTGCTTGAGTGAGCTAGTTTGATTATTTTCGCCTTTGGAGCTCTGGTGTCCTGTCCCCAGCTGGCTAGAGCTGTTGTCAGGTGTATCAGTCTAGGAGTCCATTCAGTTTTCTTGTATGAATTCGGCTCAAGTTTTTAGGTACCTGATATCAAGTGTGTGGTACAGGCTCTGTCCTACAGTCTTAGAGGGGCAGGGATGATTGGCGTATATACCGGTATCTGATTGCAGCAGGGGGTCACGCTCTGAACAAGGCAGGGGGGCTGAGAACCGACCCCCAGGTGTCTCTGAGGAAAATGCATCTCTGTTCCCTAGGGTGTGCTTGTGGGTAGGTTCTGCAGAGGGACCATGGACACCCAAAGTTTTTGGTTGTAAGGACTGGGAGGTACCAGTTACCTTTGGACCCCTGTCGTGGGTGGCTGGGTGACCTGAGTGGAGCTACCAGTCCTTAGGTCCCTGATGTGGGTAGGTGAGGACCTTGTTTAATAGGCAAAGTGATGTCAAACGTCAAACACCCACCTCTCCACCACACAGCTGAAATGGTTGGAGTTTGCCAACAAGGGCCTATTCTCCCAAAATAGGCCCACACAGGTCCATGCAGAAGGGAAAGGTGCTCAAGGTCCACGGAGGGTTTATGCCTGGACAGGAGCTGCTTCTTTCCTGAGCTCCCCCAGTTAATGGAGCTAGCAAATTATCTTTTCCCCCCAGTTGCAAATTTTGTCCTTCCCCAAGGCTGGGAGGATGGCTGTAGGTGTTCACCAGGGTCTATCTCAGGCCCAGGTATTCAGCTGCTGAAGCTGGCCTGGGGTGGAAGGGCGTGGTAAAATATACGCAAGTACTTAGCTTTTGCCGAGAGCGAGGTTCTCCTCAGGTTCCGGAGGTGTGAGTGGGCTGTGTGGCTGGCTGCTTCTCCCTGAGGAAACTGAGGCCGAACGCTAGGACCAGCCCGCCGCTGCCGACGCTGCTCCGGGCATGGTGCCTGAGGGCTCCCTGTGATTCAGGTCAGGTAACTCCTCTCCACTTCTGAACGGCCTCTTCTTCCCCCTGCCCCTCAGTTCATTGTCTACGCTTGCTTTGATGCTCAGGGCTCCCAGCTTGTCACAAATGTACTTGTTTTTTCGGGTCTTTGTTGTAAAGAGGGTTTGACGGAAGTGTCTGTCTATTCCGCCGTCTTAGCTCTGCCCATAGACTTAAAATCTTGAAATACCCTATGTATTGGATTCTATCTCAAGGCCCTCAAGTGGATGAGACCTTTTAAAGAGCCTTTGAGGAGAGTATAGTTCTCAGATTATCTCTGAAAATATGTACGAGTTACTTACATGGGATTGTATCTTTTAGTGTGTAATTTTGGAGTAAAAGAAAATTAGAGAAGATGCTCGGAGATCAGTTATTAGTCAATGGGAAGAGCGGATTTCTTTCATCCTAAATAAGTTTTCTAGGTAATAGAACATTATAATAATAATAATAAAAAAATCACTTCCCTGTTTTCAGTATCAAAGGAGTGGAAAGATGTCAAAGAAGACACGCATGAAGTAAGAGATAGAAATGGAAAATGTTTGGAGAGTTTCGAATGAAAGAATATTTGGTATTTGCTTTTTTAAAATGGAATTGGAAAAGATCACTGTAGATTTAAAATCGGGCTTGTATCGGTATAAGTTAACATTTTTTAGCTTTAGTTTCATGTCCTCTTCAAAATTTAAAACAGCGATTTCATTTAATTGAGCAATCAATAAGCATTAGAGACTTGGAAATGACAAGCAAATGAAGGAAGGAAAGAGTCCAGAAAGAAAGATAAATTTAATGGGCATGATTCATTGCAAGAGACATGACCTCATTCTTTTCAGAAGGGATTTCCACTAAACGAGATTTGATGTTAAATAAATTTATTTTACAGCCGTTCCTTAAAATTATACTAATTTAACATACAAAAAAAAATTTTTTTTGAGGTATGGAAGGGGAATAGAGGCAAGGGAATTTTTAAAACATCATGATAAAAAACCAAACACCAAACCCGGTGTCGTCGAGTCGATTCCGACTCACAGTGACCCTATAGGACAGAGTAGAACTGCTCCATAGAGTTTCCAAGGAGCACCTGGCAGATTCGATCTGCGGACCCTTTGGCTAGCAGCTGTAGCACTTAACCACTAGGCCACCAGGGTCTTGGTTTTTTTTTTATCATTATGATAGCTTCCTCAAATGACAACTGCCCCTGGATCCTCCCTCTTGCCCATTATAGGAATAAGAAAGCAGAAGTCGCTTCCATAAGGATTCTAGTGTCCTCAGAAGTTAAGCGTAAATAGTTGTGTGGATTTATGTGAGGAGGAAAAAAAAAATCAAATTTAGTTTTGATTATTTAAGCTTCTAGCATTTAAATTGTTGATTTTTTATAATTAAACTGGTTTTACTTAAAATGTATTGAAAAAAACAAAGTTTAGAGATTAAGCTGAGCAAAATAAAAATACGTTGTCCATAATAAACCCAAGCAATAAGTAATATGCTACAGACCATAAGGTATAAAGTGCCTTGCCAAATAAGTCTGAGCTTTTTCGAGCAAAATCTGTACAATTTTTGTCTTGGTATTCAATACATAACTACAGATTTATATAGAGTGATAATATTTATGGAACCTGTAGGGTTGCTGTCAGAGTTGTCTTGATGGCAACACTTTTGGTTTTTTGGTTTAGCATGTGCCAAGCACTGTTCTAAGTGCTTTAAACAAAAACAAAAACAAAAAACACCATTGCTGTTGAGTCGATTCCGACTCATAGAGACCCTATAGGACAGAGTAGAACTGCCCCATAGGATTTCCACAGAATGCCTGGTGGATTCGAACTGCTGACCTTTTGGTTAGCAGATGAAGCTGTTAACCACTATGCCACCAGGGTGCTTTAATGTACTATTTAATCCTCACAAAAATCCTGGGGGCTTGGTGGTTACCAGGGGTGGGAGGGAGAGGGAAAGGAGGATTCAGTGCTTAGGGCACACTGAGCTTCTGTTAAAGGCGATGGTATAATTTGGGACTGGATAAGGTGAAGAGGGTTGAACGACATGGTGAACATACGTCACTGAACTGTACATGTGAAGATTATTGAAATGGCAAGTATTTCGTTACATATATATTTACCACAAATTTAAAAAAAAGTCTCAAGAGGCAGGTACAATTATTATCACCATTTTAAAGATGCAGAAACTGAAGCTTCAGAGGTTGGGCAGCTTGCCCAAGGTCAGACAGTTGGTGATGTAGAGCCAGAATTCAGGCCTAAAGGTCTGTCTGACCCATCTCAAAGCCGTGTGGCTCTGCGCTGTCAACCACTCGCTAAACAGATTTACTTATTTCTATAGCTATGAGGATTTTGCAATTTAAAAACCAAAAACCAAACCTGTTGCCGCTGAGTCAATTCCAACTCATAGTGACCCTATAGGACAGAGTAGAACTGCCCCATAGGGTTTCCAGGGAGGGCCTGGTGGATTCAAACTGCCAACATTCTGGTTAGCAGCAGTAGCTCTTAACCCCTACGCTATTTTGCAATTTAATAATTATTAATCCATTTCAATCAGTTCTTTTGAGGACTATGTACCTATTTTAAACATTTTTATTCATTTATATTTCAGCTGACTATGTGAATATGAGATTGACATTGAATTCATTTTGGTACAGGAAGCCAACCAGTAAACCAGTTGTCATGGAGTTGATTCCAACTCACGGCAGCCTCATGTCTGTCAGAGTAAAATTGTGCTCCATAGGGTTTTTATTGGCTGATTTTTCAGAAGTAGATCACCAGACCTTTCTTCGTAGGCACCACTGGGTAGAGTCAAGCCTCCAAGCTTCTGGGTAGCAGCCAAGTGTGTTAAGCCTTTGTACAACCCAGGCACTCCACAGAAAGTCAAGTATCCCTATAATATTTTTTTAATTCCTGTAATTTTTAACAGAACTATAACCTATCTTATAGCTATCTAGTGCTGCTACTATAGAAACACCACAAGTGGATGTCTTTAACAAACAGAAATTTATTCTCTCACATTTGGGGCTAGAAGTCCAAATTCAGGTCACCAGCTGTAGGGGACTGCTTTCTTTCTGTGTTGGCTCTGGGGGAAGGTCATTGTCATCAATCTTCCCCTGGTCTAGGAGCTTCTCAGTGCAGGGACCCTGGGTCCAAAGGACACGCTCCACTCCTGGCTCTTTTTTGCTTGGGGGTGATGAGGTCCCGTTGTCTCTGATTGTGTGTCTCTTTTATATCTCAAGAGATTGACTCAAGAAGCAACCTAATCCTGTAGATTGAGTCCTGCCTCATTAACACAACTGTCTCTAGTCCAGCCTCATTAACATCATAAGAGGTTAGGATTTACAACACATAGGAAAATTACATCAGATTACAAAGTGGAGGACAACCACACAGTACTGGGGATCATGGCCTAGCCATGTTGACACACATTTTTGGGGAACACAGTTCAATCCATAGCGTTTTACCCTTTGGTGCTCCAAAATTCATGTCCTTGCCACATATAAAACACCTTCATCCCATCATATCATCCCAAAAGTCTTAAGTCCAAATCTCATCTTCTGCAAAATACCTCTTCATTTGTGAAATCTAGACTGCAAATTACCTGCTTCCAAAGTACAATGGTGGAACAGGCACAAGGTAGGTATTTCCATTACAAATGGGAAAAATTGGAGGGAAAGAAGACATAAGGGGCACCAAGCAAGTCCACAGCCCAGCAGAACACATTACATTAGCTCTTGAGACTTGAAAATAATCCTGTGTTCTCTGAGGCCATTTAGGCAATGGCCCTGCCCTCCAGACTCTGGGTGTTGGCCATACTTTTCCGGCTTCTGGGTCAAATCCCTCAGCCTTGGGCTTCACCTCTGCCTTCTAGCCCCACAGGAATTGCAACTTTGCTCCCTTAGCTTTGGGCAGCCCTATTCTCCTAGTCCATCTGAGTGGTGACCCCACCTCCTTGGCCCCAGCAGACCCCATTCTTCTCCCTCTTGAGCATGGCAGCCCCACCTGTTCAGCTTTGGGCAGTGGATACAGCCCCATCTGCTGGTACTTGTGAAAGGCAGCCACACACTCTAGAACCCAGTTGGTGAAGATCTGACTCTTTGAAACCCAGAAGGCTGTGGCCCCACCCTTTGAGACTGAGGCGGTTCTGCTTCCTGTGCTCCTTGTCTTTTCAGCTTCTGCTTCCTGGTTCCTTAGCCTCTCGGGCCCTAGACTTCTCCAGCCTCTTGGGCTGGCCCAGCCTCTGCCCTGCTCTGGCAAGTCTTACAAAGCTCTTTAGCTCTACTGGTAAGTGGTTGGAGGCACCCCACTCCACCAGAAAGCTGCCTGTCTGAAGGCAATCAGCTCTCTTGCTCCGTGGGTTGGCTCCCGTGCCATCTCATGCTTCTGCTGGTCTCCTGGTTCTGTTGCTGCCATTTCTCTGCTGCTGCTTCCTACCCTCTGCACTGTCTTCAGTGTTACAGCTGTCATTGCTTGCTTCTGAGTCCTCACCAGAGTAGTCTTTGACATCCATACTTCCACTAACAGTCTCTTCAAGGCAACCTAAACTTTTACTATTAGGCACTTTAAAACTCTTCCAGCCTCTACCTATTCACAGTTTCAAAACCACTTCCACATTTCAGGTATCTGTTAGAGCAGCACCTGACTCCCAGTACCAAATTCTGTCTTAGTTATCCAGTGCTTCCGTAACAGAAATACCAGAAGTGGATGCATTTAACAAACAGAAATTTATTCTCTTACAGTCTAATGTGGTAAGCCCACATTCAGGGAACCAGCTCCATGGGAAGGCTATGTCTCTCTGTCAGCTCTGGGGGAAGGTCCTTGTCATCAATATTCCCTGGTCTGGAGCTTCTCAGCACAGGGACCCTGGGTCCAAAGGATGTGCTCCACTCCTGGCTCTTCTTGCTTGGTGGTAATAAGGTCCCTCCCCATCTCTGCTCACTTTTCTGTTTTGTGTCTCAAAAGAGATTGACTCAAGATACAACCTAATCCTGTAGACTGTGTCCTGCCTTATTAAGATAACTGCCTCTAATCCTCCCTCATTAACATTGTGTAGGTCAGGATTCACAACACATAGGAAAATTACATCAGATCACAAAATGGAGGACAACCACACAATACTGGGAATCATGGCTTAGCCAAGTTGACACACATTTTTGAGGGACACAATTCAGTCCATAACACTAATCCCTTCAGACCTGCGCCTGCTGTCTTATTATTATAAGAGCAGAGGGGTGACCTTGACATGGACAGAGGCACGTGGGTGAGTTCTCACCCTCTGCCCTTTCTTTTCTCTTTCCCTTCTTTTTCTTCTTTCAGACATATTGCTTCATAAAACTCTGGGACCAAATGGCCATGTTAGCCATGTCTACGGGTGTCAGTTCCAGAAGAGGTGTCTGCTTACTCCCTCATTCAGTGATTGGCTGAATGCTTACGACATTCCAGTCCTTCAGAAGGTGGAGAGGGTGGAGAAGGGATGGGGTATCTCTCACAGTCTGTTCATACTGAGGTGCCCAGCGTGGCAGAGGAAGGACTCTGTGGCAGGGCTGACTGCAGATGACCACCAGGCCTCTTATTAGCCAGGCTTTGTGTCCCTTTTTTTTTTTTTTTTGAACAATGTTTCATAATTAAACTTTTACCATCTGACATTTCTCAAATCCAAATATTAAAACATCTTACAAATGTATAAAGATGTTTTAATACTTAATATTTTAAGCCTAGTAACAAGCACCAAGTCCCATTTATCTTTGATCTAGTACTTCTTAGTGCTCAATGCGTTTCTGGTTAAATAGGGTTTATACTACTCCACTTCACTCTGCAGTCCTATGAGGTAGGCATTATTGCCCTTGTTTTTTAGATGAAGAGATATACCCTGAAAATGTAAACAACTTATTCCGGATGATCAGGCTAGTGAGTTACAGGTGCTGCTCCGTGCATGCAAACCTCTCCCTCTGTGCACATCATTGTGGCCCCTTTAATTATATGACAGCCCTGCCCCCTCTTAAGGTCCCCAGGGTTTGCACTTGACTACTCTCCTAAAGGTCGCTGGTTGGAACATACCCAGTGGCACTGTGGAAGAAGGGCCTGGCGATCTGCTTCCAAAAAAAGATAGCAAAAACACAAAAAACAAAAAAACCCTATGGAGCAGTTCTGCTCTGTAACACATGGGCTCACCAGGAGTCTGACTCACCAGCAATGGGTTTCGTTTTGGCTTTCCCCTTTTTCAGTGACTCACCAGCTTGGTCCTGAAGCAGGGCTTCAAACCAGTTTGTTCAGGTTCGCACTCCTGCTGGGAATTTGCATTTGCATCCCAGACATACTGAATCAGAATCTACATTTTAACAAGATTCCCAGGTGATTCTTAGATATAACTTCTGGGAACTCGTTAGAAATACAAATTCTCAGCAGGGGTTCAAACTGGAACCAACCATTCAAAGCCCTGTCCTGAAACTATCCCTTTTACCTTGCAACCCTCAGGTGAAAAATACTTAGTCTCCACATCCCAAGATTCTACAATAACTAAGATCTTGTCAGATTTTGCTTCATCTCTTTTCCTCCCCTTTCTCTTCCCTCTTTACCATTTTTTGGTGAATTTTAAAACAATTCCCACCCGTGTTATTTCATCCATCCATATTCTAACTTCCTCTTGCAGGCAACGTTCAGTTGGTTTTTGTTCAAATCAAGATTTAAACAAAGCCTTCACATCACATACAGTCAAGTCTTTTAATCCTTTTTAACTAGACCTGGTTTCCCCTTTTTGTGCCGTGCCATCCTCCAAACTTTTGATTTCCAATTTTAATTACCCTTGTGAAACTTTTTTGAATATTATGATTTTATTATTTTAATTAAGCATTATACAAGAATATTATACATGTACTGAAAATATCTAATAGGAATCACATTATTATTATTATCACATTGTTCATCTTTTTTTCCTTGGCCAACCTCCTCTCCAGTTCCCTCAGAAACTCTTCCAAATCTTGAGTGCCCCCTTCAAGTTCCACCTTGCACCTCCTACCCACCTCACTCCCGTCTTTCTTCACAGAGAGACTGAGGCCGTCACTGTGAATCACTCATTTCCTGCCCTGTCTTACACAGCTTCATTCGCCCACCCATATTTCCTCCTGCTCGAAGTCAGCACTCCAGCCATTCTCTCGATTCTTCTGTCCCTTCTTGAGGTCATTACTTCATCATTTCCCTGCTTCCAACCATGGGTGCTCTTTCCTTTGACACTTTGTCAGTCAACATCATCAGGTCTCTCTTGCTTAAAAATTCCTCAAACCTTGTATTCTCTCCGTTTACAAGACTATTTATCCTTTCTTCACAGCTCACCTTTGCCGGAGAGTTGTTTACACACCTGAAAATGCTCACCCAAACCCTGGTGGCGTAGTGGTTAAGTGCTACGGCTGCTAACCAAAAGGTCGGTGGTTCGAATCCACCAGGCGCTCCTTGGAAACTCTGTGGGGCAGTTCTACTCTGTCCTATAGAGTCGCTATGAGTCGGAATCGACTCGATGGCACTGGGTACTCCTGCAAGGTTCCCTTGTCCTCACAGCACCTATGAAAATGGTTCTTAGGAAGTTCTCCCGCAGCTTCCAACTGCCATGCAGGTAGACATGTTACAGCCCTTACTCGCTTGTCCCCTCTGCAGTGTGCAGCTGCTGGTGATGACCCCTTCATGGTGTCCCCTGAATTCATTGCTATACCCCCAATCTCGATGGTTCTTGTCCTATCTCACTTCTACTTCATCATCCTCCTCTATCTGCCCCTAAAATCAGTGCTCCTCAGGGTTGTTATTCCCACATTTGGACACAGATAAAAATGATAATATTTGTGCAGACCCTGGAGTCAATGGATCAATTTGCTCCGGAATGAAAATAAGCCTAGTTTCCTGCTGTTCCCTTCAGGAGGGATCCACCAACATTTCAACCACTTATTAGTGGCACACCAGTTGAGAATCTCTACGTAAGGTTGTGTTCCCCAGGATCCCCTTCTCAGTCCTTCTTTTGTATGACATCCTACCTGTGGGAAATCCTGTGAACTCCCACAGCATCAACCACCAGGGCCGGCTCCACAGGAAACTGTATGACATTGTCTTCTCCCAGTTGCCTAAGTAGAGAGTGATATATGACTGTCTTCTCTCTTACGTCCCATATGTGAATTTTAAAAATTCCTCTTGGTTCTATACACTAAATATTAGTTCTCTTTCTTCTATCTCCATTTAATTTACATTTTTCATTGAGGCCTTCATCAATTCTCATCTGAGTCTTTGAAAGCAGTTTTTCCCAGCTGTTCTCCCAGCTTCCAGGCTCATGTCCCTCATTCCAGAGTGATCTTTTAAACTTCACACCACTCTTACCGGTCTGTTTAAAACTCTTTGTCAGTTCTCCAGTGCTTACAGGATTAAGTCCAAACTCTATAGCGTGGGCCATAGGGTTATCCTGTATTTACCCCCGAGATCCATTCTCCAGGCTTCTCTGCCCTGCTTCCTGATCCTGGAGGTTGACTTCAATGGCTTGCATCACCTGGGCTGTCTTGTCCACTGGCTTCTCTTTGGTTTCAGCCTAGCAGTGCATCACCAGGAGGTTGGGAGGCAGGAAAAGAGAGGTTGAGGTATTTATTTCTCCTGCTTTCTCCTTTCTTCCGACAGCATTTGCATCCTCATTGATTTAAGGCCCCTCTCAGTTGGCCATGCTTCTCCAGCTGCAGTACACAACCAGATTCTCCCCTTGGCCCCACAGCCTAGGGTGGTGGTGGCTTCCCGCTGTTGCTAGTTCCCTGGGGGCCTTACGCCTTCTTACTGATTCCCTTAACTCTGCCCACACTTCTTCTTCCTTGCCTTAAGACAACAGAATTTTTTGCTCTTGCAGTTCTGGGGCTAGAAGTCTGAAATCAAGGTGTTGGCAAGGCTGGTTCTTTCTGAAGGTTCTGGGGGAGAATCCATCCCATGCCTCTGTCCAATTTCTGGCAATCCTGAGGTTTCTTGGTTTGTGGTCACATCACTCCAATCTCTGTCTCTGTCTTCACATGGCCTTTTTCTCTGTGTGTCTCTCTGTCTCAAATATCCCTCTCCTTTCTCTTAAAAGAACACTTGTCAGTGGATTTCCACCACCCATCTGTCAGTTTGTTGTACTACAGTGGCTTGTATGTTGTTGTGTTGCTGGAAGCTATTACACTGGTATTTCAGATATCAGCAAGGTCACCCGTGATGGGCAGTTTTCAGCAGAACTTCCAGACTAAGCAGACTAGGAAGAAAGGCCTGGCAATCTACTTCTGAAAATCAGCCAATAAAAACCTATGAACCACAACTGAACATTCATTGTATGACTCACTTGCTTTGGACGCTTTATCAGGAGGGATTAATTGCTGAAGGAGGACATCATGTTTGGCGAAGTACAGGACCAATGAGGGTGAAGGAGACCCTCCATGAGATGGATTGGCACAAGAGCTGCAACAATGGTGTAGTGATTGTGAGAATGATGCTGGAGCAGACAATATTTTGTTTCGTTGTACATAAGGTTGCCGTGAGTTGGAGTCAAGTCAATGGCAGCTATTATCTATGTATCTGTCATTGGATTTAGGGTTTACCCTAAATCCAGGATGATTTCATCGCGAGGTCCTTCACTTAATTACATCTGCAAAGAACCTATTTCCAAACAATGTGACATTTACAGGTGCTAGTGGTCAAGACTTGGACGTATCTTCCCGGGAGACACAACTGCACAAGAATTAGCTATGTTTACTTTAAACATAGACAGATTTGAACAGTTCATTTCTGCTCCTATGTGATCTCCTTGTAGTTTCAAACACTTTTGAGCACAACTGCAGCTTAAATTCCCAGAGGAGTCACTGCTGGGTGACCATGGAGGGTTCTGTCCTCTGGCCACACGTCTTCAAGTTTGTAAAGGAGCACCCTCCAGGGCCCACCCCTTTCCCAGCCTGCTGAGTCCCAGCGCCAGCCTGAGAGCCTTTTCTCCCCAGTTCTAGGGCTGCGGATTCTGGCTGAAAGAACCTCTTGCGGCCTGCTTGGGGGAGCTTCGAGGCTCAGTTTCTGGGTGAAAGATTCCCCTGTACCAGGCCTCAGAGGTCCAGGGGGGTGGAGAGGAACCACAGGCCCAGCTGCCTCTCCCCGGACAGTTTTGGGGCAAGAGGCATTAAAATCTCCCCTTCCAGGGTCTTCTGCCCACACTTTTTAAAAGTCTTTTTCAAAAACTTCAGGTGAAAGTTAAACATAGAATTGCCATGTGACTCTGCAATTCCACTCCTAGGTATATACCCAATAGACTTGAAAGCAGATACTCAGATACTTGAACACCAATGTTCATTGCAGCGTTATTCACAATAGCCAAAATATGGAAACAGCCCAAGTGTCCATCAACAGATGAATGAATAAACAAAATGTGGTATATACATACAATGGAATATTACCCAGGCATAAAGAGAAGTTAAGTTCTGATACATACTTCATACTGAAAACACACGGAGTGAATTAAGTCAATCACTAAAAATGGCATGACAGCAATGCCTGACCTCCTCTGACTTCAAGAGGGGGAAGGAGAATCAAGATCAACAGCCCAAAGCTGATTCCTATGAGGTGGGGGTCAGTAATGCCTCCTCTCTCTGCCATCTTTACCAATTCTGACACCAACCAGTCCTCCCATGGCACTCTCTACTTCTCTGCTGGGTTTGATAATTCATTGCAATGGCCACACAGAACTTACAGACAATACTCAGGAATGCCCAGGATACAGCTCTTCCATCAGGACAGTCTCTTCTCAGCCATGTCCACAGAGACAGCTCTCTCTGGCCCCTCAGCCTCTGCCCCTGCTCCAGCAAGTGTTACAAAGCTCTTTCAGCTCTGCCAATAAGTGCCCCAAGGCACCCTACTCTGACAGAAAACCTTGGCCTGAAGGCGCTCAGCTCTAGCTCCCTGGGTCAAGAAAGATAGCTCCACCAAGTGCCCGGAGGCACCCCACTCCACCAGCAAGCCTCTAGCCCAAAGGTGCTCAGCTTTCTCGCTCCATGGGCTGGGAAGCCCACCACACAATCTAATCTGGTCTCTCTTGACGTGTTTCTCTGCCACTGCTTCTCACCGTCTTCAGTATTACAGCTCTCTGCCTCCTGGAAACCCTGGTGGAGTAGTGGTTAAGAGCTAAGGCTGCTAACCTAAAGGTTGGTAGTTCATAATCCACCAGGTGGTCCTCAGAAACCCTATGGGGCAGCTGTACTCTGTCCTTTAGTGTCACTATGAGTTGGAATAGACTTGTTGGCAGTGGGTTTGGTTTGGTTTTTGGGGGGATCTGTCTCCTGGGTTTAGGAGGGCCTCAGCACAGGGATCCCAGGTCCAAAGGACATGCTCCACTCCTGGCTCTTCTTTCTTGGTGGTGGTAAGATCCTCTCTCTGTTTTGGAATTTGGCTCTCTTTTAAGCCTAACAGGATGGCAAAACTGACCAATCCCCTTGGGGGCCACAATTACCTTATTTGTATGGTTTTGTCCAATCACTTGGGTGGGAGTTATAAGACCATGGCAAAAAAGGCCACACAAAAGTGATCCATCACACCATAATCATAAAAGGACAAATATTGTATGATCCCACTTCTATGAAATATCTAGAATAGGCAAGTGCAAAGAGACCACAGTTTTAAGAGGTTACCAGGGGCTGGGGGAGGGGGAATGGGGAGCTATTGCTTAAGGGGTTCTGAGTTTCTGTTTAAAAGGGTTACTGAGTTTCTGTTTAAGGTGATAAAAAAAATTTGAAAATGGACAGTGATGATGATTGCACAAGATAGTGAATATAATTCATGTCACTGAATTATACAATTAAAAATGGTTAAAATGACAATTTTTTTGTTATATGCATACATTACTACAATAAAATTAAAAGAAAAAACAATCAGATGTATTTGTTTCTTCCTGGGATCGTGAGTAATCACCACAATTGGCCCCTACCTACAATTTAACCTTTGGCCTTTCACTTCTGAATTCTTGTTCTCTAATACGGAAGGCCTAGTGGTGCAGTGGTTGACGGCTCAGGCTGCTAACCAAAATGTCGGCAGTTCAAATCCACCAGCCACTCCTTGGAAACCCTATGAGGTGGTTCTATTCTGCCCTATAGGGTTGCTATAAGTCAGAATTGACTCACCAGCAACAGGTTTTGTTTTGTTTTCTTCTCTAATACAACTACCTATCCCTCCAACACACACACACACTCACACTCACATTCACATTCACACACATACTTTGACCATTACTTATGCTGTCCTCTCTGCCATGAATATGAAGTCTTCCCTGGCCTTCCTCCTGGGCTTTTTCTATTGCTGCATTTACCATGTTGGATTTTAATGGCTACCTTTCCCAAACTGGAAGTTCCTTGAGGTCAAAGGTTGTGTCTTACTCATCTGTTCATCTTTGTGTTCATCTTTTTGCACAGAGCCTCACACATGGTGGAACATCATGGAATAATTGTCAAATAATAATTGAAAATAAGCTTTGTTTCCTCTGTTGATTCTTTTTCTAGATACGTTTTCTAATTTTAAAAAAAGTATCTAGTTTTTTGAAAACTAGAAAACATATCTATATACACAAAACATATGCCAATTCTACAATTTTTACATGTATTATCCAGTGACATTGGTCACGTTCATCATGCTTTACAGCCATCACCACTTCTGTTTTCCGAATTACTCCACCACCGTTACAAGAAACTCAGCGTCCCCTAAGCAATGACTTCTTCTCTCTCCCAGTTTTTCAAAATTTAATCAGTTCAACGTTTGAAGTTTCCTTTATTTAATCTTGTCAGTGTGTATGTAGATAAAATTATCTCTTTAATCAATATTTACGTGGTAACAGGCTTTTACTGCAACAGACATGCTCCTGGGAAGTTGAATACATGAATACTTATAACTCAAGTGGTTTTTTATTTAATGTAATTTGATTTCTTTAGTAGTAGTGAAGCTTTTTTTTGTATAAAAAATAATCAGTTATTTATTTTGGAAATATTACTTTTCCTTGTGTCCGATTTGCCTCAAGGAAGCTTTTTTTTTGTATAAAAAATAATCAGTTATTTATTTTGGAAATATTACTTTTCCTTGTGTCCGATTTGCCTCAAGGAAAGTAATTCCATGTTATACTGTTACATTATAAGTGGATTTAACTTAGATGTATCATTTTACGGTCTTTGCCTATAAATCCGAATATAAAGACAAGGGTATAACAGTAGCATTTTTCTTCCAGGTGATTCCACTGTCAGTGTTTTCGGCCATTTGAGGAGGGGGAGGCCAAACCTCTCTTCGGTTCCTCCCCTGTGACTCTCTAGCTCTAGCAGGGACATTTTCTGTAATTGGTTTTCCACATTTGCCAAGAGTCTATTTCCTCTTAACATTCAACATGTTTAACAGAAGTCTTGTCATAGATCCAAAAACAATAAAACTGGTCCCAAGGATAAAAATGATACATACACAACACATTGGCTTTTGTCATGGCTTTGGTTTTCCTAAGTTCTTTTTAATAACTTTGAGTGTCAAATCACGTGGTAGAAATAAAAAGGTTTTCTTCACAGTAATAAAACCCAGTAAAGAAATGTGATCAGCGACTGGAGCAGAGAAGTGTGGTCTACAGAGGCGACCACAGGCCGGTGGTAGAGGCACTGCACAGCACAGCCCGGCCGTCGAAAGGCCTAGCACTCTTCTTCAGTGATAGAAATGGAAGATTCAGGGTAAATCGAAAGCTGTATCCTCAGAAGGAAGAAAAACTTATTCGAGGTACACGCTTCCGACGTATCCACAGGCTGTCCTCTATCCTCCTTTCCTCTTTCCAGGTGCTCTGGAGCCAGCTTAAGCTCACGGCGACCCCATGTGTGTCAGAGCAGAACTGTGCTCTGGAAGATTTCCCGAGGCTGACTTTTTGGAAGTAGATCACCAGGCCTTTCTTCCGAGGTACGTCCGAGTGGAACCAAACCGTCAGCCTTTCGGTTAGCAGCCAAATACGTTAACCGTTTGTGCCACCCAGGGACTGCTAATCTGGTGAGATCGATTTCTCATGTTGTCAAATATTAATGTAGAAAAGCAACACTGGCTTATACTTATCCCACCCCATGGTCACTCCTGAGAAGGTGTTTAAAGTGTCCCTACAATAGATTTCTATTCTTTAATAATTAGATGTTTGATGATAAAAAAAAAAATTCAGACTTCCTTTTAAATGATTATGCAGGGAAACATCTTTAAGTGCTCTGGGCTGCTGGGTTTATGAAGAGCTATGGGATCCCACAGACAGCAGAGGCAGCTGGCAGCAGAGACTGTGGGGCTGATAACAAAATCTCTAGAATTTCGTGCAAGGCACTTTAACCATTTCTTCACCAGTAAATGGGAACCCAAAAGACCTAAGAACTCAGCAAGCCCGAGAATTCACCCTGGCAATGGGATGTTGCCCCTTTTGTTACTGTTGAACTTAGAGCAGGCATCCAGAGCTGGCAGGGTTCTATTTCCTGATTCACATCCATGTTTGCAAAACCCATTTCATCCTGTCCTCAAATCCATCCCTTGCTGTCTTCTAATCGTTGATGTTGTTAGCTGTCGTCCAGTCGGCCAGACTCATGGCAACCCCATGCACACCCAACAAAATGCTGCCTGGTCCTGTACCATCCCCATGATCGGTTGCAGATTAGACCATTGTGATTTACAGGATTTTCACTGGCTGATTTTTGGGAGCAGGTCACCAGGCCTTTCTTCCTAGTCTAAGTCTGGAAGCTCAGCTAAAACCTGTTCAGCATCATAGCAACAACACACAAGCCTCCACTGACAGACAAAACATTGGCTGGGCATGGAACCCAGGCCGCCTGTAGGGAAGGTGAGAACTCTACCAGTGAACCACCACTGCTCCTTCTAATCGTTGTTAGTTTCCATCCAGTCACTTTAACTCATGGTGACCCCATGGCTGTGACCTTTCGGAACCCCACTGTTTTCCACAGGACCTGATTGGGGTTTGAATTAAAAGCCTTGCTGCTCAAAGTGTGGTCAGTCTGAGGACCAGCAGCATCTGTGTGCCCAAGAGCGCTTTAGAAGTGAGAGTCCCGGGCTGATCATGGACCTTCCGAATTGTTGTTGGCAAGTGTCTGGAGATTCTTGCGCAGTCACTGCCTGGAGAAGCCGGGCTGAGGCACAGCCCAAACTGAAGGTCCACGATGCCCAGCCTGTGAAGTGAGAATCGTCTTGCCTGCTGTGTATGTCATTGTAGCATATGTCTCCAGGGAGTAGAAAGAGATTTTCGGGGTGTCAATACAGTCCTTAGCTCACAGAGGAGCCCTGGCGGTACAGTGGTTAAGAGCTGTAGCCACTAACCAAAAGGTGGGCAGTTGGCATGCACCAGGCGCTCCCTGGAAACCCTATGGGGGCGGTTCTGCTCTGTTCTATAAGGCGGAATCTACTCGGCAGCAGTGGGTTTGGTTTTGGTTTTAGCTCACAGAGCTTGATTAACACACATAGTTCAAAGTACGTTGTCACTTTCAAGGGGGAAAAAAAATAAAAACCACAAGTGGGGGAGAGGAATGCCATTCAGTGGCTAAGTATTACATTTTAAATCATACTCACTCTGAATTTGGAAATTCTGGTGGCATAGTGGTTAAGAGCTATGGCTGCTAACCAAAAGGTTGGCAGTTCAAATCTTCATTTGGACCAATTTTAGAAAAAGCTAGTTAGTGAAAACCTAAATGCAGGCTGGTCCTTTTGTTTATTCAAAAAGCTAAATTGATCTTGTATCCTGTGTCCACCGTGTGCTAGACCCTGGAATGCAGAGAGGATGAAGACGGCCCTTGGACCTCCAGGAGGCCCATTTCCGGAAGGGGACAGGCAAGGAGCAGACAGGGCGATGTGGACCCCTGTGGAGGAGAAGCATCTGGGCAGTCTCGCCTGACTTCAGTACCCGCCCTGCCTGACGCCCATACACATTTTGATTCCATGGTCCTGGAAACGATTTGTGACAAGCCCCAAGTGATTGTGACCTAGGGAGGCACACAGCGGAGGCTTCCCGGTTCCTCCCACCACCCCCCTCACCCCGCCTGGGGCAGACCAAGTGTGTGTTGTAGAAAGAACTGTGGCAAGTGTGAGAACTGATCTGAGTGGGGGGAGGCTAGCAGCAGAGAAAGCAGTTAGGAGTTTGTTGTTAGAATAGAGTGGCAGGTGACATGGGCCCTTCACACTCAGGACGGACAGTTTTATGGTTGCGAAGCCCATGCACTAGCTCCAGATGTCTGAATCAGAGGAGGTTCATTCACTCATCAAATACCTGAGAGCCAAGTATGTGCTAGACACTGTATTCAGTGCTCTGCATTTTGGAGGTTTTGCCATCAGTAAAACACATGCATACATAAACTTAGCAAAATAATATAGAATTGCAAATTTTATCTTTATTTTGCTAATTAAGGACTTTTTAAAAAATTGCCTTCATGAAAAACCCCCTTGCTGTTAGGTTGATTCATACTCATACTAACCCTGTAAGACAGAGTAGAATTGTCCCACAGGGTTTCCAAGGAGCAGCTGGTGGATTCAAACTGCCAACCTTTTCGTTAGGAGCCAAGCCCTTAACCACTGCGCCACCAGGGTGCTGCCATCATGAAAGCAAGGGCTTAAATTATTTTATCTTTATTTGTGTTTGTTTTTGGATAGGTATACCAAAAGGTACAAAGGACAACAGTAAAAAGTACACGTTCTTCCACAGAGACAGTCACTGTTACTAGAGAAAGGTCATGTCAATACCAAAGGAGGAAGGAGATCATCTTGGAGAAAAAAGAGCTTTTTCTAAGAAAGAACAGTTGAGGAAAAACATGTGTGTATATATTTCCTTTCTTTATGCATCCCCTTATTCAGTTACCAAGTGTTGTTTACACTCTTTCTATGAAGAAGGCATTGTTTTAGGTGCAGAAGATACATCAGAGAACCATGCAGTGGAAATAATTTGTCCTTCAGGATTTACATTCTGTGGAAACTAAGTGGGTGATTGGAACACCTAATAGAAGCCTGGGCAGATGGATTATGAAGACCCAACAGAAGCTAAAGAAAGAGGGTGTTTCAACGGACTGAGAGTCACCTGGGTTCACTCCAGGTTCATGGGATGCAAAGATGGGCATGTGTTTAGAAGTAGACCCCTGCCTAGCTCAGGATTGGTTCAGAGATGAGGCCAGGTAGCACAACTACCTCAAGGTCTTCATGCATGGATGAGAACAGGACTTGAGAAGGAGAGTCTGGCAATAGAGTTTGGTCTGGTGCTTAGAAAAAATGTAAGAATATCTGGGGAGGGGACAAGTATTAAGATTCTGAGAGAGAGATTTTTAGTTTTTTGATAAGTTTCTGTTCATGCAAAGAAACCAATGAAATCTGTTGGTCGTTTACATGCTTCCCTCTTCATCTCTCAAAGCACCAGGGCGTGCTTCTGAGCCGGAGATATTATCGAGCTGTAATAAGTTATGGGCCTCTGCTCAGGGCTCTCCAGTCAGGAATCCTGGTGGGAAACGTGAGCCTCAGCCTTTATACTTTTCCTCCAAGAAACACTACACAATATGTAACCTCGTGTTGCATACAATTTCTTTCTGGATATGAGTTTATCAGTTTGGAGATCTGTATCTGACATTGTAGCACAAAGCGAAGCTTTAATACCCACTGCAACATTTTCGGCATTTGTTTTTTAATGCCGTCATTTATGAAAATTCAGTTGCACATAGGTGTGTTAATGAAAATGTTGTTTCTTAAAAAAAAACTTAAAAAGTTAAAAATAATAGAACCCAAAATAATCTATAAACTCAACTTAATCCCTATCAGAATTCCAACAGTCTTTGTGCAGAAATAGGAAAGCGAATCCTCAAATTTATATGGAATTGCAAAACCAACAAGCCAGTTGCTGTCGAGGTGACTCCAGCTGATGGCAACCCCATGCGTATCAGAGTAGAACTGTGCTCCACAGGGTTTTTAATGGTTGATTTGTCTCAAGTAGATCACCAGGCCCTTCTCCCAAGGCACATCTGGGTGGACTCAAACTTCTAACCTTTGGTTAACCACTGAGTGCATTTACTGTCTGCACCACCCGGGGACTCCAAGGGCCCCCGAATAGCCAAAGCAATCTTGAAAAAGGACAAAGTAAGAGGACATACATGTCCAAATTTCAAAAGTGTATAAATCTACATTAATCAAAACAGCCTGGTACTGGTATAAGGATATACATGTAGACCGATGGAATAGAGTTAAAAGTCCAGAAATAAACCCATACATCTATGCTCTCAGCTGATCTTCAACAAGGGTTCTGAGTCCCTTCAACGGTGGAAGATTAGTCTCTTCAATAAATGGTGCTGGGAAAGCTGGATCTCCACATGCAAAGGAATGAAGTTGGACCCATGCTTCATATCCTATACTAAGATTAACTCAAAATGGATCAATGACCTAAATGTAAGAACTAAAACCACAGAAATTGTAGAGAAAAAAATAGAGGTAGTTCTTCAGGACCTAGTTTTTGACAGTGGATTCTTAGGTGACACCAAAAGCACGAGAAACAAAGACAAAATAGATAAACTGAATTTCTTCAAAATTAAAAACATCTGTGTATCAAAGGGTACTATCACTACAGTGAAGAGAGAACCTACGGAATGGGAGAAAAATATTTTTGGGAACCGTGTATCGGATAAGGGTGTAATATCCAGAGTATAGAAAGAACTCCTACAACTGAACAACAAAAAGATAAACAGCTCAATCCGAAAATGGACAAATGAGTAGATATTTCTCTACAATTTCTCCATGACCCTATATCTCCAAACCAAAGAAACAAATCCCATGAGGTATTTGGTCATGCATAAGCAGCCTCAGCAGCTACCTTTTTTTTTGGGGGGGGGGGTTATTTTTGTAAATATATCTATCACATTACTTTTGCCAGTTCAACTTTTTATGGTCGTACAATTTATTAACAGCAATTACAATAATGGGCTTTGCAACCCTACCCTTAATATACACATGCAATTTTTCCATCTCCTTTAACCCTTCTTTTCCCCCTCCCTCCCTCCGCTGGTAGCCACTAACAAACTTTGGTCTCTGTACATTTGCCTTTTCTTCTTTTTATGTAAGTGAGGTTATACAATATTTGTCTTTCTGTGATTGACTTATTTCACTCAGCATGATGTCTTCAAGCTCCATCCATGTTTGGAACATGTCTCAAGACTTCATTTCTCCTACTTGCTGAGTAGTATTCCATTGTATGTAGGTACCATATTTTGTTTATCCATTCATCTGTTGATGGGCATTTAGGTTGTTTTGACCTTTTGGCTATTGTGAATAGTGCTACAATGAATATTGTGTAACCTGACCCTATGAATGCCAGTAAATTTTCATTAGTCCTTAAACTAGCCCAAGCCAGATGTGGCCTGCCCCGCATGAGCAGAAGGGCCAGCTGTGATCGCTAATTGACCTCAACAGAGGACACAGCAACAGGAGGATAGAATCAGGACAAGCATCACCCGGAACCTATTCCAAAGTGAGAGGTTCGACAAGAACCACGCCACCTCCTGTTTCCTGGATGCCTCCTAGAATTTTCCCTCCCCAGCATGCTTGCGTGGGCCACCACCTCGCTGCCCAAATTACATGTGAGTCTTCTTCCCCTCAGCTTGGTGCGCCAGATCTGAGGAACTTCTTCCAGTCTCCTTGCTCTGTGCATTGCAATAAAGTTACTTTTTCTATCTCAAAGACCAGTGTTTAGAGAGTTGGCAAGTCTGAGTGCGCTGGACAAGAAACCATCTTTTAGCGTTTGGTAACAATTGGTGTATAAGTCTCTTTTAAGTCTCTGCTTTCAAGACTGAGGAGTAGAATTGCTGGGTCATATGGTTGTTCTGGAAACCCAGGTGGCGTAGTGGTTAACAGCTATGGCTGCTAACCAAAAGGTCAGCAGTTTGAATCCATCAGGTGCTCCTTGGAAACCCTGTGGGGCAGTTCTACTCTGTCCTACAGGGTTGCTATGAGTCGGAATTGATTCAATGACAATGTTTTTTTTTTTGGTTTTATGGAAGTTCTATTTTAGTTTTTTGAGGAACCGCCACACTGTTTTCCACAATGATTGTACCATTTTACATTCCACCAGCAATGGATAAAGGGTTCCAATTTTCCCACATCCTCATCAACATTTGTTATTTCCTGTTTTTTTTTTTTTTTTATGTTAGCTATCCTAGTGGGAGTGAAATGGTATCTCATTGTGGTTTTGATTTGCATCCCTGATGGCTAATGATGCTGAGCATCTTTTCATGTGTTAGGTGGCCATTTGATTGTTCTCTTTGGTGAAATGTCTACTTAAGTCCTTTCCCCATTTTATGATTGGGTTATTTGCCTTTTTGTTGTAAGAGTTTTACATATATTTTGGTTATTTGATTCTTACTAGGTACATGCTTTCCAGAGATATTCTCCCAGTCAGTAGCTTGTCTTTTTGCTTTTTTGGTAAAGTCTTTTGATGAACAAAAGTTTTTAATTTATATGAGGTCCCATTTTTTTTTTTTTTTGTCTTTTGCTGTTTGTGCTTTTGTTATTATATTAGATAATCCATTGTTAACAAATAGACTTGACACCATTGCCCCTTCTCGTTCTTCTGAAAATTTTTTGCTTCTAGTTTGCATGTTTAGGTTCTTAATCCATTTTGAATTTTTTTTGCGTATGGTGTGAGGCATGGATCCTGTTTCATTTTTCTGCATGTGGAAATCCAACTTTCCCAGCACCATTATTGAAAGGATCTTCTTTCTCAATTGAATGGACTTAGCACCCTTGTCAAAAATCATTTGACCATAGATGTGTGAATTTATTTCTGGACTCTCAATTCTATTCCATTGATCTATGTGTCTCTTATTATACCATTACCAGGCTGTTTTGATTACTGTAGCTATATAGTATGTTTTAAAATCAGGAAGTGTGAGTCCTACTTTGTTCTTTTTCAACATTGCTTTAGGTATTTGAGGCCACTTGCCATTCCATATAAAGTTGAGGATTGGTTTTTCCATTTCTAGAGGCTGTTGAAACTTTGATTGGGGTGCATTGAATCCAGAGGTTGCTTTGCATAGTATTGACATCTTAACAATATTGCGTCTTCCAGTCCATGAACGTAGAACTTCTTTCCATTTATTAAGTCTTCTTTAATCTCTTTCAGTGGTGATTTATAGTTTTCATTCACGTCTCTGGTTAGATTTACTCGTAGGTATTTTATTCTCTCAGGTGCTATTGTAAATGGAATTGTTTCTTTAATTTCCCTTTCAGATTTCTCATTGCTGTCACCAGAAAGAACACATCTTCACGGCATCTCTGGGGTAGAAAGAACAGACTACGGAGTCAATCAAGTGCTTTTTGTCTTGAGGACAATGTTGAAGTCAACTACGAGTCAGCCTGCTGGGTAGGATTACAGTGTGGAAAACTGACTCTTAAGCCACAAGCAATGACTCTTATCATCATTAGTATTCAACGGGTTGGATGCTAAATATGAAAGAATATCACAGTATCAAGCAGAACGTTAACATTTACTGTATTTACCCAGAAAATACTCTGTATTTGCTGAATATTCATTCATATTGAATTGAATCAAATACCTACTGGATGACTATTTCCTGTTTATTTTAGGATGATGTTTATGGTTAAAACAAGAGAAAGATGTTTTTTAGAATAATGAACTAAGAAATGTATACAACAGAAAATGAGCAGTTTAGGAAAAAAAGGCAAGAGTTGATGAAAATGAGGGCTAGTAGGAATTATAAAATGCCCTAGATTTGGTCAAACAAAAAAAGTAAAATGGGCAAAATTTCCTCCTGAAAATGCTATTAAATTTGAAAATGCAGAAGCAAACCTATTTTTAGATTTTGGATACAGGGCTTCTCAAAACAAAAGTGTTTCTGGAATGAATGTCATTATCTTTAAATAGTTTTAAAAATTCCTGATAGACATACCATGTTCCTGAAGGAGAACATTTAATATTATGGTATCAAGTTTTGCTAAAATTAAACTATACATTTAAAGTAATTATTTAAGATCACAATAGAATTTTGAGGGTCTTGAGAGGTGATGTTAGCACAGAAATATAAAAATCCATGGCACAATAAAAATTTCTGAAACAAGTCCAAATGTGCACACAAGGATTTAGTATGAAATTAAGGCATTTCAATTTAATGAGGAAAGGACAAACTGCTTAATAAATGATATTGAAACAAAATAAATGATGATAAATGATGATAAAACAAATGATGCTGTTTGGGGCCCATCAAATTACAAAAAATAATTTTTAAATAAGAATTGCCGTTGTTGAAAAAAGACCAGACTTACTGGCCTGACAGAGACTGGAGAAACCCTGAGAGTATGGCCCCCAGACACCCTTTAAGCTCAATAATGAAGTCAATCCTGAGGCTCACCCTTCAGCCAAAGATTGGGCAGGCCCATAAAACAAGATGAGACTAAAGGGGCACACCAGCCCAAAGGCAAGGACTAGAAGACAGGAGGGGACAGGAAAGCTGGTAATAGGGAACCCAAGGTCGAGAAGGGAGAGCGTTGATATGTTGTGGGGTTGGCAACAAATGTCACAAAACAATATGTGTACTACCTGTTTAATGAGAAGCTAGTTTGTTCTGTAAATCTTCATCTAAAGTCCAAAAAAAAAAAAAAAAAAAAATTCCACTGTTGGTAATAGAATACAGGAACCTAGACACTCTCCAAGTCTAGTTGGTGTATAAATTGGTATATTTCTTTCTTTCTTTTTTTTTTAATTGTGCTTTAAGTGAAAGTTTACAAATCAAGTCTGTCTCTCATATAAAAACTTATATATACTTTGCTATGTACTCCTAGTTGCTCTCCCCCAATAAGACAACTCACTCCTCCTCTCAACCCTATGTTCCCCATGTCCATTTGGCTAGCTCCTGTCCCCTTCTGCCTTCTCATCTTGCCTCCAGACAGGAGCTGCCCACGTAGTCTCATGTGTCTACTTGAGCCAAGAAGACAAGGGCCAAGATACTCCTCCCCAGTATCATTTTCTGTCTTATAGTCCAGTCCAATTCCTGTCTGAAGGGTTGGCTTTGGGAATGATCCCAGTCTTGGGCTAACAGAAGGTCTGGGGACCGTGGCCTCCGGGGTCCGTCTATTCTCAGTCAGACCATTAAGTCTGGTCTTTTTTTAAGAATTTGAGGTCTGCATTGCACTGTTCTCCAGCTCCATCAGGGATTCCCTGCCAGGGCAGTCAGCAGTTGTAGCTGGGCACCATCTAGTTCTTCTGGTTTCAGGCTGATGTAGTCTCCAGTTTATGTGGCCCTTTCTGTCTCTTGGGCTCATAATTACCTGTGCTTGGTGTTCTTCATTCTCCTTTGCTCCAGGTGGGTTGAGACTAAATTGGTATATTTCTTGAGGGAAATTATGTATATAAGCTCTTTAACAACACCTATGTGGCATAAACTGTTAAGCATGCCACTACTAACCCAAAGTTTGACGGTTCAAACCAACTTGGAGGTACCTTGGACGAAAGTCTGATGATCTCCTCCTGAAAGGCCACAGTCATGAGAACCCGTAGAGTGTAGTTCTACTCTGAAACACATGGGGGCGTATGAGTTGGAATCCATTTGACAGCAGCTGGTTTTGGTTTTTATTCTTTATAAACCAGTAATTCTATTTCTAAGAATGTATTCTAAAGAAATAATCATTGATGTGCTCAAAGAGCTAGCTATAAGAATGTTAGCTGAGTGTTGATTATTTTGCCTAAATTAATCCTAAATATTTAACAGAAAGGATGGTTAAATAAATGATAGCACACACACAATGAAAAATGCTATTCGGCCATCAAAATTATGTACAATAAAAATGGCCTAACATTTATCAAGTATGTGCCAAACAGAAATCTAAGAACTTTACATGTAATAACGTGTTTTGTTTTCATAACAACCCTACGAGATGGAACTTATTATTAATTTCATTTTATAAATGGGGTAACTGGATGAGGGGGGTTAAGTCTCTTGTTAGTAGGTGGTAGAGCCAGCACTGAACTGGGCAGTCAGGCTCCTGAGCTCATTCTCCCAATCATCACATAAAGGAGATCACGTAACAGCACTGGTTTTTTTTTACGATATAAAAGCGTATTGTGTGATCCTGGTTTGGTAAAATAATGTATGTATCAGCATAGAAAGGAACTGGAAAGAAAGAGGGAAGCTTGTCAAGTTGATTTTTCTGGGTGATAGGGTTCCAGGTCCTTCCAGCAGATGCTGTGGGTGCTCTGTCGCCCACCTTTTGTCACCACCTTGAGTTCCCTCATTACGGGCCACAAGTGTCCTGGTCTCTCTGCCTGAGGGCATTCACTGGCCAGTGTAGAGGGCAGGCCAGCAGTGCCAGGGGGCTGATACCCAGGAGCAACCTGAACCAGTGAGGATGTGTTGTGTTTGGGAGGGCTTGTTCTTCCTAGTTTCGAAGACGGTCCCTGGTGGGAAAGAGCACCAGATACCGCTAGCAGTGATATATTCAACCAATAATGGTCTTTTGTTAGCTTTTCCCTCATTCCTCTCCCGATCTTGTTTCTACGCTCCCTCACTGTGCTTCCTGGCATCACCTCGCCCAAAAGCTATTAGCTTCCAGACCTTGTCTCAGCGTCCGCTTGGTGGGGAACTCAAACTTGGAGTTTAAAAACTTCTCCTTTTTTTAAATCTTTATTTATGTTTTCTGCAGCAAATACATTACCCTCAAATAGGTTAAAAGGAAGACTAAGTTATTTTTTAAAAAGGAATTTACTGGATTTCTAGCTAAACAAGGTGGTTGGAACACAGGCATTTGTCTCCTTCCCAAAATCTCAGTAAATGCCATTAAAGGAAGCAAAGGTATAAATACTCAAGGACGAAGAGAACAGACAACAGGGCGAGGGCAGCGCACAAGAAATGCCAATAAAGATCTCGCCTTGGCAGAGCCTTGGCTTTTGGAGGCATGAGCACCGGCAGGTAAGCCTCAGGCACAGGGCAGACAGCAGGGCTTGGAGGACTAGGGAGGACTCGGCGTCCCCACCCAGCACTCCATGGCCAGGGATCCGAGCTCCATCGCTCCCCTCCCCAGGGGTAGATTAACAAATGAATAAGGTATGCACAGGCTTAATTGTGTTTATTTGCTAATCTGTAGTGTACAATTTCACATGGGTCTCACCACCCCGAAGATAAGCACAAGTAAGCCCCAGTGGACCTTGGTTATTGGGTAATCCGTCCCTGCTGCTTGCTTGGGAGCACAAAAGAAGGTGGGGTGAGAAACAGGGCTGAGCACTGTGGGAAGTGAAACCGTGAGCTGGGGACTAATGGGACAAGGGATAATTGTATTTTGTCATCAGTCTTATAATATATTTGGCTTTTCAAAAAGTATGTGCATAAATAACTTTAGTCAATTTTTAGAAAATATTAAAGGAATTTGTTATTTAGATTGAGAAACTTTGGAGATAGTTGGTAACTAAAAACAAAACAAAATAAACCTGTTGTAGTCAAGTCGATTCCAACTCATAGCAACCCTATAGGACAGAGTAGAACTGCCCCATAGGGTTTCCAAGGAGCGCCTGGTGGATTTGAACTGCCGGCCTTTTGGCTAGCAGCCAAGCTCTTAACCGCTGAGCCACCAGAGCTCCAGGTTGGTACCAACTATTATAAAATATTCAGATTGGTGCTGTACACCATTATTCATAACAGCACTATTCACAATAGCCAAAAGGTGGAAACAAACCGAATGTCCATCAACTGCTGACCGACCGGATAAACAAAATGTGGTATATATGGATAATACATCAAAAAACCCACTGCTGTCAAGTCGATTCCAACTCAGAGTGACTCCATAGGGTTTCCAAGGCTATAAATCTGTATGGAGACAGACTGCCACATCTTTCTCCTGGAGCCACCGGTGGTTTGGAACCCCCAACATTTCAGTTAGCAGTTGATTGCTTTAACCATTGCCCCACCAGGGCTCCTCATACGTACAATAGTGGAACATTATTCAGCCATGAAAAGGAATGGAGTTCTGATATGTGCTACAACATGGATGAACTTAGAAAATATTATGCTGAGTGAAATAAGCCGGGCTCAAAACACAGAATCCTATTGTATCATATCATATGATTCCATTTATAAGAAATGTCCAGAGTAGGTAAATCCATAGAAGAACTTAGGTGGGTGTTGCTTAGGGCTGGAGGGAGAGGGGAAGGGGAAGTTACTTCCTAATGGGCATAGAGTTTCCTTTTGGGGTGACAAAAATATTTTGGAACTAGATAGAGATGGAAGTTGCACAACATTGTGATGTACTAAATACCAATTTAAAACGGTTAATTTTATGTTCTGTGAATTTCACCTCAACTTTAAAAAAAGAAAGAAAACATAGATTGAGAAAGGAGTGGAGAGGCAAGAAGAATTCGCTACTGCTGAAGGTGTAGTGTTCTCAGGGCTTTATGATGATGACCAGCGATGCTGCCCATTGAGTGATGGGTGGCCCTCCAACCTGCCAGGATGGTGGAGACACACACGTGCCGGCCTCCGGAGCGTTGGTGGAGACACACTCGTGCCGGCCTCAAGAGCGTTGGTGGAGACACACACGTGCCGGCCTCAAGAGCGTTGTGAGGGCTCAAACGCAGTGGCACCAGGCTATCTAATAAGCCTTGATGAAGTAGTGAGATGCTCAGAGTTATGAGGGATTATTCCATATGTTGAGCTTTTCTCTAGATTCAGTAGACACAGATGAAAATAAGGTACCGCTAAGGAAGTGACCTTTGAGATCCCCTTACACCCGGCTTGTTCATGTCGCATGTGCAGTTCTTGTCCAGCCAGCTCCGACACAGGGTGACCCCATATGTGTCGGAGCAGAACTGTGCTCCGCAGGGTTTTCAGTGGCTGCTTTTTCAGACGTAGATTACCAGGCCTTTCTGCTGAGATGCCTCTGGGTGGACTTGAACTTCCAACCTTTTGGTTAGCAGCCAAGAGTGTCAACCATTTGCACCACTCAGGGACTTCCATGCCATAAGGAGTGTTCCCCAAATTCCAGCTTTACTGTAAGACATCTCCTTGGCTTAATCTGTAGCCACACTCTATAATAATCCCGAGCAGTTGTGGTGGCTCAGCAGCTGCTGACCAAAAGGTCGGTGGTTTGAGCCCGACCAGCCGCTCTGTAGGGGGCAGGTGTGGCAGTCTGCTTCCTAAAGACTGACAGCCGCCGAAGCCCTATGGGACGGTTCTGCTCTGTTCTATAGGGTCGCTTTGTGGCGGAATCAATGCCACAGCGGCGGGTTATAATAATCCCTGCTTTCCACCCTTAGAATACACATTACCTATATAAATACTTCCCAATCTTTATTGCTTGTTCACGTGGAATAAATTCCTGGTTCTTTCAGGTGCAAGTTTCCATAAGACAGGTCCTAGGTATAGATAACTCTTGGTCTACAGCCTCTGGCAGAACCATCTACGATTATGCTCCCTAAGAAATGCTTTTATAATACTAATTGCAAATACCAGTCCTTTACCATAAATCATCATATGCTTGAAGGAAAGCTATAAAACAAGGAATGGGTAACTTGTGCCTGGACAGCTCCCCACTCTTGGACGTGCCCGTTTGAGAAGACCCAGCAGAGGGCGGACTCAGCAGAGGGCAGACTCTGTGGTCACTTACCACATTCTCGTAAATGTGAATTCTGAGCAGTAGCGCATCTCCTGGGGACTGTAATGTGGCTATTTTAATGCAAAATTAATTGTCAAATATAAGAATGAAGCAGCTTTCTCCCGAGTGATTATCTCAGCCTGCAGCTACTCATCTTCACTCTTGTCATCAAGGCTCTTTACCTCGTTAGCAATATTCAAATGATTGTCAAGGATTTCAGTGTCTCAGACACAAAACAAACCAGCTTCTGGTCAGCTTGCACCCTCTTCTTAATGTGTGCACACTTGTTTATTTGCATAAGAGGCAGAGAATCATTTCTAAAATTTGTGTGATTTCTTCATTTTCATTGTTATCGTTGTCAGATCACACCATGTGCATTTGACATCTGCCTCAATTTAAAACTAAATTTGTAAGTAACAAACATTAAACTCTCTAGCTCTACTTTTATAACAAGAAAGTCCTATGTGTTGCACCCATGATTTTCATGAAATCTCTCATGTACAAATATTTCATTTTCTGGTGTATAAATTATATTATTTTGAGGCAGGAGGATGAAAAATAATATTCCTAGAGACTGACATTGCTTCTCTCAGGATGAGCTCTACAAGTGGCGAGCAGTGAAGAAGCTGTAACCTTTCCACAAGCCTATAGCCTTGACACCACCTTTCACTGAAGGTACGGAGACGACCAGTCAGGACAATGTCTTTGCTCACAGGATATAAGAGGTAGGGCAAGCTTCACACACTTCTGTTTTGAGGGCAACTCCTAAGGCAGCGTTTTTTGTTTGTTTAATTGAGACATAGACCTTATTTACAGTAAAGTGCATAAAACACATAGGCACAGTTTAAAGAATTAAAAAGCAAATACCCATTAACACCCATTCAAGTCCAGAAAGAGAATGTTGTTGGCATAGAGAAGCCCCCGTGTGCCCCTCAGTCTTAGTTCCCGTGGCTGCTGTAACAAGTTACCACACACACACACACACACACACGCGTGCAGGTGCCTTAAAACAACAGAACTATATTCTCACACTTGTGGAGGCTAGAAGTCCAAATCCAGGATGTCAGCAGGGCCATGCTCTGTCTGAAGGCTCTAGGGAAAGAGCCTTCCTTGCCTCTTCCTAGCTGTTGGTGGTTCCGGGCAATCCTTGGTGTTCCTTGGCTCGTAGATGCATCACTCCAATCTCTGTTTCTGTCATCACATGGCCATTTTTCCTCTATGTCTCCGTCTCTGTGTCTCTTTAAAAATATACCAGTCATACTGGCTTAGGGCACATCCTACTGCAGGATGATCTCTTGTGAACTACATCTTTGAAGATGTAAGAGACACAATTCAACCCATACCACCCTCCTAAATCACAAACTTCTCCCTCCCCACTAGAGGTAATCTATCGTGATAATTTCCTTGCTTTTCTTTAGGGTTAATGAAATGATAATTTGTCTATTCTTTTTTCACTCATGTTGCAAAATGCATTCATGTTGCTGCAGTTCAACTCACTTTCATTACATAGTGTTCCTTCACACAGAGGTACTGCGATTTATCCACTCCATTCATGGATAGCAGAGTTGCTTCCAGTTTTGAGCTATTACATACAATGCTGTGAATATTCTGGTAAAAGTATCCTGCAGCACACGTGTACAAGTTCCTCCAGGGCATGTACCAAGGGGACAGGTTGGAAGGTTGTAGCGTATACGTTTGTCTTCAAATTACTTTCCAAAGTGGTTGTAACAGTTTACACCCCTATAAGCACTGTTTTTTTGTTTTTTTTTCAAGTAGTGTATGCAGATTTCCCGTGCTTCATAACCTGGTCAATATTTGGTATTGTCAGACTTTCACTTTTTGGCAACCCATGGATTTTAATGGTCTCATTGTGAGCTTTGAATTTGCATTTTCCTGATGACTCTTGGGGTTGAGCACCTTTTTCATGTATTTATTCACCACTTGGACTTTCTCTTTTGTGAAGTGACTGTTCATGTCTCCTGTGGAGAATTAAAAAATATACATGGTCTGAATCCTAGTCCTTTGTCAATTAAGTATCGTAAATATTTTTTTGTGGCTCATTTTTTTCCCTCCATTTTTAAAATAGTTTTCTATTGAGTAGAAATTCTGAATTTGCATGTAGTTGAATTTTCAATCAAGGCATTTAAGAAATTTTTGTGTCCAGCACTATTGTAAGCATTTCCTAAGCATTATCTCATTTGAAGCCTTTTTGGAGCTAACAGGTTGGAGGTGCAAAAGGTGGAGATGCCACTCTGCGTTTATTTGCTTTACAAACAGGAGATCCATTTAAGCTTCTGTGTGAGGACCTCCCGTCATGGGAGCTGAAAGCAGTGGCGCATAACAGAATAGTCAGTCTTTCTGCTTAAGGGTAGCTGACTCTCCCCCGCTATAAACCTCTCATCTATTTCTTTTTCTCACTGTTAGAACATTAGCTTTTCAGTCACCCCATTGCAGTTTCTGCGGTTACCACCATCTTGTCACTTTTCTTTTCCTTCTTAAACCAGCTTCTGTCCAGGCAATTCTGATTTCATGGTGACCCCATGTGTGTCAGAGTAGAACTGTGCTCCGTAAGGTTTTCAGTGGCTGTTTTTTTCAGCAGACTGTTAGGCCTTTTTTTCTAAGGTGCTGTTGGTGGATTCAAACTTCCAAACTTTTGGTTATCAGCTGAGCACATTAACCATTTATATAACCACTTTATATATTAACCATTTATATATTATATATTTATATATTAACCATTTGCATCACTTTCTTACCCTCTTTTTATCCACCTACACTTATCACCTGTTTCACGGATTGAATTGTATCCCCCCAGAAATACTTGTCAAGTTGGTTAGGCCCTGATTCCCAGTATTGTGTGGTTGTCCTCCATTTTGTGATTGTAATTTTATGTTAAGAGGATTAGGGTAGGATTGTTAACACCACCCTTACTCAGGTCACCTCCCTGATCCAGTGTACAGCGAGTTTCCCCAGGGTGTGGTCTGTACCACTTTTATCTCCAGAGGGAGATTGAGGACAAGGGCCTGCCTTCAGAGCTGACAGAGAGAGAAAGCCGTCCCCTGGAGCCGAAGCCCTGAGTTTGGACTTGTAACCTACTGGACTGTGAGAAAATAAATTTCTCTTTGTTAAAGCCATTCACTTGTGGTATTTCTGTTACAGCAACACTAGATGACTAAGACAACCTGTATACATTCGTATACATAGCTGCACAATTGCTTTTTCCTTTAAGAGTAATTGAATTTTATCAGTCAAATCAAAGCCTTCTAAGGGAGAAAATGAGCCGTATGTATTCTTCAGAAGTGCTAGCATGAGGTTTTTTTCTCTAAATATCCCAATTCCTGGGATCTGTGAAGGTGTTATGTTATATGGTGAAGGAGAATTAAGATGGCTAATTGGTGACCTTGAGATAGGGCGATTACCCTGGATTATTCAGGTTGGCCCAGTGTAATCACAAGGGTTCTTAAACGTGGAAGAAGGAGGCAGAAGAGTCAGTGTCAGAGTGACACCTCGTGAGAAAGACTCAACTGCTGTTGCTGGCTTTGAAGATGGAAGGGGGCCAGGAGCCAAGGGATGCAGGCATCTTCTAGAAACTGAAAAAGGCAAGAAAACTGATTCTCTTCTGGAGCCTCCAGAAGGAGGCCCTGCTAACACCTCGATTTTAGTCCAGGGAGACCTGTGTTTTATGTCATTGTTTGTGGCAATTTGTAACAGCAGCAATAGGAATCTAATACACTGGGCAAAAAATAAATCAGTGAGATTCTTATCACTAACCCACTCTTAAAACAGAATAATACAATTCCTCAGAAAGTCCATCTGCTTTAACATCCATGAAAATAAACATTGGCTTACAAGCCCAGTGCTGAAAAGAACAGCATTTATTTGAAGGACGTGGAGTTTTAAAGGCCTTCGGCAGAGGTACTCTGTCCGGTACGTTTTATAAAGAGCTTGTTTGGGGAAGAGCATTTGGTCTGAGATCGTATTTTTAGCTAATTATGAGGGAAGTATTTGAAGACGGGAATCATTGTGTGAAGCAAAAAATAGCATCAGTAGGATAAAAAGTAGGGCCATTGCAAATGTGTTGTGGTACCCTGAATTTTGTACTTCTTGTTTTTAAAATTTTTATTTTGAAGTAATCTTAAAGTTTCAAAAACAGCAGAGTGCCCGTATGCCTGTCACGCACCTTCCTCTGTTATCAGCCTATTACAGAACCAAATTGCCATGAGCAAAACCAGGGTATTAACATAGATACAATACTATGAACTAATCTGCACACCTTCCTCAAATTTCACTAGTTTTTCCACTAAGGGCCTTTTCTTTGGTGGGTGGGGGGGTTCCAGGATTCAGGCCAGCATCCCACACCGCATTTAGTTGTCTTATCTGTCTCTTCCAATTTTCGTATCTCCTTTTCTTCTTCCTTATCATTTCGGACCTTGATATTTTTTCAGTACTGACCAGTTATAGAATCTTCCTCCATCTGGGCTTGTCTGATGTTTTCATCTCATCAGATTGAGGCTGTACGTTTTTGGCAAGGATGCTGCAGAGTTGTGTACCCTTCTCACACACCACGTCAGAAAACACATGCCTGCCAGGCCTTTCACTGTCAAGTTAGCACTTTCCCATTTGTAATTAGTATCTTAGGGGAGATGCTCTTGAGACTACGCGAATATCCTGTTTCTCATTATACTTTTGCCCACTAATTTTAGCATTTATTAATGACGCCTGCCTTTAACAACTGTTGTTTGGGCGATGGTGATTTTGTTTACATCTGCCTTTTATCTTTATTAACTGGTATTCTAAAATAGGAAGAGCTGCCCCTTTCATTTATTACTTATATCAATACAATCTCATAGCTTAATCCATGGGTTACAACCCATTACATTATTTTGTCAAAATTGTTACAGATTTGGCCATCAAAAGCAACTTCAAGTAGGCTCCTTTGTCCTTTTAACATGTCTGATTTTTATAAGCATTTCATTATTTGGCCTCAAAAGGTGTTCCAGACTCATTTTCTGTTTTCCTTGCCCCAGCAGTGGAATCATCTATTTCTCAAAGGAGCCCTCACTCCCTTTATTTTATTTTTTTTTTAGAGAACGGTATTTAGAAACCAAGATCTGGACACTAGGTGTGTTCATTGCTACTGGGGTATCTTTGCTTCTAGCCCCTCAGTGGACAAAGCTGGGAAATAACATGTATGTACACCCTGGTGACGTAGTGGTTAAGAGCTACAGTTGCTAACGAAAAGATAGGCAGTTTGAATGCAGCAGGGGATCCTTGGAAACTCTATAGGGCAGTTCTACTTCATCCTATAGGGTTGCTGTGAGTTGGAATCAACTCAATGGCAATGGGTTTGGTTTTTTGGTTTTTATATTCACACAGACTCACATCTATCTTTATTTCACCTATATATACAAAAAGACCATGAGCTCCTAATATCTCCGATTTCAGTCCAACATCATAGAGCTCATTCTAGCCTTTCCCCTTGCTCTGCCAGCTGCTAGGGCTGCTTATGTACTGCCAAACACTTCATGGGATTTGGTTTCTTGGTTTGGACGTATAGGGTCATGGTTTCATGGGATATCCCAGTTAATTGGCTTAGTTAATTGTTTACTGCTTCTGTTCTACCTCCTGGTTTGTTGCATAATGCTTGGGGTCTTAACAGCTTGCAAGTGGCCATTCAAGGTAAAATAATTGGTTTCTATTCTCCTGGAGCAAAAGGAAGAGTCAGGAATAGGAGGAGGAAATGGAATGCATAGCTAACTGCCTCCAGGAACAACTGCTTCCTGTGCCAAGAGACCAGAAGAACTTGATGGCACCCAGCTACCATTACTGAACATTTTTATCAAAGATTCTAGAAAAGAACTCTGATTAAAAAAAAGGGAGAAAATGCAAAACAGAATGTCCAATTCTCATGAACTTCAGACTTTCTGGAGCCATGGAGGCTGGATGAACCCCCAAAACTATTGTCCTGAGATAACCTTTAAACCCTAAACCAAAAATACCCCCTTGTCTTAAAACCAAACAACAGTTCAACTTATCTAGGGAAGAATGTTTGCCTTGAGCATTGTTCTGTTTTAAGAATTCTCTCTATGGGATCAAACTGACAACAGCAACTTGAAAGGTTAGATAGGAAGCTTAAAGGGCAGGGAGTTTATGTTAATGGAGGAGGAACAACTTAGAAGAAGGTAAAAATGGTTGCACAACTTAAAAATGTAATCCGTATCACTGAACTGTACATGGAGAAACTGTTGAACTAGCCTACGTTCTGCTGTGTACATTCTCAAAAAAAAAAAAAAAAAAAAATCTCACTTATTATTCACAATACATTTGCTCAATTCCAGTATATGCAAAAAGTAGTTTTAGAATTGCTAACCCACACCTAGGAAAAACAAATTCACTAACTACAGTATTTGTGTAGTTTTGTCTTTAGCCTTATGGTATAGTCAAAATACTGTTTTCTAAGTTACGTATGTTGGCTTTCTTCCATACCCTCTTCGGTGAAGATATTATTCATTTGTAACATAGTAGGCTGATTCATTACTTTGTAATACATTTTGAGTTCCTTGCATATCACTGTTGATTTTAATTTCTGGAGTATGTGAATCATTAGTATAGTTGGAGGAGTCAGAGCAATACAAAAAAGTATACTGAAAAAAGTCTCATTCCTGCCTTGTCTCAAGTACCCCATTCTCAGTCCTCCTTTCTTTCCACCCTGTACCCACTTGTTCTCTCTAGGTGACCAGTCTTGTTTCTGGTTGTTTCTCTTCCACAGATGAGCAGATACATGTGTATTTCCTCATTCTGCCTTCTTTATGACACGATGGATGCCAAACTGCAGATATTCTTTTGCACTTTCCCGTATCTTGTGATTACAAACAAGGCTGCAGAGAGTAACCTTGCCCATGCGTGCTTTTGTGTTGTTGAAGGTTACCACCAGGGTAGATTCTTAGAAGCTGGACTGCTGGATCAAAAGGTTAACTGTGTAAGTAGTTTTATTGGGTATTATCAAATTCCACTCCAGAAAGCTAGTACTGGTTTGCACTCCCATCAACGTATGACAGTGCCTCTCGCCACAGCCTCATGAACGGAATGTGCTGTCACTTTTAAAAAATTTCTGCTAATCTCATAGGTGAGACATGATGTCACAGTTTTAATTTGCATTTCTCTAATTATGAAGAACATTTTAATATCTTTTTTTGGTGAATTGACTGATCATGTCTTTTTCCATTTTTTTCTATTGGGTTTTTGGTCCTTTCCTTCAATTTTTAAGAACTAGCCTCATGATTTTGTAAAGCTAACAAAGATTGTATACACTGGCATTTTACGATAGCTCTTACCATGAATTCGGTCAAGTAAGTAGTATTATGTAGTACAGACCAATGGAATATGAGGTGCTCTCTTACGGAGTTAGCCTCTATTTTAAACTCCAAAGCACATACAGAATAAACTCTCAGAGACAGGTTCGTCTACTTGTATAATGAACTCATGTTCACTACCTAATGGGCTTCTGTTCATTGTTTCAGCTCATCTAGTCAAATCCCAGGCTACAAACCTCAAAACTGAGCTTAGAGAGAATAAATGTGTTCCAAAACCAGATATAAATCTTTTTTTTGAGTGATCAGACACATTTTGGTATCATCTACATCTCTACCCTCTTATTAGTAGACAAATAGGGGCTATTATCTTGTTAAAAGGTTTAAAAAAATCCTTAAAAGCAAACTGTATGAAGATCCAACTCAGCTCCCACATATCGTTTAAACTGTATAGTTAATTATATGCCACTCTTTCAAAAATTTGCTCTCCAATCAGTTGTCTTAATTCAGAAGACAAATAAGTCTTTATGAAGATAATTTTAAAATGTTACATGTTGAGACATTAAAAGCTGTATTTGTTTTTTAGCAATTAACTTTCTAGCTGTTAAACCTTATCTATAGATACTATACAAATTGACCAGGGTATTAAAGATTCAATTACAGGTGCCCACATTACATTATTTGTGACAGTGATAATAAAAAAAGCAGAGTGGAAATCACAGACAAAACATTTCATTGGCAGTCAATTCACGTACAGGATGCATAACACATAGTCCTTAACGGTAGGTAAGACTTGTAGAGAAAAGTGGTGATAAACTACAGAGAAGCCCACCAGCTGCCCCGCTGCCCAGGACTCAGGGAGATTAGGGTGGCTGTGGCAGGAGAAGTATTTGAGGGCTCGATCTTTTCTTAAGAGTACTGTATTAAAAGACATGTGCAGGCGTCTTGTTTTAGTTTTGTTTTTATCACTAGCCTCTCTTCTCATTCTTGATTTACAAAAGAATTAGGGGAGACAGCATGGAAAAGCAGCACACTGAGCTTTTGGAAAAGTTAATGGCAGTTTGACAGTAACAGTTCCAGAGAATTAGCCTCTTCCTGGTATATAGCAGAACATACAGTAAAACCTGAGAAAGCCAGAACCTGTGTAAGGTGGAAACTCATCAGAGAAGGGAAACTCAAATGTTTTTCACTAAAACAGGCGATAGGTAAGTGGTAAGACTGCACCCCATCAAAGGCAGAAAACCTGCATGACCCGGAAAAACAAGGCAGTTTCGGCAAGTCCCGGCTCTCACAGGTTTCACTGTAGTTGTCTGAAGTTTTTCTAGTCATCGGTCAACAGTAATCAGCAGGATCAGTGAATTGGATATAACCACTTTAAGGAAAAATAGTTTATAATAAAATGTCCATGACACTAGATTTCCTTTCACTTTTACCTGTGCTCTCCAGCTAGTTAAACCTCTGCTCTCCAGCTAGTTAGAAAAGTCTTGATAGCATTGACAGAGTATTGGTGAACCTTCAAGACAGACCTGTGAAGGTGGAGTTGGTGAGAGAACTGAAAGTAAGTAGTTTTTACACTTAGAACTTTTTTATGCCTCCTAACAGTTTAAATGCTCTTTTGTGCTGGTTTAGTAGCAAAAACACTTGCTTACATCATCAACAACAAAAAAAATTTCAATATAGTTAACGTAAAGAGCCTTACTCACCACATTTTAGTAATATTTTTTACAAAGGGTAATAAGTGTTAAGAATCCTGCCCCTTTTTCAACATGTTTAAATACATGGAAAAGCTACGAACAGACTAAAAAATACATTTTAAGAAAAGACGTGGGCATAAAAAAAAAAAAAAAAACACTTTTATACACAGGATTTTATTTTGCACTGCTGTAACAGTTTCATTATAGGTCAAGGGAGAAAAAAGAAAAAAAGGATAAAACCACCACAATGAGTAAATTACTAAAGCTTTTCTACTTTTTTAACAGGGTTTTCCATCTGGTAGATTTACTGTCATATCCCCTTCAAAACAGACAAGATGCTTACCATATTTGAAAGATTACAGGTTGCCACTGAAAGAAAAATTTTACACAGTCACTGTACATTAAAGGTTGAAAACTGTCCTGCGTGAAAAAAAACTTAGAAATCATATGAATAAAAGCAAAAGAAAACATTATTGTGTTTAAGGAAAGATTAAAGTTCTCATAATGTGCCGTCTACATGTGGATATTCATTCTTCTTCGAGTTGCTTAGGTGTAGGGATTCCTTGCTCCCGCCCTTTTCACTCATTATACTGTGTTCTGAACCGACAGTATTCATTAAGGCAAACAAATCCTTTTCTGAGAGTCTTAAGGAAATTGTGGACAAATAGCAAACTTCTGGCATTACAACAGGTTAACACATACACAGCCTTTAGTAATATACATTAAGCGTATTTTTCTTGGACTAGTGACAAGAAAAGATGAACATGCTTGTTAACAATGTCAAAAAGTTTTAAAATTCAGCGTCCAAGCAATTCCTAACAATGCCTCTGTAGCTTTAAGCTCTAAACAGTATAGAATTTATGCAAATGCATTAAAGAATTCAAGCTTGGCAAATTACACCCAAGCAGGTTATTAAACTATATATACAGAAAGTAAATGATAAATACAGAATTAAAAGAGTCCTTCTGTTTTTCTTAAAGCCTTGAAAATGGACAAACTTTCTGAGGACAGTTCTATAATATAAACATTAGGTAACCACAGGTGTTGGGAAACCTAACTACACAAACCAATTTAAAATACTCAAGATGACTTTGTAGTGTTTAATACAATTCAGTTCGTAGTCAAGGGCACGAGACAACATTTAACAAAAATAATCACATCAATTGACCTAGAAATCAAATGTAAAGAGATATGAATACAATCTCCAAAATCTGTCTTTTTTAGTGAACATTAACCATTTATTCAAAGTTATACAAGAATTTGAAAGATTAAAGTCTTCTGTGACATAAAGCCATCTCGAATAGTTTCATGTCTCAGCTGAGCAGGAGAAAGGGTGAAAGAACATGGAGGAGCCCCGTGGGCAGCCAGGCAGTAAAAACAGGCTCAGCAGCAGCCTCCCCCAGCCTGCTGTCCTCCCTGACTGCCCGCGTGGGTTGCATTAGTAGCAGCGTGCTGAGGGCCAATTTTAATGCCATTTGCCTGAAATAAAAGAGAAAAGGACGATAAATATCATCAGATCCAAACAGACAGTACAGTTTAATTAGGTTTTTTAAAAAATTCATTTAATTATTAATGACACAACTTTGCCAAGTAACTCAGAAAAATACATCATGTTAAGCAGATTTTGGCATTAACACAAAATAGCAACTCTTAGGGGATGGTTTCTTCCTTCAAAAAAAAAAAAAAACACTGAGGAAATGTTTTTGAAAATAATTCTTTCAAAGTCTATTAAAGTGTCATACCAGACATTGGGGAAACAAAAAATAGGTAGTGTTGCTTTTCAGGGAATTCTCATAACGTGGAAATTACTTAAAACAATTATCACAGGCCATCTTTAAAGGATTAAAAACATGCAAAGCCTTTGCTGGTCTAACACAAGGTACAATCTTTTCTCCAGACAGTGTTTCTGCTCCCTGTTGCATCAGCTGGATGGGCTGAGGGCACACGAGTGTTCTGTGTCATCAATAATTTCTATGATCCCCAAAGACATGGCAGCTTGCCAAGAACCCACACACACAGCAGTTCTTTCATTCATCAAACTCGCACTTCTATCTTAACCCTCACTCCCTCAAGTGGATTTTACCTAAAAATACAACACTTTGAGAAAAGTAATACAGTAGCTTCAGAAATTAAGCTCTTAAGGAAACTTTCCGTCACAGTAAACCTCAGATTTATAGAGCTTGGCAGTTGTTCTCACCAGTAGGAGCCTTGGGGTTTCTGGCACTAGCTCAGGATTGACAGCAGCCGATGTGGTTTCTTTTCACTCCTTTGACTCCTCTTTAATAAAAAGCATGCCCTATGGCTCATTGGTTTTGCCCCCTCTGGGCTGGTAGCAACTTCTTGAGGAATCAAGGAGTCAGACTTGGCATTAGGCCAAATAAATAGCACGGACTGTTGGCTCTTGACAGCGTGTTACAATCAAAGCTCCACACGTAAGGCACAGTAAAGCAGTCAGCTACTATATGAAACTAGACAGAAACAATGAACGTGCCTTTTTAAACAGCAGCTTAATTACTGTTCAATTTATAAGGCATTAGTCTCTGAATGGTGTCACCTTTAAATTAACTCAAGATCTACTGCCATATAAACCAAGAAGCGAAGATTTAGAAACTGTACTGCTCCAAATTAAGAGGAATGAGGAAATCAAGCACTTTTTGGAAACCTTCGACAAACTGTTGTTTGTTTTAGCAAAGAATATTAAGGTGAACGACAGAGGGCCTTGTTTATGTCAGGCCAAGAGACATGCAAGCAAAGGCTTCCTAATGCAACTTCTCCTAACTGTCCATTTGAAGGAGCCAGGGTTTTTCTCTTGGAAGTAAAAAGTCTTAATGTAGAATGGTAAAAATATTTATGTAAAATTAAATAATCTGCTATATCCACGTTAACATCTGAAACAGTAAGGACAAGTGCACAGCGAGGGTTTAGATGCAAACAATGGCCTTTGGTAAGCACTCTAAATTGTATGCTTTAAAGCTTTACATTTTATCCTCATCATGTGACTTTACAAAAACCCAATGCCAATTACACACATTAACTCAGTCTCCTGATAACCTGCCATGCTATATTGGGTATAATCTCCAAATGGGGTGTTTCTGCTTTCGTAGCAGACAACAGAGAGAGCATCATGCATTAGTAACATAGTACATGCACTTACACACTAGAAAATGACTCCCCAAAGCAGACGACACCATATGGACGTGTGGGTGAAAGCAGATTTTCACTCTCTTTGGGGGAATTGTATCATTTTGCACTGTATGTGATAAATGGGCAGGGTCACTCTACCCATTTTCATAGATAAAGTGACACTCTATTATAACAAATGTTTAACTATTATTCTACCTATACCAAGTTTTCAGTTAGATGACTGTAAACTGATGTGTGTCAAATAGTATAATATGTTCATCTTAGAAATTAAAAAAAAATAAAGTACTCCTGAGTGTCACCCTTCAGCCAAAGACTGGACAGGCCCATAAAACAGAACAAGACTAAAGGGGTACACCAGCCCAGGGGCAAGGATGAGAAGGCAGGAGGGGAAAGGAAAGCTGGTAATAGGGAACCCAACGTTGAGGAGGTGAGACTGTTGACTTGTTATGCGGTTGGCAACCAGTGTCACAAAACAATATGTGTGTTAACTGTTTAATGAGAAACTAATTTGCTCTGTAAACATTCACCGAAAGCACACACACACACACACAAATACCCACATGTACTCAGACACATACATACACACAGCTCTAACAAACCAGGCTCCCTAATAACCACCTTAAAAAAAAAAAGTAAAATCATGAATCCAAGTAGTAATTAAAATCCCCATCTAAATATCAGCCAATAATACTTATATGTATGTACCTCATTATTAATGTCAAAGACTCCTTCTTGGATTTTTTCATAAATTTCTTTTGCTGTATTAATAAATGCCTGAAATATAAAGGAGAAACATTGGTTCAAATTATTTAAAACCGAGACAGTAAAAGAACATTATGTAAAAGAACAATATGTAATCTAGTAGTGTCGGAAGCCATCTAAATTCATGTGGAGGAAAGAGAAACCCTCTGCAGCCGCCTCGCCCTGTGGTCCAGGAAGACCACTGCAGCCCTCTCATGCTGGTCTCCTCATTTGCTGCTTGTGCTGTTAGAGCTGTTGCGTGCTCTCTCCAGCGCTACAGCTCTCTCTGTCTCCTACTTCTAGGAGGTTCTCAGCACAGGGACCCCAGGTCCAAAGGGTATGCTCAGCTCCTGGCTCTTCTTGATGGTAGTGAGGTCCCCCTCAACCTCTGAGAGATTAAACCTTTTATAAACCTATTCCTCTGACCAAGACCACAAACTGACCAATCCTTTCAGTAGGCCACGGTCACCTTATTTGCATAGCAAACTGTCCAATCCCTTTGCAGGACTGTGGCCTAGCAAATCATCCTGTCAGAACTACAAACCCAGGGCCAAGAAGGCTGTATACAAAGAGAAACCTGTCACACTGTAAAAGGTCATAACATTTGAATATGAAAATCAATGTAATACACTGTATTAATAAAGGATATGATCACATGAGCATCTCAACAGACACAGAAAAAGCATGCCTGAGGCTGGGTTCTTTAGAGGAGCAAAACCAGTGAAGCATGTGTATACAAATAAATATGTAAATTTTTTTACTACATAGATTTATTTCAAGTAAATGGCTCACACATGTGGAGACTAGTAAGTCCCAAATCCCTGAGTAAGATGGCAGGCTGGAGATGTCTCCTGACTTACGTGGTTGCCTGGGCTGGGGAACCCAAAATCGGGAGGTCAGACCGTAGGCTGCTGGCTTATGGGGCTGTGGGAGCCGGTGAATCCCAATATCTGCAGGGCAGACTTCAGGCTACTGGCTCAGATCAGAGGATAATGAGTTGGATGCAGGATCCAGAAAGAGAGCCCTGCCAGAACATCTATACATCCTGGATGCAGGCCGCACTCCCAAGGAAATTTCCCTTTCAACTGACTGGATGCTCACATCAGATCACAAAATGGAAGAAGATTAAATAATATCTGCCAAACCACTGGGAATCACGGCTTAGCCAAGTTGACATGAAACCTTAACCATCACAAAGCATTTGACAAAACTCAACACCCTTTCATGATAAAAACACTCAACAAATTTGAAATAGAAGGGGCTTTCCTCAACACAGTAAAGGGCACCTACTTAAACCCACAGTTAACATTCTACTTAATGGTGAAAGTCTAAAACCTTTCCCCCTAAGATCAGAAGGCAGGTCAGAATGTGTGGGACTGTATACAGGCATTATCAGCAGCACTGATCGCAATAGCTAAGGAGCTGAGACAACACAACCACTCGTCACCTGATGAATTAAAAACAAAATGTGGTATGTATACATAATGGAATATTATTTAGCCATAAAAAGAAATGAAGTACTGATTCATGTTACAATGTGGTTGAAACTTGAAAACATGATGCCAAGTGAAAGAAGCCAGACACAAAAGGCAACATACTGATGAATCATTTATATGAACTGTCCAGAAAAGGCAAATCCACAGAGAGAGGAAGTAGGTTAGTGGTTGCCAAGGGCTGGGGGGAGGATGCACAGTGGGGGAAAATGGGCAGTGAATTTAGTGGGTCCCGGGTTTTGTTTTAGGATAATGATAATGTTCCAGAATTAGAGTGGTGATGGCTGCGAGACTCTGTCAATATACTGAAAAGCACTGAACTGTACACTGTAAATGGGTGAATTTTATGGTATGTGAATTACATCTCAAAAGAAAAATTCATGGCGGGGTGGGGGGAGAATATTACAACGTGGGAGCAGCACACATGAGAAAACGCATGTCGACTACGTAAACTGCATAGTCTTCTGTGTTGAAACAAACCTACTTTTGGAGGACACTGTTCCACATAGGTCCTTTTTGCCATGACAACGTATTACTTAATATACAGTTTAAGATGGAAAGAATCAAAGGATGTTTATGATAAAGAGACAACTTCTATGCCACGTTCTATCCCATTATAGTATGCTATTAAATTGACAAAAAATTAGTGTTAAAACTGCAGGCCAAATTAAGCCTCTAAATACCAAAATTAACCCACAGGTATTATATATTCATATAATACATAAGAACTTATTTATATATTATATAAATATCGTCAATGTAACCCAAACCCAAACCCACTGCCATTGGGTCGATTCTGACTCATAGTGACCCTGTAAGGACAGAGCAGAACTGCCCCATAGGGCTTCTAAGGAGTGCCTGGTGGACTCAAACTGCAGACCTTTTTTTGGTTAGCAGCCATAGACAGCTCTTAACCACTACGCCACCAGGATTTCTGCCAATGGTAAAGAAACATATAAAGTCAGACAGGTTCTGAACTATCATATTTGAAAGACCATAGATGATGGCACCAATCAATGTTGTGCGATTCTCTTCATTTAGCATTCTATGAAAATTCATATGAGATGCTATTCTTAGCAGTTGCTCAGTACCACTGACACAGACCAAATTCAAATTTTAAAAAGCAAACGAGGTTCATGGAGAGGAATAAACCACACCTTCCATCTCTTTCTACCCTGGAAACATCTGGCTGCTGAACTTGCCACCAGAGCTTTTGTTTCCTAATTAACAGGACTGATATGTTTTCACCTTTAAAGGCCTTACAGCCCCCCAGAGTAATCAATCTACTGCAGCTCAATTACTGCACCAAGCACACACCAGTCAGCGACGGCGATGCGAACGACTGTGGCAGGGGCAGAGATATGAATATGCATAAACTCTAAGTGGCTGATCGAATCATCACAGAGGGTCAGGAGACTGTGCAGCAAAATAATGAGAAGAATTAATCACTGCAGATTCACCAGGCACTCAGGAAGCAAGTGCGTTTTTCACGTGTGTGCTGGAGTGAGAGTGAAGGAGAAACTGGCTTTCAGCCAGTTATGAATCGATTCACATGCCTCAAGATTGAAGTTATCCCTATAAATAAAGAAGAAACTTAACTTTATTTCCAATAACACGTCAATTACTATGATGACCTGAGAAACCAGGCTAACTAAATATTGAAGCCAAGAGATTCACAAATTCACAGGGCTGGAGTCCCCCACTGGGCATCCAGGCGCACATCTCACTGGAACATTAGAATAGGTCCCATCAGTGAGTTATAACTTCACATAAACAAGCGCTTTCATTACAGAAGTTACTATTAAATGTGCCAATTTATGCCAATAAACTGCCCTTTTGAAAATCTGTTGATGACTCACTTTTAAAATCTGGCTTCAGAAAGCTATGCTATATAACACTTCAGAAGTCACTAACTTTGCTACGTAAATAGTATTTAACACTTTATTAAGCACCTTCAAGCACAGTTGTAACTGACGAATTTAAGACATACTTTATATTTGAAAGACATATAATGATTTCATTGCAAGTGAAATAAAACAAATGACTATATTCCTTTGTAATTCCTCTCATCTCAGTGAAGTCGTCCCTGGACAAGGCTGTACTGACTTGCCATTCAACCTCTCTGAATGTTCATTAAAGACACGGAAGTACTTTCTACCCCTCTGAGCACATTATAGAAAGGGCACCATATAAATGGAATGCTGTATACACTTCATGGCAAAAATTCGTATTTCACATGTATTAATAAGCACGCAATGATTAATTTCAACGCATCCTTAGAATTTAAAACTCAACATGACAAATGTAGACATATGTATACCTGTCTGACCAGTGTGTGGCTATGCACTTGAACTGTGGAGTTTTCAAATGTTATGAATATCAACCAAATTCTGTTAGGGTCCATTAGAGATCAAAGGAAACTTCTAAGAGCCTTGGGTATCACAGACAGTATCTGCCCACTTATGTCAGGAAAAATTTCAAGAACTCTAAAAGATAAGAGATAGAGTAATTGCTCATTTCCTGCTATTCATTAGAAACTAATGCGCATATGTTTTTCAAGATCGAAATGCTTCTATTCCATCTTCAGAATGTCAAATTTTTTCTGGACACGTATATAAAAATACACCTTTAATACTACTTGGTAAATACCTCAGTGCAGCACTAATATGTCCTTTACAGAATCGGTTTAATTTGAATGGTTGACCTGCTCTCTCGGAAATACTTTACCTGTAAATGTTATTATCTATTTTTGAATCCCAAATGCCTAGCACAATACCTAAAGCAGGGTAGGCATTTCAAAAAACCTTTATTAAATGAAATTACCCTTAGCAAGGAAATATCTACAGGATACACTAAGCTCACATGGAACTTTTATTTCCTTTATGTGTACCACCTCTTTGGGGGTAAGCTCTCAAATTTAAGCCTTACCTAAAGGGCAGGACTTCAGTGCAAGTAGCAGGTGAAACAGATCCAGATGGTAATACCCTCGTAGTGGAAAAAGGCTAAAAGTACTCTTATTACTTAAACCAAGTTGATTATTTTAAACAAACGTGACAGGGTTTTTATTTTCAACATTTATAGAATAATGAAATTCAAGAAAACACAACTTATCCAGAGGTCAGTGACCTAACAACCTGAAACACCTGGAACACAGAAAAAACAACTTGGAATGCTGGCAACAACAGGTGAACTAAACTGATACTACAAAGCCTTTACCTTTAAAGTTGTGCTTTGATAGAACTCTTTAAGTCAAGATTCCTTAAATTTTAGACCTAATTTTAACCAGTTTTACTTTTATATTTCCCAGGCTACAGGTGCAAACTACACGAGAGGAAAGGGAGGGAGAAAGAGAAATGGAAACGTCTGAGGGTATGTCGTTGTGAGTGGTGAGAGGGATGAGACTGTAGTACCCGGGAAGGCCCGAGCGGGGGAGCCCAACGACCCAGGCCCAGGGACCGCAGCAGGGATGCTGGAGACTCAGGGTCCTAAGGGCCGAGTACAATGGTGTTGATGACAACAGTCCAAAGTCATCAAGGAGAGGGGCACTCAGCACTTACTGTTTAACATAAAAAATACGGAATACATTTTTGAAAAGCTTTCATTAAAATTTACAAGAGTTTTTGCTGAACAGGGTCAGATTTTGTAACCTGGGAAATTCACACATCTGGAATACTTAATTTCTTATTATCAGTTAAATGAACTAAGCTGATGATATCTCTACCATCAATTTTTAGCATTAGTTAATGCAGTCCTTTTAAAAATTGATTTTTCAAACATGAAATCTTAAAGCTCATTATGGGTCTTGTGACACATTTAAAATCGTCAAATTTGAATGTTAACAGGTTATAGAATAGGAAAAAAAAATTGCCGAGAAACTGATGAAGTTCTCTCTATTATCAAAGGATTTCCCTACTAGTACGAAACAAAGAGCATCTGCGAGGACCCATTATGAGGGCTTCTTGGCAGCCAGCTTACCCGTGGGCCTCCTGCTGTCCCGCACGGAAAGCTGGACTCAGTCTTCATTTTAACACCAGCTCTTGGCCCAGCCTTGATGAATTGCCATGCCCAGTCTTTTACCTTCATTTTCCTCATTGCCTTCCGTCCCCGACACTAATCTTTCAACCTCTGGCAGTGGTTATCTGAACGGTACTGACAGCACCTAAAAAGTAAATTTAAGGACCTCCACACAGCAGAAAATAAGGAGCCCTGGTGGGGCAACGGCTAAAACCTTGACTGCTAACCAAAAGGTCTGTGGTTCAAACTCACCAGCAGATCCACTAGAGAAAAGACCTGGTGATCCGCTCCCATAAAGATAACATCCTAGGTAACCCTATGGGGCAGTTCTACTCTCTTACACAGGGTTACAGTAAGTTGGAATCGACAGCACACAACAACACAGCACAAAATTAACCACACACACATGCACACAAAACTATATAAAGGCATTCTAATTCATATAAATATTTCGCTATCAGAAAAAACAAATATCCACATGCTGACTGTCTCATATTACCATTTGACATTTACCCAAGAGCACCTATAAATCGTTACCACATATTCAGAACCTCTCTAGGTATTACAGAAGACACAAGGAAGAGGAAGACATAGTACTCACTGTTATTTAACTAAAACAATTGAGGTGGGAGAATTCAAACACAAGGGCTTAAGTCTTGCTTAAAGATGTAGGAAAAATAAACTTTCTGCACTAATGGACAGAGGCAGAGACTATGTTCTGGGGAGGACTGACTGAGGTGGGTATACTGGAACACCATGGACAGTGTGTTAAAAAGCCCTTCAAAGCCAACTAGAGAGAATGCAGGCAAATGGAAACTTGGCCAAATAGTTTATGATTATTATGGTTTAACAGTTTTTAAAGGCAAAATATTGAAAATAAATTCCCTTATGGTCTTCAACAAACTAACAAACTATTTCCTTATGTAACACGCTGCCACCTGGTGGCAAGACAGAAATTACAGGGTCTGCTAGGTAAGACTTAACTGAAGTATTTTGGGCAGTTTTATTTAAACATCATAAACAGATGCTAGAGAACAAGGTATCTTGTAAAATAAGTGACTTATTGTTTTTCTCTTAGAATTGGGAAACAACTGCTAATCAATTCTAAGTATATTATCCGTATCCATTTGCCCAAGCTAATAATAACCACTATTTTTACTAAGTACTTGGAAACCCTGGTGGCGTAGTGGTTAAGTGCTACGGCTGCTAACCAAAGGGTCAGCAGTTCAAATCTGCCAGGCGATCCTTGGAAACTCTATGGGGCAGTTCTACTCTGCCCTATAGGATCGCTATGAGTCGGAATCAACTCGATGGCACTGGGTTTGGTTTTTTTTTAATAAGTACTTAACCATGTGCAAGATACTATGCTAAGTTATTTACATCAGTTTTCATTATTTCTGAAAAGAACTTAAAAAGATGTATAAAAATAATTTTAATGTCTGTCATTTGGTTTCAAGAAAACCTGTTACCTGTGGGGTGAAGTTACACCTGTAAAACTAGCAAGATGGCTAAGGGCGGGGCCTCTGGAACCAGACTGTGCAGGTTCAAGCCCCAGTGGCAGCTCTGTCTGCTTTAAATCAAAACCAAACCTGCTGCCGTTGAGTCAATTCCGACTCACAGCGACCCCACAGGACAGGTTAGAACTGCTCCAGTTTCTAAGGAGCAGCTGGTGGATTTGAACTGCCGACCTTTTGGTTAGCAGCCGTAGCTCTTAACCACTGCGCCACCAGGCTTCTTTAGACCATTACTTAACCTCTCTGTAAAATAAGGATGGTAAGGGTATCTACTTCACAGGCTTGTTCTGAGGATTAAGATCAGGCAAAGAGCTGGCATACAGTTCTGTCCTCAATGCAGGCTAGCTTTCCCCATCAGGAACGTTAGGAGGCAACAGCCTGTGGGGAACAAGAGGAGGAAAAGGCAGTACAGGTGCTAAACGTGAATTTGCCCTGCAAACGCTGCCACGGAAGAACGAGAGAATTAGTGATCTTCAGTCCGTCCAAATATCTTCATTAAGTAAAGAAAATTAAAATATTAAAAAGTAAATCAGCAATACATAATGTGTACAGTGTGCCCTAAAGAATAAAATATACTGAACTAGGACCTAAATACTATGCAGAAACAGGAAAATCCTGTGAAAAGAACACTGGACTAGAATTTGAGATTAGGGAGTTTAAATATGAAATTCTTTCAAATTCTGTGACTTTAAAATGTTCTGATTTTATGTGATTTAGCTCTAGCGGCAGAGGACTCATACATCATCCGGTATGGTGGCTTTCAAATTATATCTCATGGAAATTCTGCAGGGGCCACCCCTTGGGAATGAGTTAGGTAGAAGTGGACAACCCAGGGGAATGGTGCCAGGAAGCCACTTCCTCCTCTTTCCCCCTCATTCTCCACAGCATTCCTGCTTTCAAAGTAGTGTGGTTCTATTTTTCTCTTTTTCATATACAATTTCCTTGTGTTTCACTGGAAGAAAGTACACCACAGCTAATTCTACTGATCTGCAATAACTTTTACTTTATAGGTATAACTGAGCTATAAGGATAAATTACTTGCCTGAGTCCAAACAATTGTTGCAGAGGCAGGATCAGAATCTACTATTCTTTCCACTACATTAACCTTCCCTTTATTAGGAGTACTTATCTTTAACAAAAGTCAGAGGAATTTTCAATTATTTTATGTTGTAGTTAAAATTAAACATAAAAAGTACACACTTCACACATCCTTCAAAACGTGTCTACGCAGGAATTATTTTGGATAATATCTAGGGTTATTTTGGAGGTACATAAAATGTGTAGAGAAACAGGGATCAAAGGACCTTGTCTTCCAAGGTAAGGAGTTTGATTCTGAAGATGTGGGGGACCACTACATGATTTTCAGAAACCTGGAGAGTGATACCCAATTTTCAATTTTAGGAAGATCTCACACTGTGGAAGATTGAAAAATAAAGACAAGGAGTCCAGTTAGGAGGCAATTACAGTACAGGACAATCTGGAGAGATATTTAACATAGAAAAAACAAAACAATGGGTAGAAAGCATATTAACTGAATAAACGAATGTAAAGAAGTGAGGGAAGAGAACACTACAGGAAGCCTTTTTTTATTGTGGTGAAAACACATACAACAAAAACATACAGCAATTCAACTTCTTTTGGAAAATTAAGTGACACTGATTACATTCTTCAAGTTGCACAACCATTCTTGCTCTTCTTCTAAATTACCTCACCACCATTAACATACATTTGACGTACCCTAATCCTCACAACTGGACCAATAAGCAACACCATGATAAGTGGAGAAAAGACTGAAGCTGTCAAGGATTTAATTCTACTTGGACCCACAATCAATACTTAGGGAAGCATTAGTCAGGAAATCAAACGACGTACTGCACTGGAGCAGACCTGCTTTAAAGTGTTAAAAAGCAAAGATGTCACTCTGGGGACTGAGGTGCGCCTGACCCAAGCCCTGGTGTTCTGAATCACTTCATACGCACATGAGAGCTGGACAGTGAACAAGGAAGAGCTGGTGCGTCTGAATTATGGTGCTGATGAAGAACACTGAACACACCATGGACTGCCGGAAGAACAAACAAAATTGTCTTGGAAGAAGTACAGCCAGAATGCTCAAGGAAAGGTGGCAGGACTCTGTCTTACGTCCTTTGGACATGTTATCAGGAGGGACCAATGCCTGGAGATGGACATCATGCTTGGTAAAAAAAAAAAAAAATGCTTGGTAGAGGATCAAAAAAGACCCTCAAGGAGATGGATTGACACAGTGGTTGCAACAACGGGCTCCAACATAGCAATGACTGTGAAGGTGGCACAAGACTGGGCAGTATTTCGTTCTGTGGGACACAGAGTCGCTGTGAGTCAGAACCGACTCAATGGTGCCTACCAACAACAATGCACCCTAAGCACAAACTCCCTCTTCCCTCCCACCCCTAGTAACCAATAATTATTTTTACATATTTGCTTATTTCAAAGAAGTGAGATCATAGTTATTTGTCCTTTAGTGGCTGACTTCTTTCACTCAGCATAACATTTTCTAGGTTCACCCATGTTGTAGCATGTATCAGGACTTCGTTTTTCTTTATGGCTGAGTAATATGCCACTGGAAACCCAGGTGGCATAATGGTTAAGTACCACAGCTGTGAACCAAAAGGTCGGCAGTTCAACTCTATCCTATAGGGTCGCTATGAGTCAGAATTAACTCAATGGCAACAGGTTTGGTTTTTTTCTTAATATTCCATTGTGTGTACACACACTTTGTTTATCCATTCATAGGTGGGCATGTCATTTTCCACTTTTGTCTACTGTGAGCAGTGCTGCCATGAACACTGGTGTACAGGCATCTGTGTTGCTGCTTTCAGGCCTTTTGGGTATATATCTAAGAGTAGAAGTGCTGCGTCATATGGTTGTTCTACGTCAAATGTTTGAGGAACCGCCAAACTGTTTTCCACAGTGGCTGCACCATTTCACAGGCCCACCAGGAATGGACGAGGGTTCCTGTTTCTTCACAACCTCGCCAACACCTAAGAGTCTGGTTTTTTGCTCATTGCCATTCTAATGGGGTAAGATGGTTTCTCCTTGTGGTTTTGATTTGCATTTTCCTCTCCCTAATGGCTAATGAAGGAGCCCTGGTGATGCAGTGATTAAGTACTCAGCTGCTAATTGAAGGGTCAGTGGTTTGAACCAACCAGCCACACTCCAAGGGAAAAAGATGTGGTGGTCTGCTTCAGCCTTGAAAACCCTATGGAGCAGTTCTACTCTGTCCTACAGGGTCACTCAGTTGGAACTGGCTCCATGGCACACAACAAAAACAATGGCTAATGATTTTGAGCATCTATCTGTTCATGTGCTTACTGGCCATCTGAATATCCTCTTTAGTGGACTGTCAAAGTCCTTTGCCCATTTTTTGACTGGGCAGTATTTTTGTTGTTAAGTTGTAGAAGTATTTTACATATTTTGGATATAAGACCCTTATCAGGTATATACCAAAAAACCCGTATCTGTTGCTGTCAAGTTGACCCTACAGGACAGGGTAAACTGCCTCATAGGGTTTCCAAGGCTGTGACCTTTAAGTTAGCAGCTGAGTGCTTAACCACTGCACCACCAGAGCACATTGATCAGATATATGCTTCCCAAAAAACTTCTCCCAATCTGTAGGCTGTCCTTCACTTTTATAATAAAGTCCTTTGATACATAAAAAGTAAATTTTTATAAAGTCCCTTCCCATTTGTCCAGTGAGAAAGATATAGCAGTCCTACTCTGTCCTATAAGGTCGCTATGGGTCAGAATTGACTCAACGGCAGTGGGTTTCATTCCATTTATCTATTTCGTTTTTTGCTACTTATGCTTTAGTTGTCATATCTGATAGTCCATCACTAAAAAGTAGGTCCCACCAGTTTCACCCCTACATTTTCTTCCAAGAATTTTAGTTTTCACATTTAGGTCCTTGATCCATTTTGAAATGGTTTTTGTATACGATGTGAGGGTTGGATTCTGATTCAGTTTTCTGTATGTGGAAATCCAATTTTCCTAGCACCATTTAAGAGACTGCCTTCCCCTCATTGGATAAATTTACCACCTTTGTCAAAAATCAGCTGACCATAGTTTTATTTCATGCATGGTTTTATTTCTGGGCTCTCCATTCTATTCCATTGGTCTGTATGTCAATTATCATACCAACTACTGTGACTTTATGGTATACTTTGACATCAAAACGTGAGTGTCCTACTTTATTCTTCTTCAAGACTGCTCTAGCTATTTGGGGTCCCTTGCCCTTCCATATAAATTTGAGGATTGGCTTTTCCATTTCTGTCAAGCATCCTGTTGGATTTTTTTTCATCTTTACTAATATTTTTATTTCAAAATATTTCAAACATACAAAAAAAAAAAAAAAGGATAAAGTAGAATGAATACACACGTACCTACCACCTCGCTTCAAAATATAACATTTTGGCATTTTTGCTTCACATCTTTTTTAAATAAAAATTTAAAATATAGTTAAAAGTACCCTTCCCTATTTCTCTTCTCTTTCTCAGTGGTAACCGCTATCCCGAAATTGTATGTATCATCTCCATGTGTATTTTTATATTTTCATAATATACACAGGTATCGAAAAACAACAGATAATACTTTATAAGTATATGGCATCATACTCTATATATTCTTCTACAACTTGCTTTTTGCATTCAATGTTACTTATTTTTTTAGATTTATCCATGTTGATATATGCAGTTTTCTTTTTTGTTTAAATAATTTATTTTTGTTGTTAATATACACAGCAAAACATACACAAACTCAATAGTTTCTACACGTACAGCTCAGTGGCACTGATTAAATTCTTCGAGTTGTGCAACCATTCTCACCCTCCTTTTCTGAGTTGTTCCTCCTCCATTAACAAACGCACCGCCTCCTAAGGTTCTTCTCTAATATTTCCAGTTGTTGCCAGTTTGATCCCATATAGGCAGCTCTTGATAGAGAACAATGTTCATGACATTCTTTTTTTGTTTGTTTGTTTTTAAGATAAATTAGATTTTACTGAAATTTAAAATTTCTGCTCAAAAGCAATATATATATATATTTTAATTTTATCGTGTTTAGGTGAAAGTTTACAGCACAAATTAGTTTCTCATTCAAAAATGTACACACTGCTTTGTGACACTGGTTGCAATCCCTGCATTGTGTCAGCATTCTCCACCTTTCCCTTTCTACCCCAGGTTCCCCGCGTCCATTCATCTAGTATTCCTGTCTCTTCTCATCTTGCTTTTGGGCAGGTATTGCCCATTTGGCCTCATATACTTGACCGAACTAAGAAACACGTTTCTCATGTGCTGTTTGTTTTACAGGCCTGTCTAATCTTTGGCTGAAAAGTGGACTTCAGGAGTGGCTTTGGTTCTGTGTTAGCAGGGTGTCCGGGGACCAGGGTTTTGGAAGTTCCTCCAGTCTCTGTCAGACCAGTAAGTCTGGCCTTATTTTGTGACTCTGAATTTTGTTCTACATTTTTATCGCACCCTGTCAGAGTGGTCAGTGGTGATAGCTGGGCACAATCTAGTTCTTCTGAGTTCAGGCTGGTGGAGGCTGTGTTTCATGTGGTCCTTTAATCCTCTGGACTAATATTTTCCTTGTGTCTTTGGTTTTCTTCATTCTCCTCTGCTCCAGATAGGATGGGATCAATAGATTTATCTTAGACGGCTGCTTGCAAACTTTGAAGACCCTGGACGCTACCCACTGAAGTAGAACGCAGAACATTTTCTTTACAAACTGCGTTATGCCAGTCGACCTAGATGTCCCACAAGACCACAGTTCCAGCCCTCAGCCCCAGTAACTTGGTCCTTCAAGGTGTGTGGATGTGTCTAGGCAGACATTCTTTACTAGTTAAGCTAAACTATTGTTTGGTTTTAAGACTTGAAGGATATTTTAGGTTTATGGCTTAAAGGCTGTCTCAGGGCAATAGTTTCAGGAGTTTATCCAGCCTCCATGGCACCTGAAAGTCTGGAGTCCACGTGAATTTGAAATTCCATTCTGCATTTCTCCCTTCTGATCAAGATTCTTCTATAGAATCTTTGATCAAAATATTCAATAATGGTAGCCAGCACCACCCAGTTCATTCTGGTCTCATGGTGAAGTAGACAGTTGTTCATAGAGGCAGCCAACCACGCATTCCATTTCCTCCTCCTATTCCTGACTCTCCTTCTTCCTCTGTTGCTCCAGGCAAATAGAGGCCAATTGTTGTGCCTTGAATGGCCTTCTGCAAGCTTTCAAGACCCCAGGTGCTATACAACAATCTAGGATATAAAATAGAAGCACTAAACACACTATTAGATCAATTAACTGGGATGGCCCATGAAACCATGACCCTAAACCTCCAAACCAAGAAAACAAATTCCATGAGATGTTTGAGTCTATATAAGCTGCCTCAGTAACTTTTTCTTTTTTTTTTTTGCCATTGTTGTAAATATGACACAACTTCTGTCAATCCAACTTTTTAAAGGTGTACACCTTATTGATGTTGGATTTTGATGTAGACCACACTGAAGTTACAGATGCTTTGGGTAGTACTGACATCTAACTACATTAATCCCTCCAATCCATGAACATGGAATATCCTTCCATTTATTTAGGTCTTCTTTGATTTGTTTTATAGTTTTCTGTATACAGTATACAGGTCTTTCACCTCCCTGACTAAATTTATTCCTAGTTATTTTATTCTCTTAGATGCTACTATAAGAAGACTTTCAATTTTCTTTGTGGATTGGGCGGCAGTGCTCACTAACCTCAAGTACTCAGAAGAAAGAGGAGGTTTGTAGACTAGAGCAGGATAAGTGGTAGTTATTCAGTTCTGTCTGAATGTGCTAAATTGGAAGGGTCTGAGGACTGGTGAAGCGGAGCTGTCCCGGTAGCAGCTGTAAATGAGAGCTGAACTCTTAGACTAAGAATGGCCTCTGAAGTCATGGTTTAGCTGACATCGCAACATGGAAAACAGCTGGTGGAGGAGTCTGGGACGATAGAGAGGCACAAAAGGAGAAGAGAGAACAGTGTCATGGAGCTAAGGAAGAAGAAAGTTTACGGAAGAGTAGTCAACACCCCTGAAGGATTGTTTAAGGTAAGAACAGAAAAGCATTCCTTAGGTATATAGCAAACTTGGCCTTTCCAGGGTTTGATGGAGAGGTCAGAATGTGAACTGAGGTGTGAAAAGGCAGGACGAAATGGAGACAGCTTTTACCAGAAGGTGGAAGGGAGCATACTGAGGAGAGCTGGGAGTGATAGGTTTTTATTTTTAAAATGGCTGAAATGATTATATAATTATATACCAAGAAGCAAGAATCATTTGAGAAGGAGGGGATGAAGGTAACAAGGTTTGAAGGCATGATGACTCTAGGGAGATGAAATGGGATAGTGCTCTGTAAGGTTCTTCTGTCGGGTAACAAAGCTGACTAGGCTTCTCTATCGCCTCTATACCTCCACAGAGAGTGATTCTACCATCAGCAGCACCAACGTCACTTGGGGGCTGGCTAGAAATGCAGATACGCAGGCCACACCCTGGATGTACTGAATTAGAACCTGCATTTTAACAAAATACCTGAGTGATCTGTACACACATAAACGTTTGAGAAGCACTACTCTAAAGTAATCCCAGAGAAGTACAACTCATTAAAAATATACACAGATTCTGGAGATATTCTGAGCTTAAAAAATGTAATCTCCAGACTCTGCCCTCTAGACTTGCATGTTACTGTGAAGTATGAGAGTAAGCAAAATAAAAAAGATATCAGTCCTTCCTAGAATTCCATGGTGTGTTAACAGTGTTATGCCTCCCTCCTCCCAATTCCACGGCTAAATAACATTTGGAAAACTCTTGGTTAAATAAGCAAGCAAGTTTCTTAACAGTGGTTTCTCAGAGACTAATATGCTATTATGAACTCTGGTTTTCTAAAGAAGTATATACTATAGCTGTTTCGAAACTTGTTTGACCATGGGACCCTATCTAGAAATGGTTACACTGATTAAAGCTCCTCAAAAAAAAAAAACCCAGAATTATCTTCATTACTGCTGTTCCATACTGTGAGTCTAAAAATAAAGAGGACTAGACAGGAAAAGAACACCTGTCTAGAGTCCGCTACGTAAAATGATGATAATGTGTGTGAAAGAACTCTGACAAAGTGCTGTACACATATATGACTATACTATTTTTTTTTTTTTATTATCTTTAGGTACTTGGCATGTTTTAATTGTCTGAAAAGTCTTCTGAAAGAAATTTTCCACTTTACAAGCCACTCTTCTAAATGTTGACATTGCTGGTGTGCCACAGTGATCATCTGATTCCAAGGACATGAGAAAGAGGTATGGATCCTGTGGGGAGTCAGGGCAGTAAGCATGGAGACGTGATTTCTTGGTCCTCAATGACCTTCGATCTCAGGTGAAAACATAAGGGTTAACAATTTGAACAAAGGGCCAAGACTTTCATTTCAAAAACATACATAAAGACTTAAATCTTCAAAAATATTTGTTGGTGATCATAATAAAAAAATAATAAAAAAATTAGAGTTCATTATTTCCTTATCAGCAAGAGAAGTCAAAAGAATTTTTTTTTTTGGTCAGTCAGAGGTAAAAGAGTCTAAAAGTCATTTTCTAACATAAAATGTGGTAACTCTATAAATGCTAGGCACCAAAAAAAAAAAAAACAAAAAACCAAACCCAGTGCCGTCGAGTCGATTCCGACTCATAGCAACCCTATAGGACAGGGTAGAACTGCCCCACAGAGTTTTCAAGGAGCGCCTGGAGGATCTGAACTGCCGGCCCTTTGGTTGGCAGCCGTAGCACTTAACCACTATGCCACCAGGGTTTCCATACTAGGCACATGCAGCATAAATACTACTTGAAAAAATGACAGACCACTAAAAAGATTTTTTTGTTCTCTATGCTCTGAGGCCAAATATATGTGTATAACATCCAAATATTACATGTAAAAAATCAATAATGGGAACTGAAAACGTAAAGAATGAGTTCAGGTCTCCTGTTACTATCAGATTACCAAATAGACAAGAACATTTTGACTGAAATTAACCTTTTGCTTTTGTTGACATTTAGGAGATAAACTTTAGGGGAGTATTTCTACTATCACATCTATGGGTATATTTCCTCAGTAAAATAACAAAAAGAATAAAATGATAACAGCGTGTTCGCCCTCACGTGTCTGTCAGTTTGTCGTACTGTGGGGGCTTGCATGTTGCTGTTATGCTGGAAGCTATGCCACCGGTATTCAGATAGCAACAGGGTCACCCATGGAGGACAGATTTCAGCTGAGCTTCCAGACTAAGACAGACTAGGAAGAAGGACCCGGCAGTCTACTTCTGAAAAGCATTTGCCAATGAAAACCTTATGCATAGCAGTGGAACACTGCCTGATATAGTGCTGGAAGATGAGCCCCCCAGGCTGGAAGGCACTCAAAAGATGACTGGGGAAAAGCTGCCTCCTCAAAGTAGAGTAAGAGTAGACCTTAATGACGTGGATGGAGTAAAGCTTTTGGGACCTTCATTTGCTGATGTGGCACGACTCAAAATAAGAAGAAACAGCTACAAAAATCCATTAATAATCGGAACCTGGAACGTACGAAGTATGAATCTAGGAAAATTGGAAATCGTCAAAAACGAAATGGAATGCATAAACATCCATATCCTAGGCATTAGTGAGCTGAAATGGACTGGCATTGGCCATTTTGAATCGGACAATCATATAGTCTACTATGCCGCGAATAACAACTTGAAGAGGAATGGTGTTGCATTCATCGTCAAAAAGAGCGTTTCAAGCTTTCACCAACGTTAACGGCGAATATACACACGGACCTCGCCAGATGGAACACACAGAAATCAAACTGACTACATTGGTGGAAAGAGACGATGGAAAAGCTCAATATCATCAGTCAGAACAAGGCCAGGGGCTGACTGTGGAACAGACCATCAGTTGCTCATCTGCAAGTTCAAGCTGAAACTGAAGAAAATCAAAACAAGTCCATGAGAGCCAAAATATGACCTTGAGTATACCCCACCTGAATTTAGAGACCATGTGAAGAATAGATTTGACGCATAAACCCTAGTGATAGAAGACGAGATGAGTTGTGGAATGACATCAAGGACAGCATCCATGAAGAAAGCAAGAGGTCACTGAAAAGACAGGAAAGAAAGAAAAGACCAAGACAGATGTCAGAAGAGACTCTGAAACTTCCTCTCAAACGTCGAGCAGCTAAAGCAAAAGGAAGAACTGATGGAGTAAAAGAACTGAACAGATGATTTCAAAGGGCGGCTTGAGAAGACAAAGTAAAGTATTAAAATGACATGTGCAAAGAGCTGGAGATGGAAAACCAAAAGGGAAGAACACGCTCGGTGTTTCTCAACCTGAAAGAATTGAAGAAAAAATTCAAGCTTCGAATTGCAATAGTGAAGGATTCTATGCGGAAAATATTAAACGACGCAGGAAGCATCAAAGAAAGGACGGACGGAATACACAGAGTCATTGTACCAAAAAGAATTAGTCGATGTTCAACTATTTCAAGAGGTGGCATATGATCAGGAACCAATGGTACTGAAGGAAGAAGTCCAAGCTGTTCTGAAGGCACTGGCGAAAAACAAGGCTCCAGGAATTGATGAAATATCAACTGAGATGTTTCAGCAAACGGATGCAGCGCTGGAGGTGCTCACTTGTCTATGCCAAGAAATATGGGAGACAGCTTCCTGGCCAACTGACTGGAAGAGATCCATATTTATGCCTATTCCCAGGAAAGGTGATCCAACTGAATGTGGAAATTATAGAACAATATCGTTAATATCACACGCAAGCAAAATTTTGCTGAAAATTCAAAAACGGCTGCAGCAGTATATCGACAGGGAACTGCCAGAAATTCAAGCTGGTTTCAAAAGAGGACATGGAACCAGGGATATCATTGCTGATGTCAGATGGATCCTGGCTGAATGCACAGAATACCAGAAGGATGTTTACCTGTGTTTTATTGACTATGCAAAGGCATTCGACTGCGTGGATCATAACAAATTATGGGTAACATTGCAAAGAACGGGAATTACAGAACGTTTAATTGTGCTCATGAGGAACCTTTATAGATCAAGAGGCAGTTGTTCGGACAGAATAAGGGCATACTGATTGGTTTAAAGTCAGGAAAGGTGTGCGTCAAGGTTGTATTCTTTCATCGTACCTATTCAATCTGTATGCTGAGCAAATAATACGAGAAGCTGGACTATATGAAGAAGAATGGGGCATCAGGATTGGAGGAAGAGCTGTTAACAACCTGCATTATGCAAATGACGCAGCCTTCCTGCTGAGAGTGAAGAGGACTTGAAGCACTTACTAATGAAGATCAAAGACCACAGCCTTCAAGTATGGATTACACCTCAACATAAAGAAAACAAAAATCCTCACAACTGGACCAATGAGCAACATCATGATAAATGGAGAAAAGACTGAAGTTGTCAAGGATTTCATTTTACTTGGATCCACAATCAACAGCCATGGAAGCAGCAGTCAAGAAATAAATGATGTATTGCATTGGGTAAATCTGCTGCAAAGGACCTCTTTAAAGTGTTGAAGAGCAAAGATGTCACCTAGAAGACTAAGGTGCGCCTGACCCAAGCCATGATATTTTCAATCACATCATATGCATGTGAGAGCTGGACAATGAATAAGGAAGATCGAAGAAGAATTGATGCCTTTGAATTGTGGTGTTGGCGAAAATATTGAATATACCATGGACTGCCAAAAGAATAAACAAATCTGTCTTGGAAGAAGTACAACCAGAATGCTCCTTAGAAGCAAGGATGGAGAGACTGCATCTTACATACTTCGACATGTTGTTGGGAGGGATCAGTCCCTGGAGAAGGACATCATGCTCGGCAGAGTACAGGGTCAGCGGAAAAGGGGAAGACCCTCAACGAGGTGGACCGACACAGTGGCTGCAACAATGAGCTCAAGCATTACAACAATTGCAAGGATGGCTTAGGACCAGGCAGTGTTTCATTCAGGTGTGCACAGGGTCGCTATGAACTGGACCCAACTCGATGGCACCTAACAACAACAACAGCATATTTGGAGCCATCTCAAGTTGTGTAACACAGATTAAAATGCATTCCATAGGAGCAACGAACTTCCTTATTAAATTTGTAACTTGGAATTATAAACTATAATTTGGAACTAAACATATTTAAACTTAATACTTGAGTATCATAGAGGTTTGCTAATACAGAGAGGTTTTATATGGATAAAGCTTTCTACACTTGTATGTGTGTATAATAAAATGTTTGTGCGTGTATATACTGTTATTATTAATGTATCAGGAGCCCTGGTGGTGCAGTGATTAAGAGCTCAGCTGCTAACCAAAAGGTTGGCAGTCTGAATCTGCCAGCCACTCCCTGGAAATCCTTTGGGGGCAGTTCTACTCTGTCCTATAGGGTCGCTATGAGTTGAAATTGACTCAACAACAATGGGTTTGGTTCAACATAATTTACTTTTAAGTAATTTATATTTTTAATAAGGCTTTTTAAGAGAGTTCTTTTAACACGTGAGTTCCCCAACTTACACACAAGTGCCAAAAATCAGTGAGGAATGAAATAATTCCCGATAGAACACGCAAAAAAGAGGGCACTGGCCTTCTGTAAGTTGTCCAATCACCAACCACCACTCTTGCTGGATGACTAGGATGCTTGGTTAGGGTACCTGTCTTACTCTTTAAACTCCTCCATACACAGCTCTCACAGAGCAGGGTCCTCAGAGTTCAGGGAGTCAGTGGAAAAGGATTCTTGTCTAAGCCCACAGCCCGCATTCCCACCCACTGCGTTACTGTCTGCCCCATGGAGTTTCGTTTATTCTCCTAAGGGAGAACAGGATGGCATAGTTGGGCAAACCTGAGTGCCTGAAAAGCAAAAACTTAAGGTATAGCACTTAGAACAAAATTTCTCCAAATTAACTGCTATTTCTCTAATAACTACATTTCCAAGTCCAAGGTCAAGAAGCTAAAGATTCTGTGAAATTAAACGCATTTATCCCTGTAATTCTAGCAGGCTAACTCTTGGTTAAACTCCTTTTCAGTTCAATTCCTTCAGATAGAATATTGTAATTTTTTCAATTGGATAGTTTGCCTCTGAGGTGTTAGCTCCCTATCACAGGAACTAGAATGGAGTTCCTATCACAAAGCAGATGTTGGTTTGCATCTCCTTCTTCTCACTTCTGTAAGTAGGAAGAACATTTTTCACTAGTCTTCTTCTGATTCCCGAAAGAAACTAAATGCTTGCTTTTCAACATTAACTGCTGAATGAAATAAAAAAGGATGGCATTCAGACTTAGTACTAGATACTACTAAGGATTTACTACTGCTAAGATAGTGGTATTGTGGTTATATTTTTTAAAAAACTACTGCTATTAGCGGCCATCGCTAAAGAATATCTAGATTGTTTCCAGTTTTTTGGTATTATGAAAAAAGCTGGTATGGACGTTTCTGTACAGGTTTTTTGCTGAACATTAAGTCTTCATTTCTCTAGGATCAATACCAGGAGTACAACTGCTGGTCATATGGTAGTTGCATGCCAAACTGTTTTCCAGTGCGCCTGTATTATTTTACATTCCCACCAGCAACGCTGAGTGATCCAGTTTCTCCACATCTTCACCAGCATTTGGTGTTGTCGCTATTTCTTATTTTAGCCACTCTGACAGGCGTACAGTGCTATCTCACTGAGGTTTTAATTAACATCTTTTAAAGTGTTTACTGTTATTAGGTGCCATTGAGTCAGTTCCCACTTATAGTACCCTATGCACAACAGAATGAAACACTGCCCGGTCCAGAGCCGTCCTTAAAATTGTTGTTACGCTTAACCCCATTGCTGCAGCCACTGTGTCAATCCACCTCATTAAGGGTCTTCCTCTTTTCCGCTGACCCTGTACTCTGCCAAGCATGATGTCCTTCTCCAGGGACTGATCCCTCCTGACAACATGTCCAAAGTATGTAAGACGCGGTCTCGCCATCCTTGCCTCTAAGGAGCATTCTGGTTGTACTTCTTCCAAGATGGATTTGTTTGTTCTTTTGGCAGTCCATGGTATATTCAATATTCTTCGCCAACACCACAATTCAAAGGCATCAATTCTTCTTCGGTCTTCCCTATCCATTGTCCAGCTTTCACATGCATATGCCGCGACTGGAAATACCACGGGGTTGATGCGGACCTTAGTCTTCAAGGTGACATCTTTGTTCTTTAACACTTTAAAGAGGTCCTTTGTAGCTGATTTACCCAACGCAATGCGTCTTTTGATTTCTTGACTGCTGCTTCCATGGTTGCTGATTGTGGATCCAAGTAAAATGAAAATCCTTGACAACTTCAATCTTTTCTCCATTTATCATGTTGCTGCTCATTGGTCCAGTTGTGAGGATTTTTGTTTTCTTTATGTAGGCGCAATCCATACTGAAGGCTGTGGTCTTTGATCTTCAATAGTAAGTGCTTCAGGTCCTTTCCATTTTCAGCAAGCAAGGTTGTGTCATCTGCGTAATGCAGGTTGTTAACGAGTCTTCCTCCAATCCTGATACCCCGTTCTTCTTCGTATAGTCCAGCTTCTCGTATTATTTGCTCAGCATACAGATTGAATAGGTATGGTGAAAGAATACAACCCTGATGCACACCTTTCCACACCAATCAGTATCCCCTTGTTCTGTCCTCCATGGGTGACCCCGCTGGTCTCTGAATACCGGTGGCATACCTTCCAGCATCACAGCAACACGCAAGCCCCCACAGTAGGACAAACTGACAGACAAGTGGGGGAAGTGTTTACTAGCTATCTGTATATCCTCTTTGATAAAATGTCTATTCATGTCTGTACTTTGTTGACTAGCATACCCCTAAATTTCATGTCCCCTGGAGCCCATGAATGTGACTTAACCTGAAAATAGGGTCTTTGTAGATGTATTTGATTTAAGATGAGATTGTACTGGATTAGACCAAATCAAAACCCGTCGGAGTTGAGTCAATTCCGACTCACTGCGACCATATACTATATTAGGCTGGGCCCTAAATTCAATATGACTATTGAAGAATCTGGACACAGACATACAAGCACGCAGAGAGCACAGGGTCATGTGAAGATGGAGTTACGCTGCCACAAGCCAAGGAATTCCAAGGTTTGCCACCAATTGCTAGAAACTAGAAGAGGCAAAGAAGGGTTCTTCCTCGAGAGCCTTTAGAGGGAACTTGAGCTTGGCAACACTCTGATTTCAGACTTCTAGGCTCTAGAAACGTTAGTTTCCATTTTTTCTGATAATAGTCATCCTAAAGCGTGTGAAGTGGCATCTCATTACGGCTTTGATTTATATTTCCCTAATGATTTTGAGCTTTTTTAAAATGTGCTTGTTGGCCATCTGTATATCTTCTGTGGAGAAGTATCTATTTAAGTCCTTTGCCCATTTTTAATTGTTTGTCTTTTTACTGTTGCATTGCAGGAGCTCTTTATATACTCTGGATATTAAACCCTTACAGATAGATGGTTCCTAAATATTTTTCTCCCATTTTGTAGGCTGTTTCTTCATTCTGTAGCCTGTCTCTTCTCTTTAGAGGATAATGTCCATTAAAGCACCAAAGCTTTTAATTTTGAAGAGGTCCAATTTTCTTTTGTTGATTTATGTTTTCAGTGTCATATCTAAGAATTCATTCTCCAAAAAAAAAAAAAAAAGGAAAGTCCCGAAGTTTTACCCCTATTTGTTCTTCTAAAAGTTCCATGGTTTTAGTTCTTACATTTAGAGGTCAACATACAATATGAGTTACTTTTTGTTTACGGAGTGAGGGATAGGTTCAGCTTCATTCTTTTGCATGGGGAGATCCAGCTGTCCCAGCACCATTTGCTGAAGACAGCATTTCCCCACTGAGTGGACTTGGCAACCTCGTCGAAAATTAATTGTCCATAGATATATGGGTTTATTCCTGGACTCTCAATTCTATCCCATTGATCTATATGTCTATCCTTATATTATTACCAGACTATTTGACTACTGTAGCTTTATAGCATGTTTTGATATTGGAAAATGTGAGTCCTCCTGCTTTGTTCCTCTTTTTCAAGATTGTTTTATTTGGGGCCCATGCAATTCTATATGAATTTAAGAATCAGTTTTCCCATTTCTGTAGAAAAAGCTCTTACAATTTTGATAGGGAGTGCACTGAATCTGAAGATCACTTCAGTTAGTACTGACATCTTAATTATTTAATATTACGACTTCCAGTTCATGGGCATAGGGTGTCTTTCCATTTACTTAAGCATAATCCGCTTACATTTAAAGTTGTTCCAAATAAGGAAAGACTTACTGCTGTCATTTTGCTCATTGTTTTCTGTGTGTCTTATTCCTTTTTTCCCCTAATGCTTCATTTCCTCTAAATACTGCTTACTTTTGTGTTGATATTTTATAATGAACCCTTTTGATTCTCTTCTCATTTCCTTTTGTGCATACTTATGGATTTTTGTGTTACCATGGCAATTACATTATTCATCCTAAATATATAATAATCTACCATATTTTTACACAAATAACACACGCCTTCTACGTAAGTTTGCCACGCCCCTCCCCTTGCAAGTTATCTTCATAACTGCTGCTAAGGCAAGTTTTTTTTTTTTACGTTACTGTTGTTACGGATCACCCAGTTGGTTCTGATTCATAGCGGCCCTATGAACAACATAACACAACTCTGCCCAGTCCTGCGCCATCCTCACAGTCGTTGTTACGCTTCAGCCCACTGTTGCTTCCACTGTGTCAATCCATCTTGTTGAGGGTCTTTTTTGCTGACCCTCTCCTTTACCGTGCAAGATGTCCTCCAGGAAGCAGTCCCTCCTGATAAAATGTCCAAAGTACGCGAGACAAAGTCTCATCATTCTTACTTTTAAGGAGCATTCTGGCTGTACTTCTTCCAAGACAGATTTGTTCGTTCTCCTGACAGTTCATGGTGTATTCAATATTCTTCGCCAACGTCACAACTCAAAAGCATCGATTCTTCTTTGGTCTTCATTGTCCAGCTTTCACAAGCATATGATGTGACTGAAAATACCGCGGCTTGGGTCAGGCGCATCTTAGTCCTCAGAGTGACATCTTTGCTTTTCAACACTTTAAAGAGGTCTTTTGCAGCAAATCTGCCTGATGCAATACGTGGTTTAATTTCTTGACTGTTGCTTCCATGGGCATTGATTGTGAAACCAAGTAAAACGAAGTCCTCGACATCTTTTCTCCGTTTATCATGATGTTGTTTATTGGTCCTTTTGTGAGGATTTCTGTTTTCTTTATGATGAGGTATAATCCATGCCGAAGTCTTTGATCTTCATCAGTTAAGTGCTTCAAGTCTTCTTCACTTTCAGTAAGCAAGGCTGGATCATCTGCATATTGCAGGTTGTTAACAAGTTCTCCTCCAATCCTGACGCCTTGTTCTTCTTCATACAGCCCAGCTTCTCAGATTATTTGTTTAGCGTACAGACTGAATAAATGTTATCAATTTAAATGGCATAAAAATATGGTAGTGTAAATTGATAACAACTTAACTTCAATAACCTACAAAAACTGTTCCTATACCAGACCTCCACCATTGGAGATTTTAATTTCCTCATACAGCTTCAAGTTACCGTATACCCACTGTAGACAAGTTGATTCTGGCTCACAGAGATCCTACTATTTCCAAGAAGCAGCTGGCAGATTTGAACTACTAACCTTTTGGTTAACAGCCAAGCTCTTAACCACTATGCCACCAGGGCTCCCAGGTTACTATATAATGTCTTTTTATTTCATTCTGAAGTATTACCTTTAATATTTCTGTAGGACAAGTCACACTGTAACAAACTCTCAGCTTTTTTTTTCATCTGGGAATGTCTTAATTTCGATCTCATTTTTGAAGGTCAGTTTTCTCTAGCACTCATGATTAACAGTTTTTTCTTTTAGGACTTTAAGTATTATGTCACCCCACTGCTTTCTGGCCCCAATAGTTTCTGAGAAGAAATCAGTACTCAGTCCTACTGAGGATCCCTTATACGTGATGGAAACCCTGCTGGCATAGTGGTTAAGTGCTACAGCTGCTAACCAAAAGGTCAGTAGTTCAAATCTACCAGGTGCTCCTTGGAAACTCTATGGGGCAACTGTACTCTGTCCTATAGGGTCACTATGAGTCAGAATCGACTCGATGGCAATGGGTTTTATATGTGATAGGAGCCCTGGGTGGTACGCTGGTTAAGGGCTCAGGCTGCTAACCAAAAGGTCAGCAAGTCGAATTCATCAGCCTCAGCTGCTCCTTGGAAGCCTTACAGGGCAGTTCTACCCTGTCCTATAGGGTTGCCATGAATCAGAATTGACTCGACGGCTGTGGGTTTTCTACGTGATGATGTGCTTTTCTCTTGCTGCTTTCAAGATTCTCTACCTTAGGTTTGTGTGAGGTTGATTATAATGTGTTTTGGCGTAAAATTCTTTGGGCATATACTTAGATTTCACTGAGTTTCTTGGATGTGTAGATTCATGGTAACTCCGGAAATCAGATTTTCCCCTTTACCAGGGTTTGCAGTTGTGTGTGTGCGTGTGTGTGCCTATTTGTTTGTTTTTTTAAATTAACTGTTGTTGTCTGTTTGTTTAGTGTCTTACCCTAGCTATTTTTGCACAGACTGCCTTGCTGGATATGTGTGGACAGAGAGAGCTCTGTTTCTTAGCTTGTGTTCAGCCAAGTGTTTTGACAGAGGTTTCCTTGAATCCCAGAGGAAAACAAAAAACAAACCAAAAAATCCTCTACTTTGGAAACTGAGTCTGTGCCAGGACCCTCCTTTAACACTTAGTCAGGTCAGCACTGAGCCTAGGGATAAGCACAATGTAAAAGCATAAGGTCTTCTCAGGTAATTTCTGAGCATGTGTCTTGCCTTGGGCACACACGTGGCTTTCTCACTTCTAGTGTATTCACGGTGTGTTTGAAAAGCTTAATCTCTGAAAGAAACTCTCTCCCCAGCCTCTCCTTCCAGGTTTTTGCTTGTTTTTAACTTGCTGTGGTGAATATGTATACAACAAAAAAGTTTACATATATATATAAACCTGATTCCGACTCATAGTGACCCTACAGGACAGGGCGGAATTGCCCCATAGGGTTTCCAAGGAACGCCTGGTGGATTTGAACTGCCAACCTTTTGGTTAGCAGCCATAACTCTTAACCACTATGCCACCAGGAAACCCTGGTGTCTGAGATATATAAAACACATATAGCTTACCATTTTAATTGTACAACTCACTGACATTTATCATGTTGTGCTATCACTACTATCTATTTCCAAAATTCTTTCAGTTTTTAGGTGTCTATTGTATGCCTGGGAGCTCTGGTGGCCTAGGGTTAAGTGCTACGGAAACTAACCAAAAGGTCGGCAGTTTGAATCCACCATTCACTCCTTAGAAACCCTATGAGGCAGTTCTACTCTGTCTTAGAGGGTTTCTATGAGTTGGGATCAACTTGACTGTAACAGGTTTGGTTTGGTTTATTGTATGCTATAAGGGTACTCTTTAGACCCAGGCAGCTAGTTAGTCTTAGGTTTTTCATGCTGCCCTTGAGCTCTATATGAGCTCCATGACATGCCAAATCAAGACAAGCACCGTGCTTCAGTCCTTCAGGCAGCCTTTAGTCAGGTTAGAACAGATGCACACAGTAACTTACAAATAGTCTGCTCTGCTCTCTTCAGAGCTAAAGACCAGGTTTCCTCTCTGGGACTGTGGGCCCCCGCTATTGTTTTAGGACGGCCACACTGAGCCAGGGAGGGGGTGGAGTGTAGGTGAATAAAAACCCAAAGCTTTCCTACCATTTATATACTGCCTTTTACTTGATCCAGTGTTCACTTAGTTGTTGTAACCTTTTGGCTGGTTTCCACAGTTCTGACCATGCTGGTTCTGGTTTTTTTTTTTTTACTTTAGGTATTTTTGTGGGGCAGAGATAGGTGCATGCTCACTGTCATCTTGCTCCGAAGCCTAAATTAAATTCTGTGGTTCATCTTCTCATCCTTTTAACAGGGTATTTCAGAGAGCAAATTTTGACGAAGGTTAATTTATTAATTTTCTCATTTATGTATTGTGCTTTTGCTCATAAGTTTGTCTAACCCTAGATTCTGAAGATCTTTCTCCCACAGCTTTTTCCTAGAAGATTAATAGTTCTACGTTTTACATTTAAGTCCATAATCCATTTTGAGTTAATTACTGTATAAGAAGAAAGACTTAGGTTGTGGTTCCGTTTCTGCCTGTGGACATCTAACAGCTCCAGCACTGTTTGTTAAACAGGTGATTTTTCCTCCACTGAATAGTTTCTGCATCTTTATTAAAATCAGTTGGGCATATTTGTGCCGGTTTATTTCTGGTTCTCTAGTGTGTTCCATTTATGTAGTTCTTTCGAATTTCTTTCATCAGCAAATTGTAGTTTCTAGCATACATAGCCTGTACTTCCGTTATTTTTTTTTTAAAGATTTACACCAAAGTATATCTTCTTTTTGAGATTATACATGATATTGTATTTTCCATTTTGGTGTCCATGTGTTTATTGCCAGTACACAGAAATATAATCAGACTTCTCTATGTTTATCTTATCTCTTGAAAACTACCTCATTTCTATGATTTTTGTAATTCCTTGGGATTTTCTACATAGCCATTTATTTCCTCTTATTGACTTACTACACTGGCTAGAATTTTGCTATGTTTAATAAGAGTGATGAGAGTAGACATCCTTGCTTTACTCCTGATTTAAGGGGGAAAACATCTAGTCTTTCACCACTAAGTATAATCTTAGCTATAAGTTTATTTTTTTAACCTGTGATTAAAAAAAAAAAATTATATAAATTGCCAATTCAATAATTTTTACATGTATATTTAGTGACAATGATTACATTCATCTTGTTGTACAACCATTATCACCATCCTTTTCCAAATTATTCCACCACCATTAACAGAAACCCAGTGCCCCCTGAGCAGTGACTCTCCCTTTCTCCTTCTCCCCCATCCCTGGTAACCACTAGTAAGTTTTCACCTCTACACATTTGCCTGTTTCATACAAGTGGGATCATGGACTATTTGTCCTTTCATGACTGACTTATTTCATGCAGCATAATGCTTTCATATGGTAGTTCTTTGTTCAACTTTTTGGGGAACCACCAAACTGTTCTCTACACTGATTGTATCATTTTGCATTCCTCTTTTTTTTTTACCGGCAATAGAGGAAAGTTCCCATTTCTCCACATCTTTACCAACACCTCTTATTTTCTGGTGTTTTTTATTTGTTGTTGTTGTTTGTTTTTATATCATAGTCATTCTAATGGGGTGAGGTGTTATCTCACTGTGGTTTTGATTTTCGTCTCCTTTTTAATTAATGATTAATGGTTTAATGGGAAGGAGCCCTGGTGGCATATGGCTAAAGCATTCAGTTGCTAACCTAAAGGCCAGCAGTTCAAACGCACTATCCGTTCCACGGGAGAAAAGTTGTGGCAGTCTGCTCCCATAAAGATTACAGTCTTTGAAAGCCTATGTGGCAGCTCTGTTCTGTTTTAGGGAGTCACTATGAGTCAGAATAGACTCAACAGCAATGAGTTAATGATTAATGAAGCTGAGCATCTTTTCATTGCTTCTTGGCCATTTATCCTCTGGCGAAATGTCTATTCAAGACCTTTCCCCATTTTTCCACTGGGTTGTTTGTCTTTTTGTTAAGTTGCAGTTCTTTATATACTTTGGGTATTAAAATCCTATCAGTATTTGGTTCCCAGTTGTAGGCTTTCTATAGATGCTCCTTAATAAGTTGAAGAAGTCCTCAATTTCTATTTATCTGAGAGTTTTTAATCATGAATAATTAATTTTTGCCAAATGCTTTTTCTGCATCAAATGATATGACTATGTGGTTTTTTTTCCTTAGCCTGTTACAATGGTGAATTACACTGTTTAAATAACCAGCCTTTTACCCCTGGAATAAACCCCATTTGGTCATGATGTACATGTATCTTACATATATGTGCACATATATGATTTTATATATTGCTGAATTCTACTTGCTGATATTTTATTGAGGATTTCTGTTTATATATTCGCAAGGGATATTGGTCTTTAGTTTTCTTCAATATTGTCTTTTTTGGGTATCAGGGTAACATTAGCTTCATAAAATGAATTTGACAGTGTTCCCTCCTTTCTATTTTCTGGAAGAGATGGTACAGAATTAGTGCTAATTCTCTGAATGTTTGGTAGTATTCTCCAATGAAAGCATCTTGGCACAGAGATTTCTGGGGAGTTTTAAAATTATGATTCAATTTCCTTAATACTATAGTTATTCAAATTATCTATTTCATATTGGGAGAGCTAGGTCAGTTTGGTGTTTTTTTGAGGAATTGGTCCATTTAATTTAAATGGACCATTTCATTGTCAAACTATTTATGTAGAATTGGTTAGAGTATTCTCTTCTTTTTATCTTTTTGATGTCTGCAAGGTCTTTAGTGATACATTCTGTTCTCGTCCTGGTATTGGTAAATGGACTTATCTCCTTGTCAGTCTTGGCTAGAGACCTGTCAATTTTATTGATTTTTTTTTTTTTTAAAACAGTTCTTTGTTTCAACGATTTTCTTCTATTTTTAATTTCATTGATTTTACTTTTATCTTTTGCCTTAGGTTCTCAAGGAGGAAGCTCTGATTACTGATTTGAGATTTTTTCTTTTTTCTAACGTACACATTTAATGCTACAAATTTTCCTTTCCACACGGCTTAAGCTTTAGTTGTGTCCCACGAAGCTTGATGCTGTATTTCATTTTCATTCAGTTCAATGTATTTTCTTCTTTTGAGACCTCCTCTTTGACACAAAAATTGTTTAGAAGTGTTTTCTTTAGTTTCCATGTATTTGGAGATTCTCTTGTTATCTGTTCCTGATTTCCAGTTTACTTCCAGTGTGTTCAGAGAACACATGCTGTTATGATTTCAATACTTTCAAATCTACTGAGGTTTTAGGCCCCACGATGTACCGTGTTTTTACACAAATAACGCACATCTTTATGTTCATTTGCTAACCGTACCCTCCCCCTACAAGGTATTTTCATAAGCATACTATGCTAATTGTTTTTACAACGACATGTAAAAAAACACGTGGCATAGCAGCATTTATGAAAATACCTCATGAGAGGAGGGAGCACATGGCAAACAAATTTAGAGGTACGTGTTATGCACACAAAAATACAGTAGTCCATCTTGGTAATGCTGTTGGTATTTGAAAAGAATGTGTATTCTACTATTGTTGGGTGTTCTATAAACATTGATTATATTCTATAAACATTGATTATATTCTGTTGGTTGATAATGTAGAATTGTTCAATATCCTTGCTGATTTTTGTTCTAGCTATTCTTTGAATTATTAAGAGGCAAGTGTTGAGACTCCAAATGGATTTGTCTATTTCTCCTTTCAGTTCTATTTTGTTTTTGCTACATATATTTTACAGCTCTGTTGTTTGATGCATACATATTTAGAATGTCTATGCCTTCTTAATGGACGACTCTTTTATTATTTTACAATGTCCCTCTCTGTTTCAGGTAAGCTTCTCTGCTCTGAAGCCTTTTTTATTTGGTATCGATACAGCCAAACTAACTTTCTTTTGACTATTTGCATGATAATTATATTTTTTCTATCATTTTATTCTCAATCTGCCTATATTGTTACATTTGAAGTTGGTTTCTTATAGACACTATATGGTTGGTCATGTTTTTTAATCCAGTCTTCTAAACTGTCTTTTGATTGGTATATTTAGATCATTTACATTTAATGTAATTATTGATACGTGAGAGCTTAAGTCTACCATTTTATTTTTTACATTTTTTTCCCGTTTATTATTTTCTTTTACGTGCTGTCTGGTTGGTTAATTGAAGATGTTTTAAAATGCCATATTGACTCATCTGTAACATTTTAAAGTGTTATCTCTTTGAATATAGCCTTTTTAGTAGTTTCTCCAGGTATGGAGTTATATATAAATATCTCATCACAGTCTACTAGTGTTATCACTTTACCAAAACACATGAAGTGTAGAAACCTTGCCTCCCTTTATCCTCTCTGATTTACAATTATCTCAACTATTTCCTTAATATGCATTGAAAACCACATCAGTGTTTTATGCTCAATTCTGATTATTTGTGGATTCTATATTTGCAAATTCACCTATCTGCTAAAATTTTGAAGTCCAGAAACAATGCTTGTGATGCTTTTGTGAACATGTACACAGCAGTGAAACATCTGAGTTGTCCAATGTACACGTTCCCAACTGAGGTTGAACAAGGTGATGTTCTGCCTTTTGTTTCAGCTGCCATACTAAAAACAAGCGTCCTTTTGGTGGTCTATTTAGTGCCACATTGTTTCATACTTTTGTGTTTTTTGTTGGTGAGTTTGCTGTTTAAAATGGCCCCCAAGTGTAGCTCTGAAGTCCTGTCTAGTGTTCCTAAGCACAAAAGGTTGTGATGTACCTTGCAGAGGAAATGTGTTAGGTTAAGTTTCATTTAGGCATGAGTTACAGCATTGACGACTGTGAGTTCAGTGTAATGAATCAACAATATATATTAAATGTTGTTAATTGCTGTCGAGTTGATTCTGACTCATAGTGAACCCATATGTGCAGAATAAAACTGCTCCATAGAGTTTTCAAGGCTGTGACCTTTCTGAAACACATCACCAGGCTTCTCTTCCAAGGCACTCTGGGTGGGTTCAAACTGCCACCCTTTCAGCTAGTATAAGGTGTCTTTAAAGAGAAACACACATAAAATAAAATTATGTATTGTTTGATGAAAATGCGGCTAGAGGCTCACAGGAACCTAACTCTGTACTTCCCCCCCGGGAACAATGGTTCAGTACTGACTAATTCAGCGTTATGGCAACTTTATATAACTACTGTGAATAGTGAGAATCAACAGTAATTTTTCCTTCAACGAACAATTTAGAAGAATTAGAAGTAGAATAATATCTGTTGTATTTAATCATATTTTTGATTCCATGTTCTTTCTTTCTCATGTTCCAGGGTTCTTTCTTTTATTGTTTCTTTTCTGTTAGATAACTTTCTTTAGTCATTCTTTTATGGTAGGCCAGCTATTGGACAAATTCTTAGTTTTCCTTCATCTGACAACGTCTTGATTTCCCTTTCATTTCTGAAAGATTTTTTTTTTGCTGGATATAGGATTCTGGGTTGACAGTTCTTTCAGCTCTTGAAAAACACTGAAACATTTCCTTCTGGCTTCCATGGTTTCTGATAAAAATCTGCTGTCATTCAAACTGTTTTTCCCTCATAGATAGTCTGTTGTTTCTTGTTGCTTTCAAGATCTTTTCCCTTGTCTTTAGCTTTCAGAGGTTTGACTATTGCATGTTGTGGTGTGGATTTCTTTGGGTTTATCTTTTCTGGGTTTGCTCAGCTTCTTTATTTATAGGTTTATATCTTTTGCCAAATTTGGGGCATTTTCAGCTGTTATTTGAGTGCTTTCTCCTCCCCTTCTGGAACTCTGATGTTCATTCCCCACCCCATCCCTAATCTATCTTCTCTCCGTATTTCAGACTGGGCAATTTCTGTTGTTCTATCATCCAGTTTTATCGTTCCTCTGTTGTCTCCATTCGGCTGTTAAGCCCATCCACTGAGTTTTTTTTACTTCAAGTTGTACTTTTTCATTCTATAATTTCCATCTGTTTCTTCTTTTTAACTTGTATTTATTTGCTGAGTCTATTTTTTTTTTTCCCATTTGTTCCAAGTGTGTCCACAATTGCTCATTAAAACATTTTTATGATGGCTGCTTTAAAATCTGTCAGGTAACTCTTAACATCTCTGTTATTTCACTGTTGGTATCTATTGATTATCTTTTTTTCATTCAGTTTGAGATCTTCCTGGTTCTATGTATAATGAATCATTTTCTACTGAAATCTGGGCATTTTGAGTACTATAAGACTTTATTATTTAAACCTCTGTTTTAGTAGGCTTCCTTTGATATCACTCCAACAAGGGAGGGAGGAGGGCACTATTTCATTACTACAAGGTGGGTGTAGAAGACCAGGTTCCCCACTTGGCCTCTGGTGACACCCAAGTTGGGGGCTCCTCATTATTGCCAGATGGGGGTGGGAGAACCTTGTTACAGACAGGAGATGGTGCAAGTCTGTGGTGTCTGGTTACCATACAGCAGACACTTTCTAAAAGCCTTCCGTTTTGTGAGATAGCCCCTTCCTATTCCTCTGGCTAGAGACGGCAGGCTTTTCTTCTGCTCATTGACCTCCAACACCCAGTCTCGGATGTATGAGGCAAAAAAGAAACCCAGGGCACTCACTGTCATGCCATTCCTCAGGTCCCAAGGTCACCAGCCAGTCTTTAAACTCTCCACCTGTTAGAGTCTTCTTATGTTTGTTTTATATGTAATGTCCTGGGCATAGTTAAATTTTAGCGGGATGAAAAGTGAAAACTGCACCTACTTCATCTTCCCTGAAGCAGAAGTCCCTTGGTTATCATTATTTTTATATCCAATCAGTTCCTAAGTCATGTTAAGAGACTCAGGCTTCATTTCACCCTTTTTGGATCACAGAACAAATCTCCATAGTCTTAAGACACCTTATCGCTAAATATTTTTCTTTCAGGTACTACCTAATGCAATATTACATTACATAATGCTGGTCTGTGAATACTTCAAAAATGAAACCATTTCAAATTATTTCTTAAAATTCTTGGTTTCTGAGAAAACATTAATTTATACTGCTAAGTAAAATGTTCTCTCATGAGTATGAAAAATTACTACTAGATCAAATCTTACATTTTACTGACCACAGATACAGACTTTTATAATACGTGCTGCCAAAACATTAATGGAATTGTCTGATACTTCATCCAAATGCTCAGCCAAAAGACGACAATGATTTTTTACTTACGAGTACACACCTACTGGTACTTGTTAAGAAAAATTAATGCAAAGGGGCTTTAGAAGGAGCCCTGGTGATGCCAGAACCATCTATGATTGTTTTAAAGTAGTTGATCCTTGTCATCTGAGTTCATAGTATGGTTCTTTGTTAAAATGTATACAATTTTGGTTTTAAGTCTCAAAAGCAACAAGAATATACATAGCTGATAATCAATAAGGTTATGTTTCAGATGTCCTGAAACCTCCTGGACAAACTGTTAGCACTTACGTTTCACATAGAAAGTTCAGCAAAGGGACAGAACACGTTTCTTTCTGGGTTTGCAGTGTAAAGTGAACTGTCACTCTTGTACATTATCAAGTTTTAATTATTGGCTACAACAGGTAAAACATGAGCTGGTGTCTGTACAAAATGCATTAAGAACAATTACAGAGAACCTCATCAAGCATAACCACCACCCGTTGCCACTGAGTCGACTCTGATTCATGGGGATCCCGTGTGTGTCAGGGTAGAACTATGTGCTCCACAGGGTACTCAACGGCTGATTTTTTGGAAGTAGATCACCAAGTCTTTCTGCCGAGGTGCCTCTGGGTGGGCTCAAAACTCCAACCTTTTGGTTAACACCCAAGTATATTAACTGTTCGTACTACCCAGGAACTTCACTGAGTATCAAAAAGTATTAACTGACCTAAGAATTACTCAGTGAAAATACCAATGTCGCTGAATTACTGTAGTCAACTCCTGAATTCAGGGAGTATTTAGAAAAGTTCCAAGTATCATTCTTAATAAAACATTACTGACTGCTTACTCTGAGGCACAGTGTTAGCTGCCTAGGACCCCATCCTCTGCCATCCAGACAACAATAGGAGTCTTCAGCTGTCTTCTAGAACCCCTTTCTGCAGCTGCTCTTATATTTTTACCCGGAAGGTGGGAACTACAACATTACTTTGGGCAAACTACTTATTTTCTCAGCCTCATTTTCTCTATTTATAAAACACAGTAATAAATTTACCTTAGAAATCTAAAGAGGATTAACTGTCTAATCATCTATGCATAATTATAGCCAACACATCCAAACACATAGCAAAAAAGAATACAGTATGTACAGAAAACTTCCAGTAGTTCAGGTTGATCAATAGAAACAATTGAGATAATGCAAATTTCATCTAGTAAAGGTGGCGGAATTTCCACGCTTTGTATAATGTTATATAGCAATAATACTTTTCCTTTTAAACAGAAGTAGATAAAAATAGCTACAAATGTCCAGTGTCTTGAAATATTTCCAAATTTCATTAGTGTTATTGTTTTTCCCTTCCTATGCAACAAAAGGAGCCCTGGTGACATAATGGTTAAGACGTATGGCAGCTAACCAAAAGGTCAGCGGTTTGAATCCACCAGATGCTCCTTGGAAACCCTATGGGACAGTTCTACCCTGTCCTATGGGGTTGTTATAAATCCGAATTGACTCGATGGCAACAGGTTTGTTTTGGATGCAACAAAAAACAATTTTAGGGAGAATACATACAAAGACATGTCAAAGCATTTAAAGAAGAGAAGGCTCAGAATATAATTTCAGAGTCTGATATAAGATAAATGTTACAAGGCATTTCAAAGGGAAGAAATTCAGGTATCTTTTCCTACTTGATAGTATTCAAAGACATAAGCTTATGGAAAAAATATCAATAAATAAATTTGAAGATATATAAACATTTTTACTAGGTAAAAAGATGATAAACATTGAAAAGGCCTCTTACTTACCTCTTCTACATTGGAAGCAGTCTTAGCAGAAGTTTCCATGAAGATAAGTCCATGCTCTCGTGCAAAAGCTTCACCTTCTTCTTTTTTTACTTCTCTTCTAGATTCTAAATCACTAAACATGGGAAAGGAAGAGTCATTTTACTAACAAACACGACGCAAACAGACACATCTGTGAAAAGTGTACCATGGGATTCAAAGCTGTACTGGTCATTCTTTCAATTCACGTTTTAAAAAATTTTATTGTGGTGAAATAGATGTATAACATTTGCCATTTTAACCATTCAACCATTTTTACGTATACAATTCAGTGACATTAATGATGTTCACCGCGCTGTGCAACCATCACCATTACCTGTTTCCAAACTTTCAATTAATTTTTAAAATATAATAATTAACTGCATTATTCTGGATATTACGAGGGCTGAAGTGTTTAGAGCACATGACCTATTTTCAATGAATTAACCATCTGGCAGAAAATGGACTCTGAGTTCTAGTCCTAGAACACTAGAACTAAGAGCAACTTGAAGGGAGCTCCTAACCCAACATCCCCTTGTTGCCTTTGAGTATACTAGGTTCCCAGAGAAGTGATCCACTTTGTTCAAAATAGCAATTTGTAAATGAGAGAGCAGGACTAGGCTAGTCTCTTCATCCTTCAGCTAGAATGACTTAGTTTCTATGAATGCGATTAAAGCATAAGTCACAGAAAGTGATTAAAAAACAAGCTCTCAGAACCTCAGGCTGGGGCTCTGAGCAGAACGCAGGGGGTACTGGGGCTGCAACCATCAGAGAAGGCACCACTGGGAGCCCATGGGAGGAGTGGGCTCAGTTACAGCTTGGCCAAGGTGGGGCAGTGGTGGAAAAGAGGGTAGCTCTAATAGCCAGGAGAGGCAGATATTATGTGTATACTATGCAATATAGCAGGTTATTATCAGTCACTGTTTCTGTAAACTGGAACTTCTGTGAGTGATACTGGTGACTGTCTTATAACCTTCACCGTTGCTATACTCTAAAATATTTTACAGTTTATAAAATGTCATCTAAACATTAAGTGGTGGTACTAATGCTGATACACTTTTCCTACTAATCTGAAATGTTTGAAAGAAAGTATGATATAAAATACCATGAAGGTGGTTGGGGCCTGGGGACCATAATTTCGGAGGACACCTGGGTCAACTGGCATAATAAAGTTTATTAAGAAAATGTTCTGCACCCTACACTTTGATGACTGGCGTCTGGAGTCTAAAAAGCTTGCGAGCATCTGTCGAAGACGCATCAATTGGTCTATCCCACTTGGAGCAAAGGAGAATGAAGAACACCAAAGAAACAAGGAAAATATGAGCCCAGGAGACAAAAGGGCCATATAAACCAAAGACTCCATCAGCCTGAGGCCAGAAAAACTAGATGGTGGCCAGCTACCACCAATGATTGCCCCAATAGGGAACACGACAGAAAGTCCTGGACACGGTGGGAGAAATGTGTGGAGCAGAACTCAAATTCACGTAAAAATATCAGACTAAATGGTCTGACAGAGACTGGGAGGATCCCCCAAACTATGGCCCCCTGACACTCTGTTAACCCAGAACTGAAACCACTCCTAAAGCCCACTCTTCAGACAAAGATTAGACAGGACTATAAAGTAAAAAATGATACATGTGAGGACTGTACTTCTTAGTTCAATCAGATGCACGAGACTAAATGGGTGGCTCCTGTCTGGAGACAGGAAGGGACAGGAACTGACTTAATGGACACAGGGATCCCCGGGGCGGATGGGGGAGTGCACTGTCACATTGTGGGGACTGCAACTAATGTCACGAAACAAAATGTGTATAAATTTTGTATGAGAAATTAACTTGAGCTATAAACTGCCACCTAAAACACAATAAATACATAAAAAAGAAGAATGAACTCAAATCCATTACCCAAGTTTACACTTTTTTAAACTAGAAAAAGAAGAGCAATCCAAACCTAAAATGCGGGGGTGGGGGGGCAAAAACAAAATTTTTTTTTTTTACACAGTGGACACAACCTAAATAGAGGATAGAAAAATAGCAAAAAAATCAACGAAACCAAAAGTTGGCTCTTTGAAAAAAAAAAAAAATCAATAAAATTGACAAAACCTTTAACTACACTGAGTAAGGAAAAAAGCGAAAAGACTCAAGTTAAAATCAGAAATGAACTTGGGGACTTGACTAACAACCTCACAGACCAAAAAAAAAAAAAAAAAAACCTATATTTCTGTGGCAGTGCTGCAAAATATTAATGGTAAGATGAAAATATGAAAAGCAGCATAACATCGGTAAACTTTAAGTTTGCAAAAATTATGGCATGAATTGGGCAAGGATAATTTATCTGTTATCTGAGGGCGTCCCATGTACCAAATGCTTTCTTGGATCTGGAGATACATTACTCAATAAAACAGACAAAAATCTATGGCTTCATGGGGCTGACATTGTAGTAGGAATAAAAAGAAATGGGGATACTATTAACGGGGATGCAGTAATATGGTTCTGGAAATCAGCCTCCTTATCTGACAATTATTCTTAAGAAAAAGTTAGCTTTGAATTTTACATAATTTTCAAGAAAACACTTTAACAGTCTTTCATCCCATTTTATGCTTATTCCATATTTTATTTAAACAATCCCCTATTTTTGGACATTTTAAGTTATTTCCAGTTTTCCACTACCAGTATTTCTAGAGGTTTGCATTTGTAAATCTAATCACAGCAAAGAGGTTTTAAGTATATGGATGTTTAATAGATTATTCAAAAAACAGAGATTAGCCCTGGTAGCACAGTGGTTAGGTGCCTGGCTCTTAACAGAAAGGTTGGCAGTTCAAACCCACCAGCTACTCCGTGGGAGAAATATGTGGCAGTCTGCTTCATAAAGATTTAGACTTGGAAACCCTATGAGGCAGTTCTCTTCTGTCCTACAGGGCTGCTATGAGTAGGAACGACTCCATGGCAATGGCTTTGTTGGGTTCAGTAGTTTATTCATGATCAGCTCAGACTAGGCTTCACTCTACTTTGGTCATTTCGTCAGCTTTCCAGGCATGGAATCATATTGTTGTCTTGGAATTTTTATCCTTTCTGGATCCCATTTAAGTTGTTCCCATTACTTAAATAATCATTCTTTTCTAACCCATTTGCTATAGTTGAACTGTGTTCCCCCCAAAATACGTGGTGGAACCCTAACCCCATACCTGTGGATGTAATCCTGTTTGGAAATAGGGTTTTCTTTATGTTAATGAGCAGTGTCAGTATAGGGTGTGTCCTAAATCTAATCACTTCTGAGTTAGAAAATGAGTAGATTCAAGGCAGACTGGACTGCACAAACGGGGGAACACAGACCTCTTGTGAGGATCTTCTACAAACCAAGGAAACAAGGAAAGCTTGGGATGACCTACAAGGAAGGAATCAACACAGCTGAGACCCTGATTTGGACTTTCAGCCTCCGGAATTGTGAGTTTAATTTGCTCTTATCTTTCTAATTTCTTAAGACAGAAGCTTAGGTTACTGACTTGAAACTTCTACCTAATATAAAAGTCTAAAGCTATAATCCCCCTCTAAGCACTGCCTTAGCTGCATTCCACAAATTTTGAAGGATTTGTAAGAGACACAAATTAACTGGTAGAAAAGATACTAAATATCTTCTGTCCGCGGAAATGCAAACTGCCCAGTGGAATACAACCATCGCCCTGTACACACGCATCAGTTTTACATCAGTTTGTAAATTCATGTCAACATTCCTCACATGATTGTAAGTGTGTGGTACTCTATGAGTTCTCTTTTGAACCAGCTGTAATATCTTAATGGCCCTCTCATTAATTAATGAGATAAATAAAACCTATATGCTGAAGACTACTGTGATGACTACTGAGTAATATTAAAAGTGTTTCAGGACTTTAAGTAGAAATACACCTGATTATCCTATGTACTGTATTAACTCATACAAATGAACATTAAGCCATGAAAAAGGGAGAACATTTTTCTGAGTTCTGCACAGACACTTATTTCTAATGCAAATATTTAAAATAATTTTGATAATATTTAAGTCACCCTTCCTCCAACTACATCAGTGAGCTTTATTGAAATTACTAATCGAATGAAACTCATATTATTTCTTAAAGTACAGTTCCAAAAAACAAGTTACAATTTTTCTAACAATGATTATCATCTGTATTTTCAAAACCAAAGAAATGCCTTAGAATTTTCAAAATTTTATAATTTAAGAAACCAGTAATTTACATTTAGACAAATGCATAAGGCAAGTAGTTACACAACCAGCAATTCACCACAAACACTAAATCAGTCTTTTTACCTTTTATTTCCAATAAGCATAATGACCATGTTGGAATTGGAATGCTGGCGGGCATCTTCTAACCAGGTTGTCAAGTGGTTGAATGTATCTCTCCTAAACATAAACAATAACTTGATTACTATTCTAAAAGTATTTCCCCTGAGGGGTATATACCAATGGTATATATTCCATTAAAGGTAACTGTACTCTTAGCCGTATCTACTTATGTAATGAGAAACAGCTTTTAAGTACAGTATCTGGGCCTAGAGTTCACTGATTACACTTCATTTTAGAAATTAAATGTAACTTCACTCTAGAAAATTCCAAAGGACAAACTGATAAAATTGAAGCTGTTTATTCATTTAAGAATTTAGCTGCAGATTCCTATAGTAAATTTAGATTTAAAAAAACACAAGTTTTCAAGGCAAATAGCCAGAGCTTAAAAGGCAAAGCTATATACTCAGTACTGGTAATCATATTTACTCAGGAAAATTCTGTATATTAACCACTGCAGTGAAATTTCCAGGTTCTCACCTTGTAATATCATATACTAGTAAAGCACCTGCTGCACCTCTGTAATACGACCTTGTGATGGAGCGAAAGGACTCTTGCCCCGCCTGTTAGGAAAGATAAGGTTGAGAGTCTTCCTTTAGTAAACTGGCCTCTACATTTTCCATATAATTCATATGAAGAAACTGGGCAGGCAGGGAAGGAGTACATAAAGGAAAAGAAGGCAACTTCACCAGCTTTATGAAAAAGTTACATAACACCATTATTGCTCACATCAACCAGACACACATGCAGACACCCCCTTCTCACCCCCCCAGGAACAAGACCTCTAAACCCTTTTTGGCAATCCCTGACAACCCAATTTACTGAATGGCTTCACAATACATGAATCATTATTGGAGCACAGAATGGACTCCTAGCAACTAAGCTCTGAAGACAAATTTGAAAGGAAGCAAATAACCCAGAGCTTCACATTTGAATTCAATAACCCACTCCCTGGGGCAGCTGTTGACACTAGAATAAATAAAGCCCATTGTAAATAAATGATGAATGACATCTTTACGCCCACCATCTGCTGGTGTAAAGGTTGTTGGAAGGCCAAGGATGCAGATTTTATCAGTTATATCATAAACTGCAAGAGCTTTCAACAGTCATCAGATGGAATTCTTTGAGCAATCATTTTATTATCTAGAACAGAAAATGGTTCTGAATTTAATTTATATAAATTTCCCTCTGCACTTAATTTTCTCTGTATTTGATGTATAATACTTGTCAAAAGGCAACAGGATGGAAAAGTCATCTTTACGTTCACTTGTGAAAGAGGCACCAGAGATGATGCAAAAATAGTTGATTTCTATCTTTTACTGGTGGCACTAACATTCTGTTTTTTAAAGAAAGGTTGATGAGGGACATGCCTATTGCCTTTGAATTTAAACAAAGAGGTCCTATCAAGTGTACTTTTTTTTTTTTTTTCCATTTTTAATCACTTCTACATTTGGGGAAAAAAGCATGCCAATCAAGTAAAAAATAAAACCATGTTTAAGCACTTTTTTTTTTGGTATTCAAATTTTACACACTTCTTGAAAATGATTCATGTTTACATGTTTCGAATGCTGATCTTCCAGCGTAAATACGAAGCCCTGTCCACCCTCAGAATGCACACACAGGCAACTCAAGCTCTGCCCTATACTAACACTCAACATTGTGTAATTCCTTGTTTTTACAGGTCCTTCCACTATACTTCCCACCCCCAGCACTGGGCCTGCCACACAGCAGGCACAGAGAAGAAACCTGATGAGTGAACAGGTGAATTTAAATATCTAACTCATAGGCGCAAAATGGTGACCACTCCATCCCGTATAAAGGAGTGTGCCATCAGTAAATTCTAATATGCTAAGACTCAGTGAAAAAACTCCTACATAAAAACTAACCATTAGACCTTCTCATGATAATGCAAGAGCAATTCTGGCACTTAAAATAATGTCTGATGCTAAAATGAGATTGAGAAAGTCATCACACAGAAGGGCTGTAAAAAAAAGCCAACTCATTCTACACACTTTGAGGTTAAAAAACTTCATAATTGGAAGCATAAAATTAATTTGAAAAATATTTTCATATATATTCATTGAGGCGTATCTTTCAAAAGTTGACCTTTCAAATCCAAGTTCAAGACGCAAGCATTATGGAAGTTTTAATAAATTGCTTAGCATGGTAAAACTAAGAACTTGACTTATGTTGAGACAGTCACTTCACTCTGAATCATATATACAAAGAAAGGATTCTGTGGTAAATAATACCAAAAAAAAAAACCAGAGAAATAATTTATTCAAAATGAAAACCAAGTTTAGAGCTCTTGAATCTTCCACGCCCTAAACACTGAGCAAAGATAAAACTCCTTTAAGACAATCTCACTGGGACATTCTGTTGAATGAATTAAAATGAATACTCTGCTAGAAAAATACAACTACAGAATTTAAAACGTCAGTGTTTATAGTCCAGATACAATTAAGTAAAACAGCAAAAGGAAAAATAAACTTAGGAAAAGAAGAAAAGTATACATTTATATACTATTCCCATTCCTTTCAACTTGTTTTGCAAACAACAAACGTGTCCTAATGTGGAAAGGACTTGGTACTGAATCCACTAAATCTGGATTTTGCTCCTTATTATAAAATTAAACAAAAACCACGTGTTCCAATTGAAGACTATGAACATATCTACGCACTGTAAAACCATGATTTTGCAAATAAACAAAGAACAGTATTCAGAATATTTTCCAAGTTCTTGAAACTTGTATGAAAAACAGCACACACTCTGGGCTCAGTCTCTTTGGTAATGGCACTGGTAGCCTTGAAATAAATCTTGCCCAATACAGTGTTTTATTATGGCGTCTGTAAAAATAAATGGCTAAACAGTACAAAGCTAGCTCAATGGTTGACTGTTTGATCATACTGAAACAAAATAATCTGGATTTTTAAAAGTACTTCAGCATAAGCCTATCTAAACTCTGGTTAACCTATACTGGTTTAAGTGAAAAAGAACGTCAACCTAGGAAATACAGATGCTATGTCTGATCTTCTTCACCATAAAGCATTGGTTTAAAGAGGTTTTAGAACCCTGAAACTGAGCAGGATACAGAATTCTTTGTAGTAAGGGGTTCCTAAGAGGAGTTGTTAGTTGCTGTCGATTCAATTTGGACTCACGGCGACCCCATGTGGGCTGAGTAAAACCGCCCCTAAGGTTTTCAGATTGTGACCTTTCAGAAACAGATCGTGAAGCCTTACTTTCAAGGAATCTCTGGGTAGGTTTGAAACGCCAACCTTTCGGTTACTAGTCCAGCACTTAACCATTTGCACCACCCAGGGACTCCTTCCTGAGTAGCTTGTAAAAAAAAAAAAAAAAAAAAATTAATGAGAATGATTGGCTAAGTGAACAGCACCAGAAAACAAACCCAGGTAGGGGTGGCCAGAGTAGACCATGAGCTTCTTACAGCTCACAACACAGCCATTTGACTTCTGTAGAAAATCAGCAAGATACCAGGGTATGCAAACAGTAGAGTACAGCAAGTCTGCCTCTAAAGACAATGGGCATGGTCATTTCAGTAAGACTCAGAGTCATGGGCCCTTCACTTACCGGGCTAAGAAACTGGGTCACCCAGTTCTGAAAGTCAAAGGGCTGGGGTTCCAGTCCCAGCTCTGCTGCTGTCAGACTGTATGACCTGAAGGCGTTCCCTTAACTTCTCTGTGCCTCAATTTCCTAATTTTTAAACACTAAGTTGCCCCACAGTCCCTTTTAGCTCCAACAGCCACAGTGCCTTTCAGCTCCAAAATGCCAAGATTCGCAGAAGTGGGCATAAAGAGCTTGATCGACAAAGATTTATCATGGGGTAGGACTACTGATTTTCCAAAGCAAGGCATCTTTGCAATTTGCAAGGGAATTTTTCATCGTAACCTTCAGCCTCAGAAATGTGTGGTATGTAAATCAAAGTCCACCTGATCCAAAACAGTTACCATTTTCATAGCGAATTACTTCTCTAAATCTCAGGTTCTTATTCTGTAAAATCAGGAAATACCAGTCCCTCCCCCCAGGGTTGGGAGAAAGATTCCGTAAGATCACCTTTGTAATACACTTACAACAGTGCCTGGCTACACTTGGGACAAGCCCTCCAGAAATGGCACCTGCTGCTGCTCTTGCTGCTCTTGTGACTCAACAACATGGTGGGGTGGCTGTCATTTTGCCCTCAGGTGGCCTCCGCCAAAGGCAGGGGCCCAGGACCTCTCCCCAGCAAGACATGTGCAAACCTCATTTAAATGAGATAGAGGTGAAGGGCCCAGCGTAGCACCTGGCATATAGTGAGGCCCCTAAACAATTTGCTATTCGTCTGATTCTTGTAATTAATGAAACACGGGGCACTGATGGCAGTGGGTTCTCACGGTTTCGGAAAAAATTAGAGTTGGAAAAGTGCTTTGAGATTGAGCTGAGATGCAAGCTGGCTTACCCTTTTGAGATAAATAAATTATTGCTAGTATTTGCACATCGTGCTGAGTGCTTTACATGCATAATCTGAAATCCCAACAGTTCTACCGTCATAGAAATTATTCTTAATCCCTATTTCATAGGTGAAGAAACAAAAAATCAGAGAGGTTAAATGACTTGTCTGAGGTCCACCATGAACTAATATTAGAACCCGCATCCTTCTAATCGAAGGTTTCTGGGCATCAATGGGTTTTTTTCCTCCCAAGGTATGATGTTTCACAGTTTAATCAGTCATCCATTGAGAGACATCTGGTTTTTTTTTTTTGGGGGGGGGGGCTATTATGAATAAAACTACTAAAAATAAACAAAACAACTAGAAAAAAAAAGTCTTCAAACATTTGTCCAGAAAGCAGCATTACAGACCTTCATTTTCCATATGATGACTGTGAAATCAGGATTCTCTGCCCCATAACTTTAAAATTTGCTTCCAGTTGTGAGATAGAGGTCCCCAACTGCCCTCCCCATGTGCTTCAGTATTTCTGTCAATGATACCAACTTCCATAGTAAGCAGGATGGAAACCGGAGGCAATCTTAACTCCTCTTCCTCTCCTCTTTACGCACATTAAGCTACTCCTGGAAAATCGCTAAATACCCTGAATTAAAGTCCCAGGCTCTTGGGCATCAAATCTCTACTAATTTCTCTAGAATTCTGTCTTCTTAATCAATAAAAATCTATTTTTATCTACTGATATCTTGCCTATATTCCTGCTTGTGTGCCTCTCCTTGATGCCTTGTCTGCAAAATTGTTTTTCCTTCCTCCCACCAGTCCAAATTCTATTCCCTCTGAGAGCCCATTTGAGCCCTAATCCTTTCACAAAGCTAGGAAGCTCGTCAACCACAGCCCACAGTTATCCTCCTCTCCTCACAAACCCAAAAACACTTTTATGTGGTCATTTGGTTACAACACTATTGATTACATAAAATGAACACACGGCTTAAGTGCTTATTTTTTTCCTCTTTAGTTCTCCTGAAGAGACAGCCTAACTTGGAGTACTGAAGTATACTTATAGTAGGCACTCATATACGTTATCTTGATTGAGCCCAAAGAACCAATAAAGTTAGAGAATTAAGATCCATGAGAATCAATATTACAGTAATACTCCCTTACTTTCACTGTTAGCCATTTACTGACAACCTCAGCTACAAGAACCAAAAAGAAAAAAAGATTTCCAAATAGCCAAATAAGCTGTCACAGTACTCAAACATTATATCTCAGATACTTTACTGAACGGGCTCAGTTTACAACCTAGACCTGTGATCAAGCAAGTGCTATCAGAGAGGAAAGCAGTTTGGAATCTACCTGCATGAGCAAAACCTCTGTTCTGGACACAGTAAGACTAACAAGCTTTAAGAGTGATTTTTAGGCTGCCTCAGTGTCCATAGCAAGGGCGGTGAAATTTTAGTGAAAGTTAACCTGGACTGTTTAATTCTGGGGCTTTTAAGGGAGTCTCCTGTGGACACTAAAGCAGATCCTGAGAAGAGAAACAAAGGTTGTAAACACCTAGAAAGAACAGCAGACTCTCAATGCTTGAAAAAAAAAAAACAAAAAAACACTGAGGATATTTACTTTGAAAAAAAGACTTAAAGAGAATACGATGGGCAACTTTGGATTCCTTCGACACTGCCATTTAACAGAAATCAGAGACCACAGGTGGGAGGTAAGCATTAGAGCTGCCCTAAGGAGAAATGAAATGTCTAGGATAGTTTCCTGTCCCTGTGGTTCCTCAAGAAAAGGTCGATGAACAGCTGCTGAAGGAGGCAAAACAGTTCGATCTCGACAAGGCTTATCTGCGACTCCTGGGGCGTGGGATGGGAACAGAGAGGAGAAGCTGAGGCAGAAGCATGACTGTTTCCCAGTCCTTGGTTCTGGGCCCTCCACTGGCCCTACCACCTTCTGGTTGTCCATCCTTCCAGTGAATGCCTGTTTTTGATGCTGGTTCAGTTTATTTGTTAACGGAATCCCAGAGACTTAATCAAAACACTGGATACAGAATAATACTCCATTTTTTGGTAAGAGATGGAGTATAAATTGACATGTTTTATACTGTAGGACAAAAAAAGTGCCTGGAATGTGGTGAGAAGGAGCTTATAGCATGTAAGTTTTCAGGCGACTTTGTCTATCAAGTTTCACTAATTTACTTGATGGGAAAAATATTTGTAAATTTAAAATATATTTCTAGGGAACTTAAGCAGATACATGGACTCAGAGGAAACACTTATCCTACACTGGGGTGGGGGAGAAAATGTATTTGGCTATGTTGGGGAGGCAACTGAAAGAGCGACAGAAGGCAAAAAGAGGAGCAGGAGTAGGTCGGGGCGAGCAGAGGGAGAATGGACTTCTTAAGCCCTTCTCCCACCAGTTGACAATCAGGAAATGGCTGCAACTTTTGCTTCTTCTTTGACCTATCCTGGAAGAGTGCAAGAATATTCACACATTTGGCTTTGGCTTTTGATAAAAGAAAAAAATGCCACTCATCACCAGGCCAAATCAAACTGCTTTAAGGGAGGCACTGATACATTCTTATCACTGCTTCCAGCTGGGAAACTGCTTGCCCTTCTTAAGGCTCTCAAGGAGTATCTGTAGGCAGCTATTATTTACTATTTTAAAAAGAAAGCAAAGATGGTGGATGTGGAATTTTTGTAAGGAAAACTCCTTATTTCTATTTTTGTGAACGAAAACAGATATACAATGGATGACAAATATCCCATGATACTGAGACTTGCCACTGGGGGAAAAATTCATTTCTTTAAGGTTGATGAACTTTTTCCCTGGAGGACTATGGGGCGATTTGTCATTGGCCAGGAATACCCATTAACCCGTACTATTAAAAATGTAGCTTGCTGGCCTAGTGGTTAAGTGCTACGGCTGCTAACCAAAGAGTCGGCAGTTTGAATCCGCCAGGCGCTCCTTGGAAGCTCTGTGGGGCAGTTCTACTCTGTCCTATAGGGTTGCTATGAGTTGGAATCGACTCGATGGCACTGGGTTTGGTTTTGGTTTTGGTTTTGATCCAAATGTAAAAACAACTGTAGAAAATTAATGGCACGTGCTTTGCTCAGATAAACTGAGTAAGTGTGGAATCAGCCTTCATGTGTGCCAGGTTAAGTTTATTTAGAGTTCTGGAAGTTAGGCATGAAGAAGAAAACCAAAACCTCTAAGACACACTCAAGAAACAACCTCCAAAAGAAATCAATTAAGAGACTTTTCTGAACATTCCTTAAAATCTGGAACAAGCCATTGCTTCCTAGAGCCCTCCACGAGGAAGCTCTGGAACTCCCTTCCTGAGGGTCACAAGGCCTCCAAAGGTGCCAGGCTCTCTCTCCCTTTTAGATACAGAGGAAACAAAATTAGCCTTCTGCTCTCCTAGAGGAAGTGTAAACACGGGTTTTTCCCCCACTTCCTTCACATACTCTCAAGCATAATGAATTATTTTAGACTTCTTTTGAAAGACCGGTGCAGCGTAAGAAAATCAACTCACAAGCTTAAAAAAAAAAGAGGCTCCTATTAAGAGAAGGCATGACTAGTTAACCTGTGAAAGAAACAACTGGAAAATTACTTAAGCTTCAAAAAAAAAAAATTATTTAAGGGAACATTTTAGGGATGGAAGAACAACTAGGATTAAAAGGAAATAAAAGTTTAGGTCTACATATTAGGAAAATATCTTAGACTAGGGAATAAACTTCAATGAGGTGTGTAAGCCTAAAATATCATATAATTATCATTATTATACTAACCTTTCCTTTTTGAAACCATGTACTTTTAGTAGCAGATGTTTCCTGAACATATATTCAAAGATCCTAACATGCTGCTTGGACAGAATGAGGGGTTTTATGCATTTATTAAAAAAAATTTACCAAACACTGTATCAGTTACTGAGCTAAGAAGCGGTGATAAAAAGTTGAGAAAGACACAGATGGTGCCATCCCTTATCTTGAGGAGGGTAGATATGTGAACAAAAGCAGTAAGAGCTATAACAGAAATATGTATAAGGTATTATGAGAAGAATGAGCTATTCCCAAAGGGGTCAGAAAGGCTTCGCAGAAGGTGTTATCTAAGCTGGTTTCAGAATGGAGAAGACAAAAAAAAAAAAAAAAGGATTTCAAGCAAAGCAAACATTTATGTAAAGTACAAAGTATGCAAAACATGTTGATTAAAGAACAGCATGTAGTCTGGTCCACACTACAGGACACTGAAGAATGTGTGTTACACAAGATTATGAGGTAAGAAGCAACCTGGCTTACGAAAAACAATCAGCTCCAAAAAGAGAAAAACTCTTTAATAAAAAAGTAGAAAATCCTTCCTTTTGGTTGGAGATCATTAATTTTAAGCATCGAGGAAAGTGGGGACTTTGCATATTTTATTTTTTTCTTTTCCACGCAGTGTTGAAGTCATGTTGCCTGAGAGGATATAAAATTTAAAAGTTTTGAGATGCTACCGGCTTAGGGGAAAAAACTCTCAAAATAGTAAAAGTACGAATCTTCACTGAGGAAAAGGTAAGAATGCACAGGAACCCAGACTGTAATGTAGAACTCCAGGACGGAGCAAGAGAGAATCAGAGTTTACCATTTCAGGGACAACTGCGTGATATGTAGCAACTACCAGGAGACCTAGGTCCCACCAGCAGCCTTCAGTAACTTGCTTGGTCCCCTAGGTTACCATAGTCTCATCTGGGAAGCTGGATTTTCTCCATGGTTCTTTCCTTAACAGCTATTATAGGTGACAAGTGTAAAACCTAAGATTGAGGGACTGGAGAAAATAAGACCACGGGTATAAGACAATGAAATTCCCCATATTTTGTATTCTTTTACTAATTTAGAGAACGTGTTCTTTAATATATCAGGAGACCTTTTGTCTTTCTCATTTAGAGTTCTGGGAAAGACTTAAGTCCCAGTGCCCTAAGGCAGGATGTTCCCAAAGTGTGATCCCAAGACCCCAACAGTCCCTGAACCTTTTTAAGGGTCCACGAGGTCCTCTCTTTTTCCACTACTATCCGTGCAAACCTGGATTTTCTCCATACACTTCTGCCAAAACAATATATTGCAAGACTCACCCCAGAAGCAGATATGAGAATCCAGCCATTTTCTGTTAAGCAGACAGTAAAAAGATCTTAGAAACCGTAACATAATGCCACTCTTCTCGCTTGACTTTTGTTTTGAAAAAAGCTAATTTTCATCAAAATTGCATTATTTCTCCCAACATATGACGGGTTTATTAAAGTTATTTTAAGATGTATTAGTAATTGAATATTTAATTTTAATTTCTAATTTAAATTAATTCGATTAAAATTTCTAAGATGGTAAATATCGATAGCTATAAGCTAACAAAAGCTCTGTGGGGGCCTCATCAATTTTTAAAAGTATAAAGATGTTCTCAGACAAACAAGTTTGAGAAATACTGGCTGAAGGCATCCACCGTACATAAGGTTTCTCTTCTATGCATCTGAGGTGGGAGAATAGGGAAAATGGGCACTCGAATCATTTTCTGTGTTCTGTGGTTCAGGTGAGAAACCACCATGGCATGTAGCGGGCTCACAATGAACCGAAAGTGAATGACAGAATGAGGATACTGGATTAGGAGTAAGGTGGCTTCAAGGTTTCAGACTAAGCCAAACTTTTAAAGTAAATGAATAAGCTGTCAAACAACAGGTGAAGTTACTCTGTGGTACTGACACTGGTATTCTACTTTGTAGACAAGCTGACTGTTTTCTTAGAAATACATTTTCTAGAGCATTTCTGTGTAGAGCACACCACCTGACTACTCACACAGACATGTTCACCAACACCCAAGACCCGTGGCACACATGCTGACAACACTGCCTAAGGAAATTAACGTCCTCTGGTAGCTCAAGGCTATAGGTATGTTAATGCCCAGCTAACCATGATAACAGACATAAAATAGTATTAAAACAAAACAAACGTACAATGGACTTTAAAAAAACAACTTTACTGAGGTCATCCAATGTGCTTTTGTTATACTTACTGTATCCCATATCTGAAGTTTTATCTGTTTTCCGTCAATAGTTATCATTCGAGCACCAAACTCTACGCCTGAATAGGACAGAAAATAATTTGTTACACAAACTGGTGGGAATCTATCTCACATTTTAGGATCAAGAAAGGGTATCTATTTCCAGGACATGCTATGCTAGGTAATGTATAGACCAACTTTAACAAATATAGCTCCTATCCTTAGAAAACGTATAAGCTAAGGCAGAGGTGGTAATAAGACATAAGATAAGAACATAATTAAAACACCAAGATATTCAAGTCTAGCACAGTCAGTATCAGGAAACCAACTGTGGTCCTCATGTGTCTCATGCTCAGCAATACACAAACAACTAGAGAAACAGATTTAAGGGCAATAATTTGTCAGTAATAAATATTAAATGTTAAAATTTCTTAGAAACTATATTAACATGGTATAAAATAACCAAAAAGGACAGTTGAATTTCAACATCATGGTTATAGTTCCCAGCATGGGTTATCAACTAGGTATTGTTCAAATCTATCCATTAGAAGAACTCTTGTTTGTTTATACTTTGTTGAATAACTGCACATACAAAAAAAAGACAATTTTACATAAATGGGAACATGTTATAAATGCTTATCTGCAATTTGCTTTTTCATTAACATCAGAAACATTATTCCACATCATGAACATCATTCCACGTCAATAAATACATAAAACTATACCACTATTTTTTGTCTGCACGATATTCTTTTTATATATATATATACATATATATATATATAGGACATTTACTAAATTGGCACTGGATTGCTACAAATTTAGGCTGTCCCAAATTTTTCAAAATAGTGAAGGCTGAAAGGAATTTTCTGTATATACTTCTCGACTTATGATTATGATTTTAGGCAAATTACAGGAAGCAGGATTGCAAGTCATCAAAGGGAATGCAAACATACACTTACATGTTTACTACTTTTTATTTGCTTTTATTATCACTTTTTTAAAGTACTCATTCAATCACCAAAATAGAGAAGAAGAGTAGGTAATTTCAGAACGGTGAACAGGTGTGTTGATGGCTCTAGAAGTCTATCACTAATACCAAAAAGTTACTGCCTGCAGTGTGTTCTATCAGTATTTAGATCAGAGTCAGGGTGGATAGAAGATATACAGGGCCCCTGGAAACCAGATGTCATCCTGGCAGAAAAACAGCCTCTAGGTGCCCAAGCACACTGACCAATATCAGAAGTTCATTTTAGCAGCTCCTATAATTCCTCTAATTGTGACTAAAAGGGCGAGATAGAAAGGTAATTTCTCCTTCCATGACGTATAACTTGCTGAGGGCTTTACTTGGTATTTTAATACTTACTCCATTTTAGGGACATAGTCAATACCAAGAAACCATGATGTCCACATTTCTCAGGCTCAGAAACATAGGAAAGCTAGAGAAAAGGGACCCAGCAGCCAGGCTTCTTAAAATGAAAAATCAAAATTGTAAAACTATGCCACGGAAAACCATTACAGCGTGTGTGTGTATTCATACCTGTTCTGTGTTGCAGGGTGGTGGAGGGGAGAGACAGGACACACAAAACAGCTACCCATCATCTTACCATTAATAACACGAAAACAAAAAAAATTGAGGGGAGAAATCAATGGCTAAATATGGCACACTCTGTGAAATAACCAAAATTTAAATGTTAATGTACTGAAGTACAAAATTCTACATGTCAGCAAAATATCTGAGACAGTGGAAGCTTTTCCATGCGTCTATTGTTTATTGTCTCTACCCACAAACTAAAACAAAACAAAAAACAGTTACCATCGAGTCAGTTCCAAATCACGGCAAGCCCATGTGTTTTATACCAGAACTGAGCCGTGGCTGTGACTTTTCAGAAACAGATTGCCAGGCTTTTCTTCCAAGGTACCTCTGGTTGGCTCTGAATCACCAACTTTTTGATTAGAAGTCAAGTGCTCGACTGTGTGCACCACCCACAGACTCCTACCCACAAACTAAGAGAGAGAAATACTATTTTCTTATTTATTTTTATGGGTGGGGTTTAAAAAAAAATTCTTATTGTTGAAAATATACACAGCAGAACACATACCAATTCAACAATTTCTACTCATACAATTCAGTGACATTAATTCCATTCTTCAAGTTGTTCAACCATTCTCACCCTCCGTTTCTGAACAATCCCTCCACCATTAACATAAAATCACTGCCCTCTAAGGTTCCTATCTAGAGTTGCTGTTGTCAGTTCGATCCCATAGAGACAGTTCTTTCGAAGAGCACATGCTCAAGGCAGACATCCTTTACTAATTGAGCTAAACTACTGTTTGGTTCAAAGACAACTTCAGGGGCTATTTTTGGCTTAAGGATTAAGGTTTAAAGATTATCTCAGGGCAATTGTTTCAGGGCTTCATCCAGCCTCAATGGCTCCAGAAATTCTGGATTCATGAGAATCTGAAATTCTGAGCTGCATCTTCTACCTTTTTAATTGGGATTCTTCTATAGAATCTTAAATCAAAATGTTCAGTAACTGCAGTCAGGCACCACATGGATGGGCTTTTAATAACCACCCAAAAAAACCTACATTGCTCACTGTGATTCCAGATTTCTTCAATCTGATGCATAATGCCAACTTTGGCCAAAAAAAAAAAAAAAAAAAAAAAATACAAAGGACAAACAGTTCAATGAATGTTCCCGATACCAAGGGGTGGCCAGGCTAGGCAAGCAAGGACAAGCAGAAGCTTCCTCTCTGGAAATGCTATCTTTAGGAGAAGGATAAAGACAGCCCCTGCTACAGGACTGCTCTTATGGGTCACACACTTCTCAGTCTCCAAACATGCTTGGCTCCTGCCCATTTCCAAGCCCAAGTCTCCACCCTCCTGTGGAATCCATATATAAAACTCCAGATATTCTAATATATTCCCTTGTGTTTAATTCTGCCAGAATTGGGTCTTGGTTATGATTTTTTTTTTTTTTTTAATTCAAAGTAAGAAGACAGAGGTTGCTGAAGCTTAAAAGTTCTTGAAAAAAGATTTTGCCTCTAAAAATATATTAGTTTTAAATAAACCCATTGTATGAAAATCAAGACTGTTTCTAAAGCGGGGAGATGCCATAATAAAATTGATGATTTAAATGCACTTATCACTGGAGTCAAGATGGAGAACAAAAAAGAGGCAAAGAGACCAGTTAAAAGGTATTATCCAGACATGAAATAAAAAAATGGTGGGGGGAGGAGGAACCAACATGGTGGAATAGACAGACTCTTCTGTCGAACCCTCTTTACAACAAAGACCCTGAAAAACAAGTGAAACAAGTACATTTGTGACAAGCTGGAAGCCCTGAGCATCAAAGGTAAGCTCAGACAACGAACTGAGGGGCAGGGGGAGGACGAGGCCATTCAGAAGTGGAGAGGAGTTACCGCACCTGAATCATGGGGAGCCCTCAGGCACCATCCCCGAAGCGGCAGTGGTGGCGGCTGGTCCTAGCATTCGGCTGCAGTTTCCTCAGGGAGAAGCAGCCAGCCACACAGCCCACTCACACCTCTGGAACCTGAGGAGATGGGACCACTCTCAGAAAAAGCTAAGTACTTGAGTACATTTTACTGCCCACGGCCCCCCCACCCCACCCCCAAGCTGGCTTCAGCAGCTGAATTCCTGGGCCTGAGATAGACCCTGGTGAGCACATAGAGCCATCCTCTGGGCCTTTGGGAAGGAAAAAATTTACAACACAGAGGAAAAGAGAATTTGCTAGCTCCATTAAGTGAGGAAGCTCAGCACAGAAGGGGCTCCTGTCCAGGCATAAACTGTCCGTGGACCTTGAGCACCTTTCCCTTCTGCATGGACCTGTGTGGGCCTATTTTGGGAGAATAGGCCCTTGTTGGCAAACTCCAACCATTTCAGCTGTACAGTGGAGATGTGGGTGTTTGACGTCTGGCACTGCTTTGCCTATTAAACAAGGTCCTCGCCTACCCACATTAGGGACCTAAGGACTGGTAGCTCCACTCAGGTCACCCAGCCACTCGTGACAGGGGTCCAAAACTAACTGGTACCTCCCAGTCCTTACATCCAAAAACTTTGGGTGCCCATGGTCCCTCCACACAACCCACCCACCAGCACGCTCCAGGGTACAGAGATGTGTTTTCCTCAGAGACACTTGGGGGTTGGTTCTCAGCCCCCTGCCTTGTTCAGAGTGTGACCCCCTGCTGCAATCAGATACACGCCAATCACCCCTGCCCCTCTAAAGCTGTAGGACAGAGCCTGTACCACACACTTGATATCAGGTACCTGGAAACCTGAGCTGAATTCATACAAGAAAACTGAATGGACTCCTAGACTGATATACCTGACAACAGCTCTAGTCAGCTGGGAACAAGACACCAGAGCTCCAAAGGCAAAAATAATCAAGCCAGCTGACTCAAGCAATCCATGGGGTATACCAAAACAAAACAAAGCAAGAAGCTACGACACAGTAAGCAAGCATAAACTAATACAATCACTTATAGATGGCTCAGAGACAACAGTCAGTATCAAGTCACATAAAGGAACAGGGCATGATCACCTCAACAGGCTCTCAAAACAAAGAATCCAGGGATGTTTTAGATGAAAGTGCATTCCTGCAATTACCAGGTGCAGAACACAAAAGTTTAATATACAGAACCCTTCAAGACATCAAGAAGGAAATGAGGCAATACACGGAACAAGCCAAGGAACACACGGATAAAGCAACTGAAGAAATCAGAAAGATTATTCAGGAACATAATGAAAAGTTTAACAAGCTGGAAAAACCCATAGACAGACAGCAATCAGAAATTCAAAAGATTAACAATACAATTACAGAGTTAGATAACTCATTCGAAAGTCAGAGGAGCAGAATTGAGCAAGTAGAAGCTAGAATTTCTGAACTTGAAGATAAATCACTTGGCACTAATAACATATTTGAAGGAAAATCAGATAAAAGAAACCTTAAGAATCATGTGGGACTCTATCAAGAGAAATAACCTACGAGTGACTGGAGTACCGGAACAGGGACGGATAATAGAAAATACAGAGAAAATTGTTGAAGATTTGTTGGCAGAAAACTTCCCTGATATTGTAAAAGATGAGAAAATATCCATCCAAGATGCTCATTGAACTCCGCATAAAGTAGATCTTAAAAGAAAGTCACCAAGACATATTATAATCAACTTGGCAAAACCAAAGATAAAGAGAGAATTATAAGAGCAGCGAGGGATAAAAGAAAAGTCACCTACAAAGGAGAGCCAATAAGAATAATTTCGGACTACTCGGCAGAAACCATGCAGGCAAGAAGGCAATGGGATGACATATTTTAAAAACTGAAGGAAAAAAACTGCCTGCCAAGAATCATAGAACCATCAAAACTGTCTCTTAAGTATGAAGGTGAAATTAAGACATTTCCAGATAAACACAAGTTGAGGGAATTTGTAAAAACCAAACAAAAACTACACGAAATATTAAAGGGAGTTCTTTGGTTAGAAAATCAATAATATCAGGTATCAACCCAAGACTGGAACACTGGTCAGAGCAACGAGAAGTCAACCCAGACAGGGAAATCCAAAAAAACAAAGAAAAAAAAAAAAAAAAAAGCCCAACACAGGAAAGCAGCGCTGTTATTATATAAAAGAAGACACCGTTAAAATAATAAAGAAGGACTAAGAAATATAATCATACACCTTCCATATGGAGAGGAAGATATGGCAATACAAAGAAATAAAAGTTAGTTTTAAATTTAGAAAAATAGGGGTAAATAATAAGGTAACCATAAAGGTGACAAACTATCCTACTCATCAAAATGAAATACAAGGGAAAAATACAGACTCAGCAGAAACAAAATCAACAACAACAAATATGAGGAAAGGACAATATATAAAGAAAATCTACTCAGTGCATAAATCAAGTGGGAAAAAGACTGTTAACAACACACAAAAAGAGACAACAAAATGAAAGCACTGAATTCATACCTATTTTTTATCCATAATTACCCTGAATGTAAATAGACGAAATGCACCAATAAAGAGACAGAGAGTGGCAGAATGGATTAAAAAACAAGATCCATCTATATTCTGCCTACCAGAGACACACCTTAGACTTAGAGATACAAACAAACTAAAACTCAAAGGATGGAAAAAAATGTATCAAGCAAACAACAATCAAAAAAGAGCAGGAGTGGCAATATTAATTTCTGACAAAACAGACTTTAAAGTTAAATCCATCAGAAAGGATAAGGAAGGATACTATATAATGATTAAAGGGACAATACACCAAGAAGATATAACCATATTAAATAATTATGCACCCAGTGACAGGGCTGCAAGATAGATAAAACAAACTCTATCAGCACTGAAAAGTGAGACAGACAGCTCCTCAATAATAGTAGGAGACTTCAACACACCACTTTCGGTGAAAGACAGGACATCCAGAAAGAAGCTCAATAAAGACACGGAAGATCTAAATGCCATAATCAACCAACTTGACCTTGTAGATATATATAGAACACTCCACCCAACAGCAACCAACTATACTTTCTTTTCTAGCGCATATGGAACATTGTCTAGAACAGACCACATATTAGGTCATAAAGCAAGCCTTAGCAGAACCCAAAAACATTGAAATATTACAAAGCATTTTCTCTGACCATAAGGCCATAAAAGTCGAAATCAGTAACAGGAAAAGCAGGGAAAAGAAATCAAACACTTGGAAACCGAACAATACCCTGCTCAAAAAAGACTGGATTAGAGAATACATTAAGGATGGAATAAAGAAATTCAGAGAATCCAATGAGAATGAAAACACTTCCTATCAGAACCTTTGGGACACAGGAAAAGCGGTGCTCAGAGGCCAATTTATATCAATAAATGCACACATCCAAAAAGAAGAAAGGGCCAAAATCAAAGAATTATCCCTACAACTTAAACAAATAGAAAGAGAGCAACAAAAGAAACCCACAGGCACCACAAGAAAACAAATAATAAAAATTAGCACTGAACTAAAAGAAATAGAAAACAGAAACAATTGAAAGAATTAACAAGACCAAAAGCCGGTTTTTTGAAAAAAATCAACAAAATTGATAAACCACTGGCCAAACTGACAAAAGAAAAACAGGAGAGGAAGCAAATAACCCAAATAAGAAATGAGATGGGCGATATTACCACAGACGCAACTGAAATTAAAAGAATCATATCAGATTACTATGAAAAACTGTACTGAAACAAATTTGAAAACCTAGAAGAAATCGATGAATTCCTAGAAACAAACTACCTACCTAAACTAACACTGAGGTAGAACAACTAAATAGGCCCATAACAAAAGAAGAGATTGAAAAGGTAATCAAAAAAATCTCAACAACAACAAAAAGCCCTGGTCCAGACAGCTTCACTGCAGAGTTCTACCAAACTTTCAGAGAGAAGAGTTAACACCACTACTACTAAAGGTATTCCAGAGTATAGAAAAGGACGGAATACTACCAAACTCATTCTAAAAAGCCACCATATCCCTGATACCAAAACCAGGTAAAGATACCACAAGAAAAGAAAATCATAGACCTATACCCCTCATGAATGTAGATGGAAAAATCCTCAACAAAATTCTAGCCAACAGAATTCAACAACATATCAAAAAAATAATTCACCATGACCAAGTGGGATTCATACCAGGTATGCAGGGATGGTTCAACATTACAAAAACAATTAATGTAATCCACGACATAAATAAAACAAAAGACAAGAATCACATGATTTTATCAATTGATGCAGAAAAGCCATTTGACAAAGTTCAACACCCACTCATGATAAAAACTCTCAGCAAAATAGGAATAGAAGGAAAATTCCTCAGCATAGTAAAGGGCATCTATATAAAGCCAACAGCCAACATCACCCTAAATGGAAAGAGCCTGAAAACATTCTCATTGAGATTGCAAACCAGACAAGGATGCCCTTTATCACCACTCTGATTCAACATTGTGCTGGAAGTCCTAGCCAGAGCAATTAGGCTAGATAAAGAAATAAAAGGCATCCAGATTGGCAAGGAAGAAGTAAAAGTATCTTTATGTGCAGATGACATGATCTTATACACAGAAAACCCTAAGGAATCCTCCAGAAAACTACTGAAACTAGGAGCTCAGCAGAGTATCAGGATACAAGATAAACACAGAAAAATCAGTTGGATTCCTCTACACTAACAAGAAGAATATCCAAGAGGAAATCACCAAATCAATGCCATTTACAGTAGCCCCCAAGAAGATAAAATACTTAGGAATAAATCTTACCAGAGATGTAAAACACTTATACAAAGAAAACTACAGTACACTTCTGCAAGAAACCAAAAGAGACTTACAGAAGTGGAAGAACATACCTTGCTCATGGATAGGACGACTTAACATTATAAAAATGTCAATTTTACCAAAAGCGATCTATACATTTAATGCAATTCCGATCAAAATCCCAAGGACATTGTTTAATGAGATGGAGAAACAAATCATCAATTTCATATGGAAGGGAAAGAGGCCCCGGATAAATAAGGCATTACTGAAAAAGAAGAACAAAGTGGGAGGCCTTACTTTACCTGATTTTAGAACGTATTATACCGCCACAATAGTGAAAACAGCCTGGTACTGGTACAACAACAGATATATGGACCAATGGAACAGAATTGAGAATCCAGACATAAATCCATCCATATATGAGCAGTTGATATTTGACAAAGGCCCCGAAACAGTTAAATGGGGGAAAAGACAGTCTTTTTAACAAATGGTGCTGGCATAACTGGATATCCTTCTGCAAAAAAAAGAAGCAAGAACCATACCTCACTCCATGCACAAAAACTAACTCAAAATGGATCAAAGACCTAAATATAAAATCTTAAACGATAAAGATCATGGAAGAAAAAATAGGGACAACGTTAGGAGCCCTAATACATGGCATCAACAGCATACAGAACAATATTAAGAATGGAGAAGAAAAACTAGATAAGCGGGAGCACCTAAAAATCATACACCTATGCTCATCCAAAGACTTCATCAAAAGAGTAAAAAGACTACCTACAGACTGGGAAAACGTTTTTAGCTATGACATTTCTGATCAGTGCCTGGTCTCTAAAATCTACATGATACTGCAAAAACTCAACTGCAAAAAGACAAATAACCCAATTAAAAAATGGGCAAAAGATATGAATAGAGACTTCACTAAAGAAGACATTCAGGTAGCTAACAGATATATGAGGAAATGTTCACGATCATTAGCCATTAGAGAATTGCAGATCAAAACTACAATGAGATTTCATCTCACTCCAATAAGGCTGGCATTAATCCAAAAAACACAAAATAATAAATGTTGGAGAGGTTGTGGAGAGACTGGAACACTTCTACACTGCTGGTGGGAATGTCAAATGATACAACCACTTTGGAAATCAATTTGGCGCTTCCTTAAAAAGCTAGAAATAGAACTACCATACGATCCAACAATCCCACTCCTTAGAATATATCCTAGAGAAATAAGAGCCTTTACACGAACAGATATATGCACACCCATGTTTACTGCAGCACTGTTTACAACAGCAAAAAGATGGAAGCAATCAAGGTGCCCATCAACGGATAAATGGATAAATTATGGTATATTCACACAATGGAATACTATGCATCGATAAAGAACAGTGAGGAATCTGTGAAACATTTCATAACATGGAGGAACCTGGAAGGCATTATGCTGAGTGAAATTAGTCAGCTGCAAAAGGACAAATATAAGGCCACCATTATAAGAACTGGAGAAATAGTTTAAACTGAGAAGAAAACATCCTTTCACAGTTATGGGGCGGGGGGAGGGAGGGAAAGGTGCATTCACTAATTAGATAGTAGATAAGAACTACTTCAGGTGAAGGGAAAGGCAGCACACAATACAGGGGAGGTTGGCACAACTGGACTAAACCAAAAGCAAAGAAGTGTCCTCAATAAACTGAATGCCCCAGCATAGCAGGGGCAGGGGTTTGGGGACCATGGTTTCAGGGGACATCTAAGTCAACTGGCATAATAAAATCTATTAAGAAAACATTCTGTATCCCACTATGGAGGGTGGCATCTGGGGTCTTAAACGCTACCAAGCAGCCATCGAAGATGCATCAATTGGTCTCAACCCACCTGGATCAATGGAGAATGAAGAACACCAAGGACACAAGTTAATGACGAGCCCAAGAGACAGAAAGGGCCACATGAACCAGAGACTTACATCATCCTGAGACCAGAAGAACTAGATGGTGCCCGGCTACAACCGATGACTTCCCTGACAGGGAACACAAAAAAGAATCCCTGAGGGAGCAGGAGAGCAGTGGGATGCAGACCCCAAATTCTCAATAGACCAGACTTAATGGTCTGACTGAGACTAGAAGGACCCCGGTGGTCACGGCCCCCACACCTTGTGTTGGCCCAGAACAGGAACCATTCCCGAAACCAACTCTTCAGACATGGATCGGACTGGACAATGGTTTGGAGAGGGATGCTGGTAAGGAGTGAGCTTCTTGGATCAGGCGGACACTTGAGACTATGTTGGAGTCTCCTGCCTGGAGGGGAGATTAGAGGGTGGAGGGGGTTAGAAGCTGGCAAAATGAAAAGACAGTGGAGCGAGACAGCGGGCTGTCTCATTAGGGGGAGAGTAATTGGGAGTGTGTAGCAAGGTGTATATGGATTTTTGTGTGAGAGACTGACTTGATTATAAACTTGCACTTAAAGCACAATAAAAATTATTTAAAAAAAAATGGTGGGGGGAAGAAAAACAGACGTCTCAAATGGAAAAATTGACAAGCACTGTTAATTACTGAAATGCTATGACTTTTGTTTTCCCACCAAATCAAAAACAAAAACCAGACTTAAAATTTCAGCTTCAGAAACATAACTCTTTTCCATTTACCTTTTTTACTGGTGCAATACAGGTTTTACCCTTGTATTCTATGTGGCAAAAGAAGGTACTAAAACCTTGTGTCCTGGAAGTCTCAGAAATAAACTAGAAGAAAAACAAAAATCATATTTCTCTTTTGTGTGGTTAAAATTTTTCAATTCTTTTCCTTAATTGTAAATATGCTTGGGAATCCCATTGAGAAAGATCTCTTTATCTTTTTGTAAGGGATACACCATCACCCTTTATGCCCTTGAGCCTCTCTTCCCAGATATATTTTCAATTAACAGCCAGTCTAGCTGCCAGAGAAACTGTCTGTGGAGCCAAAGGCAAGGCCTCAATTTTCTGGCAGTGTCAGGGAATGATGCTTATCTTTTAGGTACGTTATTCACATCCAATCTTCCAGAACAAAATGCTCTGAATATAAGTATAGATTTTCTAATTGTCTCTAGGTGATTATCATCCTTGCATAGTAATTACACCATTTATTGTGCACTCATTACCTATACCTACTAGCTGTGTGACCCTGGCCAAGTTATTAAATCTCTTCTGAGTCTCAGTTTCCTCATCTGTAAAATGGTATTAATGATATACATCTCATAGTGTCTGCTGAAGATGAAGCAGTTAATATAGATAGAGTAGTGCCTGGCAAACAGTCAGTATCCAGTATACGTCAGCTATTGTTATTACTCCACACTGTACACCAAAATATCTAAACCATCACCCATACAACTAACAATGGCAGCCCCTGTGAGGAAGGGCCCCCGGTCAGCCAGACGACTGTGGCGGTGCAGAGACGTGCAGAGACAGGATGTGGCACGTGGCTCTTCACCCTGGTGGGGTTGGGGCATGACATTTGGGCCTCTTTGTAATGTCAAGGCCGGAACCTTCAGGCTGCTGGAGCATGTATGAGGTGAGGATGCCAAAGCAGAGCGCAGTGCTGGGTAGCAGACAGCCGCGTGCAGCCTTACCTCAGCCAGCATGGGGACATATGAGCTCCCACCCCCTAACTCCTGTTCCTGGGACTTAGACACTCTAAAGGTTCACAATAGAGACTAGTGGGAAGAAGGCTTGATTTTGCTAATTCCAGGAAAAAAGAGAAAACAAAATATAAAAAATAATCTTTTTAATTTTCTATGGAAAATTAACAGCAAACATCATTCTTAATGGTAAAACACTAGAAGGATTCAATTAAATTGAGAAAATATCATAATGCCCTCAACGCGAATATTATTCTAGAGATTTTCGTCCCAAATTACAAAAACGAAACGAAGAGGTGTAAATATTAGCTAAGAAAAAATTATAATTTACAGATAATACAACTGTCTACCTAAAACATGCAAAGCAACTAAGTGTAAAATTATTAGAAAAAAATAAATGTTTAGACCAAGGAGCTTAAAGTACTAAAATATCCACAGCTTTCCTAATTACAAAATATAAGCAATTAACTACGATGGGGGAAAAAATCTCTTCATGATAATGAAATCTGTAAAATATCAAAACATAAATTCAATAGAAGTATTCGGCCTTTATGAAGGAAACTGTAACATTTTACTGAGGAGAATTAAAAAGAGTTTTGAATAAATGAAAATGTATTATGTTTACAAATGGGTAATCTCAATACTGTAAAAACATTGTCTCCAAATTAATCCATAAACTAATAAAACATCAAATTTTAAAAGCCTCACTAAAAATTTTGCAACATGGTAAACTGAGCTTAGAGTTCATTTGGAAGAACAAATGCACAGAATAATTAAGAAAACTTCGAGAAAGAAGAGTATCTACCAGATACCAAACAGACTACCGAGTCAGAATAATTCCCGGTGTAATACTGCCTCGTAATATAGGAAAAAACACGAACAGACTAGACTTTAGAGTTCTAAAACAGGCTTACTTACATACAGGAATTTAGCATACGACAAAGGTGATAGTTCAAACAGGAAAGAAAGAATGGCTTATGTCATTCATGGTGTAGGGTCACAAGTTATTACAGAGGGGTCAAAGACAATCATACGCACAACCATATACCAGCTAGAATGAAAATTTACAGTACTACAAGAATATTTAAGTAGATAAGCATGTAATTTTTGTGTGTGGGCACTTCCCTTGCAAGGCCAGAAAACTGTGAAGAAAAAGATCAGATTTGACTCAAGAAAACCAATAGCAGAAAGGGCATATCAAAGAGAAGATACAGAACATATTAAAAAAAAAAATTTAAATAACCAAAAGGTAAAATAATAACCATTTTTTGCATAACAGATTCAGAAAGATCAAAAGCACAAATACATTCCAGTATTGGCCAGGGTAAAGAAAAATGAGTACTACATTGTGGTAGAGTATAAATTAGAACAGCTTCATGTATGTTTACGAATACATTTAAAAACTCTAGAAGACTATGCACCCGCTAACTGTTAACAGTTGTTACTGGAGGGCCAAGAACAATTTCTAACAATTTTTTCACAACGATCACGTACTATCAGGGAAATGAATTTACATTTTTAAAAATCGAGACACATATGCTTTGTGAGATGTAAATTAAATGTTTAAGAGGTCTTTTAAGCAGTCTTCCCAGTTATTGGTGATGGTATAGGTAATTCAAGTTACCAGAAAATTGAACCCCAAATAAATGAGGTATATTTTTAACTGATCTCCTGTGGAGAGCCTGATGGAAGCACTGATGCATCAATTCTACCACCCTTTCCCACATACATACTTTTGCTTCCAGCAGTCATTGGCTGAGTGGGAAGACAGGAAGGTGGAATCAACATATAAATGGCCTAGCCTCTAGACCAGTGTTTGTCAAACTGTCCAGTACTAGGTAGCAAAATTTAGTGGGCTGTAACTAGCAACATTTATAAATAACATAATTGAATAAACAATAAAGGGATACATGTATTAAGCACTATAATGGTAAATACTGCTTTATGAAACTTTTTTCCTAGGCTAAATATAGATGTGCTAAATTCCCATATATAAAATAGAGAGACGGATGGCATAGTCATTTAATAAATACTTTACAGTCCCTGCTATGTACCAGACACTGGGGCTATGGTAATGAATAGAATAGATAACTCTCTGCTGTGACGGACCTTACTTATACTGGAGGGAGACTATTTGTCCAATTATACTTACTTGCATAAAAAGTTAAGGAAAAAAAATCTGGGCAAGAGGATGGGTATGACTATGTATGTGAGTGCACATACACACACTTACACATATTAAGATTTTGGGAGGGGAAAAAATCAGAAGCTATTTGGGACATGTAAGTGTGGAATGACTACTGGACATCAAAGAGATGTTGAGTAGCAACTAGGTGGGTACTATGGGGGACTGGGTAATTACAGTGGGTTACAGAAAGAATGGGCTAAGAGAAACTGGAAATAGAAAACATGGACAACTCTTTCCAAGGAGTTTTGCTAACAACAACAAAAAAAGATTAAAAGCTGGATAGGAAGAGTCATGAAAAGTAACCATCAAAAGAGGAAAATTAATGATGTCTGAGGAAAAAAAGAGAGAACTACTGAAGCGGTATCCCTGAACTGGCCTTTGCTAGGAACTTCAGAGTTCATCCACAGTAACGATGAGGAAGACAGAGTTTATAGGCACCATGCAGGTAGGTGGGCAGATGTGGTGACGGAAATCTGTGAAAACACTCTTCTACTTAATTCTAGTGGAACAAGGAAGTAAAGGAATTGAGAGACCGGGATGTATATGGATGTGTCTATGCCTGTGTGCGCAAGGCTGACAATATAAAATGCATTTCTAGCTGGGTAATCAAGTTAAAAGGAGGTTGGCCAATAGGGAGAGAGAAAAATGAAGGTATGCAGAAAGAATGTGAGACAGTGAGGGAAGAATGTGAGATGGAGAGATACAACATCTTGTGTTCCCTCCTTAATCCACTGCCATTGAGTTGACTCACAGACTGCCATATCTTTCTCCCGTAGAGCAGCTCGTGGGTTCGAACTGCCAGCCTTATCGGTTAGCAGTTGAGCACCTAACCACTGTGGTACCAGGGCTCTGGGTTCCCTCCTGAAGGGCTCTAAATTCTGGTTCCAGCCTGAGACCAGCTGCCTACATACCCTTAGATTCTGCAGGACACACCTGCATACTTAAAATAGTAAATTCCTCTTTTTACTTAAACTAATATAGGTGGTTGTTATTTACAACCAATTTCAAGAGTCAGAATGGGAGGAAAAAAGTTGTATCAGTCAGGATCCAATCATAAAGATACTTAAGAATTTAAAACAGGAAATTTAATGTAGAAAATTGGTTACAGGTAAAGCCAGTGCTGAGAAGCTGTAAGAGGATGGTGACGCAATCCAGAAACCAGCAACAGCAGGAAGCTGCAAAGAGAAACCTGAGGGGACCAGAGCTCAGGAGTCAAGACAGCCAAGTGACAAAGCAGGAACATCAGTGAGCCTCTCCCCCTTAGACTGTTGCCCTAAGACAACCTTCTAACTTGAAACTGAAGACACGCACAGATGCTACCTTTCAGTTAAATTAATAGATGCAGCTATAAAATAAATAATAATGCCCGTGAAGAATGTGCTCCTTAGAACAATCAACTACAGGAGACCAAAAGGGCAACATCTGTGCAAAACCAAAGATGAGAGGCAGAGAGGGACAGGGAAATCGAACTAATGGAAACAGGGAATCCAGGAAGGAAATGGGGAGAGTGCTGACCCACTGTGGGGACTGAAACCAACATGACCAAACAATTAGTATAAGAATCACTGATAACCCAAACCAAAACAAAACCCAGTGCCATCAAGTCGATTTTGACTCATAGCGACCCTATAGGACAGAGTAGAACTGCCCCACAGAGTTTCCAAGGAGCGCTTGGTGGATTTCAACTGCCGACCTTTTAGTCAGCAGCCGTTGCACTTAACCGCTATGCCACCAGGGTTTCCAGAATCACTGATAGGAAAACTAATTTGCTATGTAGACTTTCACCTAAAGCACAATAAAATGTTCACACAAAAAAAACCAAAAACCAAAAAACACACACCTTGGCTTCTATTTCTCTTAGCCTTCTTCTATCAGTGAGCCAGATGAGAAACCGGTGGGCACAGTTACCTGAATTACAGTTTTCTCAGCAACTCCTTCTGGCCTACTCCCTCACCTGGCTCCACACGTCAGTTGTTGTTAGTTCCTGTTGACCTTTTGTGTAACAGAACAAGACACCACCTGGCTTTCATGACCACTGCTATGTCTGAGCCCTTTGTTGCAGCTATCGTGTCAATCCATCTCATGGAGGGTTCCCTTTGCTTTTGTAACCCTCTATTTTACCAAATACTATGGCCTTTTCTAGCAATTGGTCTTTCCTGTTGATGTGTCCAAAGTAAGTGAGCCGAGGTCTGGCTGTATTGCCTCTAAGACTAATTTTTTCTTCTTCTGGCAGTCAACAGCATATTCAATACATATATTTTAAATTATAGCTTTATTAAGCTATAATTCACATATTATAAGACTGTAACATAGTAATTTGGTAGTTATCATTCCTTTCAAAAACACACGGACAAGCTCCTCTTTGCTGCTGTCGACTGCCATCAATACTCACTAATTTTTGCCAACATCACCATTCAAATGCGTCGATTCTTGTTATCTTCCTTTTTCATTGGCTTGCTTTCACATGCATACAAGGTAATTAAAAAGACCATGGCTTGGGTCACGAGCACCTTACTCATCAAAGTGACATCTTTGCTTTTTAACACTTAAAAGAGGTCTTTTGCCCATATATATTGTATTGTTGTGGTGTGCCACTGAGTTCATTATGACTCCTGTTGCTGTTGCTGGTAAGTGCTATTCAGTCATTTCTGACTCACAGTGACCTTACGTATTACAGAATGAAATGTTGCCCAGTCCTGTGGCATCCTCACAATTGTTGATATGTTTAAGTCCATTTTTGCAGCCACTGTATCCAAGGAAACCCTGGTGGTGCAGTGGTTAAGTGCTGTGGCTGCTAACCAAAAGTCGGCAATTCAAATCTACCAGGCACTCCTTGGAAACTTTATGGGGCAGTTCTACTTTGTCTATAGGGTCGCTATGAGTTGGAACTGACTTTATGGCAACGGGTTTGGTTTTCTGGTGTCAATCCATCTTGTTGAGGGTCTTCCTCTTTTTTGCTGACCTTCAACTTTACCAAGCATGAGATCCTTCTCCAAGGATTGGTTCCTCCTGCTAACAGAGTAGAACTGCCCCATAGGGTTTCCTAGGCTATAATCTTTATAAGAGTGGATTGCCAGGTCTTTTCTCTTGCGGAGTTGTTGGTGGGTTCAAACTTCTGACCTTTCTCGTTCAGCACTTTGAACCAGTTCTTCCCAGTTCAGTTATGACCAAGGAAGTGAGACTAGAACGGAACCAAATTTTTAAAATTTGAGTAAACCAGAATGGGAAAATTTATGGGTTGAAGCCATGCTAGAAACCTAATCTCCCTTTTAAAAACAAGGGCAGCATACACGCTGCATAGCAACCAAATCTGTTGTCCTTCGAATTTGGGGCAGTCAGAAACAACGGTGCCCTGCTCAAAGACAGGAGCTGACTGTACTGCTCTGAATGTGTATAGAACTTCACAGTTCTGCCAATAATCCAATCTCACGCATCAGGCTCCTGAAAGAGCTCACTATGCCTCTTCTGAGACTCCCATTCCAGGATCCAACCCATAATTTTTCCTGTTCTGGTTATCATTCCAGATCACCCAAATTGTAAAAATTCAGGTCTGTTGCATTTTCGCTTTGTTAGCATGACTGAACCAATTTTAAGCCCTGTTCAGGTTGGCAGTCAAGTGCTTAACCATTGTGCCACCAGTGTTCCTTGCAAAAGTATAGCCTATGCAAATTTCTGAAAGTAGGTTCAGGCCTGCCCTCTCCTATCAGGTATGTCCTATCAATTTAGAAATTTATTCTGGGAGCACCAATGAAAAGGAAAAGCACTTTGATTAGTATCCTATACTAAAAACAACTGCTTGATTAGCAGTTTCGGGCCTATGTCATGCCTAAGCATTGGTTACCAAGGTTTCAAACCTACAGAGCAGATCCTAAACCGAAAAAATAAACCCCTGTTGCCATTGAGACAATTCTGACTCATGGCAACCCTAGAGGACAGAGCAGAACTGCCCCATAAGGTCTCCAAGGCTATAATCTTTATAGAAGCTGACTGCCACATCTTTCTCCCATCGAGCGACTGGTGGGTTTGAACTGCCAACCTTTTGGTTAGCAGCCGAGTGCTTAACCACTGTGCCACCAAAGCTCAACAAGGTTAAATAGTCATGAGGGCCAGCATGAAACTGTACTGCAGGTTTTACCTATCATTACTGAAACTATTCAAATTAGTCTAGATATGATTATTGACAGTAACTACTAAAGAAAAAAACCAAACCCACTGCCGTCGAGTCCATTCCAACTCGTAGCAACCCCACAGGACACAGTACAACTGCCTCATAGGATTTTCAAGAGCGGCTGGTGGATTCAAACTCCCAACCTTTTGGTTAGCAGCCAAGCTCTTAATCACTGTGCCAGCAGGGCTCCAACTACTAAAGAAAGATATCAACACACCTACAAAGTACATGTTGCTGGGTTGGAAACTATTAATTGACCTAATAATTTGATTTATATAGGGTTGTTAGGAGTCAGAACCCACTTGATGACAACAGGTTTGGTTTGGGGGTTTTTTTTTCACCCTTGATTTGGTATTTTAAAAATACAAAGGACATGAGAATCAACATGTTACAGGTGGTAAGTTAATACCTATAGGAAATAAGCAGTCAGTGGCTGGAAGATTTGTCAAACTGTCAGTTATAAGCTGTAACTAGATTTTAAATTACCTTATTTCTTCATATTTGACTAATTTTTAGTTTTTAGGCTGTAGCCATAACATAAACCAGCTGGTTTCTTTGGCTTTCCAGGTATAAATACAATCATTTTTTAACAAATCAGAAAGCCCCAAACAGTATTTTTACCTAAAGTTTTTAGTTTTTAACTCATTTTAATTTTACACCTTTGTATACAGTAAATGAGTAATACCACTATTTTACACAATACCTAATACTGACTGTTTATTCTATACCAGTAACTGTCTCCTTTACTCTTCACAATCAAGGAAACTAAGAAAATGTCAGGTAGAAGTTTTTCTCGATTAATAATTATAGATAAGCCTAGTGCACTTACCATGCTGCTGGGCACCATCCCAAAGCTTCACATTTATGAAATCATAAATGAAGCTTTACAATAACCTTGTGAGACTGGGACTATTATTATTCTCATTATACAGGTAAAGAAACAGAGGCACAGAGCAGTGAAGGGTCTTGGTCTTGGCCAGCAAGACAGTGGCAGAACCTTGATTCAAATGCCAGCAGGCAGGTCCAGAGTCTCTGCTCTTACCACTGTGTATGCTATCTCTCAGTTGTTTGTTTCATCATTAAATACAACCAAAATTTAAACATTAATGTCTTTCTGCATTCCAACCACTTTTACAAAGCTGGGGAAAATATTTTTACTACACTTACATTTTTTAAAAAGGGATGGAGACTAAACTCTGCACACCAATACCTTAATTTCTGGAATTATTACTGATAGAATGGATCTTCTAGCATCTTCCACCTGCAACTTCTGAATGCTTCTCATCTCTTTTATGAAACTTACCAATAGTAAGGTCATGCACTGGCTGAAACCTCTTGTCTGTAAACTGTAGCAATAAGCACGATTTACCAACACCTGAAAGTTAAAAAAACAACAATAATTAAGAGACAAAACTCACAGGAATTAAGGAACACTTTACGAAAGAACATGGAAAGGGGGCAGCTACGGCTTCTGGTCCTTTGCAGTCCAAAGTCTCACACTATGGTTTCAGCGCTCGCTGAAGAATCGATCATGATTTCTCAGCACTCTAATTTCTTAAGGAATAAGAAGGGGCAAAGAAGACTGATGATTTAGGTGGAAGGTGTAAACCAATCCAAAACACCCTTTTTCATATTCCTTCAACATCTTTTCTCATTCATTCAACATTTTAGTTTGAAATACAAACGTGGCAGCTAAACTCCTGGGAGACAACTAACTAGGTCCTCCTGGTGGCCTCTACTATAGTACTCACGTAACAAGTGCTGACGCACTTTTTAATTCTCACAATTGTGTATGTGTGTGCATAATGGTGAAAATATTTAAAAGCACAGTAATGTACTCTTTTTATACTTTATCATATTCCCCTACAAATAAAAAGCCAAATAGATAAACGAGCAGATAAAGAAATAAATAAGGTAACAATAAATGTTTGTGATCCACTTTTCCAGGGGAAATTGCTTGCTCTATTGTCTCCCTAATTTCACAATCAAAGCTAATCTGAATTGCATTCCCTTATCCTATCAAAATTCACTTCATTAAGGTCATGGATAACTTCCACATTCCTAAACTCAAAGGAATCTTCCTATATTCATCCTACTTAACTCTAAGGAGCACTGGATATTGAACACAGCACCTCCTTCCTACTCACATCTAGGCCCTTTAAGAAACACTGCCTCATCTTCACACTAAACTGGACTTGGTCTGCCTAATGGATAGCATCCTACACTTCTACATAAAACTCAAGGCAGTCACCACTCATTCATTCATTCACTCACTCAAAAAGCCTTTACTGAATGCTAACTATGCACTGCACTAGGGATTTGGAGATACCGAAACGCAGAAAATCAAAATGGCTCCTTGCCTTTGGAACTTACAGTCTAGTACAGGTGGAAAAATTAAAGTGAACACTTATATGAACTGTAATTTGAAATAATTATTATAAATACGATTTGAAAGCAAAGAATAAAGTGCTATGAGAAAGAATGAGAAAAGAGACTTAATTTAGGCTACAGGGTTGGGGAAGGTCTTTCTGCAGCTAAGTGGTTCAATCTCTTCTGGATTACAGACTCAATGAGACAAGGGCCTATGACTATTTTGTCACTTGCTGTCTCTCTCATGGCACAGAAGAGGCACTTAAAAATTTTGCTGAATGATCAGCCGTAGCATCAAGTTACAGGCTGTCAAAATGCCCAGTAACACATCAAAGCTGAGTTCTGTTAATACACAGCCATTTTCTAGGAAATGCTTTACTTGTTAAAAGGTTTACAATTCTAGTTAACTAAAAATAAACTGAAATTTCAAAACCTTTGGCCTTAAAGAGTATTTTCTTCTATTTCTGTTAGCCAAGATTTCTCTTTTGCATTACAAAAGGCTGTTTTTATCAGATTTCTAACTCCTTTGAATAGTCCTTCAGATCTAGAAGACAAAAAAGCAGTTTTTGTAAGTCAAAACAGTTGGTTATCAAGTGTATAAAAGGAATGGCTCTATGCTCAAAACACAGGATGAAAGGAAGATTATTTTTTAAAAAGTCTAAAAGTGCAAAATAGATGAAAAATTGAAATAGGAATGTTCATTTTATTTTTAACGTCTAAAATTCTGCCACATGGAATGGAAAATAATTCCATTTACAACAGCATCCAACGGAATAAAATATTGAATTCAACCACCGAGGTGAAAGACTTGTACACTGAAAATTACAAAACCCTGCCGAAGGAAATTAAATAAATTATAGACCTAAATAAATGAAAAGGGATACTGGGTTCATGCATTAGAAGCCTTAATATTGGTAAGATGTAAATACCACCCCGAGCAACCTACAGATTCAACACAATCTCTATCAATATTCCAAGAGATCTTTTTGCAGAAATGGAAAAGTCAATCCTCAAATTCACATTAATTCTAAGTGGCTCCAAATAACCAAAAGAATCTTGAAAGAGAAAAAAGAAGGAAGGCTCACACCTCCTGATTTTAAAACGCACTATAAAGCTACAGTAATGAAAACGGTATAGTACTTATATAAGGATGGACATATGGATCAATGGAATAGGATTGAGAGCCCAGAAATAAAACTATACATCTACAGCCAAGTGATTTTTGACAAGGATGCAAAGTCCGTTCAATGAGGAAAGAACAACCTCTTTAACAAATGGTGCTGGGATAACTGAATTTCCAATGCAAAAGACTGAAGTTGGACCCAAAACCATAAAATTCTTGGAAGAAACACATTGGTAAATCTTCAGGACCTTTTATTTCAATTCTTAGAAATGACACTAATAGAACCAAAAACTAAAGAAAAAAAATAGATAAGTTGAACTTTATTACAATTAAAAATGTTAGTGCATCAAAAGACATTACCAATAAAGTAAAAAGATAGCCTACAGGAGAAAATATGTGGAAACCATGTATCAGATAAGGGTTTAATATTCAGAATATATCAAAAACTCCTACAGTTCAACAACAAAAAGTCAAACAAACCAATCAAAAAATGAGCAAAGGACTTGAATAGACATTTCTTCAAACAAGATACACGAATGACCAATAGGCACATGAACAGATCTCAACACCATTAATCATTAAAAAAAAATAATCATTAATCATTTAATTAATCATTAAAAAAAAATCATTAGCGAAATACAAATCAGAACCACGAGATACTACCTCACACCCACTAAGACAGTTATTCTCAAAAGAAGGGAAAATAATCGTTGCGAGGACGTGGAAAAGCTGGGATCCTCATGCACTGCTGGTGGGAATTTAAAACGCAGCAGCACCTGCTGTAGAAACAGTTTGGTGGTTCCTCAAAAAATTAAGCGTGAAATACTGTTGTATGACCTAGCAATACCACTCCTAGGTTAACAGCAGGGACTCAGATACTTATACACAAATGCTCACTGCAGTACTATTGACAATAGGCAATGGGTAGAAACAACCCGAGTGTTCATCAACAGATGAATGGAAAACCCAAATGGAGTATGTATGTGTGTGTCTATTTTCAACTATTCAACCACAAAAAGGAGTGAAGTTCTGATACATGGTATGACATAGGTGAATATAAGCCAGACAAAACAGGACAAATACTATATGATTCCACTTACACGAAATATTGAAAATAGGCAAACTCATGAAGACAAAGCTGATTAGCGGTTACTAGGGACTGATGGCGGGGAATACGGAGTTATTGCCTAATGGGTACAGAGTTTCTGTTTGGAGTGATGAAATAGTTTTGGAAATAGTTTGTGGTAATGGTTGCACAAACATCATGAATATAATTAATATCACTGAATTATGCACAAAAAATAGTTAAAATGGCAAATGTTTTGTTATATATATTTTACCACGATAAAAACAAAAAGTCTTTGATTGGAAACTTTTTTTTTTTTTAAAAAAAGAAAGATTAATAGTATTAAAATAAACTTTATACATAATCAAGTTTAACTTATAATTACAACTATACCCTGAAACAAAGAATGAATCAAATGCCGATCACGTTAGAGGTAGAAACCTCTATACGCATACTTCAGTAGGATATCCTTTAGGTAAATGGTAGAGTACCAAACGCACTGCATGGAATTCAAGCAGTGCTCCAACATTTTCACATACTTGATGAAATCCTATGTATTCTGTTGAATTTACAACTCATTATTTTCATAGAGAATGAGAGTCAAACATGTTGATTTGACTGGAGGGGGGATACTCTGAAAGGATGACTGAATGAGAAATAGTTTTTTAAGTGGTCAGTGAATACTTTGATGCTGTTATGACCATATTCTCAGGAACTTTTAATTTTTATTATGATCCCCAACAACAGATGAACTATAGAGCTTATCTTGTGCCAGACACTGTCTAAACACTTCACACGTCAACTCTTTTGATGCTATGGCCATGTTCTCTGAGTCTGAAGCCACACTCCTTGGGTTCCAATCCCAGCTCTGCCAACTACTATCCACAGAACTTCAAGTGATTTATGCTTTCAGTGCCTCAGCTTCCTAATCTCTGAAGAAAAATACTTATCTCATAGGCTTATTTGGAGTATTAATTCACTCAAGTGCTTAAAATACTGTTTCGCACATGGTAAAGTTTCAATAAAGAATTCAAGAAATGTTTGCTGCTACTATTAATACTACTAGCACTTATTACTATGTCTGCTTACACTTGAAGCTTCCTGAAAGCAAGACACATGTTTTAATTCATTTTCAGTGTTTATACATGCATCTCTAATGCTTGACAAAATCCGATCATTCTAAAAATTTTTAGAGTGTCTACTGTGTTTTAAGGCTAAGCAGTAGACAAGACAAAGGCTTTGCTCTTGTGGAGATTTATATTCTAGTGAGAGGAAACAGACTTTTTTTTTAAAGTATGTATATATGTAGGTGTGGATGTATATATATATGTGTATACAGAGAGAGAGAGAGAGAGACAGGCAGGCAGGCAGGCAGGCAAAGACAGAGTGTGTGTTAGTTGTGCAGTGTTATGTGCTGTGGTGAAGAGAAAAAGTGGAGCAGGGTAAAAGGCTCTGGACCTAGAACGCAGGGTTGGGGGCTGGTATTAAGGTGGTTTCTCAGTGAGAAGGTGAGGGTTGAGTAAAAATTCGCAGGTACGTAACTGAAAGAAGAGTATTCCAGTCTGAGGAAATGACTATCAGAAAGCTGTAAGGTGGGATGGGTTAGAAAGAGCAATGAGGCCCACGTGGATAAAGCACAGAAGGAAGGAAGACTCATGCGTCTAGGAGCTGAGGTTAAAGGCATTACAGGGACCTGGATACGCAGGTCCCACAGGACTTTGTAAACTTACTTATGATAAAATGTGGATCCACTGGAGCGTCTTGAGCAGAGGAATAAATATAATTTCACTTAAATTCAAAAAGGATCACTCTGGTTGGTACAATGAGAATAGCCTATAAGTGGAAGATGAGGGTGGGAGCCAGGAGGTCAGTTAGGAGGCTTTCTCAATGAGGCAAGAAATAGTGCCTTGGGCCAGGGCAGTAGCAATGGAGGAGGGAAGTTGGACTGAAGCGACTGAAGACTGAAATGAGTGCTATGAAGGGACTGAATTCTGTACGTATTTTGAAGTAGTGCCAAGAGAATCTGTTGATAACTTGGATGTGGCTTTTGAGAGAAAGAGAAATTTGTCAAGGATGACTCTAATGTTTTTACCTGATCAAACATAAGGATCAATGAGATGGGGAAAGCTGTAGGTGGAGCAGGTGGAAAGAGGCAAGATCAAGTTCCAATTTGGTTATTTTGAATTGAGATGTCTATTAGATATTCAAGTGGTAAAGATGAGTTGACAACTATATGAGTCTAGATTTCCAAAAAGATGTTCGGGCTGGAGATATAAATTAGAGTTGTCAGCATACCGATGGTATATAAAGCCATATTAAAAGGAGGAACCTGCGAAGAAGACTGAGATATAGCACATGTGTGTTTAAATAATGGCAGAATTAAACAGAAACAGCAACAGAACATAAAAGTGGCCTCTCCAAATCTATCTCCTACCACTGGAATTCATTCGGTACCTGGAATATACAAGGCCTACGCACATAACATGCTCTTTCCTCTCTGCACTAAGACAGACTTCCACAGCTGTTTCTCACCATCACACATGCCTTCCCTGATCATTCTATGTGAGGTGGCTCCTCAACCTCAATCACTCTCTATCCACTAGTGGTTTTCAATCTTTACAAAACACATACAACACTAAAACTGATGCTTCAGGCCTCACCTTCAGAGATTCGGACTGAATAGTCAGCTTCCACAGTGGTTAAAAGCACTACCTGGGTGACCCTGGATAAGCCCGTTGGGCCTCTGTGTGTATCGTTTTCAAAATGGGGATAAGAAACAAGACCTACTTCAGAGTTTTGAGAATTAAATCAGTTAACACACGTAAAGTATTCCAAACAGTGCTGGTACATAGGAAGCACCACACAAAAATTTACTGGTATTATCATCTGATGGGGGGTGGGGTGGGGGAGGGACCCTCAAAGTCCAACATGGGTTTAACTTTTCTCTTTTTTTACCCTCAAGCTTTTTCTAGATGTCCAAGCATCCTATTCTTTCTTTACATCCTAGAGAAGTATTTCTTTGCCTTTCAAACTAGATCTCATCGCTGTCTCCCAGTTCTGAGATCTATCAGCTCCTTTCTGTCACATCTTTATTACTTTCCTCTTCATTGAATCCTTTTTCTCAAAAAAGACAAATGCTCAAGCCTCAAAATGCACAAACTTCTCTAGAAGGAAGGTCAATGAGGTCTTGTTCACCAAATCCTCAGTTGCCCTAGGTAGGAGTGATCATCAACCACAACCCTACACCTGATAGATGGAAGGTTTAAGAAGGCTTGAGAAAAAGACAAAACCCAACACGGAGCATCCATCACTCTCAGAGTTTGGAGAACAAGTACCCAGACAGAAAAGGTCAGTGATTTGCTCTCCTCAAACAACAGAAAACCACTGCCCACCCTCCATCTATTCGTTGTGCTCTGCAGAGCCAGTATCCTTCATGAAGCCTTCTGGGCTTCTTTATACTGGTTGGATGTGATCTTTCTCTTCAGTAGACTTCAGAAGACTTTACTTTCATCTCTGAAATGGCATTTTTTACTAACTTTTACATTACCAGTTATTTAAATGCATGCTTTATCTCATTTATAAACAAAGCTCCTTAAAGACAAGGTCCATATCTTAACTCATCTTTTCATTCTACAAAATTCATAGAATAATCCCTTCAAATAGCCACTGCTCGTTAAATATTTGTTTAATGAATAAAAAGATGATGTGTAAAATATGTGTAACTATTTTTTGAGACCTCGTGTGGATATTCTGGATATACACAAATCATCACTCTGTAGTTAATACAAATTACTACTCTTAATAATACTGCCATTAGAGTTCCCACCATTGCCGTCTTCCTTCGCTCAGGGCTCAGGGTCCAAAGACACTGTCCTTCAATAGAACACAAGGTTGTGATCAGTCTGAGTATCTAAATGCCATGTCAGGGTCTAACAATTACAAGCAGCACTCATTAAAAATGCAGACTCCTGAAGCCCCACCCCAGAGATTCCAATTAATAAGCCCTCAGTGATTTTTAGGCAAGGGGTCCTTCTCCATAAGAAACACTGGTATAAACGTCAGGTACTCTTTTCAAGTTTATCCTCCTAATTCTAAATCGTCTTCCACCAATGTCAAGATAATTTTTCAAAATTAATGATGCCTTTTTTTTTTTTTTTTTAAATGGTGGGTGTGTGTGTGTGTATACATACATATGGCACTCTGGTGGCACAGTGGCTAAGAGCTCAGCTCCTAACCAAAAGACTGACAGTTTGAATTCATCAGCTGCTCCCTGGAAACCCTACGGGGCAGTTCTACTCTGTCCTATAGGGTCACTATGAGTCACAATCGACTTGACGGCAATGGGTATTTTTTTTTTTTTTTTTTTGTGTGTCATGTGGTGATACAATGACTAAGCACTTAAGCCGCTAACCAAAAGGTTGCCGGTTCAAACCCACCGGCGGCTCCACAGCAAAAAAGTCTGCTACCATAAAGATTACAGCCTAAGAAACCCTATGGGGCAGTTCTACTCTATAAGGTTGCTGTAAGTCAGAATGGACTTGACATCACACAACAGCAGCAACATAATTAGTCCTCAAAAACAAAATAAAACAAAAATTCTGTGAATGAACAACCCATCTCCAGACTAAAAGTAATTTTTATAATCCAACAAAGAACTGTTTGCTGAAGAAGTGGTCTGAAGTCACAGCAAAGAACTGACATGGTTAAATCTATTTTAAATATGAATAGCTTATTTTGCGAACATAGAAAATTTTATACTTCTTCATGGTAAAAAAGAAAAACCAAAACCCATTGTGGTGGAGTCATAGCAACCCTACAGGACAGAGTGGAACTGCCCCACAGTGTTTCCAAGGAGCTCCTGGTGGATTCGAACTGTCAACTTTTTGGTTAGCAGCCATAGCTCTTAGCCACTATGCGACAGGGTTTCCACTTCATAACATTTCAAATTGAGAAACATGTGAAATATGAAAATAATAAACAAATAAAGCTGTCTTTCTTTAGCAGAAAACTAATAAACATGGCATATTAGAAATAACGCAAGTTTTACAGCTGTAACACCAGGGTTCAAATCCATCAGCATTATTTCCTAATATAACCTTGGGCGAATGAATAATAGAAACCGCACTCTATTTCCACAGCTGTAAAATAAGAAAACGAATACACAGCATCCCTTCTTCAAATGAATATCATGAGGCTCAAATGAGAAAATGTGAAAGCATTTTGCAAATGAGGATTCTTCAAGATGAATGCAGTTCAAAGAGCAAAATCTCCAACCAAACCTATGTGATGCTGAGTTAAAAAGATTAAATACATGTTTTCTAAAGTTAATTGAAGAAAATATCTACAATCTACAACTTCTTTTTAAATAAGATGATCTCAGAGTTATTTTTATGCCATTGGTTGTCCACACATTGTCCCCCTCAAATCCAAGACAGCAATCCTCTCAATTACTTCAATTATATACTGCTCTGTAGCTTATTATAGTGGGATGAATAGTGGCCCCAAAAAGCTATGTTTAAGTCCTAATCCCTGGAAACTGGGAATGTGACCTTATTTGGAAAGTCTCAAGATGAGATCATCCTGGACTTAGGGTGGGCCCTAAATCCAATGACAGGTGTCCTTATTAAGAGAAAGGCTGAGAGACACAGACAGGCACAGAGGGAAGGCGGCCATGTGAAGACAGAGAATGGTATCACACTGCCATAAACTAAGGGTTCACTAGAAGGCGAAAAAGGCAAGGAAGGATTCTCCCCTAGAGACTTCAGAGGGAGTGAGGCCCTGCTGATACCCTGATTTTGACTTCAAGCCTCCGTAACTGTGAGAGAATAAATTTCTGTTGTTTTAAGGCACCAAATTTGTGGTAATTTGTTATGGCAGCCTAGGAAACTAATTGAGAGGCATCCTTTATTCCTACTTCTCCTTAGACTCTTACATTGTTAGTCTGCCAGTCCTGCTCAGTCTGCCTGTAACAATTCCTACTGTAATCAGTGATGTGACTCAAACACAAGAACTAGTAAGAGAGTGAGTGGTGAGGGAAAAGAAACAGGGAACACAGACCACTGATCTGAAAAGCCTGTTAGTGAAAACTAGGAGTGAAGGGAAGAGACAGCCATTTAACAAATATTTATTGAGTCCTTACTATGCTCCAGACACTGCACTTGGTAATAAAAAGAAAGAATTTAAAAGAAAGCTCCCAAGAGGACATAGGTTTAAAAACATAAGACATCTTTTCCCTGAGAGTTTTGAGACATCAAAGCAGGTATGCTGACAAGGCTTAGAAAAGTTACTAAAGAACCAATTAAAAAAGAAATAAGATGTGGAGAACCGGCCCTCTTTCCCTCGATGCAAACAATTTGCTGCCATTTCTGTACCTTCATTTTAAAATAAAAAAGTATTCCAAATACTAAAATGCTTCTGGGAAAATAAAAAGATGGGAGAGGCACCAAAAATATGGGTGAGACCAAAACTATGAAAATGAGTATGAGGCTAACACAGCTCCAAGTCTATGATTTCTTACCCCAGTGTCTTTTACACACTGGGCCTGTACACATACGGAGCATACGTGCAGTGTTCATTCCCCAATGCCCAGTGACTTTTTCTCCTCTTAGCAAGCTGCTACTCATGTTTTAAGACTTAACTCAAGTGTCATATCTTCTAGAAACCTCTCCATAATACATACCTCACTTTATAAACTGAGTTAGGGGTTCTCTTAATTTTTAAATAGGGGAATTTTTTTGGCTATGTGTGTGAGCGCATGTAGAAAGTAATTGATGTAATCATCTAGTTTCTCATTCTAAACTATGTGCTTAAGAGGAAGAATAAAATAGATCACTTTTGAATCCTCAGCACTTCATACATTATGCGGCCCATATCCAAACCCAAACCAAACCCACTGCTGTCGAGTTGATTCCGACTCGTAGCGACCCTATAGGACAGAGTAGAACTGCCCCACAGAGTTTTTCCAAGGAGCACCTGGTGGATTTGAACTGCTGACCTCTTGGTTAGCAGCCGTAGCACTTACCACTATGCCACCAGGGCTTCCGTAGCACATACAGTCCTCAATAAATGTTTGCTCAATTAGTACATTAGGAGTCCCTGGTAGTGCAAATGGCTCAGGGCTCGACTACTAGCCAAAAGGTTGCTGGTTCGAACTCACCCAGAGGCACCTCAGAAGATATGCCTGGTGATCTGCTTCCAAAGTCACAGCCTTGAAAACTCTATGGAACAGTTCTACTCTGCACACATGGGGTCGCCATGAGTCAGAATCACTTGACTGCAACTAACAACAACAATCGTAATCATTTTTGTTTTACCAATCAGCTGGTTCCTAAAACCAGAAACAGAAATTTAGCAGTCAGTTCAAACAACTTCTGAGGAAACAAGGAAAAAGATATTGTCTTTTGTGAACACTGGAGGGGGAACAAACATTGACAGACATTTGTAATTCTCACCTGCTCTGCGTGTGGTGTGGACTCTAGGAAACTCAATCTAGACGTGAGCTCAGACTAACAGATGAAGAAACCAGGCCTCTCTAGAGGATAAAATCATCTTAACAACAGGCTCACCAAGAGCTACTTAGTCAGCAGATACTCACTGAGCACATAAGCTGGACTCACAATGGTGAGTGGAGAAGACTTAGTGGTTTCTTCCCTACCCCTTGAACTCTTCAAGAAACCTCTTTGGGTTTATCTCTCCCCAAGGTTTTGGGATTTTTTTTTTTTTCTGTTTCCTTAGTTTTTATCCTAATGTCCTTTTTCCACCCAGGATACCATCCGGATCTCATATTACATTTGGCTGTCATGTTTCCCTAGGCTCCTCTTGGCTGTGACATGTTTCTCAGACTTCTCATTTTTGATAACTGACAGTTTTGAGGAATAGTGGTTAGGTATTTTGCAGAGTGCTCCCTATTGAAATTTGATCCTCCTCCCCCCACCCCCCAGGATTAGACTGAAGTTATGGCTGTTTGAGAGGAAGACCACACAGGTAAAGTACCATTTTTTATCACAACTTATCAAGGGTACCTACTATCAACATGACTATCACTGTTGATGTTGATCACCTGGCTGAGGTAGTATCTACCAGTTTTCTCAACTGTAAAGTTACTCTCTTTTTTCCCTTTTCTGCACTGTACTCTGTGGCTGTGCATAGCCACACTTGAGGAGCAGACCTCCTCTAAGTTTTAACCTCCATATTTCCCTTGACCTGTTTTTCTTTGTATAATGTCATCTTTCATCCTTCATATCCTATCTTCTCCCCTTCCACAGTCTTAATATTATCATGTGCATTCGTTATTTTTACATAAAAAATAAAAGAAAAAACCTTTATTTGAAGCGTACGGTCTTCAGAAATGGAAAAACACCTGAAAGTTACCTTCATCTTTAATTCTTTTCCCTTACTATGACATCCTTTACTAAACCCTGTTAATTCCAACTCTCACCTATTGACTTCGTTTTCATTTTTACTACCACTGCCTTTGATAAGGCCTTCATTATCTTATACTTATACCACTGTAATAACCACCTAACTAGACTTCATTTTTCTATGACTGCCAAGTTACTCTTCTTAAAGCACCAGTCGTGGACTAGAAAAAAGGATGGAAGTGAAGGATTACATTTAACACCTGGTATGTCTCTGCTGTTGTATTAGAACATAAGTGCACATATATACTTACACACATATATGTACATAAGGCTGTCACGAGTCAGCCAATGCTACTATTAACGTGCATATATCTTTAATTTCTAATTTAGCCATAATTCTAATCCTGTACTCTTTCCTTTAAAAACTTCAATGTTTTCTAATGTCTACAGAATAAAGTTCAAATGCTACCTTAATCTGTCACAACCTAGTACCTACCTAGGTCCAACATGCTTGATGGACTTATTTTTCCAGCCTTATTTCCCACAACTGCCCGACACAGTGTCTATACTACAACAACACTGCACTGCTTATCTTGAGGAAGGTACAAAGTGTGACATTTAGGAGACAATAAAAAAGAAGCTACATTTTATTGCACATCTACTATCTTTACATTTTGTTTACTCGCGATTTCTACTTGTCAAATCCTACCCACTTTTCAAGAACCAGCTCAAACACATCATACTCTGAAGTTTTCCACACAAGGGGTCACCGGAGTCTGAATCAACTAGATGGCAACTAACAACAATCTCATTCTCCCTCCTGTGAAATTCCCAGCTCTTCCCTGTACCTCAATCAGAGCCTTATCACTTTGTACTAGCACTGCTAAACTGTAAATTCCTTAAGGGCAGGGACAGATGGAATTCACTTTTAAAATCCTTCACAGTAGTATCTAGTCCTCTGTTTGACATTTGGTAAACTTTTACTATTGTAGCCTTCTACATTTCAAGGCACATTACCAAGTTAAGAGGTAACAAATCTATTGGACTAGGTTTGAATCCTGTGTGTGCCACTGACAGAAAAAGTTGCTTCACTTCTGACTCTAGGTCTCTTCTGCTCCTTTGTATAATGGTAATCATAAAACCAAAAACCCAACGCCGTCGAGTTGATTCTGACTCATATCAACCCTATAGGTCAGAGCAGAGCTGCCCCATAGGGTTTCCAGGGCTGTGATCTTTACAGAAGCAGACTGCCACATCTTCCTCCCACAGAGCAGATGAAGGGTTCGAACGGCCAGCCTTTCAGTTAGCAGCCAAGCACTTTAACCACTGTACCAAGGCTCCCAAATGTTAATCATACACCTACCTACTCATAAGGATACTGGATAAGGAATAAAAGAGGTAACATGTCCTTGCTTCTTTTCCCTTCCCGTCTTAGTCATCCAGTGCTGCAATAACAGAAATACACAAGTGGATAGCTGTAACAAAGAGAAATTTATTCTCTCTCGGTCTAAAAGACTACAAGTCCGAGTTCAGGATGCCAGCTCCAGAGGAAGACTTTCCCTGTCGGCTCTGCGGGAAGGTCTTTGTCATCAACCTTCCCCTGGTCTAGGAGCTTCTCAGTGTAAGAACCCTGGCTCCAAAGGATGTGCTCTGCTCCCAGCGCTGCTTTCTTGGTGGTATGAGGTCCCCCTGTCTTTCTGCTTGCTTCTCTCTTTTATACCTCCAAAGAGATTGACTTAAAATACAACCTAATCTTATAGATTTGAGTCCTGCCTCATTAACATAATTGCCTCTAATCCTGCCTCATTAACATCATAAAGGTAGGATTTACAACACATAGGAAAATCACATAAATGACAAAATGGTAGACAATCACACAATACTGTGAATCATGGCCTAGCCAACTTGACAGATATTTTGGTCAGTCAATGACACTTCCCCAAATGCCTAAATGCAGGCAGTCACTTTATCTACTACTAAGGGCACAATGGGGTCCTGGTGGCACGGCAGTCAAGAGCTATGGCTGCTAACCAACAGGTCAACAGTTTGAATCTACCAGCTGCTCCCTGGAAACCCCATGAGGCAGTTCTACTCTGTCCCATAGGGTCACTATGAGTCAGAATCAACTCAACGGCAATGGATTTTTTTTTTTTTTTTCTGGTTAAGGACACAGCACTCTAAACATACTTTATTAAGTACGCTATCACATTATATTTTTATTATCGGTTTACACACCTAGCTTCCACCTTACCTGTGTAGACTGGCTAAGAAAACGGATGCTAAATGAATGCTGAATTAATGTATCTTGTGCTCACTGAAAGATCACAAAGTGACCGCCTATTCTTTTCTACTGATTTAGGAAATAATATTGGAATCATTACTCCCTGTTCTTGAGCATAGAGAATGTGACGCAGCTGGAGCTGGGCTCACAAAGACTCACAAGGACATATAAACTGAGCCCAGAGGTATAAAGAAACACAATAGATAGGATAATCTTGGAAAATATCTTTAGGGAACTTTTCACATAAGCTAGAACACAAAAGACTTTACTCTTACCGTTTTCTATTAACATTTACTGAATAGAAATTTGTTGGACCAGTGAAGACCCTCCTGACTGTCATTACTAAAACCTGTATCAACGATTGTTAAGACAATTCAAAACATAGGATCACAGTTTCTAGCCAATCTGTGAAAAGATAAGCTTTCAAAGGTTTTGCCCACTTTGCAGTGTTAATATATACTGATGACTCTGTAATGTTCCTTGGACTCAGGAAGACAAGGCTATGGCAGCATGCCTGTCCTTTTTCCCATTCTTGCCTATTCTGTAATACTCTCTGGACTCAGACAGACATGGCTATGGCAGCACGCTTGTCCATTTTTCCATTCTTGTTTACTGTATAATATTCTCTGGACTTGGGCAGACACGGCTATGGCAGCAAGCTTGTCCATTTTTCCATTCTTGTTTACTGTATAATATTCTCTGGACTCGGGCAGACACGGCTATGGCAGCAAGCTTGTCCATTTTTCCATTCTTGTTTACTGTATAATATTCTCTGGACTTGGGCAGACATGGCCGTGGCAGCATGCTTGTCCTTTTCCCCATTCTTGCTTACTACGTAATATTCTCTGGACTTGGGCAGACATGGCTGTGGCAACACGTTTGTCCTTTTTCCCATTCTTGCCTATTCTGTAATACTCTCTGGACTCAGACAGACATGGCTATGGCAGCACGCTTGTCCATTTTTCCATTCTTGTTTACTGTATAATATTCTCTGGACTCGGGCAGACACGGCTATGGCAGCAAGCTTGTCCATTTTTCCATTCTTGTTTACTGTATAATATTCTCTGGACTCGGGCAGACATGGCCGTGGCAGCATGCTTGTCTGTTTTCCCATTCTTGCTTACCGTGTAATATTCTCTGGACTTGGGCAGACATGGCTATGGCAGCATGCTTGTCCTTTTCCCCATTCTTGTTTACTATGTAATATTCTCTGGACTTGGGCAGACATGGCTGTGGCAGCACGTTTGTCCTTTTTCCCATTCTTGCCTATTCTGTAATATTCTCTGGACTCGGGCAGACATGGCTATGGCAGCATGCTTGTCTGTTTTACCATTCTTGTTTACTGTGTAATATTCTCCAGACTTGGGCAGACATGGCTGTGGCAGCATGCTTGCCCTTTTTCCCATTCTTGTTTACTGTGTAATAGTCTCTCGACTCAGACAGACACGGCTCTGGCAGCATGCTTGTCTGTTTTCCCACTCTTGCCTGTTTCGTAATATTCTCTGGACTCGGGCTGACATGGCTGTGGCGGCACACTTGTCCGTTTTCCCATTCCTGTTTACTCTGTAATGCTTCCTTGGACTCGGGCAGACATTAGCTCTGGCAGCATGTTTGTCTGCTTCTCAACCTTTGCCTTTTTGAATATATGCCAAATAAAACTTTCTTTTAGCTTTACTAAACTTTGTGATTTTTCTACCCTACAGTGCTACATAATGACTACTTATAGTCTACATTTCAAAAAAAAAAAAAAAAAAATCTATTTCTGAAAAAATTCTGTTATTCAATAATGGATTTTTCTGATAGGAAAATAATGTTAGACGATAAAAACATGACTGTGCTAAATTAGAACTGCATCCCTAATATCTACCCCTAAACTGTGATTTTCCTGTGAAAAGTTCAGCTCTATCGTGAATACATTAAGGTGCTAGTTATCAACCTATTGATGACTCCCAGCTCCAAATCCACCGTTCACTGCTCTGCTAGAGAGTGGGAACACTTCTCCCTTGCCAGATGGCACACGGGCTTCGTCAGTAGAGCGCAGCACTCAGCACCTCCCAGCGGCCAACTGCTCCCGGCACTCCTCCAGGCTGCCTCTCGGAGTTCCCAGGCATAGACAGCACTTCCCCAGAGGACAACTTTCCAGCCCATCACAGCTCCTCAGTGAACTTCTTTCTCTGCCATCCAGTGGGCCTCAGCTGTGCTCCTCCGATAAGGTCTGGATTCCAGATTTGCTCCTCCCTTGGGTGTTCTGCCTCAGTCTTAGGGCTACTGGCTGCTCCTTCTATCTGCTCTAACTGTATTCCTTAGAGTGCTCTTAACCTTAGTTAATTCTCTATTACCTTCATCCTTCATGTTACACTTAATGACCTTTAAACTTTCCCTGTTCAAATTATGTGGTTTGTGCCTTCTGGTTGGACTCTGACACAACCCGTATGATCAAAACATCCTTCATTAAGATAAACCAAGTTTAATTAGGTGGAGATGGGGCTTTCTGAATGTAACTCTTAGGAAAGACCTAGTTTGTCTGTTTTTAAGTGCAGTATTTTCACAAATACAAAGCTAGATCCAACAATTTAAATCTTTAAAAACTGGAAAATAAAAAGGAGCATTTATAATTTTCTTGGGGAATAAGTAGAATGTGGTAAAAGGTTCTTTCTTCCTCCCAATTGCTGGAACCTTCTCCCACTAGTTTTTATGGTAGAAAATAGTTAAGAGTGCTTGAGGAGAATCAGGATGAAGAAAACTGAAGTAGAACTTCCACTCAGAATCTTAGAATGTCAGTTTGTTGGGACTACAGAGGTCCCCTGGTGCAGTGTTTTTTAAACAGTAGGCTATAACCAGTCAGGCCATGAAATCAATTTTAGTGGATCACAACTAGCATTTAAAAATGAATTAGAACAAAATTAGCAAAAATGAGGCTGTACTGCAAAAGGTTAAGGTAAGTACTGTTTGGAAACTTTGGTTTTAGAGCTATATATGCACTTACACCTATGAGAACTTGGAGTTGCAATGTGAAATGTATTTCATACTGTGGCTTGTAAAATATAAACTTTGGAATCACTGCACTAATATCTACTCCAACCTCACATCCAGTGAAAAGATCTCATCCAAAATATTTTTACCAGTGCTCATGGTAAAACAAATCAACTGTGAAGAACCAAAAATATTTATTCTCTTTTAAATTTATATGCACAAAGACAGGTATTAAGGAAAAAAAATCTGATTGAACCATGTATTGACAATTTAAATAAACATCTGACAAGGGTCTAATCTCTAAAATCTATAGAATACTTCAACACCTCAATAACATAAAGACAAATAATCCAATTAAAAAATGGGCAAAGGACATGAACAGCAACTTCACTGAAGAAGACATTCAGGCAGCTAACAGACACGAGGAAATGGTCATAATCTGTAGCTATTAGAGAAAGGCAAATCAAAACTACAATGAGATGTCATCTCACGCCAACATTACTGGCACTCATTAAAAACAAAGAATATAACAAATGTCGGAGATACTGTGGGATATTGGAACTCTTACACACTACTTATGGGAATGTAAAATGAAACAACCACTATGGAATACAATATGGTGCCTCCTTAAAAAGCTAGAGATAGAAATACCATACGATTCACTACTAGGAATATATCCTAGAGAAATAAGAGATGTCACACAAACAGACATATGCACACCCGTTGCGCATTATTCACAATAGCAAAAAGATGGAAACAACCTAACTGCCTATCAACAGATAAATGGATAAACAAATTATGGTACATATACACAATGGAATACTATGCAATGATAAAGAACAATGATGAACCTGCAAAACATCTCACAACATGGATGAATCTGGAGGCCATTATGCTGAATGAAATAAGTCAGTCACAATAGGACAAATATTGTATGAGACCACTAGTATAAAAACTCAAGAAAACATTTCCAGACAGAAGAACAAACTTTGATGGTTACAAGGGAGGGAACGGATGGAGAGCGGAAATCACTAACAGGACAGTGGACAAGTGTTACCTTTGGTGGAGGGAAAAACAACACATAACATAGGGGAAGTCAGCACAACTTGACCAAGATGAAGTCACAGAAGCCTCCCAGACACGTTCAAACACCTTGAGTTCAAACACCTTGAGTTACTGGGGTTGAGGGCTGGGAACCACGGTCTCTGGGGACATCTAGATCAATTGGTATAACATAGTTCATAAAGAAAATGTTCTGGAGGTGAGGCCAAGATGGCGTAGTGGTCAGACACTTCCTGTGGTTCCTCTTACAACAAAGTCCCAAAAAAACAGGTGGATCGATTATGTATGACAATCTAGAAGCTCTGAACATCAAAGGCAAAGACGAGAAATAGGACTGAGCAGCAGGGGGTGGGAAAGACAGTTCAGAACCAGCTAGGAGTTGCCAGACCTGACCCAGCAGGAACCAGCACCCTGAAGGCTGGATGAGCTGGCATGTGCAGTTAGGCAGGCAGTGGCGCTCGTAAGGCATTTTCCATATCAGCAGACACCGAGCAGCAGAGAGACTATGGAATCCTTCAGAACCACTAAGAAGTGGTGTTCAATTGGCAAAAGATAAGCACATGCAACTAACCTACCATGTGGATCCAAAACACCCTCTCTGGGAAGAGCTTCTCTCCCATTTACCTATACCCTGCCTGCTCTGCACTGGGTCCTGGGCCAGCTTCAACAACTGCGAAGACCCCTGGGCTGGAAGTAGGACCTGTCACATGCCCTGAGCCATTCTTCTGGCTATGGAGAGGGAACAAATTAACAGACAGGAAAAAATAATCTGCCAGCTCCCCTATGCAGGGAACCCAGGGCAGGCACAGCCCCACAGCCTGGGCACAGACATAAGGGGTCCACGGTCTCTGAATGCCTTTTACCCCTGAATATACTTGTGTGGGACCATTTCAACAGTTTCAACAGTGTAGACCCTCATCAGCACAGTACAACTGGATACATACCTGTCATGTATTGAATTATGTCCCCCCCCCCCAAATGTCTGTATTAACTTGGTTAGAACATAGTTCCCAGTATTCTGTAGTTGTCCTTCATTTTGTGATAGGGTCACTGTGAGCTGGAATTGACTCAACAACACTAGGTTTTTTTTTTTTTTAATTTTATGTTGAGAGGATTAGGATGGGATTGTAACACCACCCTTACTCAGATCCAATGTAAAGGGAGTTTCCCTGGGATGTGGTCTGCACCACCTTTTCTCTCTCAAGATAAAAGAAAAGCAGAGCAAGCAGAGAGCATCCTTTGGACCTGGGGTTCTTGCACCTGAGAAGCTCCTCAACCATGGGAAGATTGAGACAAGGACCTTCCTCCAGAGCCGACACAGACAGAAAGCCTTCCCCTGGAGCTGACACCTTGAATTTGGACTTGTAACCTACTAGACTGTGAAGAGAATAAACTTCTCTTTGTTAAAGCCATCCACTTGTGTGGTATTTCTGTTATGGCAGTACTAGATAACTAAGACAATACCTGAAGCCTATTATCAACTGTATCAACCATAAGGTGGAGTGGCAATTTGTGACATTTGACATTGCTCTGCCCATTAAGCAGGGTCCTTGCCTACCCACATCAGGGGCCTGAGGATTGGTGGCTCCACCTATGCCACCTAGCCACCCCTGATGGGTCCAACAATTAAGTGGTGCCTCCCAGTCCTTACAGCCAACAGCACTGGGTGCCCCCAGTCCGGCTGCAAAACCCACCCACGTACGTGCTCTAGGGAAGAGGGAGACACGCTTTCTGCCCAGACACTCAAGGGCAGCTGCCAGCCCCTTGCCTTGCTCAGCACATGACCCCCTACTGCAGCCAGATACCTGAGCCTACTCCAACTACCCCTGCTGTCTAGGAATGTAGGTTAAAGCCTGCACTACACACTTGGTGACCAACTACCTGGACAGTTGGGCTGAATCCATACAAGAAAAGTAAACGGACTCTTGGGTTCACATACCTAGTAATAGCTCTAACCACCTGGTGACAGGATGTGTGAGCTTCAAAGGAACCAAAAATCAATCTAGCTCACTCGACTGGCTATTTGGGCATATCAAAACAAAACAAGAAGCTAGGACACAGTATACAAACAACAACAAAAAAAAACCTCATTGCCATCAATTCGATTCCAACTTATAGTGACCCTACAGGACAGAATAGAACTGTCCATAGGGTTTCGAAGGAGCACCTGGTGGATATGAACTGCCAATCTTTCTGTTAGCAGTCAGAGCTCTTAACCACTACATCACCAGAGTTTAGGGCACAGTAAGCAAACATAAATAAATAACTTACTGATTCTCAGGAGATAAGTCAATATCAAATCACATAAAGAGGCAGACCATGATGGCTTCAGCAAGAGCCCAAAACAAAGAATAAAGAAACCTTCCAGAGGAAGAGAACTTTTTGGAATTAAAGGAGGTAGAATTCTAAAGATTAGTATACAGAGCTCTTCAAGAGACAGGAAGGAGATCAGACAAAACCCAGAACAAGCCAAGGAACACAAAGACAAAGCAATACAGGAGTGTAATACAAGAGCATAATGACAAATTTAATAGGCTGCAAGAATCCATAGAGAGACAGCAAACAAAAATCCAAAAGATTAACAATCAAATTTGAGAATTAGACAACTCAACAGAAAGTCATAGGAGCAAAGCTGAGGTGACAGAAGTCAAAATTAGTGTGACTGAAGATAATGTACTTGACACCAACTTATTTGAGGAAAAATAAGATGAAAGAATTAAAAAAAATGAAGAAATCCTAAAAATTATGTGGTACTCTATCAAGAGGAATAACCTACAAATGACTGAGTATCAGAATAGGTAGGAAAAGATAACAGAAAATACAAAGAAAATTGCTGAAGGCTTGTTGGCAGCAAACTTCTCAGATATCACGAAATATGAGAAGCTACCTATCCAAGAAGCTCATCTAACCCCACACAAGTAGATCCCAACAGAAAGTCACCAAGACATATTATAATCAAACTTGCCAAAAACAAAGATAAAGAGAGAATTTTAAGAGCGGCTAGGGAAAAACGAAAAGTCATCTACAAAGGAGAGTCAATAAAACTAAGCTCAGACTACTCAGCAGAAACCAGGCAGACAAGAAGACAATGGGATGACATATATAAAGCCTTGAAGGAAAAAAGTTGCCCGCCGAGAATTATATATATAGCAAAATTGTCTCTCAAATATGATGGCAAAATTGGGGCATTTCCAGATAAAGAGAAGTTCAGGGAATTTGTAAAAACCAAACCAAAATTACAAGAAATACTAAAAGGAGTCCTCCATTTAGAAAATCAATAACATCAGGTACCAACCCAAGACCAGAAAATAGGATACAACAGCCAGATATCAACCCACACAGGGAAGTCACAAATAAGGCTATAACATTGGAAATATGGAAAAAGAGATGTTAATATGTAAAAATGACAACACTAAAACAAAAAAGAGGGACAAAAAATGTAGTCACAGATCTTTCATATGGAGAGGAAGTCAAGGCAATATAACGAAATAAAAGATTGGTTTAAACTTAGAAAAATAGGGGTAAATATTAAGGTAACCACAAAGGAAACTAACAATCTTACACATCAAAATAAAAACCAAGAAAAACATAAAGACTCAGCAAATAGAAAATCAACAACAATAAAAAGGATGAAAAGAAAATAAAGAAAAACGACTCAGCACAGAAAAATGAAACAAAGAAACTGTCAACAACACACACACAAAAAAAATACATCAAAATGACAGTACTAAACTCATACCTATCAGTAATTACGCTGAATGTAAATAGCCTAAATGCACCAATAAAGAGACAGAGTGTGGCAGAATAGATTAAAAAAAAAAATGATCTGTCCATATGCTGCCTACAGGAGACACATGTTAGACTTAAAGATATAAACTAAAGCTCAAAGGGATGGGAAAAATATATCAGGCAAACAACAATCAAAAAAGAGGAGAGTGGCAATGTTAATCTGATAAAACAGATTTTAAAGTAAAATCCACCACAAAGGATAAGGAAGGACACTATATGACGATTAAAGGGTCAATACGCCAGGAGGACATAACCATAATAAATATTTATGCACCCCATGACAGGGCTTCAAAATACATAAAAAAAACAAAAACAAAAACAAACTCTTTAACCCCATTGAAAAGAAAAACAGACGCTCCACAACAATAGTAGGAGACCTCAACACACCACTATAAATGAAGGACAGACATCCAGAAAGAAGTTCAATAAAGACATAGAAGATCTAAATGCCACAATCAACCAACTTGATCTCATATACATACATAGAACACTCCACCCAACAGCAACCAAGTATACTTTCTTTTCCAACACACACGGAACATTTTCCAGAATAGACCATATCTTAGGCCATAAAGCAAGCCTTAAAAGAATCCAAAGCACTGAAATATTACAAAGCTTCTTTTCTGACCATAAAGCCAAAAAAGTAGAAATCAATAGCAGAAAAAGCAAGGAAAAAAAATCAAACACATGGAAACTGAACAACACTTTGCTCGAAAATGACTGGGCTATAGGAGAAATTAAGGACAGAATAAAGAAATCCACAGAATCAAATGAGAATGAAAACATATCCTACGGGAACCTGTGGGACACAGCAAAAGCTGTGCTCAGAGGTCAATTTATAGCAATAAATGCAACATATCTCAAAAGGACAAAGGGCCAAAATCAAAACACTAACCTGACAACCTGAACAAATACAAAGAGAGCAGCAAAAGAAGCCCTTGGGCACCAGAAGAAAGCAAATAATAAAAATTAGAACAGAACGAAATTAGAGAATAGAAAAGATCAACAAAAATCAATAAATCTGGTAAAACCACTTTGGAAATCGATTTGGCACTTAAAAAACTAGAACTACCATAAAAAAAAATCCCACTCCTTGAAATATATCCTAGAGAAATAAGACCCTTTACACGAACCCATGTTCACTACAGCACTGTTTACAACACCAAAAAGTTGGAAGCAATCAAGGTGGCCATCAACAGATGAATGGAGAAATTATGGTATATTCACACAATGGAATACTACGCATCAATAAAGAACAGTGAGGAATCTGTGAAACATTTCATAACATGGAGGAACCTGGAAGACATTATGCTGAGCGAAATTAGTCAGTTGCAAAAGGACAAATATTGCATAAGACCACTATTTTAAGAACTGGAGAAATAGTTTAAATAGAGAAGAAAATATTCTTTGATGGTTACGAGAGGTGGGAGGGAGATAAGGAGGGAGAGGGGTACTCACTAATTAGACAGTAGGTAAGTTTTATTTTAGGTAAAGGGAAAGACAATACACAGCACAGGAGAGGTCAACACAACTGGACTAAGCCAAAAGCAAAGAGGTTTCCTGAATAAACTGAACACTTCAAAGGCCAGTGTAGCAGAGGCAGGGGTTTGAGGACCATGGTTTCAGGGGACATGTAAGTCAATTGGCATAATAAAATCTATTAAGAAAACATTCTGCATCCCACTATGGAGAGTGGCGTCTGGGGTCTTAAAGGCTAGCAAGACTACATCAGCCTGAGATCAGAAGAACCAGAGGGTGCCCGGCCACAACCGATGACTGCCCTGACAGGGAACGCGGCAGAGAACCCCTGAGGGAGCAAGAGAGCAGCGGGATGCAGACCTCAAATTCTCGTAATAAGACCAGGCTTAATGGTGAGACTGGGACTAGAAGGACCCCAGAGGCCATGGTCCCTAGACCTTCTGTTAGCCCAAGACAGGAACCATTCCCAAAGACAACTCTTCAGACAGGGATTGGACTAGAATATGGGATGGAAAATGATACTGGTAAAGAACAAGCTTCTTGGATCAAGTAGACATGAGACTATGTTGGCATCTCCTGTCTGGAGGGGAGATGAGAGGGCAGAGGGGGCCAGAAGCGACCTGAATGGACACAAAGAGAGAGAGTAGAGGGAAGACCTGTGCTATCTCATTAGAGGGAGAGCAATTAGGAGTGTATAGCAAGGTGTATGTAAATTTTTTATGAGAGACTGACCTGATTTGTAAGTTTTCACTTAAAGCACAATTAAAAAAAAAAAAAAATCCATACACCATTGGCCATACTGACAAAGGAAAAACAGGAGAAGAAGCAAATACTCCATATAAGAAATGAAAAGGGTGATATCACAACAGACACAACTGCAACTAAAAGGATCATAACAGAAGACTATGAAAAACTGTACTCAAACAAATTTGAAACCCTAGAGGAAATGGACAAATTTCTAGAAACACACTACCTACCTAAGCTAACACAAACAGAGGTAGAACAACTACATAAACCTATAACAAAAGAAGAGACTGAAAAAGTAATTCAAAAACTCCCAACAAAAAAAAACCCTCACTAACTGGAGAATGCTAGCAAACTTTCATAGAAGAGTTAACACCACTACTATTAAAGGTATTTCAGAGCACAGAAGAGGATGGAATACTCCCAAACACATTCTATGAAGCCAGCATAACCCTGATACCAAAACCAGGTAAAGACACCGCAGTATCCCTCACGAACACAGACTCAAAAATGCTCAACAAAATCCTTGCCAATAGAATTCAACAACATATGAAGAAAGAAAAAAAAAAAAAAAAAATCACCATGACCAAGTGGGATTCATACCAGGTATGCAGGAATTGTTCAACATTAGAAAAAACAATCAATATAATCCATCAAATAAATAAAAGAACCACATAATCTTATCAATTGATGTATAAAAGGCATCTGACAAAGTCCAACACCCATTCATGACAAAAACTCTCAGCAAAATAGGAACAGAAGGCAAATTCCTCAACATAATAAAGGGCAACTAGGCAAGGCCAACAGCCAACATCATTCTAAATGGGAAGAGTCTGGAAGTATTCCTCCTGAGAATGGGCACCAGACAAGGATGCTCTTTATCATCACTCTTATTCAACATTGTGTTGGAGGTCCTAGCCAGAGCAATTAGGCTATAAAAAGAAATAAAGGGCATCCAGGTTGGTAAGGAAGAAGTAAAAGTGTATCTATTTGCAGATGATATGATCTTATACACAGAAAACCTTAAAGAATTCACAAGAGAACTACTGGAACTAATAGAAGATTTCAGCAAAGTACCAGGATACAAGAGAAACATACAATAATCAGTTAAATTCCTCTACGCCAACAAAAAGGTGGAAGAGGACATCACCAAATCAATACCATTTACAATAGACCCGAAAAAGATATTTAGGAACAAATCTAAACAGAGACATAAAAGACCCATATAAAGAAAACTACAAGACACTACTGGCAAGAAACCAAAAGAGACCTACGTAAGTGGAAAAACATACCTTGCTCATGGATAGGAAGATTCAACATTGTGAAAATGTCTATTCTACCCAAAGCAACCTACAGATACAATGCAATCCCCATCCAAATTCCAGCAGCATTTTTTACTGAGATGGAGAAACAAATCACCAACTTGATACAGAAAGGGAAGAGCCCCCCATGAGTAAGGCATTACTGAAGAACAAACTGGGAGGCCTCACAGTACCTGATTTTAGAGCCTACTTTTTTTTTTATACTGCCACAGTAGTCAAAACAGCCTGGTATTGGTACAACAGACTGATAGACCAATGCAACAGAACTGAGAATCCAGATGTAAATTCAGCCACCTACGAGCAGGTGGTAATTGACAAAAGCCCAAAGTCCATTAAATGGGGAAAAGACAATCTCTTTAAAAAATGGTGCTCGCATAACTGGATATCCACCTGCAACAAAATGAAACAAGACCCATACATACCTCACACCATGCACAAAAACTAACTCAATATAGATCAAAGACATAAATCTAAAACGATTAAAGATCATGGAAGAAAAATAGGGACAATGCCAGGAGCCCTAATACACGGCGTAAACAGAATATAAAACATTACTAACAATGCACAAACACCAGAAGAAAAACTAGATAACTGCGAGCTCCTAAAAATCAAACACTTATGCTCATCAAAAGACTTCACCAAAAGAGTAAAAAGACAACCTACAGACTGGGAAAAATTTTTTGGCTACGACATATCCAGTCAGGGTCTAATCTTTAAAATCTACAAGATACTGCAAAACAACAAAAAGACAAATAACCCAAATAAAAAACGGGCAAAGGATATGAACAGACACTTTACCAAAGAAGACATTCAGGCAGCTAACAGATACATGCGGAAATGCTCATGATCATTAGCCATTAGAGAAATGCAAATCAAAACTACGATGAGATATCAACTCACCTCAACAAGGCTAGCATTAATCCAAAAAACACGAATTAACATTGGATAGGCTGTGGAGAGACTGGAACGTTTCTACACTGCTGGTGAGAATGTAAAATGGTACAACCACTTTGGAAATCGATTTGGCACTTCCTTAAAAAGCTAGAAACCGAAGTTCCATAGGATCCATCTCCCATTCCTTGGAATATATCCTACAGAAGGAAGAGCCTTCACATGAACAGATATATACACACCCATGTTCACTGCAGCACTGTTCACAATAGTAAAAAGATGGAAATAACCTTGGTGCCCATCAACGGATGAATGGATAAACAAATTATGGTATACTCACATGATGGAATACTATACAATGATAAAGAACAATGATGAATCCGTGAAACATCTCATAACATGGATAAATCTGGAAGCCGTTATGCTGAGTAAAATTAGTCGCAAAAGGACAATTACTGTTTAAGACCACTATTAGAAGAACTCAAGAAAAGGTTTAAATACAGAAGAAAACATTCTTTGATGGTTACGAGGGTGGGGAGGAAGGGAAAGGGGTATTCATTAACTACACAGTAGACAAGAATTATGTTAGGTGAAATGAAGGACAGCACAGAATAAAGGGGAAGTCAGCACAACCGGACTAATCCAAATGCTAAGAAGTTTCCCAAATACAACCAAACAGTTCAAGGGTCAGCGTAGTTGGGGCTGGGGTCTGGAGACCACAGTTTCAGGGGACATCTAGGTCAACTGGCATAACAAAGTTTATTAAGAACATGCTATGCATCCCACTTCGGTGAGTGACGTCTGGGGTCTTAATAGCTAGCAAGCAGCCGTCTAAGATGTGTCAATTGGTCCCAAGGCACCTGGAGCAAAGGAGAATGAAGAACACCAAAGAGTCAAGGAAAATATTAGCCCAAGCAACAGAAAGGGCCACATAAACCAGAAACTCCATCAACCTGAGGCCAGAAGAACTAGACGGTCCTGGCTCCCACCAGTGACCGCCCTGACAGGGAACACAACAGAGAGCCTCTGATGAAGCAGGAGAAAAACGGGATGCAGACCTCAAATTCTAGTAAAAAGACCAGACTTAATGTCTGACTGAGACTGGAGGAACCCCAGAAGACATGGACCCTGGACTCTCTGTTAATCCAGAACTAAAACCATTCCCAAAGCCAATTCTTCTGACAAAGATTAGACTGGACTGCAAGACATAAAATAATACTCATGAAAAGTATGCTTCTTAAAGTAGATACATGAGACTAAGTGAGCAGCTCCCGTCCGGACGCGAGATGAGAAGACAGAAAGGGACGGGAGCTGGTTGAGCTGGTTGAACAGACACTGGAAATCGAGAGTGGAAAGGACGAGTGTGCTGTCACATTATACATAGACCAACTAGGGTCATGTAACAACGAGTGTTTAAATTTTTGTATGAGAAACTAACGTGAGCTGTAAACTTTCCCTTAGAGCAAAATAATAAAAAAAATGTTCTACACCCTACTTTGGTGAGTAGTGTCTGGGTCTTAAAAGCTAGCAAGGGGCCATCTAAGATGCACCTACTGTTTCCATCACGTTCAGAACAAAGGAGAATGAAGAAAACCAAAGGCACAAGGCATATATTGGCCCAAAGGACTACTGAACCACAGCCTCCACCAGCCTGAGGCCAGAAGAGGTAGATAGTGCAGGGGGTGCAACCAATGTCACAGAACAATTTGTGTATAAATACTTGAATGAGAAACTAATTTGAGCTGTAAACTTTCACCTAAAACATAACAAAATTTAAAAACACATATATACATACCACTTGGTACCATGAGTCATCCACCAGGAGACAACTATTACATAAACCTCTTTGTAAAAAGACTTTCATCCGGTAAAATTAGGATGACCCTACATCCTGGTTTGCCAGGGGCCAGCTCAGTTACTCCTGTTGTCCTGATAAATTATTAATGGATTAGTCTGGATAATAAATTACACGGTTTCCCTCAAAGTGTGATCCCCAGACCAAGAGCAGCAGCATCACCTGGTGACTTGTTAGAATGCATATCAGGCCTCATCCCAGACTTACTGAACCAGAAGCTCTGGAGTGGAGCCTTGCAATCTGTGGTTTAGCAAGTTTTTCAGGTGATTCTGACATGTGTAAAGTTTGAGAGCCATTACCCTAGATATGACAAACTAAAGGGCTGGTTGCAGTGTCCATTTCTTCTTGTATTTAATTTTCCAGTTGTAAGTAATCTGAACACAATGCATATTTGCTGTAACAAATAACTGAAATCTCTAGATAAATGCTTCACCACAGAGCCGGTGAGTTCAAAATAGGGTTATCCTGGTTTTCACTTAGTATCTTTGGTAATTTGCCAGTTTAGAATAGCATGTAGCCCAGCTTCATTCCCCTTACCAAAACCCAAAACTAAACTCACTGCCATCGAATCGATTCTAACTCATAGAGACCCTCCAGGACAGACTAGAACTGCCCCATAGGGTTTCCAAGGCTGTAAATCTTTACGGAAGCAGACTGCCACATCTTTCTCCCATGGAGCTGCTGATGGATTTGGAGCAGCTGGTGGGTTCGAACCACTGACTTTTTGGTTGGCAGCTGGTGCTTTTAAACACTGTGCCACCAGGTCTCCTTTTTTCTTTCCCCTTGCTATCTGCTAAATATCCAAAGGATCCACTCCAATACAGATAAATGCTTCTTTTCTTATTGCATCTACAAAGTCATATAATCAATTTTACACTTACGTACTCTATTAACATCTAAAATATCTGCATGCTTTTGACAGTTTGCAAGATGAGACTATGCTCCCCCTACATACCCAATCTTATTTGACTATAACAATAAGCCTGTGAGATCAGTAAGGCAGGAATTATAACCCCATTTTAAAGATGAAGAAATTGAGGCTTAAGTGCTATGTCTCAACATAGGAAGAGGCAGAGCTAAAACTCAAAATCAGGTTTTTTGATTCTAAATCATGCTTTCCCCCCCCACAATACCATCCAACCTCCTAAATTTGTTTTTTTCTCAGGTACATATTACTATTTGAAACCAGCGCCTCTCCTAACTAAAAAGAATGTTATCCACTTTCAAGGTATTAGTAGCAGTATTAAAAGGAAGAAAGGAATGCTCTTTACCAGGGCAGAAATTTAAGGAAAGAAGTTTAAAAAAAACTATTTCTGTGACCTTGGCTTTAACCCAAACAATAATGTTCCACGGGTCACATGAGCAAACCAAGTGTATTAACACAATTCAACCTCGCACTCTTCCTAATCCTTTCATAAGTGAAGATTTCCAACAGGAACTGCAGCATCTAAGAAATGTATTTCAGTGAAATCGCTTGAAGAGGATATTTTTTCAATATGTTACAGAAGGAAGAAGGAACTTAGATGTACATGTACAATACAATTATCATACCGTTCAGGTAGTCCTCGACTTACATCATATTCAACTTACGACAAACCACATTTACAACTGTCAATTTTTTTGTACATCTTATCGTTAGTAACATACACTACATACGATGTTGCAGTGTGTAATTTCTAATGTCATCATATTTGTAAACCTATATGCAATGTTTTCAACCCCCAAAGATGAGGATCAGGTTTATAAAGATACTGATAATAAAGGCAATAATAATGAAAACTTAAAAAAAAAAAAAAAGAGTATTTGACTTACATCAAAACCGCCTTATGATGGAGACAATGGAACAGAACTCTGTTGTAAAGGACTACTGTAAATTTACTGTACATGATCTCTAAGTGGTATATTATCACATAAATGCGTATCAAAGTTAAAAGCTATATGCAAAAAGAATTATTTCAGGCAATTACCAGATTAAAGTATTAAAGCAAAGGAATAATGTTTGACACTAAATCAATTACTAAACTCAAACACAGACTAGGTATCAGTTAATATACATGATTAATGCTGAGATTAGCATGTTGAATTTAAGTACATAAAATATATACCAAGCTCAAAATTAATGTTCTTTCTAAATCTGTATTTTTAATGGAAGGTGTCCAGGCAGTATCAAAACACAAAATGTAAATACCAGTTGACCCAGATTTTTCCTTCTTACACAAATGCACAAGATGGCTTATGGCAGCACTACACGTAACCACATTCAACAAGAGGTGTAGGCAGGTGTTTGTTATTCCTGGCACCTAGCATCAGAGCACCCTTTGAGCTCCTCAGTAGCTAGGGCATACAGACATGTGATCTAAGCTGAGACAGTTAGATGTTCCTGTCCAGAACTCGGAATCCTGAAAGAGTACGACAATATCAGGAACGGTCAAGAGATAACCCATGGCAGCGCGGCGCCAGTGTTGGTGAGGGTCCAGCAGATCCAGTGGCATGCACCCAGCATCTTCTTAAGCAGGCTGTACAGACAGCAGGAATTTGGCTCTGCCTTGCTTTCCTTGGTTTTACTCATTTTCTAGCTTGATTCTGCTGCCTTCCCATCAATCCTGTATAAACCATCTAATCTTTGCAATAAAGTCTTCTGCTTAAGTTAACCAGAGTTGACTTCTGTTGTTCACTACCACAAACCCTAACAGAATATAAGTATGGTTCAGCTATGCAGATGTCTTTTAAAAAATGTGATAGATTTATGTGTGATGATATGGAAAGATACCCAAGATTTACCCTAAGTGAAAAAAATAAAGTAGAACAGTATTAATTGTATTACCCTGTTGATGGGACGAGAGGATGGATACACATACACACAAGAGTCCACAGGCTAAGAGATGCATAAAAACACTTCTAGAAGGATATATAAGTCACTGTATACCATGCTTACATATGGAAAGTGGTAGAGGGACTTATTTTTCATTTAACACTTTCACCATTAAAAAAAATAAGCTTTTTAGTAAGTCTATTTTATCATCAGAGTCCCGGGGGAGGGGGTACCAACAGTTAATGTACTCAGCTGCTAACTCAAAGGTCAGAGGTTCAAATCCACAGAGGCACCTCAGAAAAAAAAAAATCCTGGTGATTTACTTCCGAAAAATCAGACAGTGAAAATCCCATGAAGCACAATTTTACTCTAACACACGTGGGGTCACCAGGAGTTTGAATCCACTCGTCGACAACTGTTTTTTTTGTTTTTAACATCAACTTTGGCACTACTTTTACTAAAAGTAGTAAAGTAAGTAGTCCCTGGCTTATGATGAGGTTCCATTCCGACAACTCTGTTGGAATGATGTACCAAAACTATACCAAAAAAAAAAAAAAATCAGAGGGTAGTAAGCCGGTTCATCCTAACTCTTGAATACGTCATAAGTTGGGAACTACCTGTACTGGCCTCACTCAACTACCTCCATAGTGACATGGCATTAAGTAACCAGAAAAACTTCTAGTGTGACCAAAAATAGTTACATTAAATGTTAGTCTGCTAAGAAAATTACAAAGAAGTCTGCAAGCAAAACAGTATGTTGTGAAAAGATTTTTATTTCTTTTTTCTACCATAAAAGTCTCTGAAGAATACTATCATCATCTGCCGAGAAGTACTTTTCGACAAGACTTACTCATGACTAAGGCTGAAAATTCACATATTCACAAACATGCAAATCCAACACGATTTTTCTACTTCTGTAAACTCTTCAGGAAACTTTAAACAGAAAGGAAGGGAAGAAAGGCCAAGAAAGAAAAGAGTAGGTTAAATGGTGGAAGGGGCTCATTAATTACTGTCAGAAATCTGAGTTAAGGGTATAAAATTCTCCCATTTGAGACAGTGGAGAGTAAGACTTCTGATTTGAAGCTGTCTAGAGGATTAAACGCCAACTCCTTCAACTATGTCACACAATGCTTTTCACATACGGCCCCAGCATTCCTCACAAAGTCCTGACAAAAACCATTTACTGTCACAGTGCATAACATTCCTGGCATAAGGTCATCCCACCTTCTTGGCAAAATAAAAGAATTGTGAAGAGCCCAGCTCAGTTGTCTATTCTTTTCACATGACTAACATAAGGATTCAGGCCAGAGCACAGTCTGATTTTACAGGATTATTAGGTGGGGGAATTACTCAAACAAATTAGACCAGGTCTGAACATGTCATGCCTATTTTTTCATTTATAAATGGGGTTAATAGCTACCTCCTAGACCTGCTATGAGAACATAAATGAAGCCATAGCACAGTACTCAGCACACAATAAATAAAAAGGTGCTCTATAAATGTTTACTGAATATCTGAATCTGTTACGAGCTATTTGCTACAGTCAAAATGAATCTTCTCCAGCTCCTTTAGTGCTCTGTACCAGTCTCTAAAAAAAACTGTAATTACTGTGGCAAGTTGGTCTCCACTTTAAGGTGAGACAGGCTTGTTCACTTTTCTAACCCCAGCACAGGGACTGCTCACAATAGCGACTTCTTGTTGTTAGTTGCCATCAGTCAATTTTGCCTTATTGGACCCCATCTGTGCAGAGCAGAACTGCTCCACAGGGTTGTCAAGGCTGTGCCCTTTTGGAAGCAGATCGCCAGGCCTGTCTCCTGAGGTACCGTTGGGTGGGTTCGACCTGCCAATCTTTGGCTAGTAGTCAAGCATTTAACCATTGGCACCATCCAAGGATTCCTCAATAGTAACCTAAATTTCCTTAGAGGAAAAAGAAAAAAATGACTCCAATCCTCTATCTTTTGTGCAGCTTCCAAGCCCTACTATGTGCTGATCAAACTCCTGCTTGAATAGCTCTAGTAACAAACCAACTGTCTTAGTCATCCAGCGCTGCTGTAACAGATATACCACAAGTTGATGGCTTTAACAAACAGACATTTACTCTCTCAGTCTAGGAGGCTAGAAGTCCGAATTCAGGGTACCAGCCCCAGGGGAAGGCTTTCTCTCTCTTTCAGCTCTAGGAGAAGGTCCTTGTCATCAATCTTCCCCTGGTCTAGGAGCTTTGCAGCACAGGGATTCTGGGTTCAAAGGATGCGCACTCCTGGCTCTTCTTGCTTGGTGGTAATGAGGTCCCCAGTCTCTCTGCTTGCTTCTCTCTTCTTTATCTCAAAAGAGACTGACCTACGGCACAACTTAATCTTGCAGAGTCCTAGCTCATTAACATAACTGCCTCTAATCCTGCCTCACTAACATCATAGAGGCAGGATTTATAACACATAGGAAAATCACATGAGATCACAAAATGGGGGGCAACCACACAATACTGGGAATCATGGCCTAGCCAAGTTGATACACATTTGGGGTGGGACACAATTCAATCCATAACACCAACTCACCACTTCTTAGCTCTTTCCATTTTACATGGAGTCCATATCTCTCTCTCTTCTTCTACTCATGGCCCTGGTCCCGCCCACAAAAGCTACGAACAGTAGGTCTAAGTCCTCTTTCACATGACAGTACCCTAAGTATCTGAAAGTCATTATTATATTCTCCTTGAAGCCTTCTCATTTTTAGGTTAAAATGTTTGTTATTTCAATCATCACTAAAACATCATGGTTGACCTAGCCTTCACACCATCCTGAATGATCTCCTTAGCATAGACTCCAGTTCACAGATGACTGAACTGTAGTTGAGGGCTGATCAGGGTAGAGCTATTTACCTGCCTTATCCGGACATTATATTTTTTTTTTAGCATCTTATTGCCTTCGTTACTCAACTAGGAGTCTTGGTGACACAGTGGCTAAGTGCTCAGCTACTAACCAAAAGGTCAGTGGTTCAAACCCACCAGCCACTCCATGGGAGAAAGACACGGCAGTCTGCTTCCGTGAAGATTACAGCCTTGCAAACCCTATGGGGCAGTTCTACTCTGTCCTATAGAGTTGCTATGACTGTGAATCGACTTGACAGCAATGGGTTTGGTCTGGTTGCACGACTGACTCCTATTGAACCAAGTCACATAAAACTAAGTTTTTGGACATATGCTATTAATTAACTAAAAAAACTAGCTGTTCTTTATCTTATATTTGTATGGTTGTTTCTAAAGTAAATATATGGCTTTAACTTTATTTTTATTAAATTTCATTTTGCTAAATTTAGTCATTCTGCCTATCAAGTCCATTTTGGATTCTGTCTGTAATAACCCACACATTAGTTCTTTTGACCAAATCTGACCGTATCCAAATTGTTGATAATGTTAAATGCACAGAACCCAGGACTGTGTGTACCAGCACAGTCCTCCAGCTTTGCCTATATGAGCAGCCCTTTATGCATATAGTTATTTAATCAGTTAAAAACCTCCTTAGTTGTGAAACTGGAAGAATTTCTAAACCTCATACTCAAGGTTATCCTGAAAAAGTGTAACAAATATTTTTACTTAGTGGACTGATAAGTCAACTCCCATGCCAGGTATATAATTATTATTGACTTAATTTGTAATTGGTTACTCATTTTCCTATCTACTAATTATTTTATCAAGTTAAATAAAGTTTTGAGCACAGTAATTTGGGACACTTTTTTTTTTATTAACTTTATTGAGCTTCAAGTGAACATTTACAAATCAAGTCAGTCTGTCACATATAAGTTTACATACATCTTACTCTGTACTCCCACTTGCTCTCCCCCTGATGAGTCAGCCCTTCCAGTCTCTCCTTTCGTGACAATTTTGCCAGCTTCCCACTCTATCCTCCCATCCCCCCTCCAGACAGGAGATGCCAACACAATCTCAAGTGTCCACCTGATATAATTAGCTCACTCTTCATCAGCATCTCTCTCCCACCCACTGTCCAGTCCCTTTCATGTCTGATGAGTTGTCTTCGGGGATGGCTCCTGTCCTGTGCCAACAGAAGGTTTGGGAACCATGGCCGCCGGGATTCCTCTAGTCTCAGTCAGACCATTAAGTCTGGTCTTTTTATGAGAATTTGGGGTCTGCATCTCACTGATCTCCTGCTCCCTCAGGGGTTCTCTGTTGTGCTCCCTGTCAGGGCAGTCATCGATTGTGGCCGGGCACCAACTAGTTCTTCTGGTCTCAGGATGATGTAGATCTCTGGTTCATGTGGCCCTTTCTGTCTCTTGGGCTCTTGGTTGTCGTGTGACCTTGGTGTTCTTCATTCTCCTTTGATCCAGGTGGGTTGAGACCAATTGATGCATCTTAGATGGCCGCTTGTTAGCATTTAAGACCCCAGACGCCACATTTCAAAGTGGGATGCAGAATGTTTTCATAATAGAATTATTTTGCCAATTGACTTAGAAATCCCCTTAAACCATGGTCCCCAAACCCCCGCCCTTGCTCCGCTGACCTTTGAAGCATTCATTTTATCCCAGAAACTTCTTTGCTTTTGGTCCAGTCCAACTGAGCTGACCTTCCATGTATTGAGTGTTGTCCTTCCCTTCACCTAAAGCAGTTCTTATCTACTAATTAATCAATAAAAAACCCTCTCCCTCCCCGCCTCGTAACCACAAAAGTATGTGTTCTTCTCAGTTTATACTATTTCTCAAGATCTTATAATAGTGGTCTTATACAATATTTGTCCTTTTGCCTCTGACTAATTTCGCTCAGCATAATGCCTTCCAGGTTCCTCCATGTTATGAAATGTTTCCGAGATTCGTCACTGTTCTTTATCGATGCGTAGTATTCCATTGTGTGAATATACCACAATTTATTTACCCATTCATCCGTTGATGGACACCTTGGTTGCTTCCAGCTTTTTGCTATTGTAAACAGAGCTGCAATAAACATGGGTGTGCATATATCTGTTTGTGTGAAGGCTCTTGTTTCTCTAGGGTATATTCTGAGGATTGGGATTTCTGGGTCGTATGGTAGTTCTATTTCTAACTGTTTAAGATAACGCCAGATAGATTTCCAAAGTGGTTGTACCATTTTACATTCCCACCAGCAATGTATGAGAGTTCCAATCTCTCCACAGCCTCTCCAACATTTATTATTTTGTGTTTTTTGGATTAATGCCAGCCTTACTGGAGTGAGATGGAATCTCATCGTAGTTTTAATTTGCATTTCTCAAATGGCTAATGATCGAGAGCATTTTCTCATGTATCTGTTAGCTGCCTGAATATCTTCTTTAGTGAAATGTGTGTTCATATCCTTTGCCCACTTCTTGATTGGGTTGTTTGTCTTTTTGTGGTTGAGTTTTGACAGAATCATGGAGATTTTAGAGATCAGGCGCTGGTCGGAGATGTCATAGCTGAAAATTCTTTCCCAGTCTGTAGGTGGTCTTTTTACTCTTTTGGTAAAGTCTTTAGATGAGCATAGGTGTTTGATTTTTAGGAGCTCCCAGTTATCGGGTTTCTCTTCATCATTTTTGGTAATGTTTTGTATTCTGTTTATGCCTTGTATTAGGGCTCCTAGGGTTGTCTCTATTTTATCTTCCATGATCTTTATCGTTTTAGTCTTTATGCTTAGGTCTTTGATTCACTTGGAGTTAGTTTTTGTGCATGGTGTGAGGTATGGGTCCGGTTTCATTTTTTTGCAAATGGATATCCAGTTATGCCAGCACCTTTTGTTAAAAAGACTATCTTTTCCCCAATTAACTGACACTGGTCCTTTGTCAAATATCAGCTGCGCATGGATTTATATCTGGGTTCTCAATTCTGTTCCATTGGTCTATGTGCCTATTGTTGTACCAGTACCAGGCTGTTTTGACTACTGTGGCTGTATAATAGCTTCTGAAATCAGGTACAGTGAGGCCTCCCACTTTCTTCTTCTTTTTCAGTAATGCTTTGCTTATCCGAGGCTTCTTTCCCTTCCATATGAAATTGGTGATTTGTTTCTCTATCACCTTAAAAAATGACATTGGAATTTGGATCGGAAGTGCGTTATATGTATAGATGGCTTTTGGTAGAATAGACATTTTTACTGTGTTAAGTCTTCCTGTCCATGAGCAAGGTATGTTTTTCCACTTAAGTATGTCCTTTTTAATTTCTTGTAGTAGAGCTTTGTAGTTTTCTTTGTATAGGTCTTTTACATCCTTGGTAAGATTTATTCCTAAGTATTTTATCTTCTTGGGGGCTACTGTGAATGGTATTGATTTGGTTATTTCCTCTTCAATGTTCTTCTTGTTGATGTAGAGGAATCCAAGTGATTTTTCTATGTTTATTTTATAACATAATTTGGGACACTTTTACTTTGCCCGTTGTAATGGTTAAAACTGAACTAACAACACTTTATCCAAAGATAGAAGAGATAACCTTTGATCAACAGGTTCATTTGTACCAAAGACTTCTGTAGACTTAAAAAACTGACTCTTTCCAAAGAGGTTCAAAACCGAGAACTTGAGTTCTCAAGATACCACAGCCGAGTGGAGACAAAATCAGGGTGGAAGACCACTGGCCTTACCACCTCTTCAGACTCCTAAAGGCAAGCAGAAACCGGAACCTCCTAGTAGTTGCTGTTCTTCTCAGTCTCAGGTGGCCCAGGAAGACATCTGAGATAGAGATAGCTTTTTTTTTTTTAATTGAGTCCCAAGGAGTTTTCAGGATCGAAAACCCGTCATTTTGTGATTAACATGTGATTTTGTTTCCTTCGGCTCAAGAAATCGCCATCTGAAGTCAGCACAGTGAAGAGCTTTTTCCACAGGCAAAACCTACCCCACTAATTCAATTTTAGAGCACTCAACAGATTCGAAAATTTACCTCTAAACACACAGATGTTCCTAGGGACAAAGCACTATGCAGTTTACAAAGCACCTGCACACAGTTTACTTGAAGCCTCACAAAAATCCCTCGACATACAGAAGGCGGGCATTACTGCCGCCTTCATCTAGACGAGAAAACCGACACTGACAGAGGCTTGAGCTTCACCAGGTCACAGGAAGAAATGCAGCCACCGCGTGCATCGGGACATTCTAATTACACACGCTCCAATTGTGATCTGAATTTCATTCACAATTCCACACTTTCTCAAACTGGAAAATTCTGAGTTGATCCCACAATATAATTATTTCCACTGTACTTGACTGAAATGGATTTTAACTTCAGAATAAAATGCTTTTATTTCTTAACGCTTGGGGGAAAAGCTACCCTAATTACAAACACCAGGCGCTAAGAAAGTTTTCAAGAGTGTCAGCTAAACTGCCAGAGAGGACTTAGAAGAATGTATTATTTGCCTCCTAAGTGCAGTTATTGCTAAAGGTGGACGAATGCAAAACAACATCAATTTTGATAATACAAGCGTAAGTATACCACCATTTGCGCTGGCTTATCAACTGTAAAAGCTGTAAAGAAAACAACTGACAGGTGAATTTCAACAACAGATATAAAGTCGTTAACAGATGTTGCAGTGGTTAACACCCTATAAGGTGCACTAGGCAGGTACTAAATGCATTTCACAAACAGAAAATCCAGGAATTTAAATTAATTATTCATATGCACAATTACATTCATTCTACATTGTCCTACAAGGAGTAGGTAACACCACACATGCTTGGGAAACCTGACTACATTACTTCCTGTGTGGGACATGTGCCTGCCCCGACCAGAAAGACCATGGCAAGTGGGCATGCCTGTGATCTATGAATGCCTTGATCCCCGCCTACCTGACTGGATGAGCGTGGTTCCTGGCAGTAGAAATAAATTCAAATTCATTAATGATCACAACAGAAATAAAAGCATTAAATTCTCCTGTTAACAGAAAATTTCAGATTGAATTTTTTTTTTAAATACAGCAATAAAAAAAAAAAATTTTTTTTTTTTTTTTTTTAAAATACAGCAATAGGCTGTAGAAAAAGCTATTATGTTAACAGCTATTACATAAACTATTAATATATAAGGTCGCTATGAGCTGGTGGAAACCCTGGTGGCGTAGTGATTAAGTGCTAAGGCTGCTAAACAAAGGGTCGGCAGTTCGAACCTACCAAGCGCTCCTTGGAAACACTGTGGGGCAGTTCTACTCTGTCCTATAAAGTCGCTACGAGTTGGAATCAACGGCACTGGGTTTTTTTTTTATGAACTGGAATTGACTGACAGCACCAGGTTTGGTTCTTTGGTTTATTATATATTATACACGGTATAACTTATTTTAGATATGTAAAATATATATTAATATAATAAGTATATAATTATATATATTTTATAACTGATTTTTTATTTAATTTTAAAACTTTTTTTTTAATGGGGAGAAAATAGGACAAAAACAAAAATGAAGGTCAGCTAATAAATACTCTGAAGAGTAATTTAGATTAGCTAGTAAAGCTGAATCCTTGGCTGATACAAACAATGTGCTCAGCTGCTAAAGGAAAGGTGAAAGGTTCAAGTCTAGCAAGAGGGGCCTTGGAAGAAAGGCCTGGTGATTTACTTTAGAAAAATCAGCCACTGAAAACACTACGGAGTACAGTTCTACTCTGAAAACACATACGGTGTCATCATGAGTCAAAACAGCCTCCAAGGAAAAACTTTTATTTGTTTGCTTTTTTAATAAAGCTGAAGATGTGCATCTGTCCCACCCATAATTCTACTTCAGTGTATACAGTAAAGCCTACGAAAGCCAGAACCTGGGTAAGGTGGGAATCTGTCAAAGAAGGAAAACTCAAATATTTTTCACTAATATAGAGTGATAGAAAAGTGGTAAGCTGTACCCTGTCAAAGGCGGAAATCTTGCAAGAGCTCAAAAAACAAGGCAGTCCCGTGGAGTTCCAGTTCTCATAGGTTTCACAGTATTTCCACAACTCCAGCACACATGCTCAAGGAAAGAGGCACAAGAATAACCCATGCAATATTGCTTTTTTTAAGCAACAAAACAAACAATCCTAAAATTTTCATAAGCAAAAGCATGGGAAAATTGTGGTATAGTCAAATAATCAAATACAATTAAAATTAAATAAATCAAGCAATTAATATCAATGAAACACAGCTACATTAATATGGATAAATATTAATAATGTTGAGCAAAATAGTTTCAGCCTAAGTACAGTAACATTACATTTAGATGAAGTTGAAAAAATACACAAAACAATGCTGCACGTTGTTTACAGATATAACACACATACACACACACAAGTTGTACGGAAATTTTCAAAAGAATTACAAGCACCAAATTCAGGAGAATGGTTAAGAATGAGAAGGATATATGAAGGGCTTCAACTGTATCTGTAAAGTTATATTTTTTCAAAACAAAATAAAACAAAGATAAAAACTGATGCAAAAAAGATGAAAAACAATACATACTAGGCAAATAGGAACCAAAAGTTAATATTCAAAATTAATATTAGACAAACATTTGAATACCGAAACATTTACTAAGTAAAAGCACAGGGTTGCTCAAGGAAAAAGGAACTCATCAGTAAGATTATATCCATCCTGAGCCCACACGTTCCTTCCAAATAAATAATAATTTATTATCGGGGAGGAAAAATCTGACAGAATTACAAGAAAAATCTATTGTCATAATAGCAGATTTTTAACATCTGTCCTCCACAAAACTCAACTAAGTAGACAAGAGTATTAAAAATATGGAAGACGTGACCTAGCGGACATTTGAGGATCTCCGAACCCACCACTACACAAGAATACACACTTTGTTCACGCACGCATGGAGCATGTGCAAAAACTGACCAAGTACTTGACTATGAAAGAATCAGTACTATATAGGCTACCTTCTCTGATCTAAGCGAATTAAGATCAGAAATTAACAATAAAAAGATTGTTTAAAAAAATTTTTTTTGAAAACAAAAAGACACATTCCTAAATATTTCAAGGGTCAAAAGAGAAGCCCCAGAGGAAAACACGGATTTCAGAGTAGCCAGTTCATACAGCTTTTCCTGGATTCCTATACGAGACCTCTTTAAATCCTTATCATAATTCTCTTTCCTTGATCTGGCTGGAGTGGGTTTGTTCCTTGTAATCCAATGAGTCCTTCCAAGAACAAAACCCTACAGTCTTTCCAAATCTTGGATGGTCATGTGGACTAAATTAGGCAAGCTGCTAAAAATATAGATATCTGGAATAAAATGAAAAACAATCGTGATAAAATAAAGAACCTTCCACAAAACATCTAGATGAAAACAAATATGTTAAGAACAAGAAAAGCAGGAAAACATCAACACAGGCTATGAAAGAAACAATGAGAGTCAAGGACAGCAGATTCCTCAAAGTATCAGCTGGCCACAAATGAGCAAGCTAAGCAGGGATTGGGGCAATCAACATATTAGGATACACAGAGGACCAAAGAATTTATTTTTGCTACAATCAGCATTACTCAGACACTATAAAGCACTGACAAAGTTTGGATTAGCTCATTTTTCAAATATATAAATGGGTTGCCCACAATCACACAGGTAGTTAAGTAGCAGACAAGGGACCTTCTATCTAGTTTTACATGGGGCAGTGTGGCCCTATTTTGCACAGGTGGAAGTTATTGAATGTTTCTAAGTAAAGGATGGGAAGAAGTAAATTTGTTTAAGGGAAGTGAAAGGACTATATACTCCCACAGCAACTCCTGGAACCAAGCAGTTAGTAAACCAACAGAAGATGTCTTGTATGGATTGTGAGAACCTAGAAATCCGTATGATACAGGACAGAGAACGACCCGGGTTCAAATTCCAGCTCTGCCAGTTACTAGCTGTACGATGTGGCCATCAGTGTCCCCCTTTCTGCATCTGTAAAATAGGGCCTTACGCATAGATATTACTGTTCAGACTCAAGCACTGGTGCAAACTAGAGAAACTGCCCGATAAAACCAATTGTATATTTACATTCGTCACTACGTTACACAGCATTCCTTCTAAGAAGACCAGAGAGAAATTTCAAGACTCAGTATCAGGAGTAACTAAATATATGCATGTACATACTTTTTTTTTTTTTTTTTTTTTTAATAATAGATGGGCAAAAGGATCGCGTTAGACTCTTGATCTAAAGGTTGGTGACTGGAACCAGCTCGGCAGTGCCACAGAAGAAAGGACTGGCAGATCGCTTCCATAAAGATGACAGCCAAGAAAACCCAATGGAGCGGTTCTACTCTGTAACATACCTGTGACCCCATGAGTCGGGATCAACCCAATTTTAGTTACTGCAACCAAGCAGAGTTCTCTCTTTGTATTGCTTCATATTAAACACAATGCAGACTTCAAAGAAGTGTACACACCTCCATCATACACTTCAAATATTAACGTTGCTTCTGATTTCATCTTATTTTTTCCACCATTTGCCCCTTAGTCCTCTGTGGTAGGCAGAATGATCCCTGAGGAGGTCCTCACCCTCATCCCCAGTGTTACTTTACATGCTAAGCGAGCCTTTACAGATGAGATTCAGATTACAGACTGAGATGTGGGGATTATCCTGATGATCCAGGTAAAGCCTCTCTAATCACAGGAGTCCTTCAAACCTTCAACCTTTCCCAGATCCAGTCAGAGGTGTGACATGAGAAGGACTTGACCCACTGCTGCTGGCTGTAAAGACAGAGGAAGAGGGCCAAGAGCTAAGGGGTGAAGACAGGTGGGTGAGCTCTAGAAGCCAGAACTGCCCTCAAATGACAGCCAGCAAGGCAAAGGGGATCTCAGTCCTACAACTGCAAAAACTATATACTCTGCCAACCACGAGAATGAGCAAGGACCCTCCAGAAACAAATGCAGCCCTGCTGAAACCTTGATTTTTTCCCAGGGAGACCATGTCAGACTTCTGAACTATAGAAATGCTAGATAATAAATTTGTGTTCTTCAAGCCTTAAAGTTTGTGTTGTTTGCTACGACAGCAATAGAAAACTAACACACTCTCTTTCTCTCGCTTACATTATAAAAAACTGTAAAAATTTTTTATAAGTTCCCTTAAATCCTTTTCGAAACAAGGAGGAATATCGGTTTTTAAGAAATTGGTCAACCCATGAAGCCTGCCCAGCAGAGGCGACCTAGCGCGTGCTCCTCATTCACTGAAGCAGGAACCTGGGGCCAGGCCCGATCCTGCCTTCAAGGAGCTCACTGCACTTTGCATGGATCGATATTTGTGTTTATCCTTTCTCCCTCAGATTTGGCCAGAAACACAATAATGGTCAGCTACGGTTGAAAATGGGACCATTTTTAAGAGAGAACTAGAAGAAACCTAAAGAGCTGCATCACAGCCATAAAAGGTCAAACTGAGGAGGAAGGGCAAAGGGGAAAGCAGCCAGTCCACCCCAGCAAGGGCATGGCCCCTAGCGTCAGGCAGCCTTAGGTCTTGTTCTACACTTATTAAAATAACTTGCCCCAAGTGACAAAGCTCATTCTCTTCATGTACAAAATGGGTAACCTCGTATATTTGTTGAAAGAGTGAAAGATAAAAAGTCTTTGATATCGTGTACAAACTACGAAAAGTATGCAGGATCTCTCGTGAGACTCTATTATGTAGACATAGTACCAAAGCTAATGTGATAAATGCCATATGAATTCAGTGTAGATATACCACACCAAACCCAAAGCCAATTCCAACTCATGGCGACCCTACAGGACAGAGTAAAACTGCCCCATAGGGTTTCCAAGGAGCGGCTGGTGGATTTGAACTGCCGACCTTTTGGTTAGCAGCCGAGCTTTTAACTAGTGTGCCACTATGACTCCAGATAGATCTTAGGGAGTACTCAAATAAAATACCAGAAAGCAAAAAAAAAAAAAAAAAGACAATAGAAAAAAAGAATCAATTCTAGAAAAACAGGTAAAAAGGGCCCATGACTGACGAGTAGAGGAGGGCTATAGCATTACCACTACAAACCAACACATTTTAAAGATGCTGATGTCCAGGACTCACTGCAGATCTACTAAAACAGACTCTCCAAGGATAAAGCCCAAGCAGCTTGAGTTGAGAAACACCGCAGGAATTAAAAAGGGTAACTCCTATGTATGATAGCAGAGATCTGGTATCTTTTCCAGGCATCCTTTATTTATAAGTGAAGAATTATAGCTAAAACATGGAATACTTTAAAACTTGCAAATAAACGAGGCTAATGAAATCAAATGGCAAAGTTTCATGTAGAAAATAAGGAGCTGGAAAGGAGACAAGGGAGGTACAGTAAAACCTGCGAAAGCCAGAACCTGTGTAAGGCAGAAATCTGTCAGAGAAGGAAAGCACAAATATTTCCCACTAAGACAAGCAATAGAAAAGTGTTAAGGCTGCAACCTATCAAAGGCGGAAAACAGGGGAGCCCCAGAAAAACATGGGAGCCCCGTGAAGTTCCAACTCTTGAAGGTTTCACTGTACATATGTGGCAGTGCCTCTGTAGCAAAGGACAGCCTGACAGACTGAGGATGAAGGGAGAATGATAAAATGAAGCCAGCACAGCTGGGTCAGGGTGAGAGGGAAAAACATTTGAGCTAGCAAAATTAGAATCTGCTCAAACAAAACAGCAAAATTACTGCAAGAGTGGGAAAGCCGAAGAGATAAAATGAGGGGGGTGTGGGGGACATACAGAAAATTAATTTCATATTGGGAGTAGGAGCAGCAATGGAGATCAGAGAAGGCACCAAGAAGGAAGAAGGGGCAATATCTGAGACGATAAGGAGGTAGGTTCACTAGGAGAGAGAGGTTAAGAAAGGGCCAACAGCCTCCAACATAAGGCCTTAGGAGAAACAGAAATATTAAGGGGATGGAAGATGTAAGGAAGCTGACTCAGGAATGTGAGGCAGAGATAGAAAAGGGCTATCTTGAAAGCCCTTTTGGCTATCAGGACAAAAATACTGAAAGACAAGTAACAAATAACTTACATAAAGCAAAAATAGAAAAGTATAACAAGCATAGTGTCACAATTCTAGAGGATGTTCCCAGGTATGTTTTAGCTCTCTCATCTGATAAATGAAAAAGCTAAGCACATCTAATAATAGGCAAAACTAAAGATAGTTTAGGGGTACATAAGGAATAAAAGTACAAAGAAAAGCATGGGAAGAATTAATGTAAAATTCAATCTGGTGGAAACCTCTGGGAGAAAGGCGTGATGGAGATGTATGTTTCATTAGCATAGATGTTTATTATCCTTTAAAATTAATAAATTATACATATTACACATATATGCTTTTATACATAAGATATATTTCATAATTTTAAAAACTTCATAATTTTTCTACCTCTGAATTTCCCAGTCTGTCTTCCAAAAATAGTCCAAGAAATAAACTTGCTCATAAAATAAAATGGCTAGTGTTACTGGTCACAGGTTTTGCAGCAAGGAGCTCTACCTCAGATTTAGTGAATCAATCTCTCTGGAGGCTAGGTCACTGAATCTGTTTTTTTTTTTTTTTTAAGCAAACACCGTGGGTGATTTCTTATTCTAAAAACACTCAAGTCTGAGTCTCTCACATGAAGAGGTATTCTTCCTCTTAAAGTTCTAATGCTCTAGAGAATCTAGATCCCCATTCTTCCACACGTCCTCTAAGACTCTTGCCCCTCTTCTCCTCTCTCATATTTTCAACCTCAAGTTTCTCCTACCTTAAAAGACACGCACACGCACACACACGTGTGCTTGTGCTTCAACCTGGTCTTCGTCCTACTCTAACCTTCTCACTCTTTTCTTCCCTTTCACGCTCCAAGTCTTCAGTAAGATAGGCGACACTGTGCCTCTTTGTCTTACAACCCAGTATCTTTTTAAACGTACCAATATTATGAGATCCTGTTTAAAATTTTAAAAAGAAAAGGGAGGGTACCCTACAATATAGAAAGCCCTATTTCACCAGCACCCACTCTTCTGATACAAACATCCTACTCCTCTCTCCAGAGTAACTGTTAAATTACTTCCAGACTTTTTCTATGCATTTATACATGGTATATATAAAAATCATTACTTTTTTTTCCTTTGGTTTTTTTTTTTTTTTTTACAAAAATGAAATACCTTACACAACGTTTTGTAACTTTCTCACTCACTTCTCAGTCCAACACTGTGGTGAAGCACCAATGACCTCCTACCATTTTAACCAACAGTCCCGGCTTCTGCTGCATTTCACGCTGGTATCAGTTCCTCCGGAATCTGCTTCTTCTGCTGGATTCCGTGACACTGTACTGTCCCAAGTCTTCTTCCCCCTTTGATTCTTCCTCGCCAGCTTTCCTTTGCTGGTTACTTTCCTGCTAACTGCCCCATGAACATAGGTGTTCCGCAACATCACATCCAAGGCTTTCTTTGTCCTATTCAATCCAAGAGCCGTCACTACCTACACTTCGTCACAGGAAGGCAACTCTGTCAGATGCCCTTTGTCAATGGTTTTGCAATTGAACCAATGCTCCAAAATCATCTGTCAGTTAAACAAAAGCCTGCATTTGGGGCATGACATGTAATTTCACTTTGCAATTAATTTGAACTATATTCCAGTCAGAAAGTCCCTACGCCAAAGCAGAATTGGGATAAACGGGGAAGAAAGCTTGGGAAGGGATTGTTTAAAGTAGTAAATTATAAATATTTTCATGTTATGGAACTTTTTGCTTCTCTATAAAAAAAATATACAACCTCCTAATTTCAAAAACTCAGATAGTGAACTCCCAGATAATAAAGACTCTCTGAATATGTTAATATTTCCCAAATCTCTAACCCAGGTCACTGTCTCCTAAGCAGCAAAGATGTAAAATTCCTATTCAATTTAATTTCACCTTCTAAGTCAAGTCTTTCTGCACCACCCTTAAATAACAAGTTTCCTATCAGCAGCACCTACCCAAAGGCCCATCCACTTATCTATTAAAACTCTCTGACCCTGAATGGCCTGGTCAAAAGCCTTCCCAAACAACAACAACAACAAAAACTGCTTAAAATGCATGTGGGGAAGGGATGGGAAGGAGGAGGACAGAGAAGGGAAGTGAGGTGGGGCCAGAATATGTAACGAGTGCTGGGGTTTGTTATTATCAAAAAGAAAGGAAAAATAGGAGTTGGCCAGGTGAAAAAATGTTTACCTCATCTTTCTTTTCTTTCCCTTTTTATGGGGGGCGGGGGTGGTGGGAGTATTTCAGACAGAAGTAAGAGCACAACCAGGTTTGT